>NC_134698.1:54104110-54813110 GCF_050947455.1 Rhinoderma darwinii
AGAAAAAAACTTTACATGGGGCATCCTTACTTTTTTAACATGACTGTGTAAAAGCGTATACACACACATAATATATATATTTACACACACTTTTTTTGTCAAACGTAAGCCATACGTTTCGCACTGTCCGAAGTGTCCGTTGCTAAGGTGTGACAGAAACATGGCGCTTCCTGAGGCAACATAAGCAGTGTCCAATAACGATATAATATAAATTACGTCAGGGATAGACTACACAGACCAGCCGTACATCAGCAACAGAGAACTGAACTCGCTGGTAATGACGCTGCTGCGCACGCAGAGCACGCACAATAGCTTCCGCCCTCCTACTATACCCTACAGCCTATTCTGCCCTTAACAATCATGGCCGCCGACTTTCCCACACCACGTGACATTTGGTAAGCCTCCTTAGCGGTGGTCGCCGTCCAGCCGCTGTCACTCTGTGCCCGCCTCTTGTCACGTGACGCGGCCGCCAGCGCTCCTCCCCCCTGTTCATCGGTTCGAGCCCGTCCCCTGCCTGGCAGTGTCCGTCTCAGCCATGATGGTGAGTAGCGGGGGAAGGGCGGGGTATAGGTACCGCTAGTTGAGCTGTAGTTGTCGGTGGTGCTATAATGGAGTCGCGGTGGTCGGTAACTATGTCTTGTTTTTTCTCTACAGCAGGAAGGCCTGGATGACGGACCCGACTTCCTGTCAGAGGAGGACAGAGCGGTAAGTCTGCTTATATCCCAAATCTCACCCAAAGATTGTCCCCTCACTGGGAATTGACAAATGTCATTGGTCTTGGTTGGGCTCTGGTGCTCATCTCCACGCTGACTGTCCCGTTATTTTAGTGACTGCTGCAGGATCAGGATGTCCAGCGCACGTATTTTTCCACATTTTTGGGTGACTTTTTCGCCAGAGTCCATTGACGCTAATGCAAGGACTGTGGGTAAAAATATTCAGAAACCAGCAAGAAAAGACATGCTGCTTTTTTTTTAATTTCCCGTGAGCGTCCGAAAGCTCTGCTGGAGAAGAAATACGCCCCTGTCTTCCACTGACATCAATGGGGGGGGGGGGGGGGTGATTTCATCTGTTTTTTTGCGTTGATTCTGATATGGTTTCTGTCAAAAACTGACCCTGACCCTTCCAAAAGAACTCTTCTTGAAAACATCAAAATATACTTGCAAGCCCCAAAAACTGTCTGAAAATCTGCTCCAAAAATACCTGGATTTCGAGTGGGTTATTTCTTGAAATCGGCCCTATGTTTTTCTGACTCAAACGTATTCTGTGTGAACATGGCCTTAAAGTGGTGTGGTCGCTGCTATTATTTTACAAAGAACTGCTGAAAAACTGACAGAATCCGACTGGTTGCTATGGGGGACTAGTCCACTTTTCCTCGCACTGGTTTTGATGATCAGCTCGGCATCAGCCATGGGTTTTCCCCAGGTCAGACTGCGATGTTAAGCACATATTTATTTTGACTGGTTCGTAGACTTTACAGGGGACTGCAGGCTTTTTGTATGTATATTTTGTTTTAGGCTACATGCATGCAACGGTTTGTATTTTGCGGTCTGTAAACTGATCCGCAAAACACAGACAACACACGGATGAGCGGAATAGGGCATGCTATGAATTTTGTGGCTCTGTCCCATGTCACACATGGATCTAAAACCCGCGGTCATGTGCATGAGGCCATATAAATTAATAGATCGTTGTGCTATCCGTAAAAAAAAAAAAAAAAACACCGATGGCACATTGATAAGTGGTCGTGCGTGAGACTTTACTAACAGCATCAGGAAGTGGTCTTTACCTATGCTTTCACTTCGCTTCTTTACGTGCTTGGAATGCTTTTCTTGGTAGATTTTAGTGTTTGCAGTTAATTGGTTATCCTTTTAGGACATGTTTTGCTGCTTCTGTTAAAAAGCAGAACAGTTGGAGAATGCGTTTTTTTTTCAGTAATTATCACGCTGAGCGGATACCAAATGCTAAATAAATTCAATAGGAAACCGTATCAAGTGGTGTTTGTGTAATTTAAAGGCGGTTTTTCTCATAAATGTGTAATTTATTCTCCTTTAAAAAAAAAATTTTTAAAGTAGCTTTGCGACTCGTTTTGCATTTACAGCAAACCTGTGTCTCCATGGTAAGCAACATCAAGCCCTGTTTAGTCAGATCTTGTAGTTCTACTCTCCCATTATGGCCCAAAATTCTTACTAACCTACATACAGTTAGGTAAGCAAGAATTAGGGACGTATGGGTGGCAATATATCAGCAGGACCAGACTAACCTGACTAGGTAACCACCAACTCCTAAGTGGAGGCTTCATAAGAGCAAGCTTCCATAGGAAAAAAATAGTGGAGGCAAGGAGCGGAGGAGTGTAAGGAGGCAATCAAACACATTCGGACTTATGAAATGGAAAATGACATAGAAAACAGGTCTGTTCACATCTCCGTTTGGGGCCTCTGTCGCAGATCTAGCCGAAAACACCAGAAACCATAGTGCACAAGAGCCATGAACACTCAGACAGAAACCCCATAGGTCCCATTAAAATCAATGGGTTGTGTTGGCGGCCGGCTGGTGTCTGTCATACAATTGAACCTGCGCTTCTGTTTTCGTTGGTCTTCTCGGACAGCAGAACAGCGAAAATACCAACACAGATGTGAACAAATAATCAAAAGATTAAAAAATTGATAAATAATATTGGGGATCATGAAGGAGGTTGGTTATTTGATAAATGTCATATATGAATGATTAATACAACTTCTGTAAATGGGTATATAAGGTGGAAACTCATTGGGGTGGATAATTCTCACACAATTGGTAAATGGGGGAGACAACAACAAGAAAAATAAGAAATGACATCTATATGTTGGGATGTAGTGAGACTAGATGTAGATCCGTTCTATAGGATTATTGCCACAAATGTTAATTGGTGTTCAGGCCTTGAGACACTTTGCATCTGGTATTCCACTTTTCCTGTTCTAGCGGCGGTTATTGATTAAAGCCTAATCAGGTTTGTGCTGTCTTTTCTCAAATGGAAAGACTCCTCTTAAGGTCCTTTTACACGGGCCAATTATCGGGCAAACTATCGTTTATAGAATGTTCATTCTGGATTGCCCTGTCTAAACAGGGCACCAATCAGCAGATCAACGAGCAAACACTTGTTCATCTTCTGATCGTATCGTTTTAAAAAAACAAAATATCTTTAGTCTGCAGCACATTTCCCTGTGTAAACAGAGAGACTCACTGCCGACGTGATGATGATTATTATGTATGAGGACGAGTGGTTGGAGTAACGAGCGCTCGTCCCCATGCATAGCGCCTTGTGACTGTAGCAAACTATCGCCGATCACTAGCTGTCTCGTTGATCGGAGCTCGTTACACTGGCCAAAATTGGCCGGTGTAAGAGTACCTTTTAGGAAGGAAGGAGGCCAAGGAGTTTGGGACTGCCAGATAAGTCTCCAGGCTGTAGCCGAGGGTATTTGATCTCTGAAAGGCGAAGCTCTGTTTGTTTGTAACAGATTTTCTCAAAGGCTTTATAGAAAGTGTTGGATTCATCTTCTGAAACCGAGGAAAAAAACAGACCAATTCTTTTGCAGTAGTATTTAATGTTGGCTAAAGTTGGTGTCAAAATACCCCGTAAACAAATTTGCATATTGGGTCCCCATAGCAGAGCCCGTTTATCCACTTTTTTCTTTTAGAAAGTTCATTAAACTTTGGATGGAAAAACTAGTGTAGAGTTTAATCCAGTCAAACCGCTCAGGAGCAGAGTTGACATTTTTAACTGACCTCAATAGAAAACCACCCTAAAATAGTTCGCCACCAGTAGCAATTTGCTAGGCAAATTGGCTTCCTACTTATGTTAAAATGTTTACGTCTATAATTCTCTTGCATTTCTGAAATGTCAATGTTTAATGGGTGGAGAACATTCTTTGATTGTATCCTGCTAGGAGTTATTTAGTTTTCTGCTTAGTAATCTCTTGAAAGTGACCTACACTCTTGTGTGCTTTCTAATGTGATAATTTTCTGTTTTTTTCTCCTGTAAAGCCACGTGCAATTAATGTAGATCTGCAGCCTGATGCCACTTTGCAAGTTGATATATCTGATGCATTAAGTGAGAGAGACAAAGTGAAATTCACTGTGCATACAAAGGTAGGTGTTCTTGAACTACTAAAAAAAAAAAAAAAAACTGCTGAAATTCCTTCTTGGAATGCATTTAGAAAATTTAGCAAAACATTTATTATATGACATTTTTTTTCTGTTGACATTTACACTGAGTCCTCCACACTCTTGCCAGAAAGTAATTTCAGCAGATAAACAAACTGGAGGTGCAGATCCCCAAACCAGGTTGAGCGCTGCTTGGTAGAGCTAGACACCATTACGTTAAACCATTTATGGACGTCTGGTAGATGTCCCTGCTTAAAGGGGTTGTACAAAATTACCAGAACACGGCTGCATGAAAACCGCACCACACCTATCTAGAAGTTCTATTTGGTGCTGCAGATCTGCTATATTAAAGTGAATAGAGCTGAGCTGCAATAACACACACAACCTGTGGGAAGGCGTGGTGTTTTTATTTATTTTTTTCTGACTAATGGAACCATGTTTTTGTAATCTTGTACAACTCCTTTAAACCCTTCCCGCCAAATCACGTAACTGTACGGGTTAAGGGGAAGTATGGAGCGAGCTCATGGGCTGAGCTCGTACCATACACAGCGGGTGATGGCTGCTACACCTCACTGCAACGGGCAGAATCAAAGTTCACTTTGATTCAGTCCAACACCTTAAATGCCGCGGTCAATTGTTACTGCAGCATTTAAAGTGTTAGAATCAGGGGGGGCACCCCCTCAAACACGCCATCGCAACCCCTCGCGGTGCGATCGGCAGGTAACAACGGTTGCTATGGCAGCCTAGGGGCCTAACAAAGGCCTCCAGGTCCAGGTCTGCCATCTTTGCACTCCTTTGAGGCTTGGCCTCCGGCAGGGCTTCAAAGGAGACTGTCAGAATCACAATATACTGCAATACATTAATATTGCAGTATATCATGCAAGTGATCCAACGATCGCTGCTTCAAGTATCCTAGGGGCACTTATAAAAAAAAGTAAACAGTCAGTTTTTTTTTTTTTTTTGTTCCAATAAAATAAAGTATTAAAAGTTAAAGAAACCAAACCTTTTCCCTTTTTTTTTCCATATATATAATAATCTGTCTGTCTGTCACCTTAGCACTCCAAAAAAATGAAATAAAAAGATCAAGAAGTCGCATATACTCCAAAATGGGATCAGTGAAAGCTACAGCTCGCCCTGCAGAATTTAAGCCCTCACATCGCTAAATTTATGTTCTTTTTGCCCTTTTCACACCACAATTTTTTTTTTACATCTTCCCAGTACTTTTATGCGGTAGAATAAATGGTGCCATGAAAAACTACAACTCGTCCCGCACAAAACAAGCTTTTGTATGGCTATATAGACGGAAAAATAAAAAAATTATAGCTTTTGGAAGGTTGGGAAGAGAAAACAAAAGTAAAAATCCATAAAATGGCTGTGGAGGGAAGCGGTTAAGGTCTCTTTCACATGGCAGTATTTGGATGCCAAAGCCAGGAGTGACACCTAGAAAAAAAAAAGTATAAAAGAAAGATTTGTACCTCCTCCATGTTTTGGACCCACTCCTGGTTTTGGCTTACAAATACTGATGCAAAATACTGCAATGTGAAAGAGGCCTAAAGTGCATCGTTCTCATTACGGGTGCACTTTTAAGGGGTTGCATAGACCATCCCTTTCCATATGGCAAACTTTACCAAAGCAGAATGTTTTTGTAAAGAGCAAAACTTTTAAAGATTCACTGGAGCAATAAAACAAAATTTGACGTAAGTAGCTCCTGGAGAATAAGCACTGCATCTAGTCGTTCAGGATCATATATCCAACTTTTCAGGTTTCAGCAGTGCATCTAGCACCAGCATTAATGGATATGGTAGGAGTGGATCCCACCGCTGTCTAAATGTAAAGAAAAGCAGAATGTGGCCAATGGGAGCTGAAATTGTGAGTGCCACTGGCAGGTCGGTTGCTTGGTGGAGGGTTCAGAGGTTTTGATTCAGAATGATCATACATTTATGCCGCCTCCTAATAATGCCATGAATATTAGTGTTAGGAAAACCCCTTTGGAAGGGGCTGCATCTCGGCTCACATATGTTGTTTTTAAGGTTCTCATGCACACACCCGTATTCTGGTCAGTATTTGGAAGCCAAAACCAGTAGTGAAACATAAACCGAGAACCTATAATGGAAAGATTTGCACCTCTTCCGTGTTTTGGATCCACTCCTGGTTTTGGCTTCCAAATACTGACGTGTGCATGAGGCCTTAGTGCTTTGCTGGGCCGCACCCCACCTGAATGTTTGCTTTTTGTTTAGATCCTCGTATTTTATACTAGACTATCTAACTTGTTTTCCTTAATTATACGATTTTATCCTTGTGTGCCGAACACTATCGTTCTATGAAAAACACAGAAAAAAGCTTTTGAGTCATGTGCTTTTCAAATCTAAGAATAAGCATCTAAGAAATGTGCTAAACAGACATTTCTTTGTTGTTGCGCTCCCCACATTATGTTACCGTTCACTGATGGGATAGTGTCAGACTGCGTAGGGACATGCCGTTATCAGAAGGAATAACAGATTCTAGCCATTTTTTTTATTTTTTTTAAGGAAATCGTGCCATGACTATGGGCTGTCTGGTTTTGATGCTCAACCCCATTCAAGTAAATGGGGCTGAGCTATAATACTAGACACAACCTTGTACAAACATGGTGCTGTATTTGGGGGGGAGGCAAACCCTTTTTGCCAGTCCTGCAAAACCCCTCTGATTCTAAAGTAAACATTGTTTTTGAAGCCCACATTCGTACAACTTAATCTTTAATGAAAAGACCTATCTCTTGTTTAAAAGGTAACCTTCATTAAACCTTGGTTCAAGATAAAATAGTTACCTTTTTATATTGACACTAACTTTTCTAACTACTAATGCTAATCTAACAGTATACATGATATAGAACAACTTTGTAACTTACTGCTTAAATTTACTTTTTCCAGGCAAATTCTGTGAAGTTACTGCTGCTAGGTGTTTCCATTCCTGTGTTCTGCCCCCACCTGTCAAGCAAAACGTATCCCTAGTTAGGGTATGTTCACACGGCCTATTTCCGGCCGTTTTTCGGAAGCCGAACGCCTCCAAATATCTTACCATTGATTTCAATGAGAAAATAGCCGCGAAAAAGAAGTGCAGGACACTTCTTAGGACGTTTTTAGCTGTTTTTCATTGACTCCATAGAAAACCGCTCCAAAAAACGGCCGTAAAAATGCAGCGAAAATCACGAGTGGCATAAAAAATGCCAGGAGCTGTTTTCCCTTGAAAACAACTCCGTATTTTCAGATGTTTTTGACTCCGCGTGTGAACATACCCTTAGAGTGGAGGAGATGGGAAGGAAGTCAGGGGGGCGGTGGTTGGTGTCTCTGCCAAAGCACACTCCAGTGACTTCACAGCCTGTCCATAGAAGTCTATGGTGATGGGAGGGAGGAGCGGGAGCAAAGCGAGCATGACCCTGCAGCCCATAGAAATCTATGGGGGTGTGAGTAGGAGCAGAGAACACACACTCTGCAGCTTTTAAATTATGTGTGTGTGTATATATCTCTCGCTCTGCTAAATCATGCAGAATACAAATCTTATAATGTTCAGAAATAGTGGTGTTCCTCATGTACACACGACCGCTTATTATGAAAGGTTAGTTACGCTTTAATGTATTTGCAATGTAAATCTTATTGTGGTTTTTCTTTTTTTTTTTCTGTTTTATATTCAGAGTTCACTACCAAACTTCAAGCAGAATGAATTTTCAGTCGTCAGACAGCATGAGGAGTTCATATGGCTTCACGATTCCTTTGTGGAAAGTGAGGATTATGCTGGATATATTGTAAGTGTATAAATTGATACTGAATGTGGTACCAATCATTCTTGGTTTATAATATGTTAGTGTGGTATGTTTTTGTTTTTTTCCTCTCTGAAGAATTATAACTTTTTATTTTGAGTAGCGCTTCATATAAGATTATGGCTGTTTAATTTGTGTCGTTTCTCTTAAATCTCATTGTGTTTAAAATAATAATTTAAAAAAGCAAAGCTGCCAAGGCCATCTGTGCTGCAGAAATATTGGTCATGGCACCATATAATTACAGTAGAGCGAGGCAAAAATAACATTCTAATTTGGAAAGGTTGATCTTCCAAGTGGTGAATCTGTTGTGATGGAAAATAAGGTGAAACAGAGGAATAGATTTGTGTGGGTTTCTACTTCTAGTAATAAACACTTGACATGTGAGCTGTCATTCTTTGGCTCATTTTCTGAAAACACTTTCTGCAATATTTACTACCAAAACATTCTGATCCTATAGCCCTATAAGTCCACATTCATGCTTTAAGGTGTCCACAAATGTCTAAAGTGGCGTTGTTGGGAAGGGTCTCTGGTCAGGGCAAGTGTCCTTGCTTGTGCTTTAGGCAGGGTTAACGGCTATAGGGTGATGTACAGAAGTAGAGGAAATTCTGAAGATTTGTGGTGTGGTTTTTAAACCGCCACCCACACATAGCGGAAAAAATCTGCATAAGCATATAAGACTTTTAAATCTGCAGCATACTCCTTTTTTAAGGGAAATCTTGCTGATTTTTCACTGCTTGCAACAAAATTTGTGGTGGAATGTGCCAATGACCTGTGCACTTGAGCTAAAGGGAACTCCCGGAAAACAGGTGCTGCCGCACCTTCACCACCTTAGTGTCTGTTTCTTCCAGTAATACTGCCGGACAAACTGTAACCCTGCTTGACTGGCTCTGCCCTTCATTCAGCAATCGCTTACAAGAAAAATTTCCCAAAACGAAAAAAAATGCACATACAATTATATTTCTGTTGCAATAGATAGTGATGCGATTCCTTACCATAAGCACTTGGAGTGTGATTTGTAAACGTTTTGTATTTGTTAAAAAGTATCTGACCGCTCTACTGGCATTAGGCCTCATACCTACTTCAGTTTTTTTCGTCAGGGGGTGCTATCCGTTTTTTGAAATGCACAGCCCACATAGTGAAATCACAATCTAAGGCCTCATGCACACGACCATATTTTTTCCCACCCGTAAATACGGGTCCAGTGTCACACGTATTCGACCCGTTTTGCACCAGTATTTACGGACCCGTGCCCGTAAATACGGTTCCGGAATCGCCAGTAATCCACCCGTATTTACGGGCACGTTTTCGATGCAAAATTGCACTGCACTAATCGGCAGCCCCTTCTCTCTATCAGTGCAGGATAGCGAGAAGGGTCAGCCCTTTCCGAGGTAAAAGTAAAAGACATTCATACTTGCCCAGCCGTTGCCTTGGTGACGCGTCCCTCTCTTGACATCCAGCCCGACATCCCTGGATGACGTGGCAGTCCATGTGACCGCTGCAGCATGTGATTTGCCTGTGATTGGCTGCACCGGTCACATGGGCTGAAAAGTCATCCAGGGATGTCGGGCTGGATGTCGAGAAGGACGCGTCACCAAGGCAACGGCCGGGAGACCGGACTGGAGGAAGCAGGAAGTTATCGGTAAGTATGAACGTCCTTTTTTTTTTTTTTTTTTTTTTTTTTTTTTTTACAGGTTGCTCTATATTCTGATCGGAATTCACTGTCCAGGGTGCTGAAAGAGTTACTGCCGATCAGTTAACTCTTTCAGCACCCTGGACAGTGACTATTTACTGACGTCGCATAGCAACGCTCCCGTAATGACGGGTGGACACGTAGCCACCCGTCATTACGGGAGCTCCATAGACTTCTATGGACTGTCCGTGCCGTTATTACGGCCTGAAATAGGACATGTTCTATCTTTTTCAACTGCACGGGCACCTTCCCGTAAGAAAATAGGAAGGCACCCGTGGCCAATAGAAGTCTATGAGCCCGTTATTACGGGTCGTAATTACGACCCGTAATAACGGGAGTTTTTACGGTCGTGTTCATGAGGCCTAATAGTCTGCTATTTACTGCCACTATAACCACTGTGTGAACCGCTAAGTAAATAAATAACCAGTGCAGGGAAACATGGCTAAATAGTGTGGAGTTCCAACTCACCCAAAGAATAACTCTGTGCCCCAGCTCTCCTGACATGTCTGTTTTAGTAGATGCTTGTATTCCCATTCTAAAGAATATTTTCTTAAAATTCTACCATGTACCATTCCTTTTTTTTTTTTTTTAAATGTGCAAATGTATAAAAAGTGTCAACTGGGCACTACCATTCCCCTTGCCTATTTTCCTGTGGCATTGTAATGCAGTACCAGCAAAGTCAACGAGATTTTAAGTACTCATCTAAACGTTGCAGAATTTTTCTGCACGTAAAGTGACCTGTGGTGTGTATTTCAGTATCTGCAGCATGTACCTGTCAAGTTTATATAAACGCACGAAAATCTGCAGCATAAAACTGCACCGATTTCCAAATCAAAATGTAAAAACCACACTTATGCACCAAGGCCAGGTTCCCACGGGACAGATACGCTGCAAAAAAAAACACGCAGGGTATCCAACCTTTAACCCGCAGTACATTCAATCTGAAAAAACACCACATTGTGGTGCGGTTTTCGGATGGAATTTCCGCTGCGGTTAATAAAAAGCACTCATGCTTGCGTAAGCCGATACGGGGACACTTCCCTCCTGTGCAGTCTGGTCCGGCCTCCTTGGATGACACTGCAGCCCATGTGACCGCTGCAGCCTGTGATTGGCTACAGTGGCAGTCACATGGGATGTAACGTCGTCCCAGGAGACTGGCCCTCTGACGTCGTCCAGGCCAGCCTCCTGGGATGACTTATCATCCCTTGTGACCGCCGCTACAGCGTGTGATTGGCTGCAGCGGTCACATTGGATGCAGCATCATCCCAGGAGGGCGGATTGCAGGAAGGAGGGCGTTCTGGGTATGATTTAATTTTTTCCGTAGTTGCGATTATTGCGGCGTAATCTCTGCGATCATTCCGCAAAAGTTGCAAACACTTGGCTTTCTGTTGCAGGTTTTGCATCCCCATTGAATTCAATGGGGGAAAACCCACAACGGAAAATCAACAAAAACTTAGCATAAATTGACATGCTGCGGAATTGAATTACACACCGCTGATCAATTTATTTTTATTTATTTTTTAAAAGGTTTTCTTTTAACTTTTCTCAAAATACAAATGTACAAAAGTGCAACATTGCGCACAAAAACATACATGGCATACTGACCAACCACACTAGTGGGCAATAATCATCATCCTAGAGAATAATACAGTTAACAATGCAAAAGCCAGCATGGAAACTTAACGGATCACGTGTGCATATTCGTTTATTGCAAGGAAAACAGGATCACCATGTGACCTTCACTATTGCCCCAAACAAGACAGACAACCATTCACACTTCATTCACACCTGTAGATTAAACAGCAGTGTCCGAACTCTCCATCCACCTAGCCCATATCTTCCCGAATTTGTCGTGGTACCCTCTGCTAATGTATAACTTCTGATATAAGGGTATATACTTATTTACCAATTGCAACCAATGTTCTATACTAGGACACACCGTGGCCTTCCATATCATAATCTTCCGCGCACTAAACAAAACAAATCGGGAAAATATTTTGTCATAATACCCTTGTACTAACTCATTCATAATGCCCAAGAGGCACACCTGAGGGGAGAGAACCCGGGGAAACTCAGTTATCATGCAGAAACTCTACAACCCTTGACCAGAATAGTGAAATCCTAGGACAGGACCATACACAGTGAAGGTACGTGCCAACATCCGACTGACACTTAAAACAGCTGTCCGACCCAGAGGCCCCAATTCTCTGAAGTCTAACCGGAGTATAGTAAATTCTGTGTAAGAAACGCGACTGTATTAAAAAAATCTCGAGCACTAACTACGGAATCAAAGAAGGAATGCTCCACCTCCCTCCACTCCTCCTCCGACAAATCAGGGATATCTTTCTCCCACCCCAGGTATGCCCTATCAAAGGGATGTTTTACAGAGGACCGCAACAAGGCATATGTCTGAGTAAGGGTCGTAGGAAGGCCGATCAATTTTGTTAACCTTTACACTGCGTTTTTTTCCGCAGCGTGGAAATTAGATTTTCTAAATCTCATCCACTTTCTGCAGCAATTTCAGCGCACAATTTCGTTGTGGCATTTCCACAGCGTTTACGCTACGTGGGAACCCGGCCTTAGTGGGGATATTCCCTGTGGAATTATCTACGTTTACCTGCGGTTATAATGTGTATTTTCCACATCAAATTACGCAACGTGTACATTTAGCCTTAGGTTGCCTAAGGCAACGTTCGATTTAAAGGGATTGTCCAGTTTCAGCAAGTCAGTTATATTTTCTATTAAGTTATATAATTTTCCAATATACTGTCTGTATTCCTTGCCATTTTCAAGATCTTTGCTTGTTATTCAGTAGGAACATTCATTGTTTACTTCCAGTGGCTATAATTCTGTATGTGGTCATGTGATGAACCCACAGGTATATGGCTCGTTACAGTAACAATGTGTTTCCGAGCTCTGGCTTCTGTGTCCATCACATGACCATGGAGAGAATTTATCCACTGGAAGTAAACAATGAATGTTCTTACGGCTTTTGGGATCTCTGCTTTGTTATTCAGCAAGGAATTAATACAGAAATGATATTTTTTTTTTGGTAGCTTGAACCAGCGATTGTGATACTCGGTCTTCTATGAAGCCCTGGGCTTCCAAGGAGTACAGAGATGTCAGACCTTGGGGGCAGTCATCAGGCTGCCATGCCAACCAACGGCACCCCCAGATCACACTGCGGGTGGCCGCCGGAATGTTACAGGGGGTTGCCCCCCTGTTTTTAGTAATTTAAATGCCGCGGTCGCTATTTATGTTAGAAAAGTTGTTTTTTTTTTAAATTTATGCTGATTTAGATGTGATGGAGACCAAAGTCTAAATATGCCATCAAGTGTGAGGGTGGTGGGCAGTCTCCATTTTGTATTCTTTACATGTGTGTAATTTCGTGCAGCGGCCATCTTGTCTGGAGTTCCCATCTTGTTTCTTTTATAATGAATACAATTCATTGTTCCTTTAAGACTGTATTTCATGTTTTTTAGTTAGTTATCTTTGACCTTGGTTCTCATATGAAGCTTGCGGAGAAAGCACAGGGAGTGAGATGGGAGGGTGGCAAATATGCATGTGGGAATGCCTCCCCCATCTTACAGGAATATTCTTGCCAAGAGAGATAAGGCCACCTGTAAACCTGATGTGCGAAGAATTATAATGTTGTATCTGCAATGTATTGCATGTCTGTAACTGGCTGAATAAGAAATAAGTTTATCCCATGTATAAAAACCATGATCCGCAAGGTAGCAGCAGATATTTGCTGATGGATTTTTGATCTACCGGTCATATTGTCTCCTTATCGATGAGAATAAAAGACGCGCATTTCTATTCAGGTGACTTCTTGAATCTCCTTGATAAGAACATAAATTCTTCTAACAATTGACCACGGCATTTAACGGGTTAAACTAGCGGGCTCCCGTTCATTACGGGAGGGGCTCAGCATTTGTACATTGGTGTTTTCAATGGGGTGCTGTGTGCAGAAATACTTACCAATCTGTGCGTCATGTCGTTTTTGGGTCCAGCGCCGCCCATGTAATCACATTCCCACCTGGTCTGGAATTGCTGTTCTTTTGAGAAAACCGGATCTCGGGCTTTCAGTGCATTCCTATGGAGCCTCGTTCTGGCTCCCATTAAAACCTCACTCATCTTGCCCCTCTATTGTTAAAGTAAACTCTGTACCGCACAATGAGGCCCAAGTTTTATTGAACGTTTTGGTGCTTTTGCGATGCCGGTATATCACTTTTTTCAAACGGAAAGCTGTCTATTTTGGCCCACTGAGCAAGAGTAGGGGAGGATGGAGCAATCCATCGAAATGCAATAGCCTTGTGAGCCCTAAACAGTGTTTTCCCAAGGAGTGATGTGATCTAGTGGTGAGACCACAGGCGATCCTAATCCAGACAGCCACATAGGTATAATTTGGGTTCAAGGGGTAGAGGAGTCCCATGTATATAGCTGAGTGCTTACAATGAGGCAACAGAGGGACACGCCCAGTACATCTGTGGCATGGGAGTTAGAGACCAAGCCAGCATAATGTAACTTCAGGTATGAGGTAATCCTGATGAATGATGTAAAGCTGCATCAATTTATTAGCGGCAGGTGGGAGGTTTTTTGTTGTGCTTTTAATAAAAACATTTTTTTTGGTAGATAAATGCTCATGTCTCTATAGGGGAGTTTATCAACCAAAACAAAAACATGCAAGCACAACAAAAACCGAGTGAACCCAGCCTAACATTACATTCTAGTCCTCCCCGGTGAGGGAAGGAATATACTGTTCCCATTTTGAACGTGATGGGATCCAAGGCATGAAATTGGAATAGTAGATTGTATTTCTGAGACGTACTGGAAGCCGTAGATGGGGTCTGAAAGCCGTAATCCGAGGAGGATTAGAAACTAGCTCTGGGGTTTCTGGAAATCACACTCTGAAAGCATGCCTGAGTTGAAGGAACCTGTAAAACACTCGGTGGGGGATATTATATTGTTTCTGCAATGGTTAAAAAAATAAATATATCCAGTTTCCCTCCGTCAAGTGTGAATTATTTTTAATACCCAGGTTAAGCCAGAACACCCATCCCTGCATGAGCTCTTCCAGCGAGATGTTAGCAAGCACTGTACTGTTAGGCTGGGTTCACACTGAGTTTTTTGCAGGAGGAAAATCTGCGTCAAAATTCCGTTTGGAATTTTGAGGCAGATTTTGCTCTCCCTGCACGCCGATTTTCGCAGGGTTTTTCTCCCGCGGCCCTTAAGCGCCCCAGGCAAATAACGCAGCGAAATGCGCTTTCTCTGCTTCCCATTGATGTCAATGGGAGGTCAGAAGCGAAAACGCCTGAAGATCGGGCATGTCCCTGCTTTCTCCTGCGAGACGTTTTTTCCGCTCGTGGGGATAAAACACCTCCGCCTCACATTGAAATCAATGAGGCATTTTCGGCTGTTTTTTGGCGCGGTTTCCGCATCAAAAAACTCAGTGTGATCTCCCCCTTAGAGGTAACATATGTTTTCAGGATTATTTTTAATATAGATGGTGACATTGAACAAAAAACAACTCCAAAAAAATATATATATTTAAAGTTTAAACTTCATTTAAAAATGACTTTGACTAATTTTCCTCCAATCTTCATGAAATTTTAATTCTAGAAATGTTTTGTTATAAATGCAGATCCCACCCGCACCTCCAAGACCTGATTTTGATGCCTCCAGAGAGAAACTGCAAAAACTTGGAGAAGGGGAAGGTTCAATGACCAAGGAAGAGTTTACTAAAATGAAACAGGAGCTTGAAGCGTAAGTATTTCATTCATTCCTTATTTAAACCAGTGATTTATATTCATTAAGAATAAGTGTTCAGAAGTTCTTTAACAATGCCCTCTAGAGAAGTTTCTTCATCTAGGGGGCAAGTGTGGAAGACATTCTTTCAACTACTCCATCACACCTTAGATCAGGGGTTCCCCAGAACACAGCAGCAAGACCTGTCACTTTTACAGTAAAGATATCAAACTGATTTTGGCCTGTTTTTAACATGTTGCCAACACTTGATGTCTATCCTAGTCTTGAGCGGCTGGTCGTTGCCACATCATGACTAGTATAGACGTCATGCTGATTGCACGGGCACAACAAATGTGTCTGCAGGAACAGGGCAACAGCTGTAATACACAGCCGCAGCCCTGCTCTAATGGTCTAGATTAGAGAAATCCCTGATCTTTGCTGTTAACCCCTTGAATGCCACGATCAAATCTAATCGCAGCATTGAAAGGGAAAATGGCGGCTGTGTTGACTCTGGACTTGATATAACACATTGGACCAACACTTGCTCAGTGGTCCAAAGTCCTGTTTTCAGATGAAAGTAAATTTTGCATTTCATTTGGAATTCTCGGTCCCAGAGTCTGGAGGAAGAGGGGAGAGGCTCAATACAAGTTGCTTGCTGTCCAGTGTGAAGTTTCCACAGTCAGTGATGGTTTGGGCAGCCATGTCATCTGCTGGTGTTGGTCCAATGTGTTATATCAAGTCCAGACTCAACGCAGCGTTTAGCAGGAAATTTTATTGCAAGACTTGGCACCTGCCCACCCTGCCAAAAGTACCAATACCTGGTTTAATAACCACAGTATCACTGCGCTTGATTGGCCAGCAAACTTGCCTGACCTAAACCCCATAGAGAATCTATGGGGTATTGTCAAGAGGAAGATGAGACACCAGACCCAACAATGCAGACGAGCTGAAGGCCGCTATCAAGGCAACCTGGGCTTCCATAACACCTCAGCAGTGCCACAGGCTGATCGCCTCCATGCCACGCCGCATTGATGCAGTAATTCATGCAAAAGGAGCCCCGACCAAGTATTGAGGGCATATACTGTACAGACTTTTCAGTAGGCCAACATTTAGGTACTTGAAAATTAGAATATTATTTAAGCCCAATTTCAAAAATTATTTTGGGTTTTCATTACCTGTTACCCATAATCATTAACATTAAAAGAAAGCAATTCTGGAATTCACTGTGTAATAAATCTATATATTATAAGATTTGAATTACTGAAATAACTTTTTGACATTCTAATTCATTGAGAAGGACTAGTATGCCCGTATACTAAAGGTAAAAAATCAAAATCCTATGGGATTCAAAAAAGTAAAATTAATAAAAACAAAAGTAATGTTATAGAAAATAAAAAAAATACACACAATACACATTTTTACAATAAACTTTATAAAATGGAAGCCCCAAAACATAAAATAATAAATTTGCTATCGTCAAAACCGTAATGACCAAGGATTTTTGTTTTTACACTTACATTCTAGGAGATTTATATATTTTTTTTTCTGTCCGTATAAGTGCTTGTTTTTTTGCAGGACGACTTGTGTTTTTAAATTGCACCATTTTTGGGTGCATATAATATATTAACTTGTATTAACTTTATTTTAGGAAAGAATAAACCGCTATTCCAGCATTGCTTTTCACGTTCTAAATTTACAACGTTCACTGTGTGGCATAAATAACATGTTACCTTTATTCTATGGGTCGGCACAATTACGGGGATACCAAATATGTAAAAGTTTTATGTTTTGCTACGTTTACAAAATAAAAACCCTTTTTTAAAAAAAAAATACTTTTGCATCGCCATATTCCAAGACCCGTAACTTTTTTTTTTTTTCTGTCTGTAGCCATATGTGGGCTTGTTTTATGCGGGACAAGGTATAGTTTTCATTGGTAGTGTTTTGGAGTACATGGGGTATTGATTTAACTTAATTTATTTTTTATGGGGGGAATGGGAGTAAAGAATTTTGCCATTTGTATTGTCGCGTTTTTTTTGGACGCTGTTCACCCGGCGGTTTAAATGTGTTAACTTTTTATTGTTTGCGTCGTTACGATCATGGCGATACCATGTGTTTTTATTTTTGTGTGTTTTTCGCACTTTTTTCCCCAAAAAGTGGTTTTACTTAGTTTTTTTATTTTTACTGTAATCTAAGGCCTCCTGCACACTTCCATCACGGTTTCACGGCCGTCTTGACGGGTCCGTGAGCCCGTTTTAGCGGCCGTGTGATTTCCATGTGCACTCCATGTTTCCGGGCGCCGAGCATGGTACTGTCCAGGGTGCTGAAAGAGCATGGTTGTTCAGCGCTAGTCACTGTACAGGGTGCTGAAAGAGTTAATGGGCTGCACTGATCGGCGGTAACTCTCTCTCAGCACCCTGGACAGTGACTAGCGCTGAAGAATGACCATGCTCGGCGCTTGCAAAATACAATTTATGAAATAAAAAATAAAAAAATCAGTTCATACTTACCCAGAACTCACTGCGTTTTCCTCCTGTCGGCCTCCTGGGATGACGTTTCATCCCATGTCACCGCTTCAGCCAATCACAGGCTGTAATGGCGGTCACGCAAGTCTGGATGACGTCAGAAGGCCGGCCTCCAGGGATGATGCTTCATCCCACGTGACCGCCTCTGCAGCCAATCACAGGCTGCCGCGTCATACAGGAAGGTCGGACTGGAGGAAGAAGAGGGACTCGTCACCAAGACAACGACAGGGTATGAACGGCTTTTTATTTTTTTTATCAGCATCCTCTTCTCTCTATCAGTGATTGATAGAGACAAGTGGCTGCTGATTAGTGTAATATTTCTGTAATGTACTTCTGCCCACCCGGCCGTTGCTAGGCAACGGCTCCGTCACACATGGACGGCACACTGATGCCTTCCGTGTGCCTTCAGTTTTTTTGACAGTCCCTTTAACTTGCATGGGCCTCAGTCACGGAATTTCGGACCAAAGTAGGACATGCTCTACTTTTGTCGGAACGGAGCAACGGGACCGTAAAAAAACTGGTGTGCCTGGACCCATTGAAATGAATGGGTCAGGGTGCTAGCCGTCAGAAAAACAGCTAGTACCCTGAAGAAAGACTGAAGTGTGCACTAGGCCTAATTTTTTATTTTTTTGTCCCACTAGGGGACTTCACCATGCAATCTGCTGATCGCTTATATAAGTGTATATGTATATTTGGTATACCAAAGCATTGTTGCCGATCAGTGTAAAACTGACAGGGAATCTATTAGGCCATTGCTGAAAGCAGACCTGGGGGCCTTTTTTTTACGCTCTTGGCTACCATGGAAACCCAACAGCTCCCTGCAATTTCTTTGCAGTGGTGCCGATAGGGTGACAGAGGGAGCTGCCTCCCTCTGTTAAAGGCATTGGATGTCGCTATTGACAGCGGCATCTAATGGGCTAAACTGCCGGAATCGGAGCGCACTTCGATTGCGGCAGGAGCCTGGCTGTGTGTAACAGACGTTCTCCTGCCGCTGATCACGTCGGTTCACTGGCAGTACCCACGCGATCAGAGCGACTGATCTATCCATCCCTATGCGGGAACGAACACCTGCTTGTAACGGATATATCCGTCGCTCATCGTTAAGGGGTTAAATGATCACGTAAATGTCATAAAATTGCACCAGTTCAACTTGCAAAATTTGTTGAAAAGTTCAACTTGCAAAAAATGGTCTCATACAGCTACGTGAAACAAAAAATAAGTGCAGAGACGGGATGCAAAGAGAAAAACATAAAATAAATTGTTAAGAAAAAAATGCTGAAATCTGTAGCAAATAGTGCAATTTTGCTGATAACATTGCTGTGCAAATGCTGTCGTGTTACCTGCAGATTTAGATTATGTTCACACGGCAACGCAAAATACGTCTGAAATGACAGAGCTGTTTTTTTTTACAAGTGCACGCGTTTTTCGCGGTGTCCATTACGGACGTTATTGGCGCTGTTTTTCAATGGAGTCAATGAAAAACTGCTCCAATTACGTCCCAAGAATTGTCCTGCACTTCTTTGACGCGGGCGTAATTTTACGCGCCGTCTTTTGACAGCGACGAGTAAAATTACAGCTAGTCTGCACAGAACATCGTAAGACCCATTGCAAGCAATGGGCCGTTGTTTGCCGACGTATTGGAGACGTCTGTTCAGGCGTAATTTGAGGCGTTAAAACTCCTCCATTACGTCTGAAAATAGGTTGTGTGCACTTACCCTTAGTGTTAAACATTGATTAAATCTAAGTATATGTGCGCCTATGGATTCTCAGCAGTTTTTACTGCTTTTCTGCTGTAAAAACCTCAACAAAACCTGTTGCGGAATTTATTCCCCCTTAATGAAGTCTATGGGCCAAACACGCAGCATAATTTGACATACTGCAGAATCGAAAGACACCGCAGAACACTTTCCGCATGACTTTTCTGTAGTGTGGGCATGGGATTTTCTAAATCGCTCACTTTGCGTCTATTGTAAATGCTGCTGAATTTCTGCACAGAATTTCCTCTGAAAATTTTGCAGGGTTTCCTGTACGTGGGAACCCAGACTAAAGGGGTTAAAGATGCTTGGCAAACAGTCAACACTTAATCCAGAATATAGCTCATGCGCAAGAATTATAGAATACTTCACTATAGGGGGGTTCCCCAGAAATGGGAAAAAATAGTTCAGGTGTTCCCCCAAAGTATTAAGATTGATAATCACTTCCTTAGATGTTCAGTTTCTACTCTTTATTAGCTGATGCTTTAACATCCGCCTATAAAAAGAAAACTAAACCATGAAACCGGAAATAGCTCTGTATTCTCCTTCGTGGTACAAAAGATGGAGCTGTAAGTGATCCAGTGACTGCTCCGTTTACTAACTGCACTTTGCCTCATATTCTCCCACCACCGTAACCAGAGGTTTACCACTGATTACCAGTGAACAAATTTGTTGCTTCTGCACGGTAACTGGATCTTAACTCGTCCTGACTCCGGGGACACCTGTCGTCCAAGGATGATGCAGTGGATGCATAGGTACAGGTCCCGCAGCGGTCGCATGCCGAAACACGTGGCAGCCCTGGGGGGGGGGGCTACTGGGGAGCCCACGCTGAGAGATGTGCTTAAAGAGGCTCTGTCACCACATTATAAATGCCCTATCTTCTACATAATGTGATCGGCACTGTAATGTAGATTACAGCAGTGTTTTTTTATTTAGAAAAACTAACTTTTTGGACAGTTATGACCTATTTTAGCTTTATGCTAATGAGTTTCTTAATGGACAACTGGGCTTGTTTACTTTTTGACCAAGTGGGCTTCATACACTTCATACACTTCTCCCCATTCATTTACACAGCAGATAGCGTTCTTACTAGAACACTATGTGCAGCCACATAAACACGCTATAATGTTACTCAAGTGTCCTGACAGTGAATATACATTACCTCCAGCCAGGACGGGATGTCTATTCAGAATCCAGATACTTCTGTAGCGTTTGTTTGAGATTTACAGCAAGGCAATCACGTCCTGGCTGGAGGTAATGTCTATTCACTGTCAGGACACTTGAGTAACGTTCTAGTGTGTTTATGTGGCTGCACGTAGCGATATAGCTATATCTCTATCTGCTTTGTAAATGAATGAGGAGAAGTGTATGATGCTGATTGGTCCGCGTCATACACTTCTCTCCACAACACCCACTTGGTCAAAAAGTAATACACGCCCAGTTGTCCAAGCAACTCATTAGCATAAAGCTAAAATAGGTCATAACTCCGTCAAAAATGATTGTTCTTCTAAATGAAAAAAAACACTTCTGTAATCTACATTACAGCACCGATCACATCATGTATAAGATGGGGCACTTATAATGTGGTGACAGAGGCCACTTTAAGGCTATCTCTAAATGTAACACCGCCATCAGTTCCCTGTCACTGCAGGTGGGATGTATGAGACAGGAGCTGTCTGTCCTCAGACAAGATGTCCATAAGATCTCTGAAAGGACCACTGAGGTGGAAGCTAGAATCTCGACCCTGGAGGATGGCATGCTTAAAATTAACAAGGCATCTCGGAGGGCCGTGCAAGATTCCATGGCTCTGTGGGCAAAGGTGGATGATCTGGAGAATAGATCTAGACGCAACAATGTCCGTATTATTGGGGTCCCGGAGAAGGCAGAAGGAACTCACCCCACAGACTTTATTGAAGGCTGGTTTGCCCAACAATTTGGGAAGGAGGTATTGTCACCACTGTTTGCCGTTGAAAGGGCACATCGGGTGCCCACCAGACAATTACCGTCTGGATGGCTGCCGTGCCCAATTCTGGCCAAAGTTCTTCATTTTAAAGATCGGGATATGCTGGACCTCCGCAACAATGGATGTAAAATTTCTCTCTTTCCGGATTATTCGGCGGAGGTCTAGAAAAGGAGGGCCCGCTTTATGGATATCAAGAAACGCTTGAGAGAGTTGAAAGTGGTCTACTCTAAGCGGTTTCCCGCCAAACTTCAGGTGGCGGCTTTGGGCGGCACCCATTTCTTTGAGGATCCTAATAACGCCTTGCAGTGGCTTGATCCGCATGAGGGACAATTTTGCCTGGAGCCTGCACCCCCTGACGCGTGAGGTGTCTCCCCGGAGGGGCTTTTCTTTTTTTTTTTTTTTTGAGTTTTTTTTGTCTTTAATGGACCCTTTGACTGCTCAGTTTGTTTTGCAATGTCCTATTGCTGTGTTTTTGCTTCTGCCCCCCTTGGATTTATCCCAGGGGTGGCAGGGGGAGCGAGGGGTACTCCTTTTCTCACTGTTTATGCATAGGTTGGGTAATGTGCTACAGTAACGCTAAAGTGTTTGTTTTTTAGGCGACCCTGATTACTGTATTGATTTGTGGTAGTGATGTTTAGTTATGGGGCCGAAGGTTTTGGGGGGGAGGGGATTGAACCATACTGCATACTCTGGCTTCGGAGGTGGCGGGCCTTGTGGATACGTCTGCTATGTCTTAATGGTGAATTATGTCTGTGTCGCTGATAATTAGCTGGAATGTCAGAGGGCTCTCTGATGCTACCAAAAGACACGGTGTCTTTAGATTTATGTTGAAATGCCGCCCTGCCATATGCTGCCTGCGAGAAACGCATCTTACTGCGGACAAAATAGATTTACTGAAACGGCCGTGGATAACCTCTGCATATCATTCTGTTTATTCTCATAATTCTAGAGGAGTTAGCATCTTGATGCATAGAGACATATCTTTCCAGGGCATGGCGCAGAGTATTGATGTGCAAGGCTTCTATATTTGTTTGCTTTGCAGAATTGACAAACAGCGTCTTGTCCTTGTGTCAGTATGTATTCCTCCTCCATTTTCCTCGGCCTTGCTGAAAGAGATATTGGCTTTTGTAGCCTTGCACCCTGGCGTCCCCTGTCTCTTGGTTGGAGAATTTAATAATGTCCCTGATTCGGCCTGGGATAGATGTAGAGTTGCAGGCCAATCTGTAGGATCGTCACGAACTCCTTTTGGGGTCCTTCTCACTGAATTAGGCCTTATAGATTTATGGAGGGTTAAACATCCCCAGGATAGGCAGTTTTCCTGTTGCTCTTCAACATATGCTTCGCTATCAAGAATTGATTTGCCCCTTTGCAGCCTGACTCTGCTCCCTAGGATAGGGGAAGTGGAATATATGTCTAGGTCCCTGTTGGACCACTCTCCCTTGCGGGTAGTTCTGAAACCTGTGGTGGGATATAATGGCTCTGGGGGGTGGAAGCTTAACCCGTTTTGGTAATCTATTATGCACGATAGGGAACAGGTTCCAAGGTTGCTACGGGAATATTTAGAATTTAATGCGGGGTCGGCATCGGTGCATTCGGTATGGGAGGCTATGAAAGCCTACTTGAGAGGGATAGTAATTAAGTCCATCAATATTACGAAGTCCAAGTCAAAGGCTCTGGATGATAAATTGCATGCGGATGTGACCGCTGTGGAGGTAGATTTTCTAGCTAATCCTGTGTCTGATACCAGTGAGCGCTTGAAACCGGCTCAGACGTGCCTGAGAACCCACCTTTTAGAGGCGGCAGATAGGAAGAGACAGTTTGCTAACAGAGGTTCTATGTGGAGGGGGAAAAGGTTGGCCACATGTCTGTAATTTCTAAAGCTCAGCATGAGTCTTCCCACATTGCCGCTTTGAAAGACTATATACGGGCACCTAAATCTCTGATACCCCAGAGGTCTTGGGAATCTTAGTCCTTTTATGCTTCCTTGTACTCCTCAAAGGTGTCTCCTACTACTGCAGATATTAGAGGTTTCCTGGGAACTGATGATCTCCCTGGTCTAAACAGTGAGGATAAGGCCCTGTTAGATGGCCCTCTTAGCTGGGAGGAATTGCAGGAGGCTGTGCGAGGTATAGCCAATGAGAGAGCCCCGGGAGTGGACGGCTTGCCCATGGAAGTATATAAAAACTATGGGGAAGTGTTGTTGCCTAGGCTGCTAGGTGATTCAATAGTTCCTGCAGGTGGGATATTTGCAAGGAATCCATGCAAGAGGCCACCATTGTAGTGCTTCACAAAGAGGGTAAGGACCCACTTCTTCCCGAGTCCTACCGTCCTATCTCTTTGTCTACAGACGTCAAAATTCTCGCAAAAGCCCTGGCCAGCAGGTTAAATAAGGTAATTTCCTCCATTAATTATGATGATCAAACAGGCTTTATGCCAGGTAAGGCGACATCTATTAATATTCGGCGTCTGTTTCTTACTTTACAGATTCCGCCTGATGTAGGTAGCAGAGCCATCCTGTCGTTGGATGCCGCTAAGGCATTCGACAGTGTTGAATGGCCCTATCTGTGGCACACGCTTGAAAGTATGTGGGTCGGTCCGGTTTTCACTTCCTGGGTTAAAGTTTTGTACTCCGGTCCCAAGGCTAGAATTGGGGCTAATGGAGGTCTATCGGAGAGATTTCAGCTCCATAGGGGTACACGACAAGTGTGTCCCACTTTCGCCCCTTTTGTTTGCAATTGCTATTGAGCTTTTGGCGGCAGCGAACCGGAGAAAGCCGAACCGGCTTTCTCCGGCGATTTTTAAAGGATTCACGTATGGGAATTATGTAAGTAAAATTGCCTTGTATGCGGATGATGCGTTGTTCTTTTTGGGAGATACGGGACCCTCTTTAACAGCGGTTATGTCCTTGGTGGATGAGTTTGGATGTCTATCTGAGCCTGTGGCAACAATAGGGAGCTCTGTCCAATGTGTTGCACAAATGCGGTACTTTGGGATAGGGGTGACACGGTGGATATCTGATTTTTGAGGATTTGAATCTCATGCCTTTGCTACACAAATTTAAACTTAAAATAGGTGCGTGGTGTAAACTCTCTTTCTGTCATAGGCTGTGTGAATCTTATAAAAATTATTCTGATGCTGCAATTGCTTTACTTGGTACATAATGCACTGGTGTGGATATAGCTCACCAGGTTCCACAGGATAAGCGCTCTTTTCCGAGACCTTATTTGGCGAAGGAACCGCCCTAGACTGCGGCTGGAAGTTTTGCAAAGGCCCAAAACTGAGGGGCTACTGGCTCTCTCGAATCCATGGATTTATTTTTGGGTAGCTCAGTGTCAGCACCTTTAAAGTTTGGGGTGCTCGTTCTGGGGAAGACGCATCTACGGTTATATTGCAGTATCTTTTGAAATGTGACATTTTATTGGAGGCTGAGTGGGCGTCTCTCGGGTAGACTATCTGTGTTTCCAACGTTGGATCTCATTCATAAAACCTGGGGGAAAGTTAAGCCATTGAGGGGTGACGGGATACACGGAGTATATTACCAAATGGGGAAACAGACTGCTTCCTGAGGTCATGGGCCTAGACAGTTTGGAGTACTGGATGGAGGCACGGCTTACGAGGGTATCTCAATTGACAAGTGGGTCTACCTTCTAAATCCTTTCAGCAGTTCCTCTTAATGTTCGATATAGAGGGTTCTATAGGTGCAGTGAAGGAAATAAGTATTTGATCCCTTGCTGATTTTGTAAGTTTGCCCACTGTCAAAGACATGAACAGTCTAGAATTTTTAGGCTAGGTTAATTTTACCAGTGAGATAGATTATATTAACAAAAAAACAGAAAATCAGTCAAAATTATATATATTTATTTGCATTGTGCACAGAGAAATAAGTATTTGATCCCCTACCAACCATTAAGAGTTCAGCCTCCTCCAGACCAGTTACATGCTCCAAATCAACTTGGTGCCTGCATTAAAGACAGCTGTCTTAAATGGTCACCTGTATAAAAGACTCCTTTCCACAGACTCAATTAATCAGTCTGACTCTAACCTCTACAACATGGGCAAGACCAAAGAGCTTTCTAAGGATGTCAGGGACAAGATCATAGACCTGCACAAGGCTGTAATGGGCTACAAAACCATAAGTAAGACGCTGGGTGAGGAGACAACTCTTGGTGCAATAGTAAGAAAATGGAAGACATACATAAATGACTGTCAATCGACATCGATCTGGGGTTCCATGCAAAATCTCACCTCGTGGGGTTTTCTTGATCCTGAGGAAGGTGGGAGCTCAGCCGAAAACTACACGGGGGGAACTTGTTAATGATCTCAAGACAGCTGGGACCACAGTCACCAAGAATATCATTGGTAACACATTACGCCGTAATGGATTAAAATCCTGCAGTGCCAGCAAGGTCCCCCTGCTCAAGAAGGCACATGTACAGGCCCGTCTGAAGTTTGCAAATGAACATCTGGATGATTCCGAGAGTGATTGGGATAAGGTGCTGTGGTCAGATGAGACTAAAATTGAGCTCTTTGGCATTAACTCAACTCGCCGTGTTTGGAGGAAGAGAAATGCTGCCTATGACCCAAAGAACACCGTCCCCACTGTCAAGCATGGAGGTGGAAACATTATGTTTTGGGGTTGTTTCTCTGCTAAGGGCACAGGACTACTTCACCGCATCAATGGGAGAATGGATGGAGCCATGTACCGTCAAATCCTGAGTGACAACCTCCTTCCCTCCACCAGGACATTGAAAATGGCTCGTGGCTGGGTCTTCCAGCACGACAATGACCCGAAACATACAGCCAAGGCAACAAAGGAGTGGCTCAAAAAGAAGCACATTAAGGTCATGGAGTGGCCTAGCCAGTCTCCAGACCTTAATCCCATCAAAAACTTATGGAGGGAGCTGAAGATCCGAGTTGCCAAGCGACAGCCTCGAAATCTTAATGATTTACAGATGATCTGCAAAGAGGAGTGGGCCAAAATTCCATCTAACATGTGTGCAAACCTCATCATCAACTACAAAAAACGTCTGACTGCTGTGCTTGCCAACAAGGGTTTTTCCACCAAGTATTAAGTCTTGTTTGCCATAGGGATCAAATCCTTATTTCTCTGTGCACAATGCAAATAAATATATATAATTTTGACAATGTGATTTTCAGTTTTTTTTTAATATAATCTATCTCTCACTGGTAAAATTAACCTAGCCTAAAAATTCTAGACTGTTCATGTCTTTGACAGTGAGCAAACTTGCAAAATCAGCAAGGGATCAAATACTTATTTCCTTCACTGTATTTACAATTGAGGCACAGTTTCAGGCACAGTTCTCACAGGTTCAAGTGACTATACAACAAGATAATATTGTCCAAGCTCTTGGGTATACCATCTCCTGCTGACTACTTTTTTGGATAGTTATCCTTTGGTAGCTATGCGTAAATGGGATAGGGATATACCAGGGATTGATGAAGACCAGTGGTCCACTATAATGGAAGCTGTTCCGAATGTTTCGCTGAGTGAGGGCGGTATGCTCTCACAGCTCAATATACTTCACCGGGTGTGTATAAAATGCCGGAGCTGTTACATCGGATGGTAATTCGGCCTGATGCTATGTGTCCAAGATGTGGTTTGGAGCCTGCCGATCTCCTCCATATGCTGTGGGATTGCCCGCAACTTGATATATACTGGTCTGGCCTACTTGCAATTGTGGGGAAGGTGTTCTCTATATCTGTCTAGGGATCCAAAGGTATGTCTCTTAGGTTGTGTAGACCGTCTGCCTTTGGACTCGAATGGGAAACTGGCAGTGGGATGAGTACTGTATGTGCCCCAGAAACTCATAGCGCAGGGTTGGATTCAGCCTTCTCCCCCAAAGGTTCAGGAGTTTGTGGCTAGAGTGAACCAGTTGCTCATTGATGAAAAGGCGATATTTCTTAAGAGGCGCATCTGCCAGGTTTGACAAACACTGGTTGCCATGGTTACATACTGATGGGTTGGCAAGTTCCGGACTGCTAGGGGGTGGGGCTGTTGGGATTCGGAGGTAAATCAATTCTTGAATATTTGATTTGGGTCTGTGTCAATGGGGTAATACTTACTTGGGTGGAGAGTGGGTTATGATATCCTCTGCTACAGAGGGGTGTATGGCATGTAGATTATATCTGCTAGCGGAAGTAAAACATATGTTCCTGCCCTGCGTGGTGATTTTTTTCTGTATGACAAATGTATACGTTCATTTTCCTTTTTATGGTGTACGGTTGACCATTCGTGGGGGGGGGGGGGGTGTCCTATTTCTGGACTGTTGTAATTGTTGAAAATGTGCAATAAAAAGTATTTGACTAAAAAAAAGAAGTAAATGGGAGTTACGGAAACCACTTGGCAGTGAGCTACAATGTTTCCGTAGCTCCAAGTTTGTGGCCATTAGCCTGAAGTCTGATGTGATCACCGCCTTGCATTCGGACTGCTTGCATAAGACTGAGGTAAAGGGGTTTTCCAAAAACTGACTAGTCTGAAGCTGGCCACTTCTGGTATTGCGGCTCAGGCTCATTTATTTAAATGTTGCTGAGCTGCAATACCCAGACAGACATGAGTGGCCCTATTTGTAACAAAAAACGTATCTTCGAAATCTACCCTTTTTAACAATTCTTAGTAATAGTTTGAATGTAATCTACTCCATTGGTGAACACTTTTTGCTTTATAATGGTAAAACCAGGATCATATCGTTTACCTTACGAGCATCAAAGAAAACTACCTGTTGGTGCACAGATACAAGATACAATATTTCACATGATTCAAACTATTTGCAATCAGTTTTCCATTGATTGAAATATCCATTCTTCTATGCCCCTTTTCCCAACAAGAACCATCAAAAAAGCTTTGGAATGCTCAGCCGATTGGGGAACAAGTTTTACTTCTATAGCATCTTAAGAGTTCTCAAGTATGGTACTGGCAACAGAACCTTGAAGGAATTGCAAGTGAGCATATGCATCTACATGATCAGATGGTTCCATTTAGTTCATTAATAGATTTAGTAACTGCATTGATTTATATATTAAACGTGATGTCTTTTTGTTTGCAGAGAGTATCTGGCTATTTTCAAGAAAACTGTGGCAATGCATGAAGTGTTCCTGTGTCGTGTGGCAGCCCATCCTATTCTTAGAAAAGATTTAAATTTTCATGTCTTTTTGGAGTACAATCAAGATGTAAGTTGCATACTGTCATATCTCAGATGTAAGTTATAGACCAAGTACGTCACTTAAAGGGGCTGTCTTAACAGACATTGGTATATCGCTAGGATGTACTAGCAGTGTCTGATTGCTTTGCCTTCCACCAATTGCTAGAACATAATGGTGGTAGCGCTAGAAAAATACCTTTTTGCCTTCTGTTCAGGCATATGGTTGATCATTAAGGGTATGTTCACATGGCAAACAAAAACTGCTGTAAAATACGGAGCTGTTTTCAAGGGAAAACCGCTCCTGATTTTCAGCCGTCTTTATGCATAAAGCGTTTTTTTATGCTTTTTTTTGGCTGTTTTTGAAGCTGGTTTTCTATTGAGACCATGAAAAACATCTCAAGAAGAGACGGGCGTTTTCCCCACTGAAATCAGTGGGCAGATGTTTAGAGGTGTTCAGCCCCTGTATTTTCAGCCGTTTTTCTGGGCGTTAACGGCCTGAAAAACGGCTGAAAAGCCGTGTGAAAATACCCTATTGGGGTTTTCCCGGAACAAAAAAAAAATCACCTATGCACAGGCTGGGTCATTTTCTGATCTGCTTGGACCTCAACTGATCGAGAGAACAGGGGTCCTGATCTTTTCGATCCTCCTTACTGCACGCCCCACGGTTCTGATTGACAGCGATGAGCACTTCACGTGTCAGCCGCAACCCGTATAAATACTCAGCATTATCTGTATATAGCTACCCTGTACATTAAGCAGGGCAGCATGTTCACTACATACAGTGTACAGATGAGTTACTAAAACACCTGAGCGCTCATTCCCAAACTTTGAATGGAGCATCAGCACGCATGCTTGACCACTGCTCCATTCAATGTCTTCACTGCAGTCAAGCAGTGAGGAGGAACAGCGGGTTCAGGACTCCGGTGCTCACGATTAGTTGGGGTCCCAGCGGTGGGTCCTTCAGTGATCAGAAAATTCAAAACAATCCTGTGGATTCTAGAGATACCCCTTAATGACCGGCCGTTTGGGGTAGTTCTTCTGGAGTGCCGACGTGAAAAGGTGGCACTTCAGAAGAACTTTTCCCGCATTGTGCAGAGTGCTCCTGAAGCCTGGGCTGTTGCTAACAGCCTCGGACTTCAGGACAACGATCGGAGACCACTAGCATTGGTCCCCGATCATATTTAACCCCTTTCCATCTGCACTTCTTCCCACCTAGATTGTCTCGTAGTATCTATATGCTGGTGTACATGCTGTAAATCTCACTTGATCTTTAGTAGTGATTGATATGCCCTAGTACAAAGGCTGATAGTTGGGTGGGTAAGAATTTGTGCTTTTAAATTAGAAAATATTAATCCTTGAATTAGGCCATAATAGGAAAAAAACTTGTTTAAAACATGTTAACTGCCTTTTAAGAAAAGTCCCATCCTAACTAAACTTTTTAAATACTTTTTACGTCTCAAGTTTTGATCGGTCATCGTCCAAGCACTGAGACCCCCCACCGATTGGGTGAGCGCTGTGCAGCTTAGTTTCTGATCGGCTTTTCAAGTGAAGTTTTTAAGTTTAGTTGCTCTTTAAGATTTTACTGCAACCTAGATTATGTCCACACTACAGCCATAGAGAACAGCAAGGACGTGTAAAGAAGTCAACTCCATTGCCCAACGTGACCTTTTTATTTATTTATTTTAGTTTAATTCAACATTTTACAAAAACATGAGAAGCAATTGGAGAATATATGAAGTGGGTAGTAACATCACCAGCAGATAAGCCGTATATCACAATAATATACACATAGTAATATGAGCTGGTCATCGAATTGCTAATCTCCATAAATGAAATATATGGAGTGACCGGAGTGTAAGAAGTCTACCAAACCAAAAGTAGACATTTTAACAAAACCTAAGGCCTATGTCATATTCTCTGTTATGTATAACTGACATATCAGGTTATCAACACTTTATGAAAGATGGTTATCAGAAACATTGGATATCCCACCATTGACCCCAGATTTTACGAAATTTATCAGGGCAGCCCGTGTGATAAAGTAATTGCTCATAGGAAATGATAGTATTGACAAGAGTTTTCCATGCCGATCGCTATGGTGGCATATCTGCCATCCAGTGCATAGCTATCGTTTTCCTTGCAAAAAAGTTTCTCTAAAAAAAAAATACATGTATAATGTGACCAGAGTTCCTCCTCCAGAAGCCCTAACAAGGCAATTTTCTGTGTGAACAGCAAAGGGGATGGTAGCGTAGGTGCAATAACATCGTAGACTTGTTTACAAAAAACCGAAACAAATGAACATTCCCAAATGAGGTGTCAAAAATCCACCTCCGAGTGATAACATCTTTGGCAATCTGATGGGAGGGCAAAAACATTTAATTTTAAGAGAGCCAATTTCCCCAGGATGAGGGCTGCAATTCAGGATATAGACTGGGAAGAACTAATGTCAAATAATGGAACAAATGATAAATGGGAGATTTTCAAATCTACTTTGAGTTATTATAGTGCAAAATTTATTCCTACAGGTAATAAGTATAAACGACTCAAATTAAACCCCACATGGCTTACACCTTCTGTGAAAGGGGCAATACATGACAAAAAAAGGGCATTTAAAAAATACAAATCTGAGGGTACAGCTGTAGCCTTTGTAAAATATAAAGAGCTTAATAAAATCTGTAAAAATGTAATAAAATTAGCAAAAATACAAAATGAAAGGCAGGTGGCCAAGGATAGTAAAACAAATCCTAAAAAATTCTTCAAGCATATAAATGCAAAAAAGCCAAGGTCTGAACATGTAGGACCCCTAGATAATGGTAATGGGGAGTTGATCACAGGGGATCAAGAGAAGGCAGAGTTACTAAATGGGTTCTTTAGCTCTGTATATACAACAGAAGAAAGAGCAGCTGATGTAGCCGCTGCCGGTGCTGTTAATATATCAGTTGATATACTGAATTGGATGAATGTAGAGATGGTCCAAGCTAAATTAAATAAAATAAATGTGCACAAGGCTCCGGGACCAGATGGGTTACACCCTAGAATTCTTAAAGAGCTTAGTTCAGTTATTTCTGTCCCCCTTTTCATAATATTCAGAGAATCTCTAGTGACAGGTATAGTGCCAAGGGACTGGCGCAGGGCAAATGTGGTGCCTATTTTCAAAAAGGGCTCTAGGTCTTCCCCGGGTAATTATAGACCAGTAAGCTTAACATCCATCGTGGGGAAAATGTTTGAGGGGCTATTGAGGGACTATATACAGGATTATGTGACAATAAATAGCATTATAAGTGACAGCCAGCACGGTTTTACTAAGGACAGAAGTTGTCAAACTAACCTAATCTGTTTTTATGAAGAGGTGAGCAGAAGTCTAGACAGAGGGGCCGCTGTGGATTTAGTGTTTTTGGACTTTGCAAAGGCATTTGACACTGTCCCCCATAGGCGCCTAATGGGTAAATTAAGGACTATAGGTTTAGAAAATATAGTTTGTAATTGGATTGAGAATTGGCTCAAGGACCGTATCCAGAGGGTTGTGGTCAATGATTCCTTCTCTGAATGGTCCCCGGTTATAAGTGGTGTACCCCAGGGTTCAGTGCTGGGACCACTATTATTCAACTTATTTATTAATGATATAGAGGAAGGGATTAATAGCACTATTTCTATTTTTGCAGATGACACCAAGCTATGTAATATAGTTCAGACTATGGAAGATGTTCATGAATTACAGGCAGATTTAAACAAACTAAGTGTTTGGGCGTCCACTTGGCAAATGAAGTTTAATGTAGATAAATGTAAAGTTATGCATCTTGGTACCAACAACCTGCATGCATCATATGTCCTAGGGGGCGCTACACTGGCGGATTCACTTGTTGAGAAGGATCTGGGTGTACTTGTAAATCATAAACTCAATAACAGCATGCAGTGTCAATCAGCTGCTTCAAAGGCCAGCAGGATATTGTCGTGTATTAAAAGAGGCATGGACTCGCGGGACAGGGATGTAATAATGCCACTTTACAAAGCATTAGTGAGGCCTCATCTAGAATATGCAGTTCAGTTCTGGGCTCCAGTTCATAGAAAGGATGCCCTGGAGTTGGAAAAAATACAAAGAAGAGCAACGAAGCTAATAAGGGGCATGGAGAATTTAAGTTATGAGGAAAGATTGAAAGAATTAAACCTATTTAGCCTTGAAAAAAGACGACTAAGGGGGGACATGATTAACTTATATAAATATATTAATGGCACATACAAAAAATATGGTGAAATCCTGTTCCTTGTAAAACCCCCTCAAAAAACAAGGGGGCACTCCCTCCGTCTGGAGAAAAAAAGGTTCAAGCTGCAGAGGCGACAAGGCTTCTTTACAGTGAGAACTGTGAATTTATGGAATAGCCTACCGCAGGAGCTGGTCACAGCAGGGACAGGAGATGGCTTTAAAAAAGGGTTAGATAATTTCCTAGAACAAAAAAATATTAGCTCCTATGTGTAGAAATTTTTCCTTCCCTTTTCCCTTCCCTTGGTTGAACTTGATGGACATGTGTCTTTTTTTCAGCCGTACTAACTATGTAACTATGTGAGTTCTACCCATTCGGTATAGGTGTGAGAAGTCTGGTGGATAATATATAACTGAATAAGTCTATTATTGATTGCCGGAGACACCAATAAATGTGAACATAACAGGTCATTCACGTAGTCAGGGGGGAAAGATCTCATAATTGTATTTTCCGCTTATCAAGTACTGGGAGTGTAAGTTATCCTGGCTGAGAGCAAATGAGTATATAGGGCCGAGATGATGCCTCTGGGGCCCTGAGACTTCAATAGTCAATAAAGGGTTAATTAGAGATAATTGTTGTGCTAGGTGGAAATTGTACCTGTAGGGCATGGCGGAGCTGCAAGTATCTGTACCATTGTAACCCTGGAACATGGTAGGTATCCTGCATCTGTGTGAATATAAGTTGAACAATTCCCAGATCTGAGTCAGCCAGTGTTTGAATAGCGGGTAAAGTAGGGTTATGCCACAGAGGTAATTCAGGAATAGTGTCCTTATAAGCAAGTACTGTTTTAGACGTATGCCAAATTGTTAATGCCGCATTGTTTTTGAAGAAGTAAGGTAATTCGCGTAGTGAATCCTGGATATTCTAAAAAACTAAGCAAGCTATGACCCGCTACCACAGATGCCAAATCTGCATCAGAAAGAGGAGCATTACGCACCCGGTCTCATATATTACGGAGTTGACCAGCCAGGTAATATACATGAATGTCTGACAAAGCCATACCTCCATCAGTTTTAGGACGTTGTAAGGTAGTGAATTTAAGTTTGGATCTAGATGAACGTAATGACTAAGGAATTAAGGGATTGGAAGAAGGACATGGGTACCACATCAGGCATATGTTGCAACACATACGTACATTTAGGTTGTTCTACCATTTTAACTAATTTTATGCGGCCTGCTACGGATAATGCTAATTTGGACCATGATCTAAATTTGTCTATCTGTCCTAATAGCGGAGTAATAGAAGTTGCATGGGCACGATTGTGATGAAGAACCATATTAATCCCAATATATTTAAACTGGGAGACTGTTTCAAGACCATATTGTCGAGTGCAACGGACCAGGAGTGGGATTTCTAACCATGTACATTATAGCCGATTTCTGCCAATTTAATTTTAGTCCTGAGTATCGTGAAAAAGTATTAGGTAATTGGATAGGTGGGGGGCGTGTCTAACTCCCGCCGCGAGCAGTCGCATGCTGTAAGAGCTCCGTCCCAGCTTCAGTGTTTCTGCACTAATCCTGCTGTAAAACTTCCCGCAAATACTCCTTGAACTCGGGGCACTCGCAGGCATAGCAGAGGAGAGCTCAAAATGAGCAAGACACGCCAGTCGGCGGCTGCTGACCGCCTCAAAGAGTTTGCAAGATCGAGTAGCCATCATGGCGCCGTTACTCCTGGACAGCAGCATGAGGAGGCGGACCCTCCAGGAGATGAGGGTTTGGAACCATCATTGAAGCAAGTTACAGCACAGCTCCTGACTGCTATACGTGAGTCTACCACTTCTCTTACTGGGAAAATTGATGAGGTTAAGGTTGACCTTGGATTGATGTGTCAGGACCTCCAGAAACTAAGAGATTGGGTACGAGATACCGAAAATCGGATATCTCAAATAGAGGATGATTCTGCCCCTGTGGTGCGGCAAATTGGGGCCCTGGAAAGGGCGGCGGATGCATGGGCACAAAGATCGGACGATCTCGAGAACAGGATGTGCAGGAATAATCGTATCCTGGGCTTGCCAGAATGTACTGAAGGCAAGGATCCGGGGATATTTATGGAGCAATGGCTCAAAGATACACTACACTATCTGCGGCTTATGCGGTTGAACGGGCACATCGCGTTCCTGCCAGACCGCCCCCGCCGGGGGCCATGCCTAGGCCTATGTTGGTTCAATTACTCAGCAGTAAAGATGGAGATGCCATTTTGAGAGCTGCCAAAAGGGCCGGATCACTCAACACCGCCACGGTCGCGATTTTTCCAGATTTCTCTGCTTCACTTCAGAAAGCTCGGGCTACTTTTGTTGGAGTTAAACGACGGTTGAGAGATCTTCAGATTCAATATTCCATGGTCTTCCCGGCACGACTCCGTCGTTCATGACAGATCTATCTTTTTCAACACTCCGGGAGAGGCTGACGAATGGCTGAATAGCCTAAATATTCCGGATCCAAGACCGTGATTGTTATGTTACCTGATCTTTTGAGCCATGGTCATGGGGACTCGGTGACTTTCGTGGAGCTGCGATTTGCCTTTGGGACTTCATCGGGATTTCTTCTTTTTTGACCGATCCAGTTTGCTGCTCTGTGGTATACTATATGCATATCTGACATGACTTCACTGTGTGTATACTCTTTCTGACCACTGTACTTTTCCCTATTGATTGTATTGCTGTTTCTGGTTGGGGGCCCTGAGCTGTCCTTGGGCGGGCTGTTGGCCCGTCCTGGGGCGACTTATGGTCCCATATCCAGTGCGATGATCATTGTGCACTGAGTTTTACATGACTGGGAGCCCCCAGTCCTATTATTGCGGGTTCTTGTATGACAGGTTATATACCTGTCTTGTGTGGGTTGGAGATGCTGGAGGGAGGAGGATGGAGCAATAGTCTGTGCAGAGTTTCCAGTTTCACACAGACTACCCCCGTGTTTCAGAGGGGATATACTATTCCCCTAGTTAGACGTGTCTTCTAGCTTTGCAAGGGGACTGATTTCCCCTCCTTTATTTTCGTTTTGTTGGTAAAAACTTTTTTATTTTTATTCAAGGGTCATTCATTTAGCGGTGCATGATGTCTTTAAGTGTTCTGTCTTGGAATGTGCGAGGATTGGGAGAGCCACGTAAACGCAATCAAGTTTTCTCCCAGATCCGAGCACGAGGCCCACAAGTAATATGTTTGCAAGAAACGCATTTAATGCCAGACACCATTACATTTATGAGAGAGCCATGGGTACAATGGTCAACACATTCCACGTATTCCTCCTATTCCATACTAATTCATAAATCCCTGAGATGGGAGTCATGAAGAAGGACCCAGACGGGATATATATTTTTGTGCATGCCTGGATTGAGAGTCAACCTTTTGTCTTCCTGCGTGTATATATTCCTCCTGCACAATCCCTAGCGATCCTCTATGAGGCAGCCAATTTTGCATCAGCGTATCCCCAAGCTAAGGTCCTCTGCATGGGAGATGCTAATTCTGTAGCTAACCCTACAATGGACAGATTTCGACTGGGTGGGGGAACTGATCCTCCCTGTGTATCTAGACCCCTTCCTTTATTTTCATTTCTGGAAGAGAGAGGTTGGTATGATCTTTTGAGATATATGTGGCCTGATGTCCTGGAATATACTTTGTTATACCCCGGGGAGAAATGCACTGTCCCGTATTGACTACATCTGCAGTAATGTACGGGCGTGTTCGGTGCTTTCTTCTGTAGAACATTTACCCCGTGCGTTTTCTGATCACTCTCCTATAATGGCTAGATTGACCACGTCCCAGAGTAGGAGCCACACATGCAGGAAATTACATCCATTTTGGTTAACTCCATTTACCCAGCAGGATCGCATTCCTGATCAACTTCAGGGCAACGTGAATGGCACAAACCACTCCGCTTACTGGGATACACTGAAAGCCTATCTGAGGGGCTGTCTTCAGTCCTCCATTTCATATATAAAAAGGGAATCCGTTAAAAGGGAACAGGATTTAGCTAACTCCTGCAAAGTACTGGAAGCCACTTATGTCTCGGACCCTTCGGAAGACAATAGTCAGCTGGTTACAGGCGGGTAGACAATATTTGTTGTATTTGACCAAAAAAAGCAAGCGTAGAATGTTCTTTGCAAATCAGAAATATTTTGAACAAGGAAACCAATCTAGCAGCCTGTTAGCACACTTAGTCCATCAGAACACTTCCTCCCCAGCTATTTTGAAAATTAGAAGCCCTAATGGTGTTGTTCTCACTGCTACGTCGGATATACTTTCTGCATTCTCTGATTTCTACAAAGATTTATATGTCTCTAGGTTTACAAAGTCTGCAGAAGAATTACGGGTATACTGTGAATCTATCACCTGCCCCTCTATAACTAATGAACAGAAACTCCTACTTGATGGCATGATCATTATAGAAGAGCTAAATGAGGCAGTGACGGATATGTCTAAGGGGAAAGCCTCGGGGCCTGATGGCATACCTTTTGGAGGTTTATTTGAGATACAAAGAGCAGTTACTCCCAGAACTCCTTCATACTTACCATAAATCTTTGTTAGCAGTGTCCCTGCCTGACTCATTTTATGAGGCCACAGTAGTGGTGATACTTAAGCCAGATAAGGATCCCTTCGAATGTTCTTCCTATAGACCCATAGCATTGCTTAACATGGACTATAAAATATTGACCAAGGTATTGGCAAATAGGCTTAATGGTATTCTGCCTTCTATTATCCATCCTGACCAGGCTGGGTTTATACAAGGGAGAAGTACATCGGACAACCTACGCAGAGTCCAAATTGTCTCCCAGATTGCATCGCGACAGGGTGCGGACTGGGCCTTGGCATCTTTGGATGCAGCCAAGGCCTTTGACTCCATTGAGTGGCCATACTTACTCCATATTCTGCGTGGGTTTGGATTTGGTCCTGTGTTTTGTCAGTGGGTCTCCTTATTGTATTTACATCCCAGAGCGGCGGTGTTTTTAAATGGACAGCTCTCTCCATATTTTAATTTAGCTCGGGGTACCAGACAGGATTGTCCACTCTCCCCTTTATTATTTGCTATTGCTGTGGAACCCCTGGCTATTTTACTTAGATCTGATGTGGTTTACTGGGGCATACCCCTAAGCTCTGCGGAGCACCGAGTGGCATTGTATGCTGATGACCTGTTGCTATTCATGTAATCTCCTGATGAATCCTTAGATACAGTGAAGGAAATAAGTATTTGATCCCTTGCTGATTTTGTAAGTTTGCCCACTGTCAAAAGACATGAACAGTCTAGAATTTTTAGGCTAGGTTAATTTTACCAGTGAGAGATAGATAGATTTAAAAAAAAAACAGAAAATCTGTCAATTATATATATTTATTTGCATTGTGCACAGAGAAATAAGGATTTGATCCCTTTGGCAAACAAGACTTAATACTTGGTGGCAAAACCCTTGTTGGCAAGCACAGCAGTCAGACGTTTTTTGTAGTTGATGATGAGGTTTGCACACATGTTAGATGGAATTTTGGCCCAGTCCTCTTTGCAGATCATCTGTAAATCATTAAGATTTCGAGGCTGTCGCTTGGCAACTCGGATCTTCAGCTCCCTCCATAAGTTTTCGATGGGGTTAAGGTCTGGAGACTGGCTAGGCCACTCCATGACCTTAATGTGCTTCTTTTTGAGCCACTCCTTTGTTGCCTTGGCTGTATGTTTCGGGTCATTGTCGTGCTGGAAAACCCAGCCACGAGCCATTTTTAATGTCCTGGTGGAGGGAAGGAGGTTGTCACTCAGGATTTGACGGTACATGGCTCCATCCATTCTCCCATTGATGCGGTGAAGTAGTCCTGTGCCTTTAGCAGAGAAACACCCCCAAAACATAATGTTTCCACCTCCATGCTTGACAGTGGGGACGGTGTTCTTTGGGTCATAGGCAGCATTTCTCTTCCTCCAAACACGGCGAGTTGAGTTAATGCCAAAGAGCTCAATTTTAGTCTCATCTGACCACAGCACCTTCTCCCAATCACTCTCGGAATCATCCAGATGTTCATTTGCAAACTTCAGACGGGCCTGTACATGTGCCTTCTTGAGCAGGGGGACCTTGCGGGCACTGCAGGATTTTAATCCATTACGGTGTAATGTGTTACCAATGGTTTTCTTGGTGACTGTGGTCCCAGCTGCCTTGAGATCATTAACAAGTTCCCCCCGTGTAGTTTTCAGCTGAGCTCTCACCTTCCTCAGGATCAAGGTTAACCCACGAGGTGAGATTTTGCATGGAGCCCCAGATCAATGTCGATTGACAGTCATTTTGTATGTCTTCCATTTTCTTACTATTGCACCAACAGTTGTCTCCTTCTCATCCAGCGTCTTACTTATGGTTTTGTAGCCCATTCCAGCCTTGTGCAGGTCTATGAACTTGTTCCTGACATCCTTAGAAAGCTCTTTGGTCTTGCCCATGTTGTAGAGGTTAGAGTCAGACTGATTGAGTCTGTGGAGAGGAGCCTTTTTATACAGGTGACCCTTTAAGACAGCTGTCTTTAATGCAGGCACCAAGTTGATTTGGAGCGTGTAACTGGTCTGGAGGAGGCTGAACTCTTAATGGTTGGTAGGGGATCAAATACTTATTTCTCTGTGCACAATGCAAATAAATTATATATAATTTTGACAGATTTTTCTTTTTTTTTTCTTTTTTTATATAATCTATCTCTCACTGGTAAAATTAACCTAGCCTAAAAATTCTAGACTGTTCATGTCTTTTGACAGTGGGCAAACTTACAAAATCAGCAAGGGATCAAATACTTATTTCCTTCACTGTATGTGATCTGTTTTATATACTATGTTTTAGTTTATTTCTTGTATGTTTGAGATTTATTGTAATGTCATGCATTGCTGACATATTGTAACACGCACTTTTGTATTACTATTGGGCATGTCCGCTGCGCGGGGGCCCAGAAGTTTCTTTTACCATTTGTGTTTATGTACCTCCTTCAATAAAATGAGTTTAAAAAAAAAAGTAATTGGATAGGTAAGTGAAAGGAATCTCAGGGGTTTCTTAAAAAAAAAAAAAAGGACCATATCATCGGCATATAAACCCACCAGTCGTCCTATCCTTCCATGTGATGCCCGTAATGTCTGGTGAGGAGCGGAGTCTAAGTTCTATTGCTGCAGCAAATAAAGCTGGAGATAAGGGACAACCCCGTCTCGTGCCACGAGCTAGAGGGAAAGGGAGGGAGGGAACGTTGTTAACAGCCACATTAGCTATAGGGGATGCATAAATCAGTCTAATCCATATTTGAAACTGGGGACCAAAGCCAAAACGTGTCAAGCAGGCACATAGAAAGGACCGTTCCACAGAATCGAATGCCTTCATTGTATCCAAAGAGGCAATTGCCCATGCCATATCATGTTCTCTGCATAACTGTATAATAGTTTGCACCTTCCTAATTTATAGTAGTGGACTTTCCTGGCATAAACCCAGCCTGATCTGAGTGGATTATAGAAAGGATAACCTCATTTATTCTTCTGGCTAGCATCTTAGTCAAGATTTTGTAGTCTACATTGACCAGTGATATGGGCCTATAGGAGCCACACTCAAGAGGGTTTTAGTAGCACAATCGTAGCATCATATAATGTAGAGGGAACTGAATGTAAGTGTGAGGCTTGATTAAGGATATCCAGTAGGAGTCGGCCATAGTGTCCAAATGCCTTCTATAAACATCTATAGATAGCCCATCGGGGCCAGGAGACTTATTCAAGGCCAAATCCCGTATTTCATCCTGAACCTCTGCTACTGTAAATGGGGCATCTAAACTGGATACTTGTTCAGTGTTCTTTAAAATCACATTTTCTGTTTTGTGGTTTCTGTTTCAACCCTTTTTAGTAGAAGAATTAAACTGTATAGTAGTAATAAAATGCTGGGGGAAGGAGAATTGTTTTTTTCAGGGGAGCCTCCTCACCACCTTTTACACATTCAGACACTGTTGTAGTAGAGAAAAAATGCCTTCCTTCCACATTGCACTGAGGAACCTATGGCAGCCATCTTTCTTTTGAACATAGGCTAAGCCTCTGAATTAGGCCTCATGCACTCTTCCTTCACCGTTTTATTGGCCGTTTTTGACGGATCTATGTGCCCGTTTTGTTATCCATGTTCACTCCGTTTTTCCGAGCGCCGAGCATGGTACTGTCCAGGGTGCTGAAAGAGTATTGTTCAGCGCTAGTCGCTGTACAAGGTGCTGAAAGAGTTAATGGGCTGCACTGATCGGCAGTAACTCTTTCAGCACCCTGGACAGTGACTAGTGCTTAAGAATGACCATGCTCGGCGCTTGCAAAATACAATTCTAATGAAATAAAAAATAAAATCCGTTCATACTTACCCATAACTCCCTGCTTTTTCCTCCTGTCCGGCCTCCTGGGATGATGTTTCATCCCATGTCACCGCTGCAGCCAATCACAGGCTGTAGTGGCGGTCACATGGGATAAAAGCCATAACAGAATGCCGGACTGGATGACGTCAGAAGGCCAGCCTCCTGGGATGACGCTTCATCCCATGTGACCGCCTCTGCAGCCAATCACAGGCTGCAGCGGCCACATGGACTGCCGAGTCATACAGGAAGGTTGGACTAGAGGAAGAAGAGGGACTTGTCACCAAGACAACGACCGGGGTACGTATGAACTGCTTTTTTATTTTTATCAGCAGCCTTCTTCTCTATCAGTGCTGGATAGAAAGAAGTGGCTGCCGATTAGTGTAATAGCTCTAATGTACTTCTGCCCACCCGCCCGTTGCTAGGCAACTGCTCCGTAACACACGGACGGCACACGGATACCGTCCGTGGTGTGGCCTTCAGTTTTTTGACGGCTTCATTAACTTGCATGGGCCTCACGGTCACGGAATCTCGGACCAAAGTAGGACATGCTCTACTTTGGATCGAAACGGAGCAACGGGACCGTCAAAAAAACAAGTGTGCATGGCCCCATTGAAATGAATGGGTCAGGGTGCTAGTCGTCCGAAAAACGGCTAGCACCCTGACGGAAAAGACTGAAGTGGGCATGAAGCCTTAATCCTTGTTTAGGCCTATACATCATTTTTATTATCCATATTGTACTTACAACCCTCAGGGAAACCAGTGAGAAGAGCAAATAGAAAACAAAATTGGATAGTGTCTTTAACCCCTTCAGGACCAAGCTCATTTTGGCCTTCAGGACCAGACCCATTTTTTCAAATCTGACATATTTCACTTTATGTGGTAATAACTCCGGAACGCTTTTACCTATCAAAGCGATTCTGAGATTGTTTTCTTGTGACACATTGGACTTTATGATAGTGGAAAAATGTGGTCGATAAATTCAATATTTACCAGTGAAAAACACCAAAATTTGGTGAAAAATGGCAAAAATTTGCATTTTTCTAAATGTAAATGTATCTGCTTGTAAGACAGGCAGTTATACCACACAAAATTGTTGCTAATTAACATCCCCCATATGTCTACTTTAGATTGGCATCGTTTTTTGAACATCCTTTTATTTTTCTAGGACGTTACAAGGCTTAGAACTTTAGCAGCAATTTCTCACATTTTCAAGAAAATTTCAAAAGGCTATTTTTACAGGGGCCAGTTCAGTTGTGAAGCGGCTTTTAGGGCCTTATATATTAGAAACCGCCAAAAAGTCACCCCATTTTAAAATCTTCACCCCTCAAAGTATTCAAAACAGCATTTAGAAAGTTTCTTAACCCTTTAAACGTTTCACAGGAATTAAAGCAACGTAGAGGTGAAATTTTCAAATTTCATTTTTTTTTTGCAGAAATTCATTTTTATTCTATTTTTTTTGTGTAACAAGTTTTTTACCAGAGAAACGCAACTCAATATTTATTGCCCAGATTCTGCAGTTTTTAGAAATATCCCACATGTGGCCCTAGTGTGGTAATGGACTGAAGCACTGGCCTCAGAAGCAAAGGAGCACCCAGTGGATTTTGGGCCTCCTTTTTATTAGAAAATATTTTAGGCACCATGTCAGGTTTCAAGGGCTCTTTCGGTGCCAAAACAGTGGAAATCCACCAAAAGTGACCCCATTTTGGAAACTACACCCCTTGAGGAAATTATCTGGGGTATAGTGAGCATTTTGACCCCGCAGGTTTTTTTGCAGAAATTATTGGAAGTAGGCCGTGAAAATAAAAATAGTCATTCTTTCAAAGATTATGTAGGTTTAGCTAATTTTTTCTAATTTCCACGAGGACTAAAGGAGAAAAAGCACCACAACATTTGTAAAGCAATTTCTCCCGAGTAAAACAATACCCCACATGTGGTTATAAACGGATGTTTGGACACACGGCGGAGCTTAGAAGGGAAAGAGCGCCATTTGGCTTTTGGAGCTCAAATTTAGCAGGAATGGTTTGCGCAGGCCATGTCGCATTTGCAAAGCCCCTGAGGTACCAAAACAGTGAAAACGCCAAAAAAGTGACTCCATTGAGAAAACTACACCCCTTGAGGAATCCATCTAGGGGTGTAGTGAGCATTTTGCCCCCACAGGTGTTTCATAGATTTTATTAGAATTGGGCAGTGAAAATAAAAAAAATCCTTTTTCTTCAATAAGACGTAGCTTTAGCTCCAAATTTTTAATTTTCTCAACAAATAAAGGAAAAAAAGAACCCCAACGCTTGTAAAGCAACTTCTCTGGAGTACGGCAATACCCCACACGTGGTCGTAAAATGCTGTTTGGGCACACGGCAGGGCTCAGAAGGGAAGGAGCGCCATTTGCTTTTGGTGTACAGATTTTGCTGCATTTGGTTTCTGGTCGCTATGTTGCATTTGCAAAGTCCCTGTGGGACCAAAACAGTGGATCCCCCCCAGAAGTGACCCCATTTTGGAAACAACACCCTCAAGGTATTCACCTAGGGGTGTAGTGAGCATGTTAACCCCACAGGTGTTTTGCAGAAATTCATGTGCACACGATGTGGGAGAATGAAAATGGGAATTTTTCCTTAGATACGCCAATATGTGGTGCCCGGCTTGTGCCACCATAACAAGACAACTCTCAATTATTATGCGGTGTTTCCCTGTTTTAGAATCACCCTACATGTGGCCCTAATCTTTTACCTGGACATTCGACAGGGCTCAGGAGTGAAAGTGTACCATGTAAAATTGAGGCCTAATTTGGCGACTTATAAAGTATTGGTTCACAATTGCAGAGGCTTTGATGTGAAATAATAAAAGAAACCCCTGAGAAGTGACCCCATTTTGGAAACTGCACCCCTCAAGGCATTTATTAAGAGGTGTAGTGAGCATTTTCACCCCACGTGTCTTTTCCATAAATGATTGCGCTGCGGAAGGTACAAATTAAAATGTTTCCCTAGATATGCCAATTCAGTGTCAAATATGTCATGACCAGCTTGTGCCACTTTTTTTTTTTATATACACCGTTCACCGTACGTTATAAACTACATGTTACCTTTATTCTGCGGGTCAGTACGATTCCGGCGATACCAAATTTATAGAACTTTTTTATAACTTTTTGCACAATAAAATTACTTTTGGAAAGAGAATGTATTTTTTCTATCGCCAAGTTGTGAGAGCCATAACTTTTACATTTTTTCATCGATGGAGCTGTGTGAGGGCTTGTTTTTTTGCGAGACGAGGTATAGATTTTATCGGTACCATTTTTGGATACATGCGACTTTTTGATCACTTTTTATTTCAATTTTTGGAAGACAGTGACCAAAAAAACAGTAATTATGGCAGTGTTTTGTTTTTTTACGGCGTTCACTGCGCTGGATAAATAACAACATAATATTTTTATAGTTCAGGTCGTTACGGTCGCTGCGATACCAAATATGTATGGCTTTATTATTTTTTTCAATAATAAATGACTTGATAAGGGAAAAAGGGCGATTGTGTTTTGTGTTATTATTTGAAACTTTTATTGTATGTTTTCCAGCTTTTATTTTTACTTTTTTTACACTTTTTTTTACACTTTTCTTTAGTCCCACTAGGGGACTTGAATGTCCAACTGTTTGTTTGATGTTCTAATACATTGCACTACCTATGTAGTGCAATGTATTGGAACTGTCAGTTGTTCACTGACCGCAAGCCGATCAGGCTCCGCCTCTGGGCGGGGCCTAATCAGCTTACGTAATGGCAGACAGGAGTCCATTGTTAGGGCTCCTGTTGCCATGGTAGCAGTCGCCAGCCTTGCCATCGCATGGCAAGGCTGCCGATTTTCTACAAACCTCTAGGATGCAGCGATCACAATGGATCGCTGCATCGAAGGGGTTAATGCCAGGAATCGGAGCTAGCTCCGGTTCCTGGCGATAGATCGGGGTGTCCGCTGTAACATACAGCGGACACCCACTGCTGATGATGCCGACTCAGCTTCTGAGCCGGAAGCTGAGCCGGCGCCATCTTGCGATGTTACCGGAAGCCTCCTGGGCCCCGCCGACGGGGCATAGGAGGATTCCGTTACAGGCTGATCGGGAGGTAAGCATTAGCCCTCCGATCGCCTTTGCAGCCACCGGCAACCCAGCGATCACGTTGCTGGGGTGCCGGTGGCTATAAACTCCTCACATGCTGCGATCTCTATTGAACGCAGCATGTGAGGGGTTAATCGGTCGGATCGGAGGCTAGCTCCGGTACTGGCCGATACCTTAGGGTGCCAGCTGTAACATACAGCTGTCACCCGGTGGTGATGTCGCTGGCTCAGCTCCTGAGCCAGCTTCATCTCCATGACGTACATTTACGTGAAAAGGCGGTAAGCCACCGATTTTAATGACGTTTATATACGTGATCCGGAGGGAAGGGGTTAAGGCTGGGTTCACACGGAGTTGTTTGCAGGAGGAAAATCTGCCTCAAAATTCTGTTTGGAATTTTGAGGCAGATTTTCCTCTGCCTGCACGCCGTTGTTCACAGCGATTTTTCGCTTGCGGCCATTGAGCGCCGCGGGCCTAAAATGCTGCAAAATATGCTTTCTCTGCCTCAGTGATTTCAATGGGAGGTCAGAGGCGTAAACGCCTGAAGATAGGGCATGTCCCTTTCTCCCACAAGCTGTTTTTTCCGCTTGCGGGAAAAAACACCTCCGCCTCCCATTGAAATCAATGGGAGGCGTTTTCGGCCATTTTTTGGCGAGTTTTGCGGCGTGGTTTCCGCGTCAAAAAACTCGTCAAACTGTGTGAACTGGCCCTAAAGGGGTATTTTTAACCTAGCTAGGCCGTGTCTGTAACTTTCGTGAGAATGAACGGAGAGAGCCATGGTCACCCCTGTCATCGTACCCCCACATTCTGGAGATGGATGCAGATGCTCTGAGACCCACACCTCTCTGTCATTTATGGCATATCCTGTGGATTTGCCATACATGTATACATTGGGAATACCCCCTTCAGGAATATGCGGTAGTAGAATATTAATATCCAAGTAAAGAATTTATTCTGTGCAATTTAAATGTGAATTTGTTTTAAAGTAGCATTGGTGCAAATAAAATTTGTCATTGTGTTGGAGGCCGTAAACATTGACCCAATAAATGTTATTTGTGTGTTTACAGTTAAGTGTTCGAGGGAAAAATAAGAAGGAAAAACTGGAAGATTTCTTTAAAAGTGTAGTGAAATCGGCTGATGGAGTCATTGTTTCTGGGACAAAGGTGAGCTAAATGTTTTTCACTATTGTGCATAGTGTTATAAACAAACGCTGACAACTTCTTCTCTTTTCCGATTTGTCTTTCAAGGATGTAGATGATTTCTTTGATCACGAGAGGACATTTCTTGTCGAATATCACAACCGAGTAAAGGATGCAAGTGCAAAGTCTGATAAGATGACGAGATCCCACAAATGCAAGTTTCTTCATTAAAATTATAATTTATTGCGAATAGAAATAGTTTTTTCTAAGTCTGACATAAACCTAGTATAATCCGTTGAAAGATTGTTTATTTTTTTGGTAAGATTTAATCCATTCCCATCACTGATCTGTAGATTTACGTCGGCGAAGGGTATTTAAATATGGCACCCGCTCAGTAGAGCGGGTGTGATGGCCGCCCGGTCTCTGCTGTGTTACAAGCGAGCATTTGACCCCTCCGGTGTCAGATGTGACTACCGGCATTTGAGGGGTTTTTACTGCCCCTTTCACTTCGGGGCCGGTCACCGGCTCCCATGTGGCAAGATTGCAGGAGCCAGTGTATCCCTCTAGCAGCTGGGAGCTTTCTGAACGCTCCCAGACCTGCTATAGGAAGATTGCTATTGAGACCTGCCTGTGGTAAGTCTCAATAGCAATGCACTGATTTTCCATACTGCCATACTGTGATATTTCAGTCTATGGCAAAAGCGATCTAATCGCAGGTTCAAGCTCTCTAGGGGGGCTAAATAGGAGTAAAAAAAAAAAAAAGCCCAAAACTACCCGATATATAAAAATATTTATCTAATATGGTGAACGCCATAGCGGGGGAAAAAACTATCAATGGCCGAATCGCAGTTTTGTTTTTTTTTTTGGCCAATTCAAATGCCAAAAAATGTGATCGAAATGCCTGACATTCCCCAAAATGGTTTTAATAAAAACGACCATGTACAAAAAGACGCCTTACACAGCTCTATACGCAGAAATTGATGGCGGTTAAAAAATAATAATTCAAAGTTTGAAAGACTAAAAAATTTTTGTAAGGTACTAAAACTTAACAAACTATACATTTGGGATCACCGTGATCGGATTAAGCCACAGAATAAAGATGTCATTTTCACTGTACAGAACACCATAAAAACAAAACCCATAAGAACATGGAGGGACTGCTGTTTTTTCCCAATTCCACCCCATTCAGAATTTTTTTTTTTTCCAGCTTCCCAGTACATCACACAATATTAAATCGTACGATTACAAAATACAACTTGAAAATTAAGCCCTCATATGGCTGTCAACGAACAAATAAAATTATGAGCTTTTGAAGGCAGGGAAGCAGAAACAAAAGCATAAAAACAAAAATTATTCTGGTCCTGAAACGGTTAATGTCTGCCAGGTTTGTCAAAATAAGATCAGACCGCTTTAGTGAGAGAGGCACAGATTAAATTCTATGAACACCTTTGAAAGGGATTTATTTATATATATATATATATATATATATATATATATATATATATATATATAATTTTTTTTTTTTTTTTAATAAAGGTCAGTCAGTGTGTTTGCAACTTTATAATTAGTTTTTTTTTTAAAAATGTTTGTTTATTGAGATGCTTTCACTGAACCTGACACGCAGGATCCACCTGCTATCCGGCACATCTAAGTTCATAACTTAGATTTGATAGATTACAGGACACGCAGGACCTGCTGACACTGAACCAGTCAAGTCCGTGGGATTGACGTATTGTTCGCTAAGACCTGAATCAATCTGCTCTGTAAGCAGAATAGTGTAGCTGTATCTCAAAGTAAGAATAATCTTACAGAAGAACTAATTATGAAGTTGCACCAAACTGCCCTTTTTTATATAAAAAAATAAATCCTTATCAAAGGTGTACATAGCCTTTTTAAGTCGTCCTAAGCCTAATTTTTTTTCTGCACCCAGTACGGTGGCAATGCCGGTTTGTGCTGATAAACACAATTTAGATTCACTGCAGTATTTAAAGATGTTACAGTGGGATAACTATCGCCTATCCATAGAATAGGTGATAAGTGTTTGTTTGATTACTGTGGGACCCGTCGTTTACGCTCTATTAATTCTCGAAGGGATTTTGCACTGGAAACTGAACGTGATGAGCGCATTGCGTTCAGATTCCGGTCAGTCACTTACACAGGGGCCTATGCAGCTATTATTGAAAAAAATTGCAGATCTCGGTATGATAATGGCGTTTCATGAAGCCAAAACTTTTAAGGAAGTTTTGCCTACACCAGACAACCACTTCTCTGCAAACTTATCAAACATGTTCTAATCTAATATACCTGATATGGATCAACTTTGTAATTTACTTACTGTTCACAGAATTTGCATGGATAAAGAAAAATGCTAAGTTACTGCCACTAGGTGTCTCCCTTCCTGTAATCTGCTGGCCAAACCCCCCCCCTCCCCCCCCTGTTGTCGAGCAAAGTTCATCCCTGGTTACTGAGCAGAATAGACAGACTGCAGATGGTTGGGATGTGTCTCTTCACAGTCTGCCATTAGAAGTCTATGGAGAAGAGAGGGTGGAGCAGAGTGAGTTAGACCGACACGCTGTCAATACAAGTCTGGAGTAAGTGAAAAAGGTACACTCAAACATGCTGCAGCAGCTCCTGGTTAGTTCTCACCCTAGTGCTGGGATTCTCAGCTACACTGCTCATTACGGCTGTATAAACTCCTCCATGCTGCAGCAGCTTCTGTTTACACTCCTCAACGTTGAACTTGCAACACCAAGAAGGAAAAGTTCTGGAATTATGGAAATCACAGGATCGATATGCAAATGATGAAAAAATGGAAATCAAAATATTACTAACATCTTCGTTTATTCGGTATAGAGTGCGAGTGCCACGTGCAGAAATACTTGCCCTAGCACGCGTTGGCATGCTATCAATGAGGTTAATGGTTGTCTGAGGAATGTTATGCCACACTGAATGCACTTGAACACGCAAATCATCAAGTTTGGCGACTGGTAGCTCCCTTTGCAATTGCCAACCAATGACATCCCACATGTGCTCGATGGGAGACCAGTCCAGATATACTGCAGGCCATGGTAGCACATTTAAGCCACACAGGCTGCTCGCAGGAGCAGCATGCGGCCTGTTTTTGTCCTGTTGAAAACTAGCTTCTGGGACACTTTGGAGAAATGGCTAGACTAGAGGGGTCTGACTACTGTATGTTATGCCAACTCGCACCAGTAGGACAGGTGTGACGTTCCCTTGTTAAGGCCTCTTCATGGCATTGCCCACGTGGTCTCCAGACCAATCATTGCATCCGAGACAAAAGCGGGACTCCTCACTGAAAGGGATAGACCTCCATTGCCGTCTTGTTGTGCACCATGATAGCCATTGAGAGCGGTGGTGTATGGTCAATGGAACACATGTAGCTGGACGTCTGGCTCGTAGCCCAATGTCGTATCCGCCTTCTGATTGGTTGTGTCTTCCAATCAGACTATTCGTCCATGCAGAGGTTCGCCTCTGCACTACTTGCTGTCATTCCCGTTCGTTATTGTTCTCCCAACCTCTGAGACGTGCAACGTTGAACGGTGCTGACCTCGGCCTAGACGCATATCTATCTGCCTGAGTGATAAATAAAGGTCTCTCAGTTAAGGGATTCTGTCCCCCTCAGTCTGTGCCAAGTGGTGATAACTGGCACGTCGACAAACCGGCATCGCACAATCATCCCACACTACTTGATCCGGTTTTTGATGTTTCAGGTGGCTTATAAAAACTTTCCTTTAAATCTGACTCTTATGCTTCTCCCACATGCCACAGATTGGAGCGAGGTGCTTAAAGGGAATGTGTTGCCAGCAAAACATGTGTTTTTTTGTTTTTTTTTTAATTAAACATTTAGTGTGTAGGTGATTAAACATTGTTCAAATTTTTTTTATTTTTTTCACGAGTCAGGAAATATTATAAATTAGATTCTAATTTATAATATTTCCCATTGCTGGTCACTAGATGGAGCTATTCCCAAAATTGCAGCATTGCATGTGGTAAAGCAACCACATTGCTTTTTGCTGCAAAATTGGGGAAAAAAGCACTCGCTCTAGTGAGCTCTGAGAATCCCCCCCCCCTCCTTTATCCTGGCTAGTGCCGGGATAAACGAGGGGTTTGAACGGTCTAACCTCCTACACTGTGTGTCGCCATTTTTTGAGCTAACACACAGTGTAGTAGGTTTACATACAGTAGTAAACACACACAAACACGAACATACACAGAAATCTCTTACCTGCTCCTGCCGCCGCGGCTCCGTCCGCTCCGTCTGCTGCCGCTGGTCCAAGTGCACAAGTCCGGAAGCCGCGACCGGAAGTAGTAATCTTACTGTCCGGCCGCGACTTCCGGTCCACAGGAAAATGGCGCCGGACGGCGCGCATTTCAAATTGGACTGTGTGGGAGCGGCGCATGCGCAGTTCCCACACAGACGGCGTACACAGAAGTGGATGGGACGGGACCCGTTCGCAGTCCCTATGGGACTGTGGCTGCCGTATTCCATGTCTGTATGTGTCGTTAATCGACACATACAGAAATGGAAAAAAAAATGGCAGCCCCCATAGGGAAGAAAAAGTGTAAAAATAAGAAAAAGTAAAACACAAACACACAAATATAAACGTTTTTAATAAAGCACTAACATCTTTAACATATTAAAAAAAAAATTGTGATGACACTGTTCCTTTAAGAATTTGATCATTTGCTGATCTTAGATTCACCTGCTACTTCCTTGACTTGCATAACCTTATGCCTTGTCCTTCTTGGTGTTGCAATTTCAATGTTGGGTGTATATATGTGATAACAGAGCAGAATTCTCCTTTTCTAGCTCTATATGTGCAGTGTATATAAGACCACAGTTAGGCTCCGTCCACTAGCACAGAAACAACTGAGAATTGGAGAGAGCCTGCAGAGGGGAGAACTGCTAAAAAAATAAATAATATAATGGCCAGAAATGGTGGTGTTCCTCATGTACACACACATGACAGATTATTCTGAAAAGTTAGGTACGCTTTAACCGAACAGACTTCGTAACCCAGTAACTGAGCACATATGGCAGCTGATGAATTTATAAATTCAAGTGATTAAAAATGAACTTGCAGCACAAGTGGAAAAGTTTTTCTCTTGGGTTACATTTTCTTTTCCTCTTGCTTTAGGTGTTGCTGACGATTACAACCGAATAGGCTCCTCCATGTACGCGTTGGGAACCCAGGATAACACTGACATATGCAAGTAAGATACATATGTACATAGAAATCTTTGACTGCATCTTTGGAGGCAGTCTTTGACCAGTTTTTCGGGAATCTCTAATACAACCGTTCCTTTAACCCCCTTCACGCTCGAGGACATGCCTGTACTTCCTGGTGCAGGGAGGGTGAATTGTGGAGGGGGCTCATGCGCTGAGCACACTCCATACGCTCTGGGTGTCAGCTGTGTATTACAGCTGACACCCTGGACTAGCTGCCAGGAACAGTGATCGCAGCATATGAGCCGTTAGAAAGAGGGGTGGTCCCCTCCGAAAGCCCCTCAGCCCCCGATTGCAGAGTGCCAATGGTTGTCATGGCAGCTCGGGGGCCCAATTAAAGCCCAAGGTCAGCCGCCTTTCTGCCTCAGAAGCCTGTAAAAATTACTATTAACAGCGATCTGACGATCACTGGTTTAAATCCTCTAAGGGGACAAACGGGTAAAAAAATTGAACAAAGTTTTCAGTAGTGTACCGAAAAAATAACAAAAGTTTAAAAAAAAATCCTTACGAAATGTTAAAACTGGTATCACGTCTGTGAAAGTTCAAACTATTACAATCTAACGTTGTTCAACCTTCTTGGTCAACGCTGTAAAAAGAAAATATTACTCCCAAATTTGCTGTTTTTTGGTTTCCTTAGCTCCCCCAAAAAATGGCATAACTGTGGGGTACATGCGACTTTATAATAAAAACCACAGCTCGCCTTGAGAGAAAAAAATAAGCCCTCACACGGCTCAATCAACGGAAAAATAAAATTACGGCTTTCAGAATATGGTGCCGCTAAACTTTTTTTAACAAATAGTTTTTTAGTCGTAAAACATAAAAAAAATTGGTATTGCCGTAATCGTATCAACCCTTAGAATAGAGTGAACATGTCTTTTTTACCACACAATGAATGTCGTAGAAACAAAACCCCCAAAAAATGGCGCAATAACGTTTTTTTGCTTCTCACCCCGCTAATAATTTTTTGGCAGTTTCCCAGTACATTAAATGGTGCCATGAAAAACAACAATTTGTCCTGCTAAAAGCAAGCACTCATGGCTGTCGATTTAAAAAAAAAAAAAAAAAAAAAAAACCTTTTAGAAGGCGGGGAAGAAAAAAGGAAAATCAAAAATTGTCCATGTCATTAAAAAAGGGCTTAATAGTACAAATGCCAAAAAATGCTGAGTATAAGAACTCAAGCTTGATAACCGCACTTCCACCCTCCTGAAGAATGTCAAAACTTGCACATTTACTGTCCTCCAACTAGATATAAATTTTATGTTTGCAGCCGACACAGGAAGTTTATAACCAGTGTAAATGACAACTCCACTTCCTACATTTATTCCCAGTGATAACATGATAAATCACGAGGTTTCCTGTGTAGTCAGTTTGTTCTAGTTGACATGTTCCCCACTACATTTTGTAGGTTCTTAAAGCCGTAGAAAATACTGTAGCCACAAAGTTGATGTGACAAAACAAATCTCATCCACACGCTGCGTAAATAGTGGAAAAACTGCTCAAACTGACCTGCAGTGCAGAATTTTATTCCGCAGCATGTCCATTATATTTTGCGTAAACGCTGCTTATTTTTTGAGGCAAAACCCCTAAAAAATTGCGGCAGTTGTGTCTTTTGCAGTGCGTTCGCAGAGATTCCGCCTAAACGCAACTCAGAAGGAAAAAAAAAAAGCTTATACTTACCCAAGATTCTGTGTTGCTTCATCCAGACTGGCCTCCTGGGATGGCTCTTCATCCAATGTGACCGCCGCTGCAGCTGTCTCCTGGGATGAATGGTCATCCCAGTAGGCCGGCCTGTGCTGCAATTTTCTGAAGTTGACATTCCGAGTGAAATACTTCAACACAGTTTATTTTTATTGCCCAGAATTCCCTGCGCCGCATAGGGTGGATATGCTGTGTTATTTTACGCAGCGTATCGGCACTCTGAACTTACCTTAAAACAATCAAAAACAAGCCCTCTCTATTGGGGGAGGGGGGAATTATTTCTATAGCCAAAAAGTTATTGCTGTTAATCTTGCATGAACTATACGTTGCCTGTCTGGTCACTGAAGAGTGGGCAATACTTAATAAAATCCCCCACTACTTTTTCTTTTTTTTTTCTCCAACAGATTTTTCCTAAGAGTGTCTGAATTGTTCGACAAGACTCGTGTATGTATTTCAGTTCTCACTACCGCTATGGCAATTTCCTCAAAATTAAGTGACTGTAGCTGAGCCGTGTCAGAATGACCTTGACATTCTTTGTGGCAGTGAAAATGAAACCTTTGATTTATGGTTCTAGACGTGAAATCCGGCTTAATCCCCTTAAACAGAGGAATCATCACCTCGTGTACCAGTGTTGCAGACCATTGCTTCTTTATTTCTTATTCAGAAACATTGGTCCACGTTTATTAAGCGGTGTACGCCCGGTTTTAGTGTACACGGCGCCTCTAATAATTCAGTTTTTAACGGTAAAATGTGCAACTTTTTCTCATAGCTTGCCAAATTTGGTGAGCAACGAGAATAGTGGGCATAGTCTTCACGTAGTTTTGGCTACATTTATACATGACCTCCAGCTTGGACGTCATGTGTATTCAGAATCCTGACACTTCTGAATCTTTTCTGTGAGATTTCCAGCAAGCCACGCGTAATCTCGCGAGATTACGATGTAAACGAGATTTCGTTTCCCTTGCTGGAAATCCCACAGAAAAGATTCAGAAGTGTCAGGATTCTGAATACACATGACGTCCAGGCTGGAGGTCATGTATATTCATTATCAGGACACTTGAGTAACGTTAATGTCTGTGTATGTGGCTGCACATCGTGTTCTAGTAAGAACGCGATGCTCCTGTGTAAATGAATGGAGAGGGGTGCATGTCGCTGATTGGTCAGCGTCATACACTCCTCTGTACAACTGGGCGTTGTAGATAACAGTGATGCTTTTTATTTAGAAAAACTATCTATTTTAAACCACTTTATTAGCGATTTTTAGCTTTATGCTAATGAGGTTCTTAATGCCCAAGTGCACGTGTTTTTACTTTTGACCAAGTGGGCCTTGGTCGAAAGTAAAAACATGTCCACTTGGGCATTAAGAAACTCATTAGCATAAAGCTAAAAATCGCTAATAAAGTGTTTTAAAATAGATAGTTTTTCTAAATAAAAAGCATCACTGTCATCTACATTATAGCGCCCATCTCCTTATGTATGAGATAGGGCACTTATAATGTAGTGACAGTCTCTTTAAATTCACAATTATTAAAAAATAATAATTCATCTTTTTTGGTCAACAATATGGCCAAAAAAACCTACAAATACATACAATCGATGTAGAAAACATTTAAAAACAATCTCTTGTAGAGCCATCAAAGTCCTAATCAATAAGTTATCCACAAATTTTTATCAAGTGTCCAGCAAGGATTAAGTATCTAGAATCAGACCCCAATGTAAAAAAAAACAAAAAACACAGATCCTATGTTAGGAAGCACTGGTAAGCGACTTACCAAGCTATCCGTGCACAAACCATTCATTTGGAAGCCGAAGGTTAATGGTATCCAGCCAGGTGAGCTGATCTAACATTTATCCTCTATTTAGTGTAAAATTGATAAATTGTGATCAGTGGGGGTCTTACTGCTGTGAACCCCCCCCCAGCCGCAGCAAAGAGGTCTTTTAAATGGAGCTGCAGTCAAGCTCCATACCATAGACTAAAGAGCGGTAACACATGCTTGACCACACTGTTCACTCCAGCGGTTTTTGGGTGTCCCAGCATTCAGCCTACACCGATCTAACATTTATCAACTTTCCAGTGGATAGATAAATTTTTAGGCTGGAACACCCATTTTATATATATTTATACTATTCAGCTGTGATACAAAGCTTTTAAATCCCCCTTCATAGACTTTTTTTTTTTTTTTTTTTTTTTTTTAATCCGGTAACTTTTTATTAAAACAAACAAGTTTTTTAAATTTTCCACAATACAAGCGTATTCCATCCCCCTACAAGCACTTACAGTACCTGCAATGACCCCCTTCATAGACTTATTAGGAGACATATCAAAACTGATGCAAAGGAAAATGTGGAGCAGTTGCCCATGCCAACCAGTCAGGTGGCTGATCTATTTTTGCTACAGCCTCTGAAGAATGAGCGGTGGAATCTGATTAGCCGTCCTGGGCAACTACTCCACTTTACCTTTGCACCAGTTTTGCTATATATTCCCCCATAGAGTTCAATGATAAAAATTCTGGTTGCCTACAGGTATACTTCCTGAGATTTCTGTTTTAGGAGATGCTTGCGTTTCCCATAAAATAACCATGCTGGTGCGCCTGTTCTTTAGAGTGCGCCATTGCTGTTATTCCTCCTGAAAATGTATGAATTAAGTGACAGTTGGGCATTACCATAGTGTCTCCCCACACGGTCTGGCACTGTCAGCACTTATTGGACAGTGTGTGGGGACATGCCCCATTGACAAGGTGAATTGTAACATCCAGTTGTCAATTTATTAACCGATTTCTTGAAGGCATACCAGAGTACTCCACGTAGTGTCGTTCAAGAAAAAAAATGCTTTAGGCCGTGTTACCACGCAGCGTAAAGGCTGTGGAATATCCGCAACTTATTTCTGTTCGGAAATTCTGCAGCATTTACAGTAGCAGCAAAGTGGATGAGATATAGATAATCTCATGCCCGCGCTAGGGGAAAAAAACGCAGCATAAACCTTAATAAATTGACCTGCAGTGCAGAGTTTAAATCCGCAGCATGTCCATTTATGCTGCGTTTTTGTTGCTTTTCTGTTGCGGGTTTTCCCACATTGAATTCAATGAGGATGCAAAACCCGCAAAAAAGCCAAATTTTGCGACTCTTGCGGCAGAATCCCAGCGATTCCGCTACAAAAATCGAAACTCAGGGAAATATGTAAATAAATCATACTTACCCAGAACGCTCCCCTTCTTCCTGCAGTCTGGCCTCCTGGGATGAGGTTGCATCCCATGTGACTGCTGCAGCCAATCCCAGGAGTCCAGACTACGTGCAGAGAATAGGGAGGGGGTAAGTATAAACTACCTTTTTATTCCGCAGCGGAAATTCCGTCTGAAAAAACGCACCACGATGTGGTGCGGTTTTTCGGACCGAAGGTGCTGCAGGTTTTTACGCAGTGTATCAGACCCATGGGAACCCGGCCTTAGAAGTATTTTGAGGGGAATGCAAGTAGTTACTACAACTGATAAATTAAAAAAACCTGCGCTCTGACTACTATAAAATTGGTCCAAAGTCTGCTGAGATCTCCCAATACCTTTAAAGTAAAATAAAAAAAATTGTAACTGGACATTTAAGGGTGGACATTCATCTTGAGGGATCTGATGGATTAGTCAAGACAAAAACAATGTCCCAACTGTATGTGCCTCATTTGTATCTATCATCTTGCCTCTTTTTTTTTTTTTTTTCCTCTTAGAAAATTGAGGCCCGGATATCAGCTGATGAAGACCTGAAGCTTTCCGATCTCCTAAAATATTATTTAAGGGAATCGCAAGCTGCTAAGGTAACTGGTTTAGTGTTTCTGTTATTTAAAACCTGTTAAGGCTTTGTTCGGACTTGTATTAATGGGTTACCTCAAGCTTTCCAGTGGTTGTTTTTTTTTTTTTTTTAACAGGATGAATACGCTAAATCTTGTGTACCACCCAAAAACTTTAAATCTGAAACCTGATGGACCCCATTTGAATCACTGGTCTCCATCAGGATTTCTTGGTAACCGTTCTCACATGTTCTCTGCTCACACGTCATGGTTTCCACCTATAAGAGACTTGCATGATCGTTAAAGGGGTCTTACGACTGTTTCTGCTGAGCACTAGATACGTTCAGTAAGGCTAACGATGATCCAGGTATAGGAGTGTAAGTTTGTAAAAAAATGACCACTGCCCCCAGCAGCTTCTTGTATTCGTCTATATCTGGGTTGGTAGGTGGGCTTACAGCCCACACATGTGACTGCAATTCAGAGCAGCCTGGTTCAAGCTCCCAGAGCCACAGGAGCAGCGTAACTTTACTGAAAAATAATTCTATCTGTAGAAGGAGGAGCACATCCATCCAGATAAGAAAAGCAAGAGTTTGTCAGCTCACCGTGCATAATTCCCCTTTAGGGCTCGTCCACACGCTGCGGAATTGCCATGTTTTCTCCGTCCGAAATTTTGGACAGATAAAACGCAGCAGAATACAGTAACTTCACAGTGGATGAGATTTAACATCTCATCCACACGCTATGTAAAAATTTTGAGCTGAAATTCACATGCGGTGCGTATTTTTCGGACCGTAGCATGTCCTTTCCTGCTGCGGAATGTGGACAGAATTGCTGCGTTTTTCAGAGGACATGTCACCATCTCCCAGCATTGGGAAAAACGCAGCAATTTACGCAGCAATTTACGCAGCGGAATATCTGTTTATCATAGGAATTACTGCTGAAATTTTCTGCAGAGATTCCATTGTGTGTGGACAAGCCCTTAGGTTTCACATGGTCTAAGTTGCAGGGAAGACCGTAAGGCCCAGTTGGAGTCCTTTTTGGTTTTTTTTTACACTGATTTTGTTGCAGAAAGCGCGTCTGAATCAACACCAAGGAACTGTTAAAACTGCCTCCCATTGATTTCAATGGGGGGGGGGGCGGAGGCGGAGGCGTTATTTTTTCCGCAGCGGCTTTTATTTGCTTGCGGTAAATTTCACACAAACTTTACCGAAGTGTCAGGATTCTGAATAGACATCACGTCCTGGTAGTGATGTCTATTCACTGTCAGGACACTTCAGTAACGTTAATATGTGAGTAAGTGACTGCATATAGTGATCTAGCTAGATCACTATGTGCTGTGAAAATGAATGGAGAGAAGTATATGACGCTGATTGGTCAGCGATATACACTTCTCTCCACAACGCCCACTTGGTCAAAAAGTAAAACACGCCCAGTTGTCCACTCGGACATAAGTCACTAGCATAACTCTAAAATGGGTCATAACTTTGATCGTTTTTCTAAATAAAAAAACACTGCTGTAATCTACATTACAGCGCCTATCACATTATGTACAAGATAGGGCACTTATAATATAGTGACCGAGCCTCTTTAAGTCTACGTTAGATCACATTTTAATGCATGCAGACGGAATAGCAGGATAGTTTAGATCAAGGGTCTCAAGCCCGCGGGCCGCTTGTGGCCCCTGAGGCTGTCATCTGCGGCCCGTGGGACACAGAGCCGCTAGTATCGGCTCTGCTACGGGACTATGTGGAATTCCCTGACATTGCTGTCCATATATGGACCGTGTTGTCAGGGTCTTCCCCAGTGCGGAGTCCCGGGCAGAGCGCTAGTATCGGCTCTGCTCAGGGACTCTGGAATTCCCTGACATCGCTGTCTATATATGGACACGCGATGTCTGGGACTTCCCCAGAGCTGGACAATGATGTAAGGAGCGCAGCTGGAGTCCCAGTAGGAGCGCTACTAGCGCTCTGCCTGGGACTCCAGCACTGGGGTTGCCCCTGACATCTCTGTCCATATATGAACAGTGATGTCAGGAGCAGAGCTGGAATCCTAGGCAGAGTGCTAGACGCGGCTCTGCTCCAGGACTCCAGCTCCGGGCAAGCCCCTGACATCAATGTCCATATATGGACACTGATCTCCGTTTCTTCCCCAGAGTTCCGGAGCAGAGCCTATACTTGTGCTCTGCTCTGGGACACCGGCTCTGGGGTTGCCCCCAACATCACATTCCGGTCCAGGAGGATCCCCTGACATCACTCTGTATGGACAGTGACATCATGGGCTCCTGCAGCAGAGGAATCCCGTGCCAAAGCGTTGGCAAAGCTCTAGCTGGGGATTCCACTCCTAGAGGGAGCCCCAATGGAGCTGTCTACAAGGGGTGTGTGTTTGTCACCATCTACAAGGGGTGTGTGGTACTATCTACAAGGGTCGTGCGTGTGGCACTGCATCTACAAGGAGCACTGTGGGTGTGTGGCAGTATCTACAGAGGACACTGTAGATACTGCCACACACCCCTAGATAATGGCAGTATCTACAGAGGGCACTGTGGCACTATCTAAAAAGGGGCTGCCCAATCTTGACATTTGTGTATTTGCCAAACGCTGCCAACTGAGCCGCCGGACTGCATTTAGCAACACTTAAGCTGGAAAACGGGATTGTTGAAATAAGCACGTGGAGAAATCTCGCAAATTTCCGTTAAGTTTAAACCTAGGGGTATTATAGTAGTGTAGTATTATAGTAATGTAGTATAGTAGTTCAAATAACTAATTGATTAACAATAATTTTGTATTGTATCAACTTTGAAAGTAATGTGGCCCGTCACATTTTTTTTCTATATGTGGCCCACTTACCCGGCCAAGTTTGAGACCCCTGGTTTAGATGAAGTTGGAAGCAAGCTATGTTGCCCGCTTCTGTGCACTGCGCCTGCCCGGAGCGGACTTAGCGATCTTTTTGGAACGGTCTGGTTCTATCACAGGATGGCATAAAAGATCTGCACGTGGCCGACCACCACAGGAGAGGACTCCAGGTGGTTGTGTACATGGGCAACACCTCTCTAAGATGTATTCTAGGCAGGAGGATAACTCGAGATAATTAGATTAATTATAATGTATTCTAGAAAATGGCACTATTTCCCATACATTTAGATGCAGTCTTATTTGCAGGACTACACCTTTAGCTGCTTTGTTTCCGGACTTAAAATATACATACTTAAATGCTGCCAGATCTTATCAGCATTGCACAGGAATACAAAAGTGAAAGGCGATAAATCATTTGTCCCCTTGAAATATTCCTACTCTCAAGCCTTAGTGTGACCTTTGTGTCTCAAAGACCGGCTATGTTTTCAGCACTTCAGTGAATTTGTAGTCAGATGGTGAAATGTGCTTTAAAGGGAATGTGTCGCTAGAAATTTTATTTATTTATTTATTTTTTTCATTTAAACAATTACAATTTGAGTGATTACACATTGTTTTAATTTTTTCACAAGGAAATATTATAAATTAGATTCTAATTTATAACATTTCCATGTGCTGGACACTAGAGGGAGCAGTTCCCAAAATTGCTGCATGGACACTGTAAAGCAACATCATTGATTTATGCTGCAAATTTGGGGTGGACACAATCTCTCTAGTGTCCTCACACAATCCCCCCTCCCTTCTGGCTAGTGCCAGGAGAAGGAGGGGTTTGAATCTTGAAACCTCCTACACTGTGTGCCGCCATTTTCTGAGCGACTGTAGGAGGATTGGATATAGGGCTCAGCAGACAGTATAACACGAACGTAATACACACATCACATACATGAACATAAATTACCTGCTCCTGCCGCCGCCTCCACTCCTATTCCTTCCGCTTCCTTGAACATATGGCTGGAAATCGTCATCTTACTGTCCGGCAGCGGCTTCCGTTCCACATGAAAATGGCGCCGGATTTCGTTCTGCGAACGAGCTTCGTTTTGGTCTGTGTGGGAGCGGCGCATGCGCCGTTCCCACACAGACCGTGTACGCTTCAGAGAATGGAATGGTTCCCGTTTGCATTCTCTATGGGGTTGCATGTGCCGTATTCTATCTCTGTATGTGTCGGTAATCGACACAGACAGAGATGGGGGGGGGATGGCAGCCCCCATAGAGAAGTAAAAACACAGTAAAAAGTAGAACATGAGTACACCAATAAATAAAATTAGTTAATATATTAAAAGCAATATAATAAAAAAAAATCATGACACCTTCCCTTTAAACCATCTTGACTGTCATCCACATTAAGAAATCGATATCCTTTAGTAGATCCACACTACCGTCCACTGCCGGATGAATGCAGCTTCTATAAGGATCCATGGGATAGGCTATGTAGAGTTCACTATAGGGTAAAATCACAGTTTTGGTGCAGTTTTTTTAACCAAAGCCAGAAGTGGATCTGAAGGAAAGGTGTATAGAAAAGACTGATGCATCTCCATTCTTTGGTGTCCACTCCTGTGTTTGGCTCAAAAAACTGATCCAAAAACTGCATCAAACTCGTTGTGTCCTGGCCTTACAGAGGTTTAGTGGCCTCCAGATGAACCTGATCCTTGCTGGTACTCCTGTGCTACTGGTTAACTCCTCGGGATAGAGGGAACATTTATATAGAGCAGGGCAGTATTTCTTTCCAGTGTTCAGACCCCTAGTTGAATATAATGTTCCCCCCCCCTATCACATTTCAATAACTTTTTTTTTAGTTGAAGGAAAGGATATGATTAATACCCTTCTAAAAAAAGATTCTTAATGACAAAGGCAGAAAATAATAATTGCTGCCGTTCTGATAACTATTCTCATTTTCAGGATCTCTTGTACAGAAGATCTCGCTCTTTGGTAGATTATGAAAATGCCAATAAAGCACTAGATAAAGCAAGGGCTAAAAACAAGGATGTGCTGTCGGCGGAAACCACTCAGCAATTGTGCTGCCAGAAGTTTGAAAAAATCTCTGAATCTGCTAAACAAGGTAACACAATAAAGTATGAATTATCTTCGAGATGTCTCTACCCATAATGGCTCATCTATGCAACGTGCTCTAATAATAGTCCAGTAACCTTCCAATTTAAATTGAAACGATAAGCAACTTGGACTGTATGTTTTATAATAGAGCGACTCTGAATAGTTGGTAATTCTCTGTACACACTGCATTAGTCTAGGGAGGGGTAAAAAAACAAGTCCTTTTGTGGTTTTTGAAGAATTGCTCAATTGCATTTTTTTTTTCTGCACAGTGGATTGTCGTGTGACTCATTAAAAATGTGACCTGCTTTTGCATACTTGTAATTGCAAAATGATCACGCCCTTATTTCTACATTCTAAAATAAAACTGGAAAAAATTCTTTGTGGGGTGGAATCAGAATGAAACGGCAATTCCTCTATTTATTTATTATTTTTTTTGTGGGGGGCGGGGGTTCGTTTTTACATCATTTACCGTGCCGTAAACGACATGTTAACTTTATTCTATGGGTCAATAAGACTACAGCGATACCAAATTTATACAGTATATATTTGTACAGGTTTTGTGTTTTTTTAGTACTTTTACAAGGAAAAAAAAACTAATTGCTAAAAATTAAAATTGTGGTGTTGCCATAACAAAGCATTTTCAAAAGCGCTGACACGTTTCTAAGCTTTTTCCTTTTTTTTTTTTTTTTAAATGGAAAGATACAAAACAGGAAGAACAGATTCCAGGAACAGGCATCTGATAGAGGCGTTGGCAACAACATTGTAGATGAAATTCAACATCTGTTTTTAAAAAATAAAAAATAAATAACCCAAAAAAACACTAGCAATAACCGAGTTCTGTAAAGCGCAAATCCACCCGTTCTATTTGTTCAAGTCTATTACATCTCTGTATAACTAACATTTTATTTAAAATCGTTGCTAATGTAATAAAGCAAATGTCTGATAGCTGAGGTATCAAGAAAGGACGCACGGTCACTGAGGAAGGGGGTAATCGTTTCTAACCCCACCACGTAAATTAACGTGCTAATGGCATGCAGTTCCAATTGGCAGGATCGGGCTGTCACACTGACAGCCCCTGTTTGTACTGTGACTGGTAACTGAAAAGTCACTAAATATCCTGATGATGACTGGCGCAAGGTCGAAACGCGTTGCATTCCTGAATCGCAAATAAAGAACCTTTTTTTTTTTTTGTTTTAAAAATGAAAGTACTTGGGGGCGTGGCTGACTTCCGCCGCGAGCAGTCGCATGCTGTGAGAGCTCCGTCCCGGCTCCGGTGTTTCTGCATTAATCCTGCTGTAAAACTTCCCGCAAAAACTTCTTGAACGTGGGGCAATCGCAGGCACAGTAGAGGAGAGCTCAAAATGAGCAAGACACGCAATTCGGCGGCCGCTGACCGCCTTAAAGAGTTCGCCAGAGCAAGTAGCCATCATGGCGCCGTTACTCCTGGACAGCAGCATGACGAGGCGGACCCTCAGGGAGATGAGGATCCGGAACCATCACTGAAACAAGTCACAGCACAGCTCCTGACTGCTATACGTGAGTCTACTACTTCTCTTACTGGGAAAATAAATGAGGTTAAGGTGGACCTTGGATTGATGCGTCAGGATCTCCAGAAGCTAAGAGACCGGGTTCGTGATACCGAAACTCGGATCTCGCAAATAGAGGATGATTCTGCTCCTGTGGCGCGGCAAATCGGGGCCTTGGAAAGGGCTGCAGAAGCATGGGCGCAAAGATCGGATGATCTTGAGAATAGGATGCGCAGGAATAATGTTCGTATCCTGGGCCTGCCAGAGCGTGCTGAAGGCAGAGATCCAGGGACATTTATGGAGCAATGGCTCAAAGATACGCTGCCTGATGCTACACTGTCTGCGGCCTATGCGGTTGAACGAGCACATCGCGTTCCCGCCAGACCACCACCGCCAGGGGCCATGCCTAGGCCTATGTTGGTTCGCTTACTCAGCAGCAAAGATAGAGACGCCATTTTGAGAGCTGCGCGCCAAAAAGGCCAGATCACACACAACGCCGCTACGGTCACGATTTTTCCAGATTTCTCTGCAGCACTCCAGAAAGCTCGAGCTACATTTGTCGGCATTAAACGACGGTTGAGAGATCTTCAGATTCAATACTCCATGGTCTTCCCAGCACGGCTCAGAGTTGTACATCATGATAAATCTATCTTTTTCAATACTCCGGGAGAGGCTGACGAATGGCTGAACAGCCGAAATAACCTAGGCCCCAGACCATGATTGTGGTTTTACTATCCGACACCTAGAATCGTGGACACGGAGACTCTGGGACTTTTGTGGAGCTGAGGACTGCTCCGGGAACTTTTATTATCCTCTTCTCTTGACGTTGATCCAGGTTGCTGCGTTGTGGTATAATATATGCATATCTGATACGTTTTCATTGAATGTATGCTCTCTCTAACCACTGTATTTTACTTTTGCTTATATTGTTGATATTGGATTGGGATTGTCCATGAATGGGTTGCTAGACCGATCTGAGGCGACTAGATACTCCATATTATTGCGGGTTCTAATGTGACGGGTTGTATGCCTGTCTTATGTGGGTTGGAGACGCTGGAGGAGGGAAGTTGGAGTAATAGTCTGTGTGGAGTTTCCAGTCTCACACAGGCTACCCCCGTGATTCAGAAGGGATATATTCCCCTAGTTCGGAAGATTTTCTTGATAGGGCGACTGAGTTCACCCTCCTACTATTGTTGTTTTGTTAAATCTTCTACTTTTGTATTTTAAGGATCGTTCATTTAGCGGTGCATGATGTTTCTAAGTGTTATGTCTTGGAATGTGCGGGGACTGGGAGAGCCACGTAAACGCAATCAAATCTTCTCACAGATCAGGGCAAGAGGCCCGCAAATAATATGTTTGCAAGAAACGCACTTAATGTCAGACACTATTAAATTTATGAGGAAGCCATGGATACAATGGTCAGCTCACTCCACGCACTCCTCATATTCCAGGGGGGTCTCCTTGTTAATTCACAAGTCCCTAAGGTGGGAGCCAGGAGTTATGCAAAAAGACCCAGATGGGAGATATATTTTTGTACATGCCTGGATAGAGAGTCATCCTTTTGTCATACTGGGTATTTATATTCCCCCGACACAATCCCTAGCGGTACTATATGAGGCAGCCAAATTTGCATCAGAGTATCCCCAAGCTACGGTCCTCTGCATGGGAGACTATAATACTGTAGCAAATCCTACATTGGACAGATTTCGTCCGGATGTGGGGACAGATCCCCCCGGTATAGCTAGACCCCCTTCTTTATTGCTATTTCTGGAAGAGGTGGGATGGCATGATCTATGGAGGTATATGTGGCCGGATGTTCTAGAATATACTTGTTATACCCCGGGGAGAAATGCATTGTCCCGGATTGACTACATTTGCGGTAATGTACGAGCATGTTCGATGCTCTCATCTGTAGAACATTTACCCCGGGTGTTTTCTGACCACTCCCCTATGATGGTTAAATTGGTCACGTCCCAGAGAAGGAGCCATATCTGTAGGAAAATACATCCATTTTGGTTAACTCAATTTACCCAGCAGGATCGCATTCCCGATCAAATTCATATTTACACACAGGGCAACGGAAATGGTACAAATCACTCAGCTTACTGGGATGCATTAAAAGCCTATTTGAGGGGCTGTCTCCAGTCCTCCATTTCTTATATTAAAAAGGAATCGGTTAAAAGGGAACAGGAACTAGCTAACTTCTGCAAGGTACTAGAGGCCACTTATGTCTCGGACCCATCGGAGAACAATAGGGTCAGCTGGTTAAAAGCGGGAAGACAATATTTGCTGTATTTGACGGAAAAAAGCAAGCGTAAAATGTTCTTTGCAAACCAGAAGTATTTTGAACAGGGAAACCAATCCAGCAGCCTGTTAGCACACCTCATCCATCAGAATACTTCCTCCCCAGCTATCTTGAAAATTAGAAGCCCTAATGGGGTTATTCTCACTGCTACGTCAGATATACTTTCTGCATTTTCTGATTTTTACAAAGACTTATATGTCTCTAGAACTACGGAAACGGCAGAAGAGTTGCAGGTATATTGTGAATCTGTCCCCTGCCCCTCTATAACTAATGAACAGAGTCTCCTACTTGATAGTATGATCACGATAGAAGAGCTGAATGAGGCAGTGACTGATATGTCTAAGGGGAAAGCCTCGGGACCGGATGGAATACCTTTAGAAGTTTATTTGAAATACCAAGAGCAGTTACTCCCAGAACTCCTTCAGACCTACCATAAATCCTTGTTAGCGGGGTCCCTGCCCGACTCCTTCTATGAAGCCACAGTAGTGGTGATACTTAAACCAGATAAAGATCCCTTGGACTGTTCTTCCTATCGGCCTATAGCATTACTTAACGTAGATTATAAAATTTTAACTAAGGTATTGGCAAATAGACTTAATGGTATTATGCCCTCTATTATCCATCCTGATCAGGCCGGGTTTATACAGGGGAGAAGTACGTCGGACAACCTACGCAGAGTCCAAATTGTTTCTCAGATTGCATCGCGGCAGGGTGCGGACTGGGCCTTGGCATCTTTGGATGCAGCAAAGGCCTTTGACTCTATTGAATGGCCATATCTACTTCAAGTTCTGCGGAGGTTTGGATTTGGCCCTGTGTTCTGTCATTGGGTCTCCTTATTGTATCTTCATCCCAGAGCAGCGGTGTTCTTAAACGGACAGCTCTCCCCATACTTTGATTTGGCTCGTGGTACCAGACAGGGGTGTCCGCTTTCACCTTTATTATTTGCAATCGCTGTAGAACCCTTAGCTATTCGACTTAGATCGGATGTGGTTTACCGGGGTATACCCCTAGACTCTGCGGAACACCGAGTGGCATTATATGCTGACGACCTGTTGCTATTTATGTCATCTCCTGATGAGTCCCTAGATGAAGCAATGACCATAATTGATAGGTTTGGAGATTTTTCTGGACTGTCCATTAACTGGGGCAAGTCGTGTCTGATGTACTTTTCCCCGCGCAGAAATGGTATGGTGGGATCATTGGTAGGGGGTTTGAGGGTGGTTCCTAGTTTTAAGTATTTGGGAATTCAAATCACGAGATTGGATGCTGACATGATACAGGCAAATGTTGCTCCCCTAATACCGATGTTTCGAGACAAATTTAAGATTTGGTCAGGATTACCTCTTTCCGTAGCAGGACGTATCAATCTTATCAAAATGGTGGTTCAGCCTAAATGTCTTTATATTCTGCAACACATATTTGTATATATCCCAAGGGCATTTTTCCAAGAAATAGACTCGCAACTAATTAAATTCATATGGGGATCTTCTAGATCTAAGCTACAGCTAGCAAAATTGCAACGACCCAGAGATCTAGGGGGAATGGCCCTCTCTGATTTATATTTATACTACCTGGCGGGTCAGCTCAAGTATATGGCTGCCTGGGTGTCACCTGAAGTACCGGAAGGATTGGAACTATGTCTGGCAAAATACTTAGATATTCCTAAACTCTGGCCTGTATTAGAACCCTCACTTCCCCTTAGTAGGAAATCTTTACCGATACATAGGGTGGCTCGTAATGTCTGGTCGGCGGCACTTAAGATCTCAGGAGAAGACCAAATAATAGCGGAAACACCCCTATGGCAGAATGAGGCACTAGATCAGTTACTCTCCTCACAGGATGATACATTTTGGTCGACACTAGGGGTAAATACGGTGGGAGATCTATTTGTGAATAATGTGATGCTGTCCTTTACTCAAGTTGAGGAAACCTATCAAGCTCCGAGAAGAGCTTTCTATAAGTATTTACAATTGCGCCATTCACTACTGACCCAGTATAGGGGAAGAGAAACACCTATTTCCACCTATCCCTTGATTGGGGTTATTAGATCACAGGGACCTGGAGGATTAATCTCATCTATCTATTCTTACCTTATACATGCGAAGGCAAATAAAGCGGATCTCCCAGCAATGGGCAGGTGGCAGACCTTGATCCCATCCCTAGATGAGGATTCTAGATTGGATCTACTAGAGTCACATAGATTCGTCTCTCCTGCTATTAACAACAAGCTTATACAGCTCTACATCATACACCAGAGCTATCTTACCCCGGTCAGTCTTTTTAAAATGGGTAGACGGCCTAACCCCAGTTGTCATAGGTGTCCTTATGAACCTGCGGATTTTCATCACATGATATGGGAATGTCCTCTGCTTCAGGTTTTCTGGACTGAAGTTACTGACCTGTTATCCCGGGTATTGGAAGTTCCAGTTAGACTGGAACCAGGAGTTTGTCTATTTGGATTGGTGGAGGATGGGATGTATGCTCATACAACACGTACGTGCCTTCGAGAGACGTTATTTATAGCTAGGAAGGCTATTGCTATTAGGTGGATGAATCCTCGTACTCCCACTAAATCTATGTGGATAGAAATGATTAATTCCATGATACCTTATGAACGAATTGTGTATGTTAATAGAAGATGTCCGGATAAATTTCATAGGGTGTGGGATCAGTGGTGTAATTCTGAACTCACATCCTACTCCAACAATGCTTTATCTAGGGCTCTTGAAGCAGCCCCCACTTAATGTGTGTTGTAAAGGGAAGGGAGGAGGTTGCCTCTCCTATCTGTTTGGGTAATGTATAAGCTTTAAGATGAGATGCGATATTATAGGTACCCTAGATCGCTTAGATGGAATCGAGATTTGTGGGATCTCTGTCTTCTGCATATGGTGATATATTATTGCTTCTAAAATATGGAGCACCATGCACTATGAACGATTGTGAAAAGGTTTTTTGTATACTATGTTTTAGTTTATTACCTGTTTAAATTTGAAAGAGATTGTAATGCCATGCATTGCTGATATGATATTGTAACACGCACTTTTGTATTTAATGTAGGGCATGTCCGCTGTGCGGGGGCCCAGAAATGTCTTGTATCATGGTGTTTATGTATCTCCTTCAATAAAACGAGTTTAAAAAAAAAAAAATCAAAGTACTTTCCCAGGGATTTTAAGCTTTTATTTTTTGACGTTTGATCATTGTGAACACAGGAGCGCCCAAAATTAGTCCCTTTTCTGTTTCCACTGGTTCTGTCTTGACTGGGGAACTCAAGGTCTAGCAAACTGGACCATAGAGTCAAACTCCTCACGCATCAAAATTTAGTGGTGCCGCTGAACCTGCACAACTCAAAGCTGATTTATCGTTGATAATGTTGGAATACAGTTAAAATTACCTTTTACATGCAGGGTAGTTACCTTAGAGCGCAGTTCCTTTTTTATTTATTTTGTTCCCCCATTTTTCGAAAGCATAATTTTCAATAATTAAATGTAAAAAAAAATTTTGGGGGGGGGTAGATAAAGAAATAAAATCGCCTTTAGAACGCTGCATTGCAAGAGGTCAAATGTTTTTAGTATCAAGGCCCAAAACACCCCTGTCATGACAGGTTAAAGTTGCTTGCGCTCGTATGTGCACATAAAAACAATTCCTGTTCTTTTCTATATAATCTCATGTAGTTCTCATTTGTGTGCACCGTATAGATATCAGGTGAAAATTGTTCATCACATGCTTGAATTTTGAGTGAGACAACTTGTAGATTTCTGTGTATGCAGGCCTGTGAAAATAAGTACAGTCCACATGAACTAAGCTGGTTTCTGAACCGATTTCCCCCATTCTCTCTAAGGGTATGTGCACACGTAGTGTTTTCAGGCATAGGGGAGTTTACGCCTCCAAAAACGCCTGAAAAAATGGAAACCGAACGCCTACAAACATCTGTCCATTGATTTCAATTGGAAATACGGCATTCTGTTCCGACGGCATTTTTTTTATGCCTCATTTTTTTTTAAAACGGCGCATAAAAAGATGCCCACAAAAAAGTGCATGACATTTTTGGAGCCGCTTTTAATTGACTCCAAAAACACCACGAAAAAACGTGCGTTTCTAAAACATCTGAATCAGGGGCTGGTTTCCCTTGAAACTTGCTCCGTATTTTCAGGCGTTTTTGATTTTGTGTGTGCACATACCCTAAGGCCTTGGTCACACATTGGTCTTGGCTTTGAAAAAAAAAAAATGCCTGCAAAATCGGCAGATTTGGATCCAGGAGAGCAGACCTCGTTCCTGATTTTGGCTTGAAAAATACAGTACATACAAAATCTGCACTGTTTGAACAAAACCCTAACGGCTTATTCAGCCGAACGTATAATACGTCCATGCTATGCGCGTGATTTTCACGAGCGTCGCATGGACCTATGTTAGTCAATGGGGCCGGTCAGACTGTCCGTGATTTTCACACAGCGTTTGTCCGCTGCGTAAAAACTCACCACGTCCTATATTTGTCCGTTTTTCGCGCATCATGCACCCATTGAAGTCAATGAGTGCGTGAAAACCGCACACAGATGCACTTCCTTGTGATGCGCGCTACAGTAGTCAAAACTATGAATGAAAACAGAAAAGCACCACATGCTTTTCTGTTTACAAACCTAAAAACAGAGTGTCATAATGATGGCGGCTGTGCGAAAATCACGCAGCCACGCATCATATGCTGCTGACACACGGAGCTTTTATGGACCTTTTTCGCGCGCGCGCAAAACGCCACGTTTTTTGCGCGCGTAAAACGCACACGCTCCTGTGAATCCGGCCTAACAGTAAGGGCTTGTCCACATGTAACTGAATTACTGCGTATTTTCCATCTGGAATTGCGAACAGAACATACGCAGCAGAATACAGTAACAGAAAAGTGGGTGAGATTTAACAAATCTCATCCACACGCTGCGTAAAATTTCCACCCAGAAATTCACCTGCGGTGCCTATTTTTCGTTCCGCAGCATGTCCAATCGGCACAGTTTCTGCAGTAAAAAACACAGGAAATGGTGCGGAATTTCTGCTAGTTTCTGCAGCAATTCCATTACGTGTGTACAAGCCCTTACTCTACATCTACAGATTAATCCCAACAAACAAATCCGATATGGATCAGGCAGAGTCTGGGTTGTTTTTTGCTTTTTTTTGTTGTTGGGAATCTGCATTTAACAATCTGATTTAATTTTTTATTTAGAACTTACAGACTTTAAAACCAGAAGAGTTGCTGCATTTCGGAAAAATCTAGTAGAGCTTGCTGAACTGGAACTTAAGCACGCCAAGGTATACGTTTCTCATTTCTCATTTCCGGTTTCCTTCGTGCCCCAGTGTCCTGCACTTTCATAATACCCTGATAATTGTTGCAATGGTAAAGCTCTGGGAAATGTGCCAAACAACCATTCTGAGAAGGATTCTTGTCTAGGAGAACATGCTACTAATTTTGTTAAGGGTGAGGTGTTCACTGTGTGACACAAAGCAACAGTTTTATATTCTTTTTGCCTTTTGTATTGAGAATGCTTCTAAAATGAACCAAAAAGCTACCTGGAAGTGTTTCTCTTCAGGAATGTAGAAGTCCTTGCTCTCCTTTTCCCTTTAGTTTGCTCTTTCTGTACGTTTGAACGTGGCATATTTGTTGCATATTTTCTTAAAGTGAGCAAAAAGCATTTATATGCTTATGCTGTAGAGTTTACCCCTTCCCCCTGCTTGCATTCTGTGCCCTAATGTCCAAGCCATTTTTTACATTTTTCCATTGTCACATTCGAAGAGCTGTAACTTTTTTTTATTTTTGCATCGGCATAGCTGTATAAGGTCTTGTTTTTTGCGGGACGACTTGCAGTTTTTATTGGTACCATTTGAGAGTAGATGCGACTTTTTGATCACTTTTTATCACATTTTTTTAAAGTCAGGATTAACAGAAAACAGCAATTTTTCCATTGTTTTTTATTTTATTTTTTACGGCGTTCAGAGTGCGGGTTAAATAATGTAACAGCTTTATAGTCTGGGTCGTTACGGACGTGGCGATACCAAATATGTGTAACTTTTTTGCTTTATTGTAGTTTTTTTTAATAGTAAAGCATTTTGTAAGGGGAAAAAGTGGGTTTTTCATATTTTTTGTTTCACTTTTTTTTTAAATTAACTATTAAACTTTTTTACTAGTCCCACTAGGGGACTTCACTATCCTCCGATCGCTATTATAATACACTGCAATACTTTTGTATTGCAGTGTATTACTGCCTGTCCGTTTAAAACGGACAGGCATCTGCTAGGTCATGCCTGCGGCATGATCTAGCAGGCATTCGCTCCAGGCAGACCTGGGGGTCTTTATTAGACCCCCGGCTGCCATAGAAGACACAGACACTCGGCGATTTTATCGCCGGGTGTCAGTGAGATGAGAGGGAGCTCCCTCCCTCTCTCCAAAACCATTCAGATGCGGTGCTCGCTATTGTGCACCGCATCTGAAGGGTTAAACGGGTTAGATCGATACTAATATCGATCTCACCCGGCAGAGCAGGGACGCCCCCAGCCCTCAGCTGCCTCTGGCAGCTGAGAGCAGGGAGATTTCACGGCTCCCTGCTCTGTTTACTTTATTCTACAGCAGCGACGTAGAATAGCGGCGCTCTAGAATAAAGCCCACTAATGACCGCCGTAAAAAGGCGTATCGGCGGTCATTAAGGGGTTAATAAAAGTTATATTCCTTGTTATCGTTTACCTAAATTTTAAAATCTCTTGAATGCCCTGTCTGTTTTTCTGCAGATTTGGGCATGGATTTTACCTATTGCAGATTTTTTCTGCTACCCATGACCTGTTCTGGTAGAACTTGACAAACACTAAAGGCTGGGTTCAGTAACGGGCGTTGTCATGGCGACCTGTTCCTCTGCCTCTGTTCCAAGTGTGGCCAGGCCTCCTGGGATGACATTTTATCCCATGTGTCTGCTGCAGCCAGTCATCAAAGTCTTCAAAGTTCCTCATGTGTTTGCAGCACTAGAGATTCTTACTGTTTACTTACAATCTATGTTTCCTATCATTTACAGGGTAACTTGCAGCTGCTGCAGAGTTGCTTGGCTGTCTTAAATGGTAAACCATAAAGCACACGCCGTCCTTATTTGAGCGTTAACCAGACCCTCAAGACGCCTCCAAGAGCTGCCACATTTTCCATGGATTGGTCAAATAGGTATTGCCAGCTCCTTCGAGGATGTCCCCGTACAGACATTGGGCTACCTCCATGTTCGAAACGGCATTGTGTTGCAAGCCCACACTTGGTGTATCCACATGTACCTTTATTTAGTCATTGTACGCTTTCTAGTACACCACAGATACAATCTCCCTTTTTTTGGATGAAATTCAGCAATTAAATGCTCTGTGTAATGAATTGTGTTACATAACCATGCCAATCTTATTTACCAATGTATGTAACTCTTGGATGATTGACATTCACGGTTCGAATGGATTAACATTGCCATTAGTTGTTCACATCGTATACCTTGTCCAAGTTCAATGTAATGATTTTTTATGTTTTTTTTTTGTTTTTTTTTAAGCCTACGTTATCTTGATTTACTGAACTATATTTTTTTTAATTAAACGTTTTCTTGGATATTTCAAAGCGTTCCAATTATCTTTAAAAAATTTCGGTTCATATTGCTAATGCATCAGTATGTATGCCTTAACTTGTAGACTTCTCAAATATTGTAAAATAAACTGTGAATTCAATGATTTTTTTAATTGACATCGTCCTGGTGTTCCCTGGTGTAGAGGAGATATGATTCATTTTAAAGAGACTGCTTATTGGGCCTCATTCATCAAAACTGTTTTACAGAAACTCTGTTACCAATGACAACCAATCAGAACTCCGCATTCGCTCTACTAGAGCAATTTAAGAAATAAACGAGGCCCATCATAGTCTTCCCTACCAGTTGAGTAGTACTTTTTGTGGAGGGCAATAAAGATGTGCGTGAGCATGTCCAACATAGCATATTCAAATAAACCCAGAATTTTGATAGTGGAGGCTGATGTACGCACAGGCTTGTCCAGAAACACAGGACTGTTTCCAGACTTTCCAGTTCCAATAAAAAAACTTTATACATGGTAAGTGACGTGACACCGGATCTGTGGTCGATGCCCGGTGCATGGCACCATCTAACTGGGTGTGCAAATACGCAGAACAATGAGTACTGGCACAGAGAAAATGCATAACCGCTGCACCAACCGCTTTGGATTTGATCGGTATTGGGGTTAGATAAGCTGTCAGAGGCACATGGTAGCCAATTATTAGCAGAGCAGTCAGTCCAGCTGACCGATTCGGCCTACAGCGACGATATGCAGCTTCTATGTATATTGCATTTGCAAAGAAACTGCGTCTCTAAACTTTCTTATCCCATTTTTCCCCTAAAGTAATATGAATTTTATTTTGACATAATTAGTATCACCGCTTTTGCAAAAGTCAAACTATTTTACCTGTAGGATGAACACCGTAAAAAAGAGAAAGCAAAGCAGCTCTCAAAAATAATTGGGTTTATTTATCCAACATCCACTACAACATTTCACCTTTTATTTATGAAGGCATTTTCAAGCAATGTGTGTTTTTATATATACTCATGTATTCTTAGAGGGTAAAGCCGAAACAATCAGTGTTACAAATCAATACATGGTTATAAAACGATATCCAGTTATGCAACCATCGTATTATGGTATACAGTGACCGGTGAAATTTCAATAGTGTTAATACGAGTTATGACATGATGCAATAATTATATAATCCAACATAAATAACATATAAAATTCAGTGTTTACAGTTAATTGAGTATAAACCGTGTAATAATTAAAAAACAGCTGGCACTCACCAATCTAGAAAGAAGAATCATTATGATAGGACTCGTGTGTTACACGTTTCCAGCTATCGGCGGTCTAAATTTCGAACAGCGCATGCCCATAGGTAACTAACCAATTGGGCCAAAACAAACGTGATCAATGGTCACCAAGACAACACAGAACAACAAAGCCAAGAATACATTGCATGAGTCATCTATACAGAGACTCAGCAGCGTGTGTGCGTCACTCATCTACTAATGCGCTAGCGCCATCTTAAAGAAGGGAATGCCAGTATGTTGGTAAGTTAAAATGTAAATTTAATCGATCTACTGTGGAGGATGATTGCGTACAAGGACTAAATGGGTAATTTGTGTACTGCCACAACGAAGGGTAAAAACTGTGTGTCCGCCCAAAAAAGGCCAACGTCAGACGACATGTTCACTAGATACAGATTTAAAGGCTTTCCATTCCTAGGCACGGGTTATATAGCTCTATCCATAAGAGAATATCTTGTGCTGAGCATCCACTTCATCATCAAGTGGATATATCATCCACAGGAAGACCTTTTAGTGGATACCGTTCAAGGATTGAGATTGGCCTTAAAGGACACCATTCATTAATACATATATTTTTTTTTATATATAAGGTCCGTACCGTATCAAGTGTAGACGTCACGAGCCCTATTGTGAATGTAAACCGGATCGAATATAATTTGGTTGCAAACCGATCTCCCTCATAGATATAAATAGGTAAATTCAAAATAAAGCAACATTTGTTGTCATTCGGCATTATTGTATCATGAGTCCGTGTCCATTGGAACACCAAGTGTGAAGATTATTTTTATTAATAAACCATCTAATTTTTGCATAAATATACACTTAAAGGAACACGTGTGTGTGTGTGTGTGTATATATAAAAAAAGTTAACAGCAAAATAGGAGTCCAAAACGTCTTATTTCAGATCGTGAGAATCCAGTCACCATAGCATAATGTCAATCTAAAAAGAGAAAAAGGGAAATGTCACAATACAGTCACCTAAACAAATAATCAAAGGCTAACACACATAATATTCCATTAACCAATTCTCAACGATATTCGTAGAATTCAAGAGGGAGATCCCAGGCAAGGGGAATGAACTTAGACATATCATACTGAGTAAAAGATCCAATAATATAATCGAGGAAGAGACAAATAGAGTGTTTACTTCTATTGGTTCTACCTATAGACATTGTGTGGATAGTCCACATTTAGGCCATCTGGGTGTAAGGAGTTGAGTTTGGTAATCCATTGTAATTCACGTGGTTTTAAAATCAATTACCTATTGCCACCCCGTTTCAATTGGGAAACCCCATCAATGATGGTAAATTTAACCCCTTCCCCCTGCTGGCATTCTGGGCCCTAATGTCCAAGCCATTTTTTAGATTTTTCCATTGTCACATTCGAAGAGCTGTAACTTTTTTATTTTTGCGTCGGCATAGCTGTATAAGGTCTTGTTTTTTGCGGGACGACTTGCAGTTTTTATTGGTACCATTTGAGAGTAGATGCGACTTTTTGATCACTTTCTATCACATTTTTTTTAAGTCAGGATTAACAGAAAACAGCAATTTTTCCATTGTTTTTTATTTTATTTTTTATGGCGTTCACCGTGCGGGTTAAATAACGTAACAGCTTTATAGTCGGGGTCGTTACGGACGCGGCGATACCAAATATGTGTAACTTTTTTGCTTTATTGTAGTTTTTTTTAATAGTAAAGCATTTTGTAAGGGGAAAAGCTGGGTTTTTCATTTTTTTTTTTTCACTTTTTTTTTAAATTAACTTTATTAAACTTTTTTTACTTTTTTATTAGTCCCACTAGGGGACTTCACTATCCTCCGATCGCTATTATAATACACTGCAATACTTTTGTATTGCAGTGTATTACTGCCTGTCCGTTTAAAACGGACAGGCATCTGCTAGGTCATGCCTGCGGCATGATCTAGCAGGCATTCGCTGCAGGCAGACCTGGGGGTCTTTATTAGACCCCCGGCTGCCATAGAAGACACAGAGACACGGCGATTTTATCGCCGGGTGTCAGTGAGATGAGAGGGAGCTCCCTCCCTCTCTCCAAAACCATTCAGATGCGGTGCTCGCTATTGTGCACCGCATCTGAAGGGTTAAACAGGTGAGATCGATACTAATATCGATCTCACCCGGCAGAGCAGGGACGCTCCCAGCCCTCAGCTGCTTCTGGCAGCTGAGAGCAGGGAGATTTCACGGCTCCCTGCTCTGTTTACTTTATTCTACAGCAGCGACGTAGTTTGGCGGCGCTCTAGAATAAAGCCCACTAATGACCGCCGTAAAAAGACGTATCGGCGGTCATTAAGGGGTTAAGGTTCTGGAGCTGATGTCCAGCCTCAATGAAGTGTCGTGCTACAGGTAACTCCGCTTTTTTCGTCCGTATACTAGATTTTTCAGATTATTTAATCTTAAGCGACATTCTGTTGTCGTTTCACCCACATAAATCAAATTACACGGACACTGCAGTATATATATCACGAAGTCACTTTTACACGTGTAAAAGGAATTAATGCTAAAGGATTTGGGTGTCTTCGGATGTGTATAAATATCACCCTTAATCATTAGAGGACAGTTGTCGCAGGAAATGCAAGGAAAACAGCCTTTGTGTGTCCTGCAAGACTCCACTGTTCACATTACCAACATCTGTTTTTACGAATTTATCTCTTAAATTGAAAGATTATCTGTATGAAAATAGAGAACAAAATTCTACAATCTTGTCATAATAATTACCCAAAACATGCCAGTGTTTGTTAATAATTCCTGCAACATTAGAACTTCCTTTGTGAAAGGTGGACACCATTGAAAGTCTTTTGTTTTTAGCCACTCTATTTTTACTCTGCCTTAACTCGTTTCTATTGAATCGTTGTATTTTATTTAAATGTTCTTCAATAATCCTTTTCGGGTAACCCCTATTCAAAAAAAAATATTGTTATTTGACTCGGTCTGATATCAAGATTACTTGGGTCATCCACTATCCTCTTTACCCTAAGCAATTGGCTAAAGTGTAGGGACCTAATCATCCCGCTTGGGTGATGTCTGTCAAAACTCAACAATGTATTACAATCAGCTGGTTTTACATGTAAGTTAGTCTTTAGTCTACCATTTTGTATGAAGAGCATGGTGTCCAAAAATGTTAAGTTGGTATCCGAAACCATTCTTGTAAATTTAATATCGGGGTCTATATTGTTAAGGACTTCAAAAAATTGATCTAAACCAGTCATATCCCCAGTCCAAATGAGGAAGACGTTGTCAATGTATCTCCACCACTTCAGCACAAAGCTGTAGTGATGGGATACATAGATTGACATCTCCTCAAGGTCCGCCATGACTATGTTGGCATATGTGGGTGCCACATTCGACCCCATGGCGGTACCTCTTAATTGTAGAAAGAATTCATCATTAAATAAGAAGTAATTGCATGTCAACACAATCTCCAGTAGTCCCATAAGGAAACTTTTACATTCAAGTGAAAAGTCAGTCTGATCTAGTGCCCTTTTTCCAACACTGTTCAGGTTCATGGTTAATTGCCGTATAAAGGCTGGTCACGTCAAATTAGACCAATTTAACCCCTGTGGGAATAGAAACTTCACTAATCTTACACAAAAAGTCTGTGGTGTCTCTAATGTAGGACTTAGCTGAAGTAGCGAACCTTTAAAGGACTTTATCTAAGAAAATCGCCATCGGACTTAATAGGGAATCCCTGCCCGAGACTATAGGTCTAGCTGGAGGTGAGGTCAAACTTTTATGTACTTTAGGTAGGCAATACAACATAGGTGTAATAGGAAATTTAGGAATAAGAAATTAATGTAAATCTGCATCTATCACATCGTTCGCAAAAGCATCTATCAGAATTTGCATGCGTTTTTTATGTCCCTTCTGGGATCCAGTGTCATCCTTCTATAAACATATGCATCCCCAAGTTGTCTGTAAACCTGCAAATATGCCGTTCGGTCCATAACGACGACCACACCTCCTTTTTCAGCAGGTTTGATAACTAGGTCGTTGTTATGGACCAAATCATCAAGGGCCCTTTTCTCTCCAAACGTTAAATTGTATTGTGTCCGCATTCTTAAACTGGTTAGACATTCATTTTTAGATTTCTCAACATCTTTTAATACAGATAGAATAAACTTTTCAACCACCTGTAGGTGGCTGAAAGTTTCTTTTGTTAAATAAATCCCATTCTTTGAGACACAATTCCTGACATTTTATAGTATCCTTCTGTCCAGTAGGTAACCCCTGTTGAGAGAACCACGCTTTCAGGCGTACCGATCTGAAAAAATTATTTAGATCAACGTCCAATTGTAACCAATTTATGTTGGTAACCGGACAAAATGATAGGCTTTTACTTCACACAGACAATTCCATGGGTGACAAACAATGTGTAGAGATATTTACCACTGATTTACATTGGAAGGCATCCTCCTCCCCGTTTGTGATGTAAATTTCATATATTTTATACTTCTTGTTCTTGAACCACCTCCTTGTACAACGTTGCTTTCTTCTGGGTTCTTTAGAGGCACACCTAAAAAAAAATCATCATTGGTTGAACGTCCAGCTTTATTTCTAGGCATCCTTTCTTGTAAGTCCCTACGTATGGGTTTCTTTTGTTGTATTTGTTGTTGCTCCTGCTTCCAATTATAGACCCTTCTGTTCGCATAGTCATACCTATCACGGAACCATTTATGACGCTTGATCTCTTCCTGTGCTTATTGAAATTTATGAAGGATAGAATGAAATCTTTCAATATATGTTGTGAATTCATCATCAGCCATCAGTGTTCGCAATTTCTCCTCTGATTCTATCTTTCTTTTTTGACAATTTTCAATTTCAATCTGCAAAAACTCTATAAGTAAAATAACATCTAAGGCATATTTTGTTCGATAATCCTTCCAATCTAGTGCAGAAGTCGATGTTATTAGGAAATAAATTTGGTTTAAGATGTGACCTCAGTCCACGAGGTATAATTTGATGTCTAATATTCACCCAATAATGACAGATGTAATTTTAAGCTGATATTCCTCCAGAATTCATACTCAAAGCTGCGTTTGATATCCACCTTTGCTGGAACACCCAAGAATGCCCCATTTCCCAGAGAACCTCCCAAAATACTGTTCACATCGTCAGTGGTATAAGAAAAGATGTTGGATGAAATATTCAATGTCTCTACGGACTCCATGTTACTCACGTGCTCGACCTCCAGGTCAAATGGTATACAAAAAGGCAGAGGATTGGAGAAACCACAGTGCTGCTCCAATCCTCTGCCTTTTTGTAAAAAAGTCAAATGTACCCCAAAATAATACCAATAAAAATTACAGCCCTCGCATCGCTCAATTGACGGAAAAATAAAGCAGTTTTGGCTGTACGTGTTTAATATTGTGTAGGTCCCCCACATGCTGCCAAAATAGCTCTGACCTGTCGAGGCATGGGCTCAACAAGACCTCTGAAGGTTCCTGTGGTAGCTGGCACCAAGACGTTAGCAGCAGACCCTTGAAGTCCTGTAAGTTGTGAGGTGGGGCATCCATGGGTCGGACTTGTATTTCCACCACACCACAGAAGCTCAATTGGCTTGAGATCTGGGGAATGTTAAGGCTCACACAGCTTGTACTTTTTATCATGTTCCTCAAACCATTCCTGAACAATTTTTGCAGTGTGGCAGGGTACATTATCCGCAACAATGTTTAGGCGGGTGGTACGTGTCAAAGTAATATCCGCAAGAATGCCAGCACCCAAGGTTTCCCAGCAGAACATTGCCCAGATCACATTGCCTCTGCCAGCTTTCTCTCTGCCCATAGTGCATCCTGGTGCCATCTCTTCCCCAGGTAAGCAGCGCACAGGCACCTAGCCATCTGCGTGATATAGATCAAAACCTGATTCCTCAAACCAGGCCACCTTTTTCCATGGTCCAGTTTTGATCCTCATCTGGCCATTGTAGGTGATTTTGGTGTTTGGACAGTTGTCAGCATGGGCACTCTGCCCGATCTTAAGCGAGGCAGCCCCAAATGTAGAAAGCTGTGATGTACTGTGTGTTTACATTTGATAGTGCTGAGCAAAGGTTGGGGTCCACTGCATTAAAGTATCCAGGGGTCTGACCTAATGACACTAGTAACAGATTATCTGTGGATGCCCTTACTTTTCAAAGTTACGCTTGCCATTTTTGTGAAGTGCCCATGGTCATGTGAATGGTGACAAACGGAAACCATTAGAAATGTTTCCGTCACCATTGATATCAATGGTGATGCAAACGGAAAGAAGCTAAGGTTTCCGTTTGACTTTCCGTTGAGAGGTTCACCTGATGGAACCCCTTAACGGAAAGCCAGCGCTGATGTGAACAGGCCCTTAGCAGAGCCTTAGGACCTGTTCACATCTGTGTTGAAGCCTCTGTCGCAGATCCGGCAGAAAATAACGGAAACAACAGCGCAGCATACACCCTGATGGAATCCTGTCAAAACCCATTAAAGTCATAAAACAGAAACAACGCTTCCGGTATTTTTATAGTTCTGCTCCTCTGATGGAGCAGAACAACGCAAAGAGCAATATCGGTATGAACCTGCCCTTAGGTTTTCTGCTTCTCGATGTAACACTTTTTAAATGTTTCCATTCATTGACAACAAGCAGAGATCCTGAAAATGAGGAATTGAAACACAAAATCTTAAAAAAAAAGTGACAAGGTTTCATTACAAATTAATGAAGCTTTATTTACATACAAGAGCTCAACCCTCACTGATTGCCAATTGTTCAAAGATAAGAGGTACATGACCACTACTACGGAGACTAGAAGGGGCTCTCACGACTACAGGAATACTGCCAAGAATGGAGTGAAATAGCCCACTGGAACTTCCACACCGGACTCTTCACCCGCTGCAGTTCAGTATCACTCAGGAAAACGGAGCTACAGAACAGTCGACTATTCGTGACAAGAACACAGCGAGCGGAGACCCACTGCGTCATATCAGCTAGCGTCAGTAACGACGCATCCACCCAGTCTGCGTTACGTAGCTCCTCCCTCCTCTGGCTTTACGGATGGGCACTACGTCATTGCAAGCGCGACTGGGAACGAGGGACGTCATTGCTGTGCGACACGCATTGCAACTGTTTGGTTTCGCCAGAAAAAGGTAAAATATTTTTGTTATGATTATTACTTGGGAAACATGTTGTAGCACCTGTTACTATGTATCACTAGAGGCTTCAGAGCAGCGCACTCTGGCAGGTTTTATATATGACATCTGAAGAGCCACATGTGTATCCTGGATTCAGATTCAACTGGCCCCGAATGTAGCGATCCTAATCCCGATCAGATTAGTGCTCTGATATGGAGTTGTCCTCTTCTGTCTAGTTGCTCGAAATTCAACCTGGAAAGCTGGGCGAAAACCAGTATGGCTGTCATTACAACCCCCATAGAAGTCTCCACCCAGCTTTCCTAGAGTTATGAATATCAAATCTGATGAATATCTGCATTACTTGGTAGAGTTTCCCCTCAAGAGTCTGGTAAAGCTGGGTATCGGCTCCTGCTCTGATGACAGCCATGTTTTGTTCGACATAGTTTTCCCAGAAGTTAATAATAATAAATAGTTGAGGAGAATTTTTAGATTAGGAATAATCAAGACTTGGCATTACCCTGAAGGGATATTTAAGGCAATTTGTATAAATTCTACTCGCAGTATACATCTAATGTGCCTATACACATTCTCCCACATATGATAGGTGATAAATATCTGATTGGTGGGGGTCACGAGAATGGGCTTACCTTGCTGTTCCTAGGGGCCCCATATAAATGGAGCGGTACTACGCATCCCAGACCACCACTCCATTAATTTCTTTAGGGCTGCCGAGCGCTGTCTTTGGCGGCCCCATAGAATTGAATGGAGCGTTGGCCGAGCATGCGCAGTATCTCTCCATTCATATGGGGCTCCCAGAAATGGCAAGGTAAGCCCGTGATCAGTGGGGGTCCGAGCGGTCAGACCTCCACCGATCAGATGTTTATCACCTATGCATCCTTATTCATGGTCGTGCGATGCGGGTGCTGTGAGGCAGGATTATGATGTATTCGTGGGATGCACGGTCCCCTCCGGCTGCTGATTGACAGCTTTCTCCCTGTTACTGTTCATAGAGAGAAAGCTGCCAATCAGCAGCTGGAGGGCGGTTGGGATCGTGCATATCATGAATACACTGGACTCCTTCCCCACGGCACTCGCATCACGCTGCAACAATTAAACAAAATTTTCTAAAACAGCACGTTCAAACATAAGTAAGACAGCTGAAATGAGAGACGGCAGCATAAAGGGGCTGATAGGTTCCCTTTAAGTTATACCAAGTTGATGAGGAGTGAGTTATAAAAAGTGTTTCTGTTTGTGCTTTGTAATATTATAGTCCATTACTGACCTAACTGCAGCAAATCTTTATGCTTGTAGGGCACCTGAGCACAACATATATTTTACAAGGATTACACTGGGTAAACCTGATTCATCATGAACCGGTTACAGCAAGAATACGACGCCTATGCAATTGAAGAACCTAGTGATGAGGACCGTGGTAGTAGCAGGTACTGATCATGTGTAGTTATCATAAAGCAGTATTTATTCATTTAGTTCCCACGTTCTAATCACGGACTGTTGTTGTTGGTCTACTAATCCACATCTATACAGACTAGCACATATACATATAGAATAATGGACGTATCCCATGCACAGAGCTGCCTGTATGTACATATGGAAGTAAATAAATAGTAGCTCTGCCCTGGAGATTTCCTGTGGACAGAATATTAGAGGAAAACTCCTGTCCTTAGGGGGGGGGGGGGGTGCATGACTTAGGGAATCAAGATACACCAAAGAGAGAAGCCAATTTGTCATGCACCACCCTCTCAGACCTTGCACTAGGCACAATGATTTTTGCAGGAATGTTTCTTTAAGGCAAGGGCTACAAAGCAATATTTGGTCCCGTGCAAGTCTTGGAAAAATTGCATGACTACTGCTCTGCCACCGAACTGTTGGGAAACACGGTCAATGGCAACTTTGTGACACTTAGAAAAAAGCTGATTGTCGATGTATAGCCCTTGCCAAATATATACTGTGAGGATGAGTGTAAGGACTGACCCTGTAGTGTGAACATTAATATACATTAACCATATCTCAGCTCTCTTAGACCGGTCATTTGTTTTGTTGAACAGGCATCTATTTAATTATGAGTTCTCCCTTTTAACTTTAATGGGATTTGTAATGAATATTCTTCTTTCTGCCTTGGAAGTTCTGAAGATGAATTAGAAGTTCTTTTACACGGTACTCCTAAGCAGAAACGCAAGTTGATTCGTGAATGTCTTACTGGTGAAAGTGAGTCTTCCAGTGAAGATGAATTTGAGAAGGAGATGGAGAAGGAGCTAAGTTCTACACTGAAAACAATGGAGGGGAGATGGCAAATGCCAGGTTTGTTTTTTTGTTTATAAAATAAGAAATAATAGGCTTGAGCTCAGTTTATACTGGCTTCTTGAGTTTCGTTTTTACAGGATCCACAATGGATACGTTTTGCGATGGATATCATTCATTTATAATACTATTTCATCAGGGAAAGGAAATTTGATGGAACGGTACTTGAGGGCAATGTGAGCAAAGCAGAAGTTCAAGCCAATTTTTAGAGAATAACATTGGTACCGATACAATGTATGTTTATAATGTGGAAACTGTGTATGAGACAGGTGCACAGGTGTCGGCTTCTCCACAGCCTTTTAGGATTTGCCTCTGGAATGCTGTCATTTCAACAAGGTTCTAATCCTGGTTTTTATAGGATGGGATTTTTTTCTTTGCTTTGCTAGTCCTGTATGACCAGATCCTGTCACTTTAATTGGTTGAATAATCAAGAGGGTGACAATCTGATCTATGTCTGAACAGTCATCTAATGTCTATGCTCCAGCAGTCCGTTTTCAATCATATCTTTCACTCTGCCCACTATAATGCCTTTTTTCCATAGAATTATTCTCATAAATACTGATGGTGTAATTTGAAGTCCACCACCTAGACTTAATCTTTAACAATCTTGCGTAGTGTATTAATTGAGATAAAAGAGATAGATCCAGAGTTTATACATAAAATATAACTTTTACTATATTTTTTTTTTCTAGGAAATTACTAACACACATAAATTGTATAAATATAGTGGATTCATATGTTGCGTATTCAAACATCATTTTTCAGCAAGTCACATTGCATCTCGTATGACGTGTTCAAACATTGTTTTCCGAGAATTTTCAGCAAGTCAGACCTCAAAATATTCACCCAAAAGGGTTCTTTACATATACTAATGCCTTTTCAAAGAGAGCTTCCCAGATATCCCATTTTATGTATTTTTGTATAGATGACAAATGTAAAAATTTAATTAAGGTGTCAATGCCCCCCTATCCTTTGGAGAAACACGAACTATAAAAATGAATGACACACCAAAACCATACTGACACAACACTGACAGTCATATGTATGAAAAATGGCCCGTTTTTTGCGAGTGCAAATTGGAAACTCTTGTGTGAATAAGGCCTAAGGCACACGACCATATTTTCATCTATGAGTAAATACTGTCCGTAAATACGGATCCGTAGGCATCCGTATTTATGTATTGGTATCCGCAAATACGGTCTGTATTGCATTCGTAGCCGTCCGTATTTACGGAAGCTCCCATAGACTTCTATGGAAGAGTTCGTGCTGTAATTACTGACAAAAATAGGTCAGGTTGTATAATTTTTTCAGCACGGACACCCATCAGTAAATATACTGAAAGGTGTCAATGGCCAATAGAAATGAATGGATCCGTAATTACGGATGAAAAAAATGGTCGTGTGAATGGGGCCTAAGGCCTCATGCACACGACCATGCCCGTAATGACAGGCCGCAATCATGGGCATGGCCGGCCGCCGCGGCAGCCCGCGTTTTTGCGCCGTTCTCTCATACAAAGTATTACGGTCCACAATTACGGAGATTTTTTACGGTCATGTGCATGGGGCCCAAGTATGTATGTATGTTACAACCCATAGGACCTCATGCATGTAGCCCTTTACTGGTTGTATCTGAAGAGCGGTGCATTATTAAAAATATTTGACAAATCAGGTTTACTTATTTTCTTGGCAAATTGACTTCTTATTTTTTTGTTGTTTATCTGGTGCATTAATTAATTTATGACCGTTTTGTATTATAGATGCCTCTACAAGCGCTGCCACAGCATCAGCAGAAGGCGACAAACAGCAGTATTATGATGATGTATACTTTGACTCTGACTCTGAGGAGGAAGGTAATAAAGATACTTTTAGCATCTCATAAATAGCAGGATGTCTATAATCACGTTTGTACCAATTATAACTCTGAATTAAGATAAAACTAATGATGTTACATTAAAAGCCTCAGCTGATTGCCAGGGGTCGTAATTACCGCTGTAGCAGCCATGGCGGCTGCTACGGGGTTCAAAGCATTAGGGGGCCCGTGGCGCCCGCTGGGACATGGGTCCCCCCATGCCCGGTGGCGCTGCTAGCAGCTGCTACAGTGGTAGCGTCGCCGCATTCAATAGTATCTTTGTCCTTAGGACGCAGATACTGTTAAACACTATGGCAGAGCAGGGAAGAATCTCCCTGCTCTGCCATTTACTAGGTTACAGGCCGCGTTTGGCCTTTAGCCTATCAGGCCAGCGTGATGAAGTCACTGGATCACGCAGGCCTGCGCAAGGATCCCATCGGTGTTGAGGATGCTGTGGAGCAGCTCCGTTCGTCGTGGGAATGGGGACTAGGTGTGTATAATTTTTGGGTTTTATTTGTTGGGGGGCTCTATCTACAGGGGTGTTGTATGGCACTGTCTACAGTTGGGCTGTATGGCACTATCTATATTCTAGAGTCCAGCAGCACCAGTGTTTTGCAAAAGCGGGTGCACGTCCCAGGGATCCAACCTTCGTCCCTTCTGGATACAAAATGTTACAAATTATCTACTTTATTATCACCAGGGCTAATAAAGTAGCTCATTTTTTACAGTTATTTTGGAGTGCTGCCTATTTTTTAAATGTTATATATACTGTATGTATGTGTGTTTTTGGCTTGAAAAAGATCCCATTGAGTTCGGTTGAAACGTTGCTGGGGTGAATAAAACACACCACTTTAAATTCACAATCCTAGAGATATATATACATCTCAAAATGTGATTTTCCTCACCATCCAGCATCCTGTAGTTCTCTGTAAATGTTCAAAACTCTTCGGTTACCACAAATAATCTCTGCAGCTGTAGCTTCTCGCTCAAGGTGGAGCAGCGGGGGGGAAGACATCTGATCAGGACACATAGCACAGCACTGAAGTCACACAAGAAGGAGCCTGTCCACCCTGCAAGCATGGAGAGAGAACATGTACATTTGCAGAAAATAAAGGCACACATTTTCTGGCTGCACTACATCTGGATGTACACTTTAAATTCCACTGACTTTTTTATCTCAAAATTCCAGCTAGCTGCTTAATTTTGCAATTGATAAATGTCTTGATCAATACAAATTAATTGCTTACATTTCTTCCTAGAGGCTGAAAAAGGAAAGAAGCAAAATCATAAACAAAAGCGCAAAATACTGACTAATGATGACCTGCTGTATGATCCACATCAGGATGACCGGGATCAGGAATGGGTAGATGCCAAACGAAGAGGGTAAGGCCATAATATAACTTTTTGTTTACAAGATGATATTTCACTGTTCTAAGGATAGGAAATACATGTCTACCCAAAATGATGGGGCGGGCAGATCATTGACATAACAGATCATGTATGTGCCCTGTATGCTTAAAGAGGCTCTGTCACCAGATTTTGCAACCCCTATCTCCTATTGCAGCGGATCGGCGCTGCAATGTAGATAAGAGTAACGTTTTTGTTTTGACGAATCAGCATCATCCACTTCTCTTCGTTACCACCCAGCTTCTGGCAGTGCACAGACACACAGCGTGTTCTCGAGAGATCACGCTGTGACATCATACACTTCTATTCACAACGCCCAGCTAGTAAAAGAAGTAAAAATGCCCCAATGTACATACACAATACACGCCCAGTTGTACTTTAACTTTAAACACGCCCAGAACTTTAGAAAGCCTCATTTGCATAAATATAAAAATGGTCATAACTTGGCCAAAAATGCTCGTTTAAAAAAAACCAAAAACGTTACTCTTATCTACATTGCAGCGCCGATCTGCTGCAATAGGAGATAGGGGTTGCAAAATCTGGTGACAGAGCCTCTTTAAAGTGCTTTTATGTTATAGTCAATTAGCCTGTATGGCGGCTCACGGTTCCTTATTATGAGGCTGTGTCACTGTGGGGTGTTTTCGCACTATACCTCCGTAATATTGCATATGATAGAACGTGCCAATATTTTCTCACAAATTCTTTATGAATCCTTGTGCAAAAGCCTTCATATAAAATTGGGGAGATACAGTATAGGAGCTAGATTTCTATGGGTGCTGTATTATGGATTACTTGGGATTTTTCTAATCCACCTTTTCAATTTATAGTTACAGAAATATCAGAAAACCGAGGCAATCACAAACCCATCCAACCAAGCAAAAATCGCTATCCAGCAGTGATGCCGTTTTAAACTGCCCAGCCTGTATGACCACCCTTTGCTTAGATTGTCAAAGGTATGTGCACTTAATATGTATTTAACAGGGTATTCCAGTTTCAGCAAACAAATGTAATTTTTTGCATGATGAAAAGTTATACAATTTTCTTGTATACTTTCTGTATCAATTTCTCATGGTTATCAAGAACTCTGCTTTCTGTCATTCAATTGGTGCCTTCATTGTGTACTCCCGGGGTATAAAAATCTGTGATGGACACAGAGGTGCACCGCTTGTTACAAGACACAGCTCTGATAACTGTACTGTACCTGTAACGAGCCGTGCACCTGTATATCCATACATGACCAGGACAGATTTTTATCCCATGTGAGTAAATTGTGTAGATTCCTATTGTATGACACTAAACAGAGATCTTGAAAATCATAAGGAGTTGATACAGAAAGTATATTGCATGACTTTTTATTTGCTGAAACCCGAATACCCTAAGTGTGTGTGGTGTAGTCTTTTACTTGAAGACTGTATGCATGCATTATGAATCCCATGGTATAATATCTTTTGCAGACACGAATCCTATAGGACCCAATACAGAGCCATGTTTGTGATGAATTGTGCTGTCAACAAGGAGGAGATTTTAAAGTTTCCAGAACAGCCCATAAAGAACAGACGACGGGAGAGAAAGAAAATGAAGACTCCCGCTGCAGATTCATCAATAGCAACACAAAGTAAAGATGTGGAATTGTACCACCCTGTCAAATGCACTCAGTGTTCCACAGAAGTTGCCGTTTATGACAAAGAGGAAGTCTACCATTTCTTCAATGTTTTGGCAAGCCACAGCTAGGATAGAAACATTTACTTTATCTGTCTGTGATGCTGCATATCACTCAGGCTGGGTTCACATGGAGTTTTTTGCAGGAGGAGAATCTGCCTCAAAATTCTGTTTGGAATTTTGAGGCAGATTTTCCTCTGCCTGCACGGCTATTTTCGCTGCATTTTTCGCCCTCGGCCATTGAGCGCCGCTGGCATAAAACGCAGCGAAATACGCTTTCTCTGCCTCTCATTGATGTCAATGGGAGGTCAGAGGCGTAAACGCCCGAAGATAGGGCATGTCCCTTCTTTTTCCCAGGAGCCGGTTTTTCCGCTCGCGGGAAAAAATGCCTCTTCTTCCCATTGAAATCAATGAGAGGCATTTTCGGCCATTTTTTGGCGCGTTTTACGACACGGTTTCCATGTAAAAAAACTCTGTGTGGACTGGCCCTTACAGTTTTATATTTTATTATTTTTAAATAGATTTGCATTTTTTCCATTGATATATATATTTTTTGGAGATTATCATATTCCTGCTATCAATATGAAAATCCAATCAATATTACATGGACTTTTATCACAGGACTCGCTGAATGTGACTTCATAGAGACTTTAAGAAAAATGGAGACATGGAAATGTATATTTTTTTTCTAAATCATTCCAGAGACCCACAGCTTTATATCCTAGTACACATTGATATAATTAAAAAAAAAAGCATTTCATACTGGCTCATATATTAATACATGTAAGTAATTAATGTGTGCAATACTTTCCTTCACAATTAGAAATGCAAGAAAAAATGGAGCAGCACTGTAGCGGATGAGCCTCCTGGCCGGTGCCAAGCTTCAGAGGAGATTTATTCACCAGATGTCAATCGCCATAACGTTTCACTCGCTCTATGAGAGCATTGAAAATTCTCTCATAGAGCGAGTGAAACGTTATAGTGATTGATATCTGGTGAATAGATTTCCCTTTTTTTTTTGAGTGCTGCTTCCCAGCTATTTCTTCCTTCACAATTATATATTAATATATGCTCCGGAATTCACATGTTTGTTTGTTTTTTTTTGCCTTCAGACCTATTCATGTCTGATTATTTAAAAACAGGAAGTATTTGGCAAACTTGATATCTCATGGGACTACAGTCTGCTTTCCCGGCATCATCTCTTAGATTATAGGCCTGTATAATCGTATCATCATGTTCCAGGCTCTTGCTCCCCTCCCCTTTACCATTTATGTCCCAGATAGTCATTGTTATTTCTCTCCCATTGTAAAGTGCCTACTTTTTTTTCCTGGTGTTTTTCTTATTTTCTTTTAATACAATTATAAACAACAAAGACAAATACACTTATATACATACGATCTTCATAAAATTGTCCCATCTGCATCATCTAGACAGCACAGACTGAGATGTAAAATGAAGTAGGGTGAGTTCCAGTGTAGGAAGAAAAACGTATTGACATATCCTTGATACTCGCCTGAAGACATCTTTCCAATATAACTATTTTACGGCACGCCCACCAATAATGTATAAGACTGCCTTTTGCATTACATTTACGCCAGCATAGATTAAAGTAGCCAGAAAAAGATTTTGCTATTCTAGCCGGAGTTAGGCTTCGTTCACATCTGAATTGGTGTCCCGTTCTGACGTTCCGTCTGAGCTTTCCGTCAGAACGGGGCCCTGAGCAGACACAAACTGACAACGACGGAAACCAGAGGTTTCCGTCTCCATCACCATTGATTTCAATGGTGACGGAACCGGTGCCACTGGTTTCCATTTGTCTCTTTTGTGCACCAGAACAGTCGTTTTGCCGGAAGCAATAGCGTAGTCGACTACACTATTGCTTCCGGCAAAACGACGGGTCCGGTGCACAAAAGAGGCAAACAGAAACCATGGGCACCAGATCCGTCACCATTGAAATCAATTTGATGGTGACGGAAACCTCTGGTTTCCGTCGGTGTCAGTTTGTGTCTACTCAGAGCCCCGTTCTGACGGAAAGCTCAGACGGAACGTTAGAACGGGACACCAACGCAGATGTGAACGAAGCCTTAAATACCATTTCAATTGCAACTCACGAATAGCCTCTGAATGATTTATACAGAATGTAAAGTGAGCTGACCTTTTCATCTCTCTCTGCCAGGTTTGGAAAGAGAACTTTTTTTTAAGGTGTTTTCCCAACTAATCCTATAATTCATTTTGCCTCTGTACATAGAAGTCAAGATTCCTTTATAAATAATAGAGCTACATCCCTTTGTTCTTTTCTCTGAGTGCATCAGTTCATTAAATCTATAATTATTCAACCTATCCAGCAGTTTATAGGTGTTAATGAATGCTCTAATGCGTAGGTGATGGACAAAAACAGACTTTGAAAGATCATATTTAGGCCTTATTCACACAAACGTGTTATACGTCTGTGATACGCGCGTCGCACGGACCTATGTTAGTGAATGGGGCCGTTCAGACTGTCCGTGATTTTCACACAGCGTATGTGCACTGCGTAAAACTCACGACATGTCCTATTCTTGCCCGTGTTTCGCGCAGCACGCACCCATTGAAGTCAATGGATGTGTGCAAATGGCGCACGGCACACGTAAGCACTTCCGGGTGACGCGCGTGATTCGCGCAACAGCTGTTAAAGAAGAGAAGGGAAACCTAAAATTCCCTCCTTCTTTACTGTGTCGTCACATAAAAAGGGAGTGTCATAATGATGCCGGCTGAGCGAAAATCACACAGCCACGCACCATATACACATGTCACACTGAACTTTTGCGCGTGCAAAACTCAGTTTTTTTTGCGTGCGCAAAACTGACACGTTCGTGTGAATAAGGCCCCATGCCCACTTCAGTTTTTTCCTTCAGGGTGCTATCCGTTTTTGTCACTGATAGCACCCTGAACCCATTTATTTCAATGGGGCCATGCACACTTCAGTTTTTTTGACGGTCCGTTGCTCTGTTCCGTTCCAAAGTAGAGCATGTCCTACTTTGGTCCGAGAATCCGTGACCGTGAGGCCCATGCAAGTCAAAGGGGCCGTCAAAAAAACTGAAGGCACACGGAAGACATCCGTGTGCCGTCCGTGTGTGACGGAGCCGTTGCCTAGCAACCGCCGGATGGGCAGAAAAACATTACAAAAATATTACACTAATCGGCAGACACTTGTCTCTATCAATCACTGATCGAGAAAAGAGGCTGCTGACTAAAAATAAAATAAAAAGCATTTCATACGTACCCGGTCGTTGTCTTGGTGACGAGTCCCTCTTCTTCCTCCAGTCCGACCTTCTTTTCTGACGCGGCAGCCTGTGATTGGCTGCAGAGGCCGCTGCAGCCTGTGATTGGCTGCAGAGGCGGTCACGTGGGATGAAGCGTCATCCCTGGAGGCCGGCCTTCTGACGTGCGTGACCGCCGCTGCAGCCAATCACAGGCTGACATGGATGAAACGTCATCGCTGGAGGCTGGACAGGAGGAATGTAAGTATGAACTTATTTTCTATTTTTTTTTATTACATTAAAATTGTGTTTTCCGCGTGCCGAGCATGGTACTGTCAAGGTTGCTGAAAGAGTTACCGCCGATCAGTGCAGCCCATTAACTCTTTCAGCACCCTGGACAGTACCATGCTCGGCGCACGGAAACACTGAGTGCACACGGAAATCACACGGCCGCTAAAACGGGTTCACGGACCCGTCAAAAGCGGCCGTGAAAACGGTGATGTAAATGTGCACGAGGCCTTAGGGTTAGACACCATCTCTGTAAAAGCTAACGGTTTCCAATCTTCACAAGTGTCATGTAGTAATTTAATTCTAGCCTCCCCTCATAGATTGAGGTGAAAGTCTGGAAGCAAGTCACAAAAGTATTCCAGATGGAAATCTGACAAGGTAACCTTTGTACCATTATTGGCGGATACAGTCTTATTCCAAACTTTACGTTTAAGATTTGTTGACTCTCACTTTGGGATGGAGTCTTTAGGACCCAATAAATTATATATAACGTGACAGAAGCCTGTGCAAGTTCTATTTGGGCCCACCTAACTTGTGTTGTTGCTTTTCTAAACTGGATATGAATTTTGCTGAAACAAGTTTATTTAAAAAAATATATCCAGAACACATAGCGCAAAGTGTATTTCCCTTTAAATGAAAAAAAATCTGTAGTTCATATACATTTTTGATAACGTAGGACTTATTGGATTAACAGCAATATTGGTTGTTTTATATCCCTTTTTAGTTTGCTTTTGCTTTATTACATATTTTTGGGAATTATACCATGTTGTGAAATCTTGACCCATTATAATTTGTTTTTATGATCTTATTCCAGGATTGCACAAGAGAATTACACAAGTGTGTTTGTGAGTAATAGTTGAACTTCTTGAGGCCCAAGCTCATTTTAGCCTTCAGGACCAGACCTATTTTTTTTTTCAAATCTGACGTGAATTTATGTGGTTATGACTTGGGAATGCTTTTACCTATCAAAGCGATTCTGAGATTGTTTTTTCATAACTTATTGTACTTTATCATAGTGGAAAAATGTGGTTGATAAATTCAATATTTATTATTGAAAAACACCAAAATTTTGTGAAAAATTAGCATTTTTCTAAATTTAAATGTATCTGCTTGTAAGACCGTAATACCACACAAAATTGTTGCTAATTAACATCCCCCATATGTCTACTTTAGATTGGCATAATTTTTTGAAAATCCTTTTATTTTTCTAGGATATTACAAGGCTTAGAACTTTTGCAGCAATTTCTCACATTTTCAAGAAAATTTCAAAAGGCAATTTTTACAGGGGCCAGTTCAGTTGTGAAGTGGCTTTTAGGGCCTTATATATTAGAAAACCCCAATAAGTCACCCCATTTTAAAAACTTCACCTCTCAAAGTATTCAAAACTGCATTTAGAAAGTTTCTTAACCCTTTAGACGTTTCACAGGAATTAAAGCAAAGCAGAGGTGAAATTTTCAAATTAATTTATTTTTTTTGCAGAAATTCATTTTTTGTCTATTTTTTTTGTAACAAGTTTTACCAGGGAAATGCAACTCAATATTTATTTTCCAGATTCTATTTTTAGAAATATTCCACATGTGGCCCTAGTGTGCTAATGGACTGAAACACAGGCCTCACAAGCAAAGGAGCACCTAGAGGATCTTGGGGCCTCCTTTTTTATTAGAAAATATTTTAGGTACCATGTCGGGTTTCAAGGGCTCTTGCGGTGCCAAAACAGTGGAAATCCCCCAAAAGTGACCCCATTTTGAAAACTACACCCCTTGAGGAAATTATCTAGGGGTATAGTGAGCATTTTGACCCCACAGGTTTTTTCATAAATGATTGAAATTAGGCTGTGAAAATTAAAATCAACATTCTTTCAAAGAAAATGTAGGTTTAGCAAATTTTTTCTAATTTCCACAAGGACTAAAGGAGAAAAAGCACTGCAACATTTTTAAAGAAATTTCTCATTTGCAAAGACCAAAACAGTGGATCCCTCCCCCCCCCAGAAGTGACCCCAGGGGTGTAGTGAGCATGTTAACCCTGCAGTTGTTTGGCAGAAATTAGTGTGCAATCGATGTTGCAGAGTGAAAATTGGATTTTTTCCATAGATATGCCAATATGTGGTGCCCAGCTTGTGCCACCATAACAAGACAGCTCTCTAATTATTATGCTGTGTTTCCCGGTTTTAGAAACACCCTACATGTGGCCCTAATCATTTCCCTGGACATTCGACCAGGCTCAGGAGTGAAAGAGCACCATGTAAAATTGAGGCTCTGATTTGAAATAATAAAAGAAGCCCCTGACAAGTGACCCCATTTTGGAAACTGCACCCCTCAAGCCATTTATTAAGGGGTGTAGTGAGCATTTTCACCCCACAGGTCTTTTCCATAAATGATTGCGCTGCGCAAGGTGCAAAGTAAAAATTAAAATTTTTCCCTAGATATGCCAATTCAGTGGCAAATATGTCGTGCCCAGCTTGCTCCACTGGGGGGACACACACCAAAAATTGTTAAAAGGGTTCTCTCGGGTATGGCGATGCCATATATCTGGAAGTAAACTGCTGTTTGGGCACGCTGTAAGGCTCAGAAGGGAGGTAGCGCCATTTGGCTTTTGCAGCGTGGATTTTGATCACATTTGCAAGATCAAATGTGATCTTGTGATGTGCATGTGATAAGTAGCTATAGAGCCCCAGCCTTAATGCGGTGAGTGTCAGCAAAATTTTTGGCTACACCTACGAATAGAAACCTACAAACATTGACTGGGAGGCTTTTAACAGTGCTCTAGATATTGTGTTTATATGTAAAAAGGTAAGGCTATGTTCACACACTTTGGATTTTCGATGCAGAAGCCGCACTTAAAATCTGCAACTAAAGTGAAGAGCACTGTATGTGAATGTAGTTTTATAAAACCTCACACACATGCTCTAGAAATATTTCCAGAACTGCTTCTTTAAAAAAGAAACGCTGTGAGGGTGCACTTACATGAGACATTTTTGTTAAACGCATCAAAAATGCGTGATTTTTTTAATGCATATTTTAGAAAATATTCAAAAATGTGTTATGGAAATGCACCCTAAGGACTCATGAACATGACCGTGCTTTTGTGGCCGCAATTTATCTGCATTTTTTCAGATAAATAGCAGACCCATTCATTTCAATGGCCCCATGCACATGACTGTGCTTTTTGCGGATCCTGGCTGGGGCCGCAAAAACTCAAGACAAGTCATTATACAGTCTGAAATTGTGGCACAGACTCACCAATAGAAGTCCATGGGACCGTGGAAATTGTGGACGGCATACGGGTTGCCGTCCGTGTGTATGCGTAATTGCGGACAGGTTCCCTAGCGACGCAAGGAACTTTCCCAGACGTCTAGACACTAGTCTGAGAAGAATCAATTAATGCACAGTACAGAGCAGAGTTCAGAGAAGAAGGATGTCATTGTCAGTACTGCAAATTGAACAACTCATCACTCTGGTGCATGACCACCCATGCATTTGGGTTAGGCAGCAGGGTGGGCACCAGGACGGCAACCTCAAAGACTGGGCCTGGGAAGAGGTTGCTGCGGAACTGCATGCATAAGAGTGGAAGAAGGCGACAAGGGCACAGTGCAAAAGGCGTAAGTATCATCCAATACCTATGCCCCTTCGCCCTTTTCACCCTAGTTGTTTTTTTTATGTGATTTTCTTACAGTTAAAATCCGATGGAACACCTGCCGGGACCAGTTCTGTCAGGAGCTAAAGAAGAAGGGGTAGGGTGGGGACGGGCACAGTTCAAAGCACCCATTTTTATATGCCCAGGAACTTCAGTTTTTGACAGATGTAATGGAGGTTGGCCCGTAAGTATACATTACATATATTTGTCTAGTGATGCATTGATCTATGCTACATAGCAGGGATGCCCCAGTCAGCTAGCATACTTCCATCCGTAAATTTCTGCTATGTGAATTGTGTGTAGTTAGAGCATCCTTTCTTTTTCCACAGTGAAAATCTTATTACCAGTGACCATAATAAATCTATCTGGGCAATGGCAAGTTTTTTGTCCCAAGAAATTAAATTCAGGCGACCTATCTTCTGAGGCAGCATTTGTTTTCTCCACGGAAAACATACCACTTCATCAATTTGATGTACAAACGGCATTCACAGATTTACAAAAAACTTACAAACAGTATGTAAGATCTTGCTGGGAAATAGCTAGCTTAGAAACGTACATCCAACAGAAAATCATATATAGAGGTTTATGTATAAATATAACTCCCAATTCCTATTGTGATACTACTTTCATTAAGGGCTGGGAACAATTACTGACTGATTCACTCTTTACGCATGTTGCATTATCTGCTGGATTTCGAAAAGAGAGATTTCCTAAAAATTGGTTCACAATTGGAAAAGGAAATTGGTGATATTCAAACCTTTAATTCAGCACCCGAATTCACTGACTGTGAAATTAAATTATTAAAAAACAGAAAATTTGCAAAGAGAGATTAAGGATAGGAACCATCGAAAATACATTCGAGATTGAAGAGATTTTTACACAGGACAAGCATATACTTACTGCACTCGTGTCTCTTCCACTCCATTCTCAAATCGCGAAATAAGATCTGTGGATTTTTCGGAGTTCGACGTGTCAGGCACATACGAATCTAGGCCAACTTTTGATGATAGTAGACTGGGGGCAAAACGTAAAAATCAAAAATAGAAAATATAATCCATCTAAAAGAACTCCAATTTTGCCTCAAAAACCATATCTAGCATGCTCGGGCAACAATGTCCAACGTACTACTGTGCCTTCCTTAGCCTCCTCCTCTTCACTTTCCCTATCAACACCTTTGACAGCAAATATACCAACAACCCCATTCACTATGGGGGTAAATACAGGTGGAATTGCCCCACCAATACTTTTCCTTGTTTAGGAATAGCCAATGTATCATTGAGTCAAATCAAGCAATAAAAGTCAGTAAGAAGAACTATACTCCAGATGAAATGCAGAGCTGCAATATGTCATCTGTCCAACTGAGCTCACATCAGGAAACACTTTTGCTGAAAGGTTTGTCCTATACTCCCACTCCTGCTTTTGATGAGTTCACTTGGACAAATGATATAAATCTTTTTGCAAGGAAACTTGCTTTGCACAAACATTTTAAGGCTAATGACTCCGATACGGAATCTCTTGTTCATACTGAACTCAGGACCCTTCGTGTTCTGGAAGATTTTTTTGATTTTTTTTAAACTCGTTTTATTAAGAACTGTTGCAGTAACAAGTATAAAATCAGTCACACATCTCTGATTGTAAAATACATCACATTGGATCAAGGAAATTTACATACAGCAAGTTAAGTAATGAGAGCATACAGAACATTCCAGGAATATAATATGCCATAAATAATTACACCTAGACTGGTTTACTTTGACGTATGTAAGACTATTATAATAAAAGGACAAAAAACAAGAACAGAAATAAAAGAAAACAAAACAGCCTAGGACCTGTGTCACCCATGGGCATCTAATAAATCAGGCACAGTAAGTTCAAGGAGATACATAATATAAATGCGGGTCACTTATGTTACTATCTCACAGTATCTGGTGAAACAGCAGAGGGGTTGACTGTCAAAGGGGAGTTGTTCCAAACATCCCAAACGTTAAAAAACGTAGTACTACAACCACGATTCAGAAATACAACCTTCTCGAAAGGTATTACCGAATTTACCAATCCCTTCCAATGACCAATGGATGGAAGTTGATCATTCATTCAATGCTGTGCTATAGTTTTTCGTGCTAGAAACAGAGTTTCTCTCAAAAAAATTCTAGTATGGTGATTCCATGTCTCCCCATCCAGTATACCAAACAAACATATCTTAGGACATAAAGGGATACCTACAAGGACGATAACAGGGATAGTATGTCATTCCAAAAGTCCCTAGTGATGGTACATGACCATATCATATGCCAAAAATCTGCCTCCGGAACATGGCATCTCAGACAGTCTGAAGAAGGCAATCGTCCCATTTTGAATATCCTAACCAGGGTCAGATATGCCTGGTGTATTATACATAACTGGATCATTTTATTATTTGCGAATGGGGAAACATGAAGATGGGACTCCAAAATATCATTCCAATCATCTGTCTGAATTATAGGAATCCACCGTTTCCATCTACTTTCTATAGCAAGTGGTGTGGAATTCACCATGATGGATAACAAATGGGTATAGAGAGCAGATATCAGGCCTCGTGGACCCTGGGAGTTAAGAATCCCTATCAGTGGGAAGGAAGAGATTGTTAAGTTACTTCTCAAGTGATGGAATTGGGTTTGTAAAATATGACGAATCTGCAGATACCTATGAAAATGGGTGCGTGGTATGTCATACTTAGTCTGCAACTGAGTGAATGAAATTAGGACATTATCCTCATATAGGTTCCCTATAGTTTCAATAGCTGGAGACAACCGTGGTGGCATTAAAGGAAAGTAAGAGGCATTGTTCCATAAAGGCATTTCAGACACAATATCATTGTAACCCAGCTGCTTTTTCGCTTGTCTCCAAAACACACGAGCCAGCTTGTGTAAGGGCAAGGGTTTAATATGGGCAGGGAGAGAATTTACTTCAAGGGAGCCGAGCAAACATTGACTCCCAAGTACATGAGCCAAATGGTGCTCTGAGTTGGGAAGATCCTTTTCAGGCATCCAGGAACTTAAGGTTTTCAGCTGACCCGCTAAATAATATAAATACAAATCTGGTAGAGCCGTCCCTGCCAGTGCTTTAGGCCCTTGAAGCGTGGACAACCTAAGTTTATGTCGAGAATTTCCCCATATAAACGGTGATAAACAAGGAGTTAAGCTGTTTAAAAAAGGATTTAGGTACGACAACCGGACTGTGCTGAAGGGCATATAAAAATTTAGGCAACAAAATCATTTTAACCAGGTTTATAGGGCCAGATACCGATAAAGGCAGTTTACCCCATGCGTGAAATTTAGAACGGGTGAAGTCCAATAGCGGTAACTTGTTTAAGGAAAGGTCAACATCTGGAAGTTTAGTTATAAATATGCCCAGATATTTTAAATTGTCTACTAGAGGCAACGGCGACACCTCAGACAGGCCAGGGGGCTCTACTTTGGACAGGGACATAAGAGATGATTTCCCCCAATTAATAGAAAGACCGGAATATTGTCCAAAACGTTCAATAATATTAATAACCGAGGGAAGGGTATCCTGCACTCTATCCATGAAAAGCACCATGTCATCTGCATAGAGACCAATGGTGTCCATACGATCTGCTATGGTTATACCTGTGATAAGTGGAGAGGAACGTATCTGCAATGCTAATGCCTCAATTGCCAAACTAAATAAAGTGGGTGATAAGGGGCATCCCTGACGTGTACCCCTTTGAAGAGCAAATGACGGGGATAGTATATTATTCACCAAGACATTAGTCCGGGGCGAAGCATATATTATTCGAATCCATTTACGAAAAACGGGACCGAAACCAAATTTTTCCAGACAAGCAAATAAAAAAGGCCATTCAATGGAATCAAAAGCCTTTGTTGCATCCAGAGACGCCAAAGCCCAAGTGTTGTCCTGCAATGCACTATATTGAACTATCATGTGAACCCTCCTAATACTTATAGATGTGCTTTTATCCGGCATGAAGCCGGTTTGAGCCGGGTGTATCAAATCCAAGATGACCGTATTCAGTCTTTGAGCAAGGATTTTAGTTAGGATCTTTTAATCAACATTTACCAGCAAAATGGGGCGGTAAGAACTACAGTCCAAGGGGTCCTTTCCGGGTTTAAGCAAAACCACTATGGTGGCATCATAAAATGTAGATGGCAATGCCCCAGAAGCAATGGCAGACTCAAAGACCTTCTATAACTGAGGTGTTAAATGGTCACTGTATTTACTATAAATCTCTATAGGGAGGCCATCTGGACCGGGGGCTTTACCCTTAGCCATAGCTTTGATGGCCAGGGTAATTTTATCTATCGTTATATCAGCATCCAAAAAAGCCCGTTGAGTGTCCGTAAGCTGCGAGAAAGATAAATCTGAAAGATAAGCTGATATATCCATATCAGTTACCGCCAATGTAGTCTTATAAAAGGAAGTATAATAATCATGAAAGCATTGAGTCAAAAGTTCTGCTTCCATGAGAGTATCCCCTGAGGGGGCCCTAAGCTTCAAAACCGCATTTGAGGCCGAGTGTTGCTTCACCATGAATGCTAATAATTTGCAAGACTGATTCCCCAGTTCAAAATATGACTGTCTAGAAAAAAATAACTTACGTTTAGATTTAGCATGTTGTTGTTGGGCGTATAATCTCTGAAAGCTCAACCATTCAGACCTGTGTGCATCAGTAGGATCAGAGACATAGGACCGTTCAGCTAATGTCAGCTTATTTGTCAGAATCTCCTCATCCTGGGCAGACGTACGTTTAATATAAGAAATAGTAGAGGAATAACATCCTCGCAAGTATGCTTTAAGAGTATGTGTTCTGGAAGATTTATCAAACGAAAATGAATATGCAGTTGGTATGGCTTGTAAGGGTGCGTCCCTGCTTACCTCTCTCCGGAGGACAGTGCAGGGACACGAGCTGTCGGGCAGCTGAAGTGGCAGCAGCTCCGGACGAAGGGGCGTCTTGGGCGTCATGGCAACGGCCGCACTGCCGACAGCCATGGCGCCTGCGCCGAACAAGGAGCAGGGCGAACTCTCGCGCGGCGAGAGTGGAAGGAGGAGGGGAAGCACGGGAAGCAAGAGGGGCGGGGCGGAGAGTGGCGCGAAAGAGGAAAAGGAAGCAGCAGAGAGCGAGGGTGGGTGAAGAAGGAGGAGGACGGAGAGGAACAAGAGAACAGGAGAAAGGAGCAGAGAGGAGCCGAGTCTTAGAGAGACAGAGGAGAGGCGGTAGAGGCTGCTGGATTCGCAGCTGCAGAGAAGAGGGTTGACAGTGTGGCAGCAGGAGGAGATTGAGAGGAGGAACGTGCCTCCCTGCAGTGGAACGGAACGACAGGAGTGCACCAAACGGAGGACTGCCTGAGCAGGAGTGGAGTGGAGCATCAGCATCCACTACAGGTACCAGCCACACACACACGTAGCCTAACTAGGACCCTCAGGCCTCCCCAGGCAAAGTCCCATTAGCCGCAGTACTACCTGACACTCCAAGCGTAGTAAGGTCCGCGCCTACCCTGGTTACCAATTACGTGAAAGACTAGCCTTACACTAACTTCGGCTGTTGTAGCCTGAATCAGGCCTAGTACCGGCTCGCAACCTCCGTAACCGCGCCAGGGTCCCTGCGTGTCCGCCAGAGTGAGCAACGCCTGTAACCCTGCATGTAACTGTTATTGCTAAAACACCGCATGTAACCCTGCATGGAACTGTTATTGCTAAAACACCGCATGTAACCCTGCATGGAACTGTTATTGCTAAAACACTGCATGTAACCCTGCATGGAACTGTTATTGACGAAGTACCGCATGTAACCTTGCATAGAACTGTTATTTATGAAGCTTGTTGGAGCAGGAGCAGACAGAAGGAACGGTCGGGTTGACGGGACTTTGTTGGACTATTAGCTGGACTTCGTGTAACTCGTAGCGTCAGCCCGCCAGTTCAGTTGCGTCCTAGGGGGTCCACCGTTCGGACCACCGACTGAGGAGAGAGAGGGTTTGTCATGAAAGGTAGCGGATAGCTCCGCAAGGACCCGTGACGGTGCTAGTAGGTACGTTAGTCGCTGATTCCCACAACGCGATCCGTGGGCCGAGAGTGTGACTCTTACCCTAGGGTAGGCTGTCCGTAGCAGGTAGCTCCCGCCGTGACTGTCAGCGGCGTATCCTTAGCCAAGCCGGCAACGTGGGGTCAGGCACAACCTCTCTCCGGGGGACTTTCAGCGGGATTGAAGTCCTCAACCTCAGGCTTCCTGTCTGCTCCATAGAGAAGAAGTTATTGTTAATTGCTCTCCGCAGTAAAGAAGTTTCCCAAGCAGAAGGTGTGTTTTGTTCATTGTGTACCAACCGCGGTAGTTCCTCCTACATAAATTGGCGTAGTCGGCAGGATCCGGAACCTCGCCGCGATGGAACCGTCCAGCAGTGGGACCTTACCGCCGACCCCAACCGTCATGATACCCATGGGGCCGCACTAATGAACATCCCCAAGTTTGACGGGAAGAGTGTATCGATCGTGGACTGGACGGAACGAGTTCGCACCTCGGCCCGATTATTCCAAGTACCGGTGACCCACCAAGCCGACCTGGCCTTCAACTCACTCGAAGGGGATGCGAGACAAGCTGTCTTGGTTTTACCGCTAGAACACCGCGACACGCTAGAGGCAATCATCAGCCGATTAGAGTCTCTATATGGAGATGTCGCTTCAGCCGCCGACCTCCGGAAGAAATTTTATACCAGGGTACAGAGGAACGGGGAATCGCTCCAGCAATTCGCAGTAGGATTACAAGGAATGTGGAGTCGACTAGTACGGAAGGATCCCGCGGGGTGCGCGGCCTTAACAGAGCCGGACCGAATAGTGCGAGACCAGTTTGTATCCGGGCTAGACAGCCGGACCCTGAGGCGCGCCGCGAGGGACCTCGTTCAGGTCAACCCCGCCGCCACGATGAGTGAGGTGTTACGAGAAGCACTCGAAGTTCACCGAGAAGAGCTGGGAGAGGCGAGTATGGCCCTGCAAAACGTGGGTACAACCGAGCCATCTTCAAGGGTGACCGGACGGCCAGAAGCAGTGTTCACAGAATTCGCCCGCGATGTCAAGGAGGCTATTCGGGAATTGAAGACCGATGTTGCTCAACTAAGAGTAATGGCCGATCGACCGGAACATCTTCCTCGTCCGCCCCGATCGACCCAAGGAGGGCCTCGACGCTGTTGGCAGTGTGACCAGCCGGGTCATTTCGCCAGAGATTGCAGGATGAGACGCTATCCAAGGCGAGAGCAGCCACCTTTAAACTAAGATACCCCGCCGCTGAGGGCCAAGCTGCGGGCATTCCATCGACGGGCCCAAAAGGAAGGGTTGCACTTTTGACAGGAAAATGCCCCGTAGTGACAGCCAAGATCGGGGGGGTTAACGTTCCTTGCCTTATTGACACTGGGTCGGAAGTAACCACCATGACTTATCAGTTGTTCCATGAACAATTCCAAGGTGACCAGACTCTAGAAGCCCCTTGGATTGAACTTACGGCGGCTAATAGCCTGCCAATTCCCATTGCGGGTGTTACGTGGTTAGAAGTAGAAGTATTTAATCGTAATTTTCCCCGTGCTTGTATTGTGGTAGTACAGAGGTATACCTGTTATAATTGCCAGGTATTGCCAGGTATACCAGGTATACCTGTTATAATTGGCACGAATTTGTTGCAGGAAATACATGGTATGATGTTTAACAAGACGAGCGGTGCCCGGTGGGAGGAGCTGGCAACCAACCGGACCACCCGGCAAACTTTGTTTCAGGTGCATCAAATCTGTCAACGACAGGCTGACTTGAAGACGCTACAGGGCTGAGTGGGGTCGGTGAGGGCCCCAGGTAAAGCGGTGCTGCAAGTCCCACCTCTACAGGAAGTCACCATTCCTCTCTCCGTAGGGACTCATCACCGCTTAAAGGATGCCATGGTCATGGTGGAACCCATGCGAAGTCTCAAGAGTACACCACCCTGGGTGATAGGAAGAACGGTGTGTCGGATAACCAAAGGAATGGCGACCGTCAGGGTGTTGAATCCGACCCAAGGGGTGATCGAGATACCAGCCGGCACGGTACTAGCTAGCGTTGAGATGGTGAGGCCCGAGGACGTGACGGACCCGGCCATGGCCGAAACGTTAAAAGAGACATCATCAAGAGATGAAGGGAGTGAGACCGACGTGAACGAACAGACTGATCGACTGTGGCGCCAACTCGAGCTGGACGGAATAGCCCCGGATATCAAGTCAGAGGAGCAACTGAGGACGCTTCTGCAACGCTTCGGCTAGGTTTTCGCTCAGCACGAAGAGGACTTTGGATGCACCACTACCATTGAACATGGGATTCACACGGGGGCGGCACCGCCCATCAGAGAGCGATATCGCAATATACCTCCCGCGCTGTACCGAGAGGTAAAAGAGCTCCTCCAGAAGATGTTAGACGGACAGGTGATTCGTCAGAGTCAGAGCCCATTGGCCGCCCCGATTGTGCTGGTAAGGAAGAAGGATGGGTCGCTCCGGTTCTGTGTGGATTACCGCAAGTTGAACGCCTGTACGCATAGGGATGCCTATCCACTGCCCCGAGTGGAAGAATCATTAACCGCCATGCAGGAGGCTTGATATTACACAACGCTCGATTTAGCAAGTGGGTATTGGCAGGTACCCATGAAAGAAGCGGATAAGGAGAAGACGGCGTTCATCACTCCCTCAGGCTTGTTCGAATTCAACCGGATGCCGTTCGGGCTAACCAATGCGCCCAGTACTTTCCAACGGCTAATGGAGCATTGTCTGGGGGATCTAAATTATGAGTCAGTCTTGATCTATTTGGACGATATTGTCATTTTTTCAAAGACCTTCCCAGAACATCTGCAGCATCTACAGATCGTGTTGGAACGATTGGGAAGGTATGGACTCAAACTAAAACCAAGCAAATGCCGACGGGGCCACCAGCAGATCAAATACTTGGGCCATGTCGTGAATGCAACAGGAATTGCACCCGACCCAGATAAGATTAAAGCCATACAGGAGTGGGCCACTCCGCAGAACACTACGGAAGTACGAGCCTACCTCGGGTTGGTCGGTTACTATCGGAGGTACATCCGAGACTTCTCCAAAATTGCAAGTCCTCTGAATCAGCTCCTCTGTGGACAACCCACCCAAAAGAAGGGGAGCCGAAGCCCCAGTGTAGTGGAACAATTGCAGGAGCCACAACAAGCGGCATTTGAAGCATTGAAGGCACGACTAGTGACCGCACCCATACTCGCTTTCGCAGACTTCGCCCAGCCATTCCGGCTGTACACTGACGCCAGCCTGAAGGGACTGGGAGCGGTACTGGCCCAGCAGCAAGGGGATGTGGAACGCGTCATCGCCTATGGTAGTCGTAGTCTGCGACCGTCAGAACGCAATCCAACCAATTATAGCTCGTTCAGGCTCGAGTTATTGGCCATCGTGTGGGCTGTTACCGAACGGTTTGCCGAATACCTGGTCGGGAGTCGAGTGGAAATTTACACGGATAACAATCCCCTGGCGTACCTGGGAACTGCAAAATTGGGGGCGATGGAACAACGCTGGATAGCCCGACTGGCTCGATTCAACTATACCATTCGTTACAAGCCCGGTAAGAAACATACCAACGCCGATGCACTCTCCCGACAGCCGTGTGAGACCCCGGTCGGAGATGTGGACGAGGAGCAAGAAAAAATAGAGATACCCCCACTGAGTGTGGTTAATCCCTCGATGCAACAACAGCAGGTAGTGACCGCAATACAAGGGGTTGAGGATCTTACTGAGATGTATGATAGGGCTGATTGGAAGAAGCGGCAGCAGCAAGACCAGGACATCAAAACCATCGATAAGTGGGTGCGGCGACAGGAAAGACCCACGGCAGCGGAGCGAAACAGGTTGTCAACACCAGCTAAAGCATTGGTTCGGCAGCTGGTAGAACACCGTGATGGAGTATTATACAGAAGAGTGTGGGCCCCACGGGAATCTCGCGATATATGGCAGTTGGTCTTGCCCATCGCCGACGTCAAGCCCGTGTGCAAGTGGATGCACGAGAACAGAGGTCATTTTGCAGTGGAAAAGACTGTACAGAACATCAGGAATCACTTCTATGCTTCAAACCTGGAAGAAATAATGAGGGGTGTCTACCAGGAATGCCCAGAGTGTGTCTTACACAGGGCGATAGAACAGGCAGAGAGGCCCATGACCATCGTGACGGGTGAACCACTCGAACTACTGACGGTAGACTTCTTAACAGTCCAAGAAGTCACATCGGGCACCGATATGCGTTAGTATGCTTGGACCATTTTTCAAAATTTGCCGTGGTAATTCCTACGAGGGACCAGATGGCGACGACTACCGCGGCTGCATTGTGGAAGCATGTCATCCGTCCGTACGGGTGCCCCAGACGCATCTTGTCGGATCAAGGACCGAATTTTGAGTCGGATCTCTTCCAAGAGCTGTGTATCTTACACGGAATGCGGAAATCCAGGACGACCGTCAAGAACGATGGCCCAAGTATGTGGACGACCTGGTATGGGCCTATAACAACACTGTGCATCGAGCTACCGGGTATACCCCATATCAATTGATGTTCGGCCGACCAAGCCGAGCTCCGTTGGATCTTCTGTTAGAAACGCCAGAGGTGGGGGGCAATCGATCCCCGTCACAATGGATCCAGGAACATCAACGGCGGTTGAACGCAGCGAAGGACGAAATGGAGAGAGTTCGGCCCACAGAGAGCCTACCCTTCGTAGAAGAACGACAGCTACCGTGTTTCCCCGATAGTAAGACACCCCCGATTGTAAGACGTATCGGGGGTTTCAGGGGGGTCGGCTAATATAAGCCGTACCCCGAAAGTAAGACATATGTCTTACTTTCGGGGAAACACGGGGGTATTGCCGCCTCCTGCCCACTTCCGCGCCGCCCCCCTCTCCATACGTCACCGCGCCGAAATACGGTAATGCAGGATAGAGAGAAGGGACAGCCTTTTCTGTAATAAAAGTTAAAGAAATTCATACTTACCCGGCCGTTGTCTTGGTGACGCGTCCCTCTCTTCACATCCAGCCCGACATCCCTGGATGACGCGGCAGTCCATGTGACCGCTGCATCCTGTGATTGACCTGTGATTGGCTGCAGCGGTCACATGCCCTGAAACGTCATCCAGGACGTATGCTACGGTATATTTTTTTCCAATATAAGACATACCCCGAAAGTAAGACATAGTGGGGCTTTTGGGGATAAAAAGAAAGTAATACACTGTCTTACTTTTGGGGAAACACGGTAGCATTTCATACGGGAGATCGGGTGCTGGTGCGAAATCGCAGGGCAGCACGTGGCCGTAAGCTGGAGCCCCGATGGGAGAGGAAACCATATGTGGTGGTAAACCGCGTCGACCCCGGGCTTCCTGTGTATGAAGTGAGACCAGAGGGTGACCAGGGACCAAGTAGAAGGCTGCATCGCAACCTGTTACGGCCATGTACCTTTCTGACACCAGAACCAGTCACATCATGAAGGCAAGAAGAACCGCAGAGTGCTTCACCGACAAATATTGACGGAGATTGGTGGTTGGTGGTTCCATCAGACGACCCTAGTGTGTCCTGGGCGTCACGACCGACCAGGACGGAGAACCAAACGGAGTGTAGTGTGTGGAGACACCTGCAACGGTATTGAATCGTGTACTGCGTTATCCACAGAGGTGCACTCGTAACCGACAACCGGCCTATTTACAAGACTATGAAGTTTAGTGCAGAGGACTGCACTTGTTAACAAGGAGGGAAGTGTAAGGGTGCGTCCCTGCTTACCTCTCTCCGGAGGACAGTGCAGGGACACGAGCTGTCGGGCGGCTGAAGTGGCTGCAGCTCCGGACGAAGGAGCGTCTTGGGCGTCATGGCAACGGCCGCACTGCCGACAGCCATGACGCCTGCGCCGAACAAGGAGCAGGGCGAGTGGAAGCAAGAGGGGCGGAGAGTTGCGCGAAAGAGGAGAAGGAAGCAGCAGAGAGCGAGGGTGGGTGAAGAAGGAGGAGGACGGAGAGGAACAAGAGAACAGGAGAAAGGAGCAGAGAAGAGCCGAGTCTTAGAGAGACAGAGGAGAGGCGGTAGAGGCTGCTGGATTCGCAGCTGCAGAGAAGAGGGTTGACAGTGTGGCAGCAGGAGGAGATTGAGAGGAGGAACGTGCCTCCCTGCAGTGGAACGGAACGACAGGAGTGCACCAAACGGAGGACTGCCTGAGCAAGAGTGGAGTGGAGCATCAGCATCCACTACAGGTACCAGCCACACACACACGTAGCCTAACTAGGACCCTCAGGCCTCCCCAGGCAAAGTCCCATTAGCCGCAGTACTACCTGACACTCCAAGCGTAGTACGGTCCGCGCCTACCCTGGTTACCAATTACGTGAAAGACTAGCCTTACACTAACTTCGGCTGTTGTAGCCTGAATCAGGCCTAGTACCGGCTTGCAACCTCCGTAACCACGCCAGGGTCCCTGCGTGTCCGCCAGAGTGAGCAACGCCTGTAACCCTGCATGTAACTGTTATTGCTAAAACACCGCATGTAACCCTACATGGAACTGTTATTGCTAAAACACCGCATGTAACCCTGCATGGAACTGTTATTGCTAAAACACTGCATGTAACCCTGCATGGAACTGTTATTGACGAAGTACCGCATGTAACCTTGCATAGAACTGTTATTTATGAAGCTTGTTGGAGCAGGAGCAGACAGAAGGAACGGTCGGGTTGACGGGACTTTGTTGGACTATTAGCTGGACTTCGTGTAACTCGTAGCGTCAGCCCGCCCGTTCAGTTGCGTCCTAGGGGGTCCACCGTTCGGACCACCGACTGAGGAGAGAGAGGGTTTGTCATGAAAGGTAGCGGATAGCTCCGCAAGGACCCGTGACGGTGCTAGTAGGTACGTTAGTCGCTGATTCCCACGACGCGATCCGTGGGCCGAGAGTGTGACTCTTACCCTAGGGTAGGCTGTCCGTAGCGGGTAGCTCCCGCCGTGACTGACAGCGGCGTATCCTTAACCAAGCCGGCAACGTGGGGTCAGGCACAACCTCTCTCCGGGGGACTTCCAGCGGGATCGAAGTCCTCAACCTCAGGCTTCCTGTCTGCTCCATAGAGAAGAAGTTATTGTTAATTGCTCTCCGCAGTAAAGAAGTTGCCCAAGCAGAAGGTGTGTCTTGTTCATTGTGTACCAACCGCGGTAGTTCATCCTACAGGCTACTGGCCCCTTTTCATCCTTACGACCTAGGTCACAAATGACACCACCATTTTCATGGTACGCACACATTGACATTTTTGTAAAAATTGTCAGTGCTGAGCTATGTAAACTTAAATCTGACAAATTTAAAGCCTTAAGTAATCTCAGCAAATCGGAGCAAGTCGCTCTGGACGAACTTTGCAAAAATCAAGAAATAATATTCAAGTCATCCAATAAGGGGGCAATATTGTCATCATGGACTGAGCAGGCTATGTTTCTATGGTTCATAGGCTATTGGATGACGCATCTACTTATCCTGTTTTGGCCAAAAATCCTACTGATCGTTTTCTAGCCGACTTGCGCTGTCTACTAACTGACGCTAAATCAAAAGGTCTTATCTCTTCAGATGAGTTTAAATTGATGTTTAATTCTAGCCCTAACCTATCGACATTTTACGCATTGCCTAAAATACATAAGGACACCCGACCTATACCCGGTAGACCCATTGTTTCGGGGAATGACAATCTCACATAAGGGATTAGCATGTATATGGATGAAATCCTTTCACCTTTTGTTACAGCTTTACCTTCTTTTCTGCGGGACACCAAGGACACTCTCACTGGATCCAGGAGATAAATGTTTCATCGACTACTCTGATAGCAAGCATTGACGTGGAATCCCTTTAGACTAATATCAAGCACGATTTAGGTCTTAGTGCCATGCAACACTTTTTGAACACCAAAGGTACTCAGTTTCAGGCACATAACAGATTCACCTTATAACTTCTCAAATTTTTACTCACTCACAATTATTTTCTTTTTGATGGGACATTTTACCATCAACTGAAAGGCACTGCCATGGGCACATTTTGTGCACCCACTTATGCTAATTAATTTTTAGGGTGGTGGGAACACACTTTGGTTTTCACCGATGATCTTTTTTTCACTTGTCACATTTTATTTTGGGGAGGTATATTGATGATATTCTTATTCTTTGTGATGGGGACAAGACAAAATGATCATTCTGAAGTCTCCTGTTCTTTAGATCTTTCTATGTCGCCCATGAGCCTGTTTTAACTGATATCAATCAGAAACAATCACATTACTACTATATCTATTATTATTGTGGTCACATATATGGTATCTATATTTATTTATTTATATATTTTTGTATTATTATAGTTTGTTTCCATTTTGGTTTGACACTTATCCTTTATACACATCGTTAATTCCTCTTATTATCCTGACAGGTGCATTTAGAACAGTTCAAAACTCAGTGATCCACGTTCCCAATAGGGAAATGTCATTTAGTCTGCTATTCGTCTGAGGGATTCACTGTAGAATCTAAATGTTCAGACATGCGCAAACATACTTAATAATAATAATAATAATAATAATCTTTATTTATATAGCGCCAACATATTACGCAGCACTTTACAATTTAGAGGGAACATGAAACAAACAATATCATACTTCTTTATGAGACTGTTCAGAGAATCGGCTGTATCACCAGCTTTGCTGTAATGTGCCTGCGCGCCCAGTCCGTATTATTTGGAGTACTCTCCAGTGTCTCTGATTGGCGTGTGAACTAGCCAATCTCACTAGACGGGGGCTTGTCTACTTTCAGACAATTCTATTGGGCCCATATGCAGGCGCACCCATTTGTCTGAATACCTGAGGTTTTAAAGGAAGGGAAATTCAAGCGCGCCATCATCAGCCCCATTAATCCCCTGAAGACGCTACGTTTGTAGCGAAACATGCCGGGAGGGGGGGGCTGTCATGGTATTAATTTCATTGTTAGGCTAGCGTGATAATTGAAATCTAATAGTTATTGTAACGTCCGTGGTCGCTGACCACAAACTCCTTCCGTCCGGACGTTGCCCTTCTCTCCAGAGATGTCTGCTCATGCGGCGGTCCTGTTCCACAGTTACCACCAGGGTGCGCTCGCGAGCTCAGTCCAGACAAGGAGTCAGGTCGCACACAGATAGGAGATTGAACTGATTGCTCCCAGAGCACCCTGGACTATAAGAAGGGATGTGCCTCTCCCTGCAATGCCTGAGCCATGTTGTCATTTCCCTAATTTGTCTATGCAAATGGTCTCCTAAATGTTTTCCAGTTTCCAATGTTTCCCGTTCCTGCTACCTGTAACCCGCACTATCCTGGTCAAGTGCTGCGTTGAGCTGAAGTCGTGCTGTACTGTGTTCCATGCCAACTACCAGGGTCTTTCTAGTTTTTCATTGCATCCACAACATGTCTCCTATGCACAGTATTCCGGCTACTATACCCCACAACATGGGCATAGTTCGGCACGAAGTGATATTAGCGTAGTACCACCTGCCACCTCCGGTAGTCGTGATTTTTTTGAGTTAAAAATATATTTTATATATTGTATTATATTTTGCTTAATGTTTTTATTTTTTTATACATAAAGTTTTTTCCAAAAATTTAGTATTCATCTCACTTTTGATCATAATGTTGGCAGGTGTGTAAATATTGTATGTGTTGTATGTTTGATGGTAATGTACTACCTTTGATGTTAAAGGGGTTGTCCATGCATGGGAAGTTTTTACAAACTGATGACCTATCCACAAGATAGGTCACCAGTATATGATAGTTGGGGGTCCCACACCAGAACCCCGCACAAATTGCCTGTTCCGGCCTACTCCGGGCACCAGATATTATGCACTGTATGCAATATTTGTTGAAGGAAGCAGATGGCTCCATACACTGCATAGCGGCCGTGCCGCAGTACTGCAGCTCGGCTGCTATACTGTGACAGGAGCCATCTGCTTCCGGCACAGACATCCAATGCCCAGGTCTGAGAATAGGTCACCAGTATTAAAAAAACGAAAAGTGCGTTAATTTTTATATACGGGTATACGGACACACATGAGAAAAAAAACACACATCTTTTATAATATGTTCCACCGTTTATCAACATTTTGATCCTTTTTCTCAGTTTTTTTTACATGGGATAATGAGGTATTCGTTAGTATTTCTGTACAGAATAACCTAAAAAAACACAAAAAACAATTGATGTACGCATGTGCTGCTGCAGCTCACCATCCAACACAGCATCGTGAATCCGGCAGAAGTTGTGGAGAATCACACTGGCTTGGATAACCAGCGTCAGGACTCATCTGCAGAGAGGACTGCAATACCCGCCACTCACTGCTCAGAATCCCAAAGGCACACTCAACATACCACCTCACACAGGTAAGGCGGTAGTTAAAAATATGCCTCCAAGTCATGCCTGGGGACTGGAAGTATCACGTGGGAGGAAAGTCTAAAGCCTTCATCAGCCACAATACAAATGGTGCTGTAGGTCCTGAAGATCCCGACAGATGTCTCGGTTCTGGAAGGGCAAGCTGGTTGGACTGAAGCCGTTAACCCATTCTGGAAGCCCTGAAGATGACCGCATCAGCAGAGCTCCCATAGGCCCCTATATCCACAATTATAAACTGGTAGTCATTGTCAGCCAAGGCCAACAGCACCACCGAGAAATAAGGCTTATAATTGAAGTATAGGGACCCTAAGTGAGGCAGGTTCTTCACATGAATGTTTCCCATCCAGCACGCCAACACAGCTGAGAAACTGTGTCGATTGGTAGAAGCCATGGGCAATCCAAAGCCAGTCTTCTGCCTTGTGCTGTGGCATCACCACCACTCTCAGTCGCTGCCAGATCAATTCGCAGGTCAGTCTGATGATCCGCAAAATGGTGGAGGAACCCAGCAGAAACTCGAAATGCAGTGATGCAAATGAGTTCCCGGTTGCCAGGAATCTGTGGAAGAAATAAAAAAGGATTTATTAGTGGTAGCAGTACCAGGACGACATGGCTGCAATAGGCAAAGGGCAAAACTACTTTTATACTATCTGTGACATGCTGGCAATAGGTAAAGGGGACAACTACGCTTATATTATCTGTAACGACCAGCAGATTTATGGACCCACTGGGCCGGATTGGTGCAGGGCCACCTGTAAGGGCATTGTCTAAGCAGCCTCCCCGGTCTTCACCCTTTAATCCCTCTACAGGGATCTGGTCTTCGCTGCGGGGAGGCTTCCAGGTCTCTAACTCTTGAGGTGGTCCTAGCGGAGTAGCTGCTGGCCAAACAAGCTAGGCAGACACAGGCAGATTGTACCTTGGTGGTAGTAGACAGGAGCTGGATTACTGGAAGCAGGCTGGTGCCGGATTGCTGGAAGCACGCTGGTGCCGGATTGTTGGAGGCCCGCTGATGCCAGATTGCTGGAAACACCCAGAGGGTACAGGATACCAACAAGTAACAGGCTTAGGATAAAGGACACCAACAGGTAATGGACTCAGGATACAGGATATGAAACCTTCGCGAGGTAACACTAGGTTTGTCCAACTTTGCTCAGGCACTGGGGAAAGGGGCAGGGTCACTTATAAGGACCAGGGTGTACAGGGATATGTTGGGGACATTTCTACTGGTGTGCACTGGCTCTTTAAGAACTGGCACGAGCGAGCACTCGCACCCTACATGCACAGTCTGGGAAAGGAGGCAGTAAGCAGAGTGCGCCGGCGGCCCTGGGAAGGAAGGCGCCGAGGATGCACAGTCCTGCGGCCACGGCTGCCGGTAAGAGGGGGTGCCGGAGATCAGCGGCCGTGGGCATTACACTATCTCTGCCAGGGCGGCAACTACGCTTATATTATCTGTGCCATGGCTGCAATAAGCAAAGGGGACAACTAAGTTTATATTATCTGTGCCTTGGAGACATGGGGGAAATGGGCAAAGGGGATGCACCGTCGCATGGTGGTGTTCTGGAAGGTGAGTCCAGGACGCAAGTCCACCAGCAGACAATCAAAGACGTGGGTGGACAGACGACAGTAGCTGTGGAACTTGTCCGGTTCTGATAAAGGGCAGAGTACAGGGTGTGGAAATGACCCTTCCTAGGCTGCTGGGGTGAACCCAATACCTCCTCCTCCTTCTCTTGGGTTCTTCTTCCAGCATTGGTGCTTGCTGTCCGAATTGCCGAGTAAGGAATCAGTCTAGGAGAACATCATCTAAAGGATCGCAGGACATCTTTGCAGTGAAGGAATCACCAGAAGCCAGAGCTAGATCAGCAGAGGAAACCGACAGAGCTCTCAACAAGGCAAAAACGCAAGTGAAATGGTGCCAGAGCCATCGTGTGAGAATCTCAGGAGGTTAGGACTACTATTATGTGACCACCTCAGGTGACTGGGACTACTAGTGACATCATTTCCAACCTTCCGCAAAGATTTGCGGATCCGTGATTTCTGATGACACATGGAAGGACTGCAGAAGGTCTTTCACTGACAAATTCTCCGCAAATGCTGACAACGAATCTGTGCTTTTGCGGACTGCAAATACATTAGGGTTGTGTGCATAAGGCCTAAAGGCCCTATTACACCGGCCGATAAGCGGCCAGTGCAGTGAGCACTGGTCAACGAGATCGTTCCCATTCATTATTATCACGTTGGCAGCGCATCTCCCTGTTTACACAGGGAGATGTGCTGCCGACAACGATAATATTTTACTTTTTTAAAATGATACGATCAGCAGATGATTGAGCGTTTGCTCGTTCATCTGCTGATCGCTGCCTGTTTATACAGGGCAATTATCGTCAACGAGCTTTCTATGAACGCTCGTCTGCACGATAATCGCCCAGTGTAAAACCCCCGATTAGCAAAACTAATTGTTTATGATTTGCTGCATACAAGGACAACATTTGGAATTAGTATTTTTTTGTGGACTGCCCCTTTAATTGCATACCATGGAAAATTCCCACAGGCCTCTCATTTGGGTTCAGTATTTAAACAGGGGGGGGGGGACATCTGAAAGCCAATCAGATCATATGAATGTTTACAGTAGTATGTTTACGTAAGTGTGGAAGAGGTCAGTGACATTGGCGGGGAGTGAAGGTTTATGGGAAACAGTATAAGAGATATTGGAACATTTAGACTCTGCAGCTAGTAGTAACATGAGGCTCCGGATAAACCAAAGCCATCTGTTGTTTTTACATCCTGTCATTGGGTAAGGCTCACTCGGCGCATGTTACAGGCTAAAAAATACGAGGCAGATTTCTAGAGAAAACATCCTCTGAAATCCAGGAAATCCAGGTATTTTGGGGGCTGATTTTCGAAGCGATTTTCCATTTTGCAAGCGTATTTGAGGTGTTTATTTTGAGGCATATTTTAGATGGGTTGTTTTTTTTAGCGTGATTAGGAAAAATCATCAATGGGTAAAATCAGCTTGTAAAACGCTTGAAGAACTGCCATGTCACTTTTTTATAAGCCTCTTTTAAACGCTGCAATATTTTTATTTAGTAGCATAAAAATACGCCTTATATGAACTATATACATTCTTCCTATTGGAATAAAAGGGAAGCTGTTTGCTGGCGTATTTCAAGTGTATTTAGATGTGTAATCCAAGCGGTTTACGTGCTGAAATACGCCTGAAAATATGCAGTGTGAATTTAGCCTAAGTGTATGTTAACACGGGCTATTTTCGAACGTTTTTCGGGCCGTAAACATCCCGAAAAACGGCCTAAAAACCAGAAGCAGAACTCCTCCAAACATCTGCCCATTGATTTTAATGGGAAAAAACTTCATTCTGTCCCGACGGGACGTTTTCGACGCGGCAATTCTGGAAAACGGCTGCATTAAAAAAACGCCTGTGAAAAAGAAGTGCATGTCACTTCTTGAACTATTTTTCATTGACTCAATAGAAAAACAGCTCCAAAACGGCCGCAAAAAACGCTAGTTGCTTAAAAAACGACTGAAAATCAGGAGCTGTAATCCTTTTAAAACAGCTACGTATTTTCAGCCGTATTTTAGGACGAAGAAAAAACACAGAAGAAGAAAGGAAGCAATACGCTAACTATTTACAAGGAGAAGGAAAGAGGAGAGACGCTCACTACTTACCGGGAGAACGAAGTACCCATTACTTACCAGGAGAAGGAAATAGGATGGAATTGTCCCAGGAGAAGTCGGGTGGTGAGGTCGTCGCTGGAATGGAACTAGGGTCGGATGCAGGAACGAGGCCAAGGAGGAAGATCGTGGTTCCCAGGCGTCTTCGGGATGCCAGTAATCCGGGTAAGTCGGTTCCCTACCGAAAAAGGTTCTCCCAGGTGCCCCAGTCCCACGCCAGGCCTGAGGGTCCGCCTAGCCCCCCTCCCGCATCCGTCCACCATCCTCCCCCCCAGCCTCGTACTGTTCTGTCCTCTGCCCGTTCCCGACTTGCTCGGGTTCCCCTACCTGCCGCAAGCTGCTGCCCTCTTCCAGCGCTGGTACACACTCTCTCCGTGCGCCCGTACCGCGTGGCCGGAAGTCCTCATCAGCGTCACTTCCGGCGGCGCCGGAAGTGAGCGGTTTGGCCGGAGACGCTACGCTCTCTGCCCTCAGCGTTCCCCCAACACAGTATAACCACCCAGCACATTTCTCCCGTCCTCCGCCACCTCCGGTCCCCCCCCCCTTTCCCAGGTACAGCCAGGTGGGTGGGGGCCCCCGCCCCTGTATGTTCTCAACCCCCCGCCCCTTACCCTAATTGGGCTCCCCCTCCAGCCCAATTTTACCCCACTAACCCTGCCCTTAACAGTTTGTACACATCCCACCCCCCCGCCCCACGTATTTTCCCGGGCACCTCTCAACAGGGTTTTTACCCGTTCAATGGGACACATGTTCAAGGGGAGGGCAATTTTCAAGGTGCCCCTACGGGCATGCTAAACGCTCACCAGGTTAATAACCCACCCATTCCCACCTTATGGGACCCTCCCAACCCTTGGTGGGGCCAAAGCTCCAACCTTGAGTATAGTTCCCAACAACAGGGGCAAACCGGGGCTAATATGGGCCCATGGGGTGATAGAAATGTATCAGGCAACATATACTCGCACAGTGTTTGTCATTGCAGAGAACAGAGCAGCGATCGACCACAACAAGCAGCTGACGGAGGTCGGACGGAGATAACGGGCAGCAGCAACGCAGAAGGGGGGTCACGGTGAGAGGGGAGCCCTTGAGGTCCAGCAGCTTGGTGAGTCCGATTCATCCGAAGGGGACTTGTGGTCAGAGGGGGAGGATACCAGCAGCGAGGGCAGGATGCTTAAAGTAAAGGTAACTCAGGAGAAGGAAGGGCGGGGGGTCAGGCTAAGAATATGTCATTAGTGGAAAAAGTGTTAGCGGCGGGCGGTCAGGATACTTACGCATGCTCATTGTCCCCAACATATGCACATTTGCCACAGAAAATCTTGAAACGTATTAGGGAAGGGAAGTACATAGATATTTTTGATTTATCAAGGGAAGCGGTAGCGGCAAAGGAGGAGAGAAGTGGTCAGTCGGATAGGAAACAGTGAAGGACCATTGTGGAGTGGATCAAGGGGTTCCTAGTTTACGCCAGTGTATGGGTAGAATCCAGACCGGAGCAATGCATCAACATCTTAAAGTACATGGACTTGGTGGTTGATGCGCATGCCTTTTACGGGGGTCAGGGCTGGTTGGAGTACGACAGGGCTTTTAGGAAAAAGATGGTAGGAAGTAAGATTTTGAGTTTTGGCCAGAAGGATTTGGATTTATGGTCCAGATTGATGGGGAGAGAGAGGGCTCAGGTGGGAACAGGGGCCAAGGGGCCCAACCAAGTCAGCAAGGGCAGAATGGTTTGTTGGGCATATAACGAAAGGAACTGTAATCGGGGGTTTGCATGTAGATTTAGACACGCGTGCTCCAAGTGTGGGGCAGGGCATCCCCAGGTGGAGTGCGCGGGGAAAAAATTTGAAGGTAAACCCAGTAATTCCTTTCGTGGGTTTGCAAAAGGCGCAGTCACCAGTGAACATAAACAGGCTAAGTGAGTGGCTAAGGCTTTATCCCGATAGGGAAAAAGCAGGATTTTTGGAGGAGGGGTTTAAGTTTGGTTTTAAATTACCTGTTGAGGGGGAGGTGCAAGGGTCCAAAAATTTAGAAACTTGAGATCGGCTGATGTATTACCAGGAGTGTTGGAGGAGAAGTTGTGGAAGGAGGTAGGGTTAGGGAGAATAGAGAGGCCTTTTGATGCTCCACCGGTCGAGGGCATGGTGGTATCACCGTTGGGAGTGGTCCCCAAGAAAGTAGAGGGTAAGTACAGGATGATTCAGCACCTGTCTTACCCAAGAGGGGGGTCAGTTAACGATGCAATAGGGAAGGAAGTAAGCGAGGTACATTATCAGTCATTTGAGTCAGCGGTAGAAAAGGTAAGAGGATGTGGAAAGGGGGCATTGATGTCCAAAGTAGATATTGAATCCGCTTTTAGATTGTTACCATTGCATCCGGAGAGTTTTAAATACACAGGGTGTTGTTTCAAGGGAAAGTTTTTTGTAGATAAATGTTTACCCATGGGTTGCGCCATTCATGCGCGTATTTTGAAGCATTCAGTTCGTTTTTGCATTGGTGTTTGCAGAAGGTGTGCGGGTGGGAGACAATTGCCCACTACCTGGATGATTTTATGTTAGTAGGACCAGCAGGGTCAGAAATTTGCCAGGTAATGTTACAGAAGTTTATAGCGCTACTGCAGGATTTGGGGGTCCCCATAGCACAAGAAAAGACAGTGGAGCCAGTAACAAAGTTGTCATATCTAGGCATAGAAATAGACTCATTGGAAGGCCAATGTAGGTTACCTGTCGAGAAGGTGAAAGCATTGTTGGAGGAGGTAAGGGAGGTGAAAACCAGCGGGAAGGTGACATTAAGAAAGATGCAGTCGCTGCTGGGTTCCCTTAATTTTGCATGTAGGGTGATTCCTATGGGCAAAGTATTTTCCAGGCGTTTACAGTTAAGCACGGCAGGAGTGAAGGCAGGAGAACATAAAATTAGAATAACAAGGGCATTAAGAGACGATCTGCAGGTTTGGGAGAGTTTCTTGGTGAAATTTAATGGAGTGCGGGTTTGGCTACGGGAACCATGCTCCAATCCGAAGTTGAGATTGTTCTCAGACGCTTCAGGGTCAGTTGGCTTCGGATCCTTTTTTGACGGAAAGCGGTGTGCAGGGGTGTGGCCAGACGGTTGGGCAGAAAAGGGGTGGTTGGGGAACATGACATTGCTGGAACTATTCCCAATAGTGGTAGCAGTGGAACTATGGAAGAAACAGTTGAGGAACAGGTGGGTAATTTTTTGGACAGACAATATGAGTGTGGTGTCGGCCGTGAACAATCTATCCAGTAGCTCCCCCCCTGTGTTGGCACTGTTAAGGCATTTGGTAGGGAAGTGCATGGAGTGGAATATCAACTTCAGAGCTGAACATGTCCCAGGGGTCAATAACTCGATTGCGGATGCTTTGTCAAGGGGGAAGTGGGAGTTATTTTTCCAATTAGTACCAAATGCGGAGCGAACAGGATATGTGTGCCCTAACAATATTTGGCAGGTGCTGACCCAAGTCTAGAAAAACTGGTGGAAAAATCGTTGGCGCCAAACACATGGAAGACATACATGAAAGAATGGAAGAAGTGGGAGGTTTTCAGGAGGAACGAAGGCGGGAGTCCGGTGCAGTGTTTATGGAAGCTGCTGGGTAACATGTGGAGGGATGGCGCAGCAAAAGGTAGGGCCGCCACCTTGGTGGTGGCATTATCATTTATTACAAAGGTAAGAGGGGAGGAGGATCCTACAAAGGTTTTTGCAATTAGACGGGTGTTGAAGGGTTGGTCAAGGTCACAGCCGCGAGGAGTAGACAAGAGGGAGCCATTGGACTCAGGCAGAGTAAAGAGGCTGGTGGCAGCATTGGGGGCAATTTAAAGCTGCATTCACATTGGCTTTTGCGGGTGCTTTCAGGTTAGGGGAATTGGTGTCCACTTCAAAGAAGGGTAAAGATGGGTTACAGCTCGAAGACACAAAATGGGATGGTGCAACTGTTAAGTGCCTTATCAGAAAGTCCAAGACTGATCAAAACGGGAAAGGGTCATGGGTGACTATGCTAAGGAAAGGGGGGGCAGTTTGTCCAGTGGGGGCAGTAAAGGATTATTTGGTCTCACGAGGAGCAGAGGTAGGAGCTTTCCTTAAAGAGGCTCTGTCACCAGATTTTGCAACCCCTATCTGCTATTGCAGCAGATAGGCGCTGCAATGTAGATTACAGTAACGTTTTTATTTTTAAAAAACGAGCATTTTTGGCCAAGTTATGACCATTTTCGTATTTATGCAAATGAGGCTTGCAAAAGTACAACTGGGCGTGTTGAAAAGTAAAAGTACAACTGGGCGTGTATTATGTGCGTACATCGGGGCGTGTTTACTACTTTTACTAGCTGGGCGTTCTGATGAGAAGCATCATCCACTTCTCTTCACAACGCCCAGCTTCTGGCAGTGCAGCACTGTGACGTCACTCACAGGTCCTGCATCGTGTCGGCACCAGAGGCTACAGATGATTCTGCAGCAGCATCTGCGTTTGCAGGTAAGTCGATGTAGCTACTAGTAACGCCCAGCTAGTAATAGTAGTAAACACGCCCCGATGTACGCACATAATACACGCCCAGTTGTACTTTTACTTTTCAACACGCCCAGTTGTACTTTTGCAAGCCTCATTTGCATAAATACGAAAATGGTCATAACTTGGCCAAAAATGCTCGTTTTTTAAAAATAAAAACGTTACTGTAATCTACATTGCAGCGCCTATCTGCTGCAATAGCAGATAGGGGCTGCAAAATCTGGTGACAGAGCCTCTTTAAGCACAAGGATGGTAGTGCCCTGTCCACTTTCCAGTTTTGTCAGATACTTAAGAGGACAGCGGCGGCAGCGGGGCTAGAAAAAGACAGAATTGGTTCACATTCTTTCAGAATTGGGGCGGCATCAGAAGCAGCAGCGGCGGGATCAGATGAGGGGAGCATTAAGCGTTTGGGGAGATGGAAATCCAATGCCTTCCGCACTTATATTCGTCCATTGCCATGTTAATGATTGTATGTTGTCTCTCCCACAGAGGAAAAAAGTATATGGGTGATTGGACACTCCTTCGTGTACTGGGCCGGGGAGAGGGCAAGGATGAGACCGTATGGATTAAAACTGGGCCTGCCGAGCGACGGGGTCAAGGTGAAGTGGTTCGGGAGACGTGGTCTTCGATGGCTCCAGATGAGAAAGCTGGTGGAGGAAGCGGCAGAATGGGGGTGCCCGCAGGTGATCGTGATACATACCGGGGGGAACGACTTGACTAGTACCAAAGCTTGGGTACTAGTTAACAAGATGAAGGTGGATGTTGCCGTATGGAAAGAAAGGTGGCCGGGGGTAAAGTTTTTGTGGTCAGAAATGATCCAAAGGCGGAGTTGGATGGGGGCAAAATCAACAGCGGCCATTGAAAAGGTCAGAAAGAAGGTCAACAAGGCCATGAAGGACTTTATGGTGGAGACGGAAGGAGTTTTTATTCAGCACAAGGACATTGATTTTGGGTGCCAAGGAATGTACAGGAATGATGGCGTACACTTATCTGATGTGGGACTAAACATATTTAACAACAATCTGCAGGAAGGACTGGAGGACTGGTGGAAAGGAGTTTTTATGGGGTAAAAAAGGTAAGATCGGCAGAGGAGCCTACCTTTTTTGTTGGCGGATCGTGGCACTGCACTCCTGCTAAGAGCGGTTTCGGTGGTGGACCACGGCGAGTTTTACCACTAGTTATACGGCGGGGTGAACTCGCACGTGGGGGGACACTAGTTATACGGCAGGTCCCCATGATGTTTTGGGCCTGGGCAGTCACGAAAGCCGGACGACGGTCCGACGGCTGCCTGGGGGGACAGCCGTGGCAGGGGGCACGGCTGTCCTTGTTTACAGGATGCGAGCTGGGGGCAGGCGGGCCCCAGCTCAGGGAGTGCCGTGTCGCGATTGAAGTCAGGCTCCTCTTGCGCTGTATTGCCTATGGTTAATGTGGTTTTAATAAATCGTGGCGCATGCCACAATTTACTTGCCAATTTAAGAATGATGTGTTTTTAATATTTAAAGTTGATATTAAGGGTTTAGCACGTGCACACCTTATTTAGGACGAGGGACGACTAGGCCCGAGGAAGCATAAGGTGGGCCAGGGCGTCCCTGATGAGGGTGGTTATAGGAAGCAAGGGATATAAAATGGTGCTGGCCGCATGGCCAATGGCACCAGCATGGCTGGAGGGAGAGGGTGAACTCATTGTTCACTGTGAGATAAGTGGAGAAAGGGGAGTGATAGTGGAAAGAACTATAGGAGCGCATAAGTAATGAGGATAGGGGAGGGGGAGCAGGATAAGGGTTTATAAGTCCAGAAAGCAGAGAGGTAAGACATTACTTACCAGGAGAAGAAAAGACCCACCCAACCCTCCCTTGTTAGAAATAATGTTATGTTATGTTATGTTATGTTATGTTAGGTTATGCTACGTTATGGTAGGCTAGGGTATGTTATGCTATGTAATGCGATGTGATGTAAAGCCAGGGCGGATCGTGGCACTGCACTCCTGCTAAGAGCGGTTTCGGTGGTGGACCACGGCGAGTTTTACCACTAGTTATACGGCGGGGTGAACTCGCACGTGGGGGGACACTAGTTATACGGCAGGTCCCCATGATGTTTTGGGACTGGGCAGTCACGAAAGCCGGACGACGGTCCGACGGCTGCCTGGGGGGACAGCCGTGGCAGGGGGCACGGTTGTCCTTGTTTACAGGATGCGAGCTGGGGGCAGGCGGGCCCCAGCTCAGGGAGTGCCGTGTCGCGATTGAAGTCAGGCTCCTCTTGCGCTGTATTGCCTATGGTTAATGTGGTTTTAATAAATCGTGGCGCATGCCACAATTTACTTGCCAATTTAAGAATGATGTGTTTTTAATGTTTAAAGTTGTTACTAAGGGTTTAGCACGTGCACACCTTATTTGTTAAGTGTGTGAACATACCCTAAAGGAACACTAAACAAAAGTAATTTTTCTGGACACCCTGGCAGTAATCCAATTGGGTTACACCACAGTCATCCTCTCCCACGCCTGGAATTGCTGAAAACAAAAAACGACTGCTAGCATTTAACTGTGCGCAGCAGCAAACAGAGAAAGAATTCAGTGTCACTTTACATTTGATCCATCCGCGCAGATGACCTATTAAGGGCTCGTCGTAGGGATCTCCAACAAACACTTTCCTCCTTCTCTGTGCTGTTCTTCTCTTTGGATAATCCGCTCATTTATGAAATCTCTGGGCGTCACCGCAGTGTTCCCTCTGTACTGTGCAATATGGAAAGAAAAGAGTAACGGGTGTACATAGAGGGAATCCATCAGGAAACTTAGCCTACTTTCACAGTCTGTGGGATTTTTTTTACGTTTTAACACTATCATTTCCAGAGCTCGTGAACTGTGATATCAGCTCTCACAGCTGGAGGATTGATGCAGGCTACAAAAAAACAACTCCTCCTTCCCTCATTCCCCCGCCTTATTTCCTGCTGAGCTTTTTCTCACATAAGGCTGAACAAATGTGTATTCACAATAGACTGGCTGGAACATTGAGAAGGAAACAAGAGAAGTGACTCCAAAAAGGGGAACCTGTGAGATACCAAGAGAAAAGTATTCATCCTATCGAAACAATGGCTGCTAGTACTGCCCAACTTGGAAACTTAGCTATCACTACCCAAGTAGTTCCAGCAAGTGAGAACAGCGTTCCAGGACTTGCCACTCTCCCTTCAACTCAGAACTGGGCTCAGGTGCTGTCACAGAAGAAAAAACAACCCATTAAGTCGCTGAGTGCAGTAAATATTCTTATAGGGGTGTTGCAGTTGACGGTTGGGGCCTCCATGCATGTGGCTGAGAATAATTACCCTTCGCTTGTTTCACGCATTGGAGTCTATTTTGGAAGTCTGGTGTTTATTTCGAGTGGAATCATTACTGTGGTTTTTGCAAGCGAGGAAAATATTCTCAAGATAAAAACTGGTCTTTTCAGCCACGGGATAAATGCAGCATGTGCCGCAATTGAAATTATTTTATATGCAATCCAGGTGCATACAGATACTCAGGCGTGTTGGGTGCCCACAGACGAGCATTCCAAAAACAACTGGTGCACCGTGGGTAATTCATCTACTGATAGTCCATATGATCATTACCCCTATTATTACCGTAACCCGCAATATATTACTACGCTGCGTGTGTCGTTGAACTCTTTGGTACTGGTTTATATTATTGTTGGCTTCATCATTTCAAGCTGTATCGTATTATTGAGATGGAAATCACTTAAACAAGCCAGATACACCTTGCTTTGAAACTAATGTATGAAATTATGGAAGAGAATACAGCTGATTATTGTCATATTCAAAGTGCTTATTATCTTTAGTATGTGAATAGAGACATCATCAAGGAGCAGTGACATCATCACCCCTGAGAATTAAACAGGAAGTAAACAACTGAGCTCTGCCAGATCATGAACATCCAGAGAACTACACCCTTCTAGATTACTTCATAGATTAGCACGTTTTGGACAAATATGGAAATGGATAAAGTAGACACTGAACATAACGCTTCCCCAAGAGAAACCTTCTATCCTTCCTGGCATCTGGGATTTCCATAATTCGCTTTATAAAAAAAACGAAGTAAATGATTGGCGGGATTTAAATTGCATATCAAGCTGAGTTTTTCTGGTGTTTTATACTATACTGTACCTCTTTTATATCGTGGCACTCAGAGTTTTTTTTCCCTCACAGATATCGTGGCATGTTCCATCGCATGCTGTATTATGGAGATGTTCTCTTCTAGAAACAAAACTGAGGTCCATTGTTTAAGACTGAATACGAAAGTGCAGGGACTCCACAAGCAGTCGTACATGGTTATTGTCCTCGGCAATAACGTGTGCATGAGCCCTTGGACTGTGTTCAAACGTTGCATTTTGATGCAGTATTTCCTTCTTTAGTCAAGACTGTAGACGTTAGGATTTTTATCGTGTTTCTTCCCTTTATGCTTCACTCAAAGGTAAATGGGCCTACTATTGATAACTACATTTCCCTAAAATGAAATATTTACCAGTAAATATATGCTCTTGATTTGTCTGAATCAAGTTGTTAAACATTCTATAGCATGTCTAGTTTATATCTGCATCTGGGAAATGCTTGGGAACTGTAATGGTATTTATATTGGCTGCCACCCAGCTTTCAGATTAATAGATCTAATGCGGAAATGTCTGAATACTAATTTTGAACAACTTCTTTTTTTAAATTTTTTTTTGTTCACATAGTTCAGATTAATGGTACGTTCACACAGGGCATTTATGCTGTGTAAAGGTACACAGCGTATCCACCCTGGCGACCGTTGGGCATTCTGTCCGAAAAACCGCACCAAACTGTGGTGCAGTTTTTGGCCAGAATGTATGCTGTGGAAAAGAGAAGGGAGGGAACGGCCATACTTACCCTTTGACGTCCTGCAGCCTGGCCTCCCGGGATGATGTTTCATCCAATATGACTGCTGCAGCCTGTGATTAGCTGCAGTGGTCACATGGGGTAAAACAACATCCCAGGAGGCCGCCGGCCTGGAGGAAGAAGCACAGAATTCTGGGTATTATTTTTATTTTTTCTGAGATGTGATTCTTGCGGCGGAATCTCAGCTTTTCCGCTGCAAATATCGCAATATCTGCTATTTGTTGCGGGTTTTACCTCCTATTCAATTCAATGGGGAAACCCCGCAACAAAAAAGCAGCGATTTATGCAAATACAATTGACAATTTCTCAGCAGTTTTTTCCACTTATCATTTATGCAGTGTGTGGATGAGATTTGTTCAAATCGTATCCAGTCTGCTACTACTGAATTATGCTGAGGATTTTCCGCAGCGAAATCTGTTATGGAAAATCCACAGTATTTTTTGTAAGGCTGGGTTCACACGACCACATTAACGTCCGTAATGGACAGACGTATTTCGGCCGGAAGTCCCGGACCGAACTCAGTGCAGGGAGCCGGGCTCCTAGCATCATAGTTATGTACGATGCTAGGAGTCCCTGCCTCTCCGTCGAACTACTGTCCCGTACTGAAAACATGATTACAGTACGGGACAGTTGTCCTGCAGAGAGGCAGGGACTCCTAGCGTCGTACATAACTATGATGCTAGGAGCCCGGCTCCCAGCAGTATGTTCGGTCCGGGACTTCCGGCCGAAATACGTCCGTCCATTACGGACGTTAATGTGGTCGTGTGAACCCAGCCTTAGACATAAATTTTTCCTTTATGCTTTTTTTCTGTGTAGGTTCCACTCCCTGGTTTTGGTTTCGAAATTCTGATGCAAAATACTGGTCAAAAGCATATTACATGCGGATGTGTCGCACGTATTTTCCTGCAGGAAGTCTGCAGCGTAATACAGTACCTGCAAAATAAATACGATTTCAAGTAATCTAATTTACACGTTCCGCATGTAAATTGACCTGCAGTACGTGTTTTATAATCCACAGCATGTCAATTTATTTTGCGTTTCCGCTTGCAAATTGTATCCGACAAGTTTATTAAAAAAGACGCACCAAAATCCGCAGCATAAAACTGCAACTATTTCCGCATCAAAATATATTAGGTATGGATTTCAGCTGTGGAGTTACCTGCGTTTACCTGCGGAATTTCTGCATCAAATAACGCAACATGTACATTTAGCCTTAAGGCTTGTCCACACGTAGCGGAATTGCTGCATATTTTCTGTCCGGAATTGCGGAAGGAAAGTATGCAGCAGAATACATTAGCAGCAAAGTGGGTGAGATTTAACAAATCTCATCCACACTCTGAGTAAAAATTCTGACCAGAAATTGACCTGCGGTGCGTATTTTTCCCAAAGTGGATTGAAGAATGTATTTATATAAATCGTTTTTTGTACAATCTCCACAATAGCATCAAAACGGCAAAATTTTTCTAATATCCGCAGTAGTTTTGCTCGGATGATGAAACTTGCAACAAGCACAGCTCATGAAATTACACCCTTAGGCCCTATTTATACATCATATGTTCAGGCGTATTTGGGAGCCTAAAACACTTGTTATACGCTCTACGAAATACACTTGAAATACGCCTTCAAATAGCTTCATAATGATGTCAATGTGAAATTCTCTGTGTAGTTATTAAAGGGGTTGTCCACTACTGGACAACTGATGATCTATCCAATGAATAGGTCATCGGTATATGATCGGTGGGGTCCGACACCCGGACCCCGCACCGATCAGCTGCTCCGGCTGCCTGTGGGCATCGGACCTTATTGCACAGTATGCAGTGTATGAAACTGAAAGCAGATGGCTCCATACACTGCATATGGCCCTGCTGCATAACTGCAGCTCTACTCATTTTCACTTGAATAGGAGCAGAGCTGCAATCCAGCTCGGCCGCTATTCCGTGACCGGAGCCATCTGCTTCCGGCGTAGACAGCCGGAGCCCAAAGGCAGCCGGAGCAGCTGATCGGTGCGGGTGTCAGACCCGCACCGATCATATAATGATGAACACGGAAAAAGGCTGCCTGCAACAGCCAAACCCAATTTCCCAGCCACCACTAATATATGAAATGAATCGTACATTATTAGCTACGTATAGCTGGACAGACCACACTTAGAAGTTAAAATTATCACCAGCCGAGATCGGACGCACAAATGTATTACCTGATTGATCAGGCATATGTTATGTATTACCTGATTGATCAGGCATATGTTAGTAGCGAAACATGTCGGGGGGGCTGTTGATATTTTAGACACTGCCGATGACCGGACCTATTGTTGCCCACTAGTTGTTTAACAATTTAACTGGATAGGGAAGATTCATTCCTACGTTATACATAACATATGCCTGATCAATCAGGTAATACATTTGTGCGTCCGATCTCGGCTGGTGATAATTTTAACTTCTAAGTGTGGTCTGTCCAGCTATACGTAGCTAATAAAGTACGATTCATTTCATATATTAGTGGTGGCTGGGAAATTGGGTTTGGCTGTTGCAGGCAGCCTTTTTCCGTGTTCATGTATATTGTGCCCGCCAGCTACCAAGGGTCATTAATTTGTCTGTTCCTCTGATCATATAATGATGACCTATACTGTGGATAGATCATCAATTGTCCAGTAGTTTACAACCCCCTTAAGATGCTAAATTCAAAAAATGTTCTTGTAATTTAACTTCTTGAAGTGTTTTACAAGGTTTCCCATTGACACTTCACAAAATGCTTAGAAAATACATCTAAAAACACGCTCCAAAAAAACCTGTATTTCTGAGGCTGTTTCCTCTTGAAATCTGTCAAAATTTTGTTGCAGAAATTTCTGTGAATAAAAATCAGTTCTATTCATTTAAACGGAACTTGCAGAAATCTATTCACCTGCTGCAGAAACAACCACATACAGATAAATGGAACTGATTTTCAGTCGCAGATATTGCTTCAACAGAATCTGCTGTGTGAATCCATGCACACGTTTCAGAATTTGATATGTAAAATCCTCAGCAAAACCCCAGGTTATTCCATAGGTAAAATCTGCAATTAATATTGTGTTTTTTATGCGTTTTTAATTGCGGGTTTTGCCTTTTGATGCAAAAAAAGATGCAGATTTTAGGCTGTGGATTTTTTAAGATAAACTTGACAGATTTAATTCTAAAAAGGAAACGCAAGATAAATTTACATGCTGCAAATTTGAAAATATTCATGTTTGGAAAAATTCTGCTACGTGTAGATAATAATATTTGAAATCTCATTTACTTTGGTACAGTATTACGCTGCAGATTTGCCCCAGGAAAATCTACGTGGCAAATCCGCATGCAATATGCATTGTTTGCATGTGGTCTTACTGTAATCAAAAACTGCATTACATTTGCACTGTGTGAACAGTGATGGAAAAAAAGTGATGAGGTAGCAATATTCAGCAAATATGTACCTGGGGAAGCCTCTGATCCTGGATGACCTCTAACCACTAGAACCAAGGGCTCTATAGGGTGTGCAGAGATTTCTGTTATGGAACAGTCTGAGCACATTCCCATTGGTTTGAATGGCTCTTTGATGTTGTGTCAACCCTTCGGTAACCGTAATATTTGAGCAGTGCAAAAGGGTTTGTACACTATAGAGCCCTACCATTCTGGAAATCCAGTGGTAGCCCGAGATCAGACTACACTAATGTAATATCACATCTCTATAAGACGTTTCTAAGGCTGTCAAACGCTTCCCTTAAAACAAATAATATATTTTTCCTTTGATGTGTCCTTTGCAGGTATATCCGTATTATTATATTCTCTATGGATATACCTGGACAGGACAAGTTCAGCCATAAAACCGGAAGCAGCTAAAAGCCCTTTAAGGCTACTAGTTTGATATTTTTGTGGCAGTAACAGAGATTTTTTTCTATATATTCATTAGAAATATACTACCTATAGCAAATTGTGTGGCATTACTATCGCCATTATTTCCTGTGAGGGTGTTGCATTGTATTTCCACTGTACCTGTTAGAGCTGCTGTTGCATGCGACAGTGTGACCCTTTGCATGCTGTGTCAGGAATTAAATGTTAGACGTATGTTTAATGGAACCTGTGGAACTGATCTATTGACTTTTAGCACAGCGTTTTGGGTTAAGTGCACCCCGTTGTCAAGTCGTATGGTACATACCTTGCAGCATAATCTGTTATATTACTATACGTATACATTTTTACTTTAAGGCATTTATAAATTTGATGTTAATTTCAGAATCACAGTTTACTGCTTATTTGCCTGGAGTTATATCAGACGACCTCTGCTAATTGTGCATCTCACAAATTGACTTAATATGTACCAATAAAACAGAAAAAGAAGAAAAGTCACGACCAAGTATTTGCAAAATGACAAACAATCTTTATTTCAGTCAAAAATACACAGAAAAAACACATTACAACTATATACAGTAAAAAGAATGAACCCTCATAAAGAGATGGAATCCGAACATGAAAGCAGCCTGGTCCCCTAGATGTTAAAATGGTCAAAAGATCCCACAAAAAGCATAAATCAATATTTTTAAGCAGGTGCTAAGCATATTTGCACAGATAGATACCTAATAAAATACATGCAAAGTGCAGTCATAGGCAAACTAATGAGCAGTATACCTACACCTACGTAGTGGAAAATGAGCAGGAGATCAGGACCGGGAGGGGAGACCGCTGCCAGACCCGACGCGCATTTCGCTGGTGCTTCGTCAGGGGTATACCAATAAAACTTATAAAGCTAATAAGTTGATGTCCTTTACAATTTGCGGTCTATCTACCTATCTGATATTATTCTTAATAGTGCCCATAAAATTTCGTACCAAGCAAAGAATTTAAGAAGGAAAAATGTGATTTATACTTTAACCTCCATCAGCACAAGATGGACAAAGAACGAATATTGTTTGAGTAAGTTGAAGTATTGCTGAGTTAACTCCTTTAATGCCATGTCACGTACAGTTGCAAGTCGTTGCAGCTATTGACAGCGCAAATCACGTAACTGTACGTGACAGCGATGGACCGGGCTCAGAAGTTGAGCCAGCGCCTTCACCAGTGGGTGTCAACTGTATATTAAGCTGACATCCTGCTGTACGGCCAGGACCGGAGCTAGTTGGCAGCACATCTCCATGTGTAAAATAGGGAAATGTGCTGCTGACAAGATTTTAATGTATGGGAACGAACGATTGTAGTAACGATCGCTCGTCCCTGTAATCCGGATCATTGCTCAGTTTGAATAGAGTAAACAAGCCCAAATAGACAAGCTGTTAAATTGGAATATCTGCCCATGTAAACCACATGTCTCTGTAGACGGTCTCACACACTTTGATAACAAGTTTATCTTGTAACTTCCTTTTCTAGGCTAATAAAAACTAGATTTTTTTTTATCTGTGCAGATGCTTCCTGTAGAAATGCTACATAACCACCGAAAAAGGCCATACTTACAAAAGGACGCAGCCAGGTCAGAAATGCTGATGAAAGGGCGAGCAGGTGTTTTAAATAATAATAGCCACTCCCACTGGTCTTGAGGGGAGTGGTGTGTGGTGCATGGGATGTGTAGTAAGAAATAATAAATGAATAGTGTGTGTGCAAGTGTAATACTATAAGTGAAATATAGGGGGCAGTAATAAATGAAGTGCCTCAATAGAAATAAATGGATAATGGGGTGCAAGTGAGTGAAACATGGAGGGATAGTGTGTACGTCATGAGGCACAACGTGTATAGCCAGGTAGAAGCCTATTTGTGACGCCTTGATAATTCATAGAGCGGGCTACCCTGCTTGCTATGCCAAACAACAACACACCATGCTCTCCCAGCATCAAAGACCCGGCTGTGTCCAAGAGAAGCGAATATACATAATAATGAATAATACCTGGGGTATTGGTAATCATTTTGGCCAAAAGGACGCAAGCTCGCAATCCACGACAAGGATCCCCAGACTTGCGAGTCCCTAACTCCTAAACTGGAACAGAACGTTCCTGATGCACAAACAGAACCGATAAAAACACAGGGACATATACAAAACCACCGAAAAAGAGGCTTATCTGATTCCGTTATTTCACTGTTAGCTAGAAAAAAAAGTCACGTCTGCCGTTATTGGAGAGTTTGAAAAGCATTTATTAGATTTGTTGGAGTGGATCAGAATCCAATTGACAGGACAAATATGACCCTTAGCTTGGATTTTTTTATAGACTGGTCTAGATCAAAATCTTAAACCTAACACTTTGAAAGTCCATGTCTCAGCACTCCGTTCGTTCTTTGATGTTAAATTAGCTGGGTAAAGAGGTTTTTAGTAGCTTCTTCTAGGCTTAGACCCCAGGTTAGGTCCAGGGTTCGCCACTGGGATCTTAATGTAGCGCTTCATGCCAAGACCGGGTCCCCATCTGAGCACTTGGAATCTATCCCAGTTAGAACTCTCACTCTTAAAATGACCTTTTTGCTGGCCATCACATCTGCACGAAGGATCAGTGTGATTCAGGCACTTTCTACATTTTTCTCATATTACTATCCTTGAGGATAGGGTGGTTATGAAGACTCTGACAGATTTCTTAGGCTTCCTACACACGACTGTGCCCGAAATTACGGGCCGTGCTCCCATTATAAAGTATAGGAGCACGGTCCGTAAAATGAAAAAAATAGGACATGTCCTATTTTTTTTGGCAGGTTTCTACGTCATTGACACCCTCCTGTAGACATACAGGAAGGTGTCTGTCGGCCATAGAAATTAATGGGCCCGTAATTACGGGCGATTTTACTGTCGTGTGCATGGGGCCTTACCCAAATTGTGCTTCCCTCCTATTGTTAGCATTCTAATAACACTAGGGAAAAGGAATTTCATTGTTTAGATGTAAGGCGAGGCCTTATTTACTACCTAGAGGTCACTAAGGATTGGAGATCCTCTAAAAATATATCACTTAAATTCCGGGGTCCAAATATGTAAGTGGCTGTTAATAAATCCTCCATCAGCAGATGGATTAAACAGCCAATTTATTTGGCTTACTCTAATCAAGACCTTGTACCCCTTAAGTTTTTTGGCTCATGTTCCACCAGGGAAGTATCCACCTCTTGGGCAGAGAAGGCCAATTCATCATTGGAACAAATATGTAAGGCAGCTACATGGTCTTATCCCCATACCTTTATCTAACATTACCATTTACAGTTCCAGGATAATTCTGACGTGGCCTTTGGAAGGAAAGTCCTCCAGTCTGTAGTCCCACTCTGATATGTGTTATACTCGTGTATATCTCCAGGGGTGCTGTCATTGGTGAGGGGTAAAAAGCTGATTACTCTTACCGATTAACATTTTTTCACAAATCCATGACAACACCCCTTGTCGTCATCCTCCCAATTATGAATAACTCTGTGTATATCATTCCGTATATATTCCTTAGGGCGGATTTACACGAACGCGATATACGTCCGTGACACCCGCGTCTTTTTCACGCGTGTCGCACGGACCTATGCAAGTCTATGGGGCAGTGCAGACTGTCCGTGATTTTTGCGCAGCGTGAGTCCGCTGCGTTAGGCTGGATTCAGACGAGCACATTACGTCCGTAATGGACGAACGTATTTCGGCCAGAAGTCCCGGACCGAACACACTGCAGGGAGCTGGGCTCCTAGCATCATAGTTATGTACGATGCTAGGAGTCCCTGCCTCGCTGCCGGACAACTGTCCCATACTGAAAACATGATTACAGTACGGGACAGTTGCCCCGCAGCGAGGCAAGGACTCCTAGCGTTGGACATAAGTATGATGCTAGGAGCCCGGCTCCCTGCAGTGTGTTCGTTCCAGGACTTCCGGCCGAAATATGTCCGTCCATTACGGACGTAATGTGCTCGTGTGAATCCAGCCTAAAACTCATGACAGGTCCTATTTTTCTGCGTTGTTCGTGCATCATGCACCCATTGAAGTCAATGGGTGCGTGAAAATCACGTGCACCACACGGAAGCACTTCCGTAGGACGCGCGTTATTCGTGCAAATGCAGTCAAAAGTATGTTTGGAAACAGAAAAGCACCACGTGCTTTTCTGTTTACAAACATCCAAACGGAGTGTCATAATAATGCTAGGAGCCCGACTCCCTGCAGTGTGTTCGGTCCGGGACTTGCGGCCGAAATACGTTTCATCCATTATGGACGTAATATGCTCGTGTGAATCCAGCCTTACCCAGTGACAGGATGTAAAAACAACAGATGGCTTTGGTTAAGCTGGAGCCTCATGTTACTACTAGCTGCAGAGTCTTCCAATATCTCTTATACTGTTTCCCATAAACCTTAGCTCCCCGCCAATGTCACTGACCTCTTCCACACTTACATAAACATACTGCTGTAAACATTAATATGATCTGATTGGCTTTCAGATGTTTTGTGTCCCCCCCCCTGTTTAAATACTGAACCCAAACAGGAGGCCTGTGGGAATTCCCCATGTTATGCAATTAAAGGGGCAGTCCACAAAAAAACACAGATACATGTTTGGCCGTGCGTTGAATACCGCATAAAAAAATTTCGTGAATTTTAATGTGTTTTTTACCGCGCTACCACAAATGTCTTTAGTTGCAGATTTTAAGTGCGGATTCTGCAGCAAAAATCTGCAGTGTGTGAACATAGTCCTACATTTTACATATAAACACAACATCTAGAGCACTATTAACCCGTTGGTGACCGCCCATTAGTGTTTTTACGGCGGCCACTAACGGGCTTTAATTCGATGCAATTGCCTTTTTACGGCACTGCATCGGAATAAATAAATAGATCAGAGAGCCGTTGAATCTCCCTGCTACCAGAGGTAGCTGAGAGCAGTGGGCAGCCCTGCTCTAACCGGCGAGATCGATATCAATATCGATCCCAACCGTTTAACCCCTCAGATGCCGCACTCAATAGCGAGTGCCGCATCTGAGTGGTTTTGGAGAGAGGGAGGGAGCTACCTCTCTCACCCCACTGGCAACCTGCGTGTGAATAAAGGCCCCCAGGTCTGCCACTAATCACTAATTATGCCTTCTAGACCATGCTAGAGGCGCTATCTACAGGGATCTGTGTGTGGCGCTATCTACAGGGATCTGTGTGTGGCATTATATACACAAAGGAGGGGGGGCTGTGTGACACTATATACAGGAGGAACTGTATGGCACTATCTACAGGGGAGCTTTTAGCGATATCCACAGGGGGTGGCTGTATGGCACAGTCAACAGGTTGCACTATGTATAAGGGAAGCTGCGTTTTACACGGACAGGCAGTAATACACTGCAATACAAAAGTATTGCAGTGTATCATAAAAACGATCGGATGATCGCATATTGAAGTCCCATAGTGGGACTAGTACAAAAAAAGTTTAATAAAGTTAATAAAAAAAATAAGTGGAAAGAAAGGAAAAACCCCACTTTTTCCCCTTACAAAATGCTTTATTTAAAAAATAAATAAATAAACAAGTTACACATATTTGGTCTCACTGTGTCCGCAATGAGCCCAACTATAAAGTTATTACATTATTTAACCCGCACGGTGAACGCCGTAAAAAATAAAATAAAAAAAACAATGAAAAATTACTGGTTTCTGTGAATCTTGCCTTAAAAAAAATGTGATAAAAAGTGATCAAAAAGTCGCATCTACTCCAATATGGTACCAATAAAAACGACATGTCGTGCCGCAAAAAAAAAGCCTTCATACAGCTGCATCGACGGAAAAAAAAAAAAGTTATAGCTCTTCAAATATGGAGACACAAAATCAAATATTTTTGAAAAAAAAGTGTTCTCACTGTATAAAAGTATTAAAACATACATAATCTATATAAATTTGGTATTGTTGCAATCATAACAACCCGCTGAATAAAGTTATTGTGTTATTTATACCACACGGTAAACGGCGTAAATTTAGGACGCAAAAAAGTGTGGCGAAATTGCTGTTTTTTTTTCTATTCCCCCAAATTTTTTTTCTAGAAAAGTTAATCAAAAAATTCTATGTAACTCAAAATGGTGCTATTAAAAAATACAACTTGTCCCACAAAAAACAAGACCTTATACAGCTATGTCGATGCAAAAATAAAAAAATTATAGCTCTTTGAACGAGACAATGGAAAAACTTAAAAAATGTCTTGGTCATTAAGGCCTAAAATAGGCTGGTCATTAAGGGGTTAAAAAAATTACCCTCAATGTTTATGTAGTGCAGACTGCTGGCATCTCCCCTCGCAGCTAAGCATTAAAGGGGTTGTCCCAAGTTGACTCAAATTTTTTTTTTTATACATTCTACGCAGGAAATGAATTTTAAAACATTTGGTGTTAAAAAAAAATTAAAATTCATTTCCTAAGTGCCTTTTTTTTACACTTGATAACTCAGCAAGTGCTGGTTATCTTTTCTAAAAAGGGGCGTGAGCGGCTCGATGTCAATCAAGCCGCTCCGCTCTGCAGTGTGCGCGCTCCCGATGTTGCTAGATACTGTAGTTCTAGCAACATCGGGAGAATGTTCGTCTCAAGCAGACATGGTAAGCCCGATTGAGACGAACTTACCGTGTAGTGTAGTGTAGTGTATTGTATTGTAGATACACTACACTACACTACACTACATTCACCCCGTTTCGGCAAACAACTTCTCCCCCCTCCCCCAACCCTGTCACTACATGTAATGTTTGTACCCGCCGCATCGGTGCTGCATCAGCACCCGGCGAACAACTAAAAATATATATAAAAAAATAAACTCACCTAAGACGTTCTAACGGCGCTCTGAACGGTCCCGTCACTTGCCATCTTCCTTCTTCTTGGCGCCGCTCACATTCATAGTAACAATGCGTTGTGGCGCTGATGACGTAATCATATCAGGCCCATCTGATTATGTCATCTGCGCCCACCGCTCTGTTATTGTGAATGGGAGAAGAAAAGTGACGGGACCGTTCAGCTCTTCGTGGGAACGTCTTAGGTGAGTTTATTTTTGTATGTATGTTGACATGTTTGTATGTGTATATGTGCATGTATGTGAATATGTGCATGTATGTATGTTTGCATGTATGCATGTATGTTTGCTTGTATGTATGTTTGCTTGTATGTATGTTGTCATGTTTGTATGTGTATATGTGCATGTATGTTTGCTTGTATGTATGTATGTATGTTTGCTTGTATGTATGTTGTCATGTTTGTATGTGTATATGTGCATGTATGTTTGTATGTATTTATGTTTTCATGTATGTTTGCTTGTATGTATGTTTTCTTGTATGTATGTTATCATGTTTGTATGTGTATATGTGCATGTGTGTATATGGGCATGTATGTTTGCATGTATGTATGTTTGCTTGTATGTTTGCTTGTATGTATGTTTGCTTGTATGTATGTATGTTTGCTTGTATGTATGTTGTCATGTTTGTATGTATGTGTATATGTGCATGTATGTTTGCATGTATGTATGTTTTCATGTATGTATGCATGTATGTTTGCATTTATGTATGTTTGCATGCATGTTTGCATGTATGTATGTTTGCTTGTATGTATGTTTTCTTGTATGTATGTATGTTGTCATGTTTGTATGTGTATATGTGCATGTATGTTTGCATGTATTTATGTTTTCATGTATGTATGTTTTCATGTATGTATGTTTGCTTGTATGTATGTTGTCATGTTTGTATGTGTATATGTGCATGTATGTTTGCTTGTATGTATGTATGTATGTATGTATGTTTGCTTGTATGTATGTTGTCATGTTTGTATGTGTATATGTGCATGTATGTTTGTATGTATTTATGTTTTCATGTATGTATGTTTGCTTGTATGTATGTTTTCTTGTATGTATGTTATCATGTTTGTATGTGTATATGTGCATGTGTGTATATGGGCATGTATGTTTGCATGTATGTATGTTTGCTTGTATGTTTGCTTGTATGTATGTATGTTTGCTTGTATGTATGTTGTCATGTTTGTATGTATGTGTATATGTGCATGTATGTTTGCATGTATGTATGTTTTCATGTATGTATGCATGTATGTTTGCATTTATGTATGTTTGCATGCATGTTTGCATGTATGTATGTTTGCTTGTATGTATGTTTTCTTGTATGTATGTATGTTGTCATGTTTGTATGTGTATATGTGCATGTATGTTTGCATGTATTTATGTTTTCATGTATGTATGTTTTCATGTATGTATGTTTGCTTGTATGTATGTTGTCATGTTTGTATGTGTATATGTGCATGTATGTTTGCTTGTATGTATGTATGTATGTATGTATGTTTGCTTGTATGTATGTTGTCATGTTTGTATGTGTATATGTGCATGTATGTTTGTATGTATTTATGTTTTCATGTATGTATGTTTGCTTGTATGTATGTTTTCTTGTATGTATGTTATCATGTTTGTATGTGTATATGTGCATGTGTGTATATGGGCATGTATGTTTGCATGTATGTATGTTTGCTTGTATGTTTGCTTGTATGTATGTTTGCTTGTATGTATGTATGTTTGCTTGTATGTATGTTGTCATGTTTGTATGTATGTGTATATGTGCATGTATGTTTGCATGTATGTATGTTTTCATGTATGTATGCATGTATGTTTGCATTTATGTATGTTTGCATGCATGTTTGCATGTATGTATGTTTGCTTGTATGTATGTTTTCTTGTATGTATGTATGTTGTCATGTTTGTATGTGTATATGTGCATGTATGTTTGCATGTATTTATGTTTTCATGTATGTATGTTTTCATGTATGTATGTTTGCTTGTATGTGTGTTTGTATGTATGTTTTCTTGTATGTATGTTGTCATGTTTGTATGTGTGTATATGTGCATGTATGTATGTTTGCTTGTATGTATGTTGTCATGTTTGTATGTGTATGTATGTGTATATGTGCATGTATGTTTGCATGTATGTATGTTTTCATGTATGTATGCATGTATGTTTGCATTTATGTATGTTTGCATGTATGTATGTTTGCTTGTATGTATGTTTTCTTGTTTGTATGTATGTTGTCATGTTTGTATGTGTATATGTGCATGTATGTTTGCATGTATGTATGTTTGCATGTATGTATGTTTTCATGTATGTATGTTTGCATGTATGTATGCATGTATGTCTGCATGTATGTATGTTTGCATGTATGTATGTTTGCATGTATGTATGTTTGCATGTATGTATGTTTGCATGTATGCATGTTTGCATGTATGCATGTTTGCATGTATGTATGCTTGCTTGTATGTATGTTTGCTTGTATGTATGTTTGCTTGTATGTATGTATGTTTGCTTGTATGTATGTTTGCATGTATGTATGTTTGCATGTATGTATGTTTGCATGTATGTATGTTTGCATGTATGTATGTTTGCATGTATGTATGCATGTATGTATGTATGTCTGCATGTATGTATGTTTGCATGTATGTATGTTTGCAGGTATGTATGTTTGCATGTATGTTTGCTTGTATGTTTGCATGTATGCATGTTTGCATGTATGTTTGCATGTATGTATGCTTGCTTGTATGTATGTTTGCTTGTATGTATGTATGTTTGCTTGTATGTATGTTTGCATGTATGTATGTATGTTTGCATGTATGTATGTTTGCATGTATGTATGTTTGCATGTATGTATGTTTGCATGTATGTATGTATGTATGTATGTATGTTTGCTTGTATGTATGTATGTTGTCATGTTTGTATGTGTATATGTGCATGTATGTTTGCATGTTTGTATAAATGTCTGTATGGCCATGTATGATACTGTCTGCTGGCGCCCTGTATCTAAGCCAACTTTGCCGCAGGCTTCTATACATGGTATAACAGTCAGTATCACACATGAAAGTGAAACTAAGCCTACGACATGTTTTATTTCATTTTTTTTTTATATTTTTGATTTTTTACAGGTTTGGTGTTTAGACTACGTCGGTTTCGAGGACTACTTAGAGGACGCTTTTTTTCATCAATAAAATGGTTAATGAGGGTTGTGTTGGGGGTGCTTTATTTCAATAAAATATTTTATCTATATCTTTGTGTTTTATTTTCGAGTTTTATTACTATCACTTTAGTAATGGCCGCTGTCTGAGTGACAAGGTCCATTACTAAGGGGAGGCTTAGTGTTAGCCGGTACAGAGGCTAACACTAAACACCATTATTACCCCGGTACCCACCACCACCAGGGGTGCCGGGAAGAGCTGGGTACGATCCAGTACCCGACCATCTGTTGTGATGGACGGGCTCTGGGGCGGCCGCAGGCTGGTATTATGAGGCTGGGAAGAGCCAAAAACAGTGGACCTTCCCACCCTTGTAATGCTAGGCTGCTGCTGCTGTGTTGTATCTGGCTGGTTATAAAAATGGGGGGGACCCCACGTCATTTTTTTTTATTATTTATTTATTATTTTTATTAAAAAGACATGGGCTTCCACCCAATTTATCATAACCAGCCACAAACAACACAGTGTTATTAGCCTGGGAATGTACTAAACCAGTGGCCCCTCCCACCCGTGTAATGCCAGGCTGCTGCGGCCTTGTATATGGCAGGTTATTAAAAATGTGGGGGACCCAACGCCTAGTGGTAAATTTAAAAAAAAAACGACGTGGGGGTCCCCCCCATTTTTATAACCAGCCCGATACAACACAGCAGCAGCAGCCTAGCATTACAAGGGTGGGAAGGTCCACTGTTTTTGGCCCTTCCCAGCCTCATAATACCAGCCTACGGCCGCCCCAGTACCCGACCATCACAACAGATGGTCGGGTACTGGATCGTACCAAGCTCTTCCCGGCACCCCTGGTGGTGGTGGGTACCGGGGTAATAATGGGTGGTTAGTGCTAGCCTCTGCACCGGCTAACACTAAGTACCGCCTTTATAATGGACGCTGTCAATCAGCCAACTACCATTATCTAGGCACTAATAAAGTTTGAAAAAAAAACACAAAGACAATTTTTTTTTATTGAAATAAGAAATCCCCAACAAAACCCTCGTTAACCATTTTATTAAAATTTTCAAAAAACGTAGATCTACACAGTAGTCCAACGAATCGAAGACGTAGTCCAATCGGTACATCAAAATCTGCAACAACATAAAAAAAAAGTTATCAATGTGAACAATACCGATACTTATACTCACCTACACACACACAAACAACCACACACAAACATATACACAAACACATATAAACACACACCCATATATTACACAAACATATACACAAACACACATATACACACAAACACATGTACACAAACACCCATATATACACAAACATATACACAAACACACATACACAAACACATATACACAAACACACACATATACACAAACACCCATATAAACACAAACACACACATATACAAAAACACACAAACATATACACATGCACAAACACACCCATATATACACAAACACACACACATAAACTCCAAAAAACACACATATACACACAAACCTAACAATACCGATACTTATACTCACCTACACACACACAAACAACCACACACAAACATATACACAAACACATATAAACACACACCCATATATTACACAAACACACACATACACAAACACACACACATATACACACAAACACACACACATAAACTCCAAAAAACACACATATACACACAAACCTAACAATACCGATACTTATACTCACCTACACACACACAAACAACCACACACAAACATATACACAAACACATATAAACACACACCCATATATTACACAAACACACACATACACAAACACACACACATATACACACAAACACATGTACACAAACACCCATATATACACAAACACACAAACATACACAAACACATATACACAAACACATATAAACACACACCCATATATACACAAACACACACATATACAAAAACATATACACATGCACAAACACACCCATATATACACAAACACACACACATAAACTCCAAAAAACACACATATACACACAAACCTATACACAAACACATGTACACAAACACACAAACACACAAACATATACACATATGCACAAACACACCCATATACACACACACACACACGCACACACACACAAACACATATACACACACAAGAATATACACAAACACACGTACACAAACACACCCAAATATACAAACACACACACACACACAAACATATACACAAACACACCCATATATACACAAACACGTCCATATATACACAAACACACACATATATACACAAACACACACAAACATACACACAAACCTATACACATATGCACAAACACACCCATATATACACAAACACACACATATACACGCAAGCATATACACATATACACACAAACATATGTACACAAACACACCCATATATACACAAACGCAAACCCACACATATACAAAAACACACACACACAAACATACACACAAACATATACACATATGCACAAACACACCCATATATACACAAACACACACATATACACGCAAGCATATACACATATACACACAAACATATGTACACAAACACACCCATATATACACAAACGCAAACCCACACATATACAAAAACACACACACACAAACATATACACACACACACACACACACCTATACACAAACACATGTACACAAACACACCCAAATATACACACACACACAAACACATACACAAACACACCCATATATACACAAACACGCCCATATATACACAAACACACCCATATATACACAAACACATATACACAAACACATATACACAAACACACACGTATACAAAAACACACACACACAAACATACACACAAACATACACACAAACCTATACACATATGCACAAACACACCCATATATACACAAACACACACATATACACACAAACATATACATATATACACACAAACATATGTACACAAACCCACACATACAAAAACACACACACGCACACAAACATATACACACAAACATATACACAAACACACCCATATATACACACACACACACACACACACACATATACACAAAAATATACACAAATACACCCATATATACACTCACACATAAACACACACACACACACAAACACATATACACAAACACACCCATATATACACAGACACACACACACACACACAAACACACAAACATATACACACTTACCTTTAGCGGAGCGCAGACTTTTCCTTGCGACGGGTACCTTCCACTGCATCTTCTGCGCATGCGCCGAGATGTGCCGAGATGCGCGTTCATGAGCAAATGACATCCTCGGCTCAGGGCGCAGAGGATGTCATTACGCATGCACGGCCACCGCTAAAGGTAAATAGCGGTGGCCGGGAACCTAGGCAACGAGCAGGATACAAAGAGGGACCGACCGCAACTTCAATCAACGATATCATGAAAACGACATCGCTGGACGACGGACAGGTAATTAGAATTCTTCTTATTTTTACATGGGGGAGCTTTATAGCTCCATTTATCAACTTGGGACAACCCCTTTAAGGAAGCGTAGGAGAGGAGTAGGAGACATGTAGGGAGGCTCTGCCGAGAGTCAGGCACCAGGTGCAGAGCCCCTCTAGGGTCCCCCGCCCCACAGCTAGGGGTTGGCGGGCTCGGTCTGAGAGGAATCCGAGCAGCCAGCTTGACTTTGCAGAGATGGGGGGAGGGCTCCCTTGCCTCTGGGACCGCCCCCGTCTCTTGTCCTGATGTGCGTGGAGCTGCGGCGGGCTGTTTTGGCGATGTTCCGGATGTGCCTGCCAGACACCTGGAGGTCGGTGAGCCTGGACGCAGGCGGTGACATGGAGGTATCCTGGTGGGCGGCGCCCCGCTGGCTGCGTGGAGGTGTCAGACCAGAACCGTCGGGCGGAAAGGCCCATATCGTCTTCTATGGCTCGAGATGTTTCCAGGGAGTGCCGCGGCTGCCGGTCGTGTGGTGTCTGTCTGGGTCCTGCCGGTCCGGATGCGGCTGGCGATTGGGAGGTCGATGTAGAAGAGGACGTCAGGAGGATTCCTTCGCCCCGGCTGGTGGGGACACAGCACCTACCCACTTGGTGAGTCTATTTCACCCACATTTTCATTACCTGCTATTTTTCGGTCCCCGGGGGTGGAGAGTTTTTCCCAGGGGGGGGCCGGCGTTAGGTTTGAGCGGTAGTAGTGCCCCTGCGTTAGTCGGGAGTACCGGGGGCGAGGTTCAAGTGTTGCTTGGTTACGTCCGGGAGCTTCTCGCGCACTGTGGGGGGCGTTCCCCTTCACCACTTCACCCATATGTTCCGCATGGCTGATGGGGCTTGTGGTAGATAGTCATCCTGCGGGGGTCGGGTCAGGTGCTAGGGAGGCTGGAGCAGTGTCTGTGCAGACTGAGAAGGACAAGGAGGTGGACTGGGTGCGTTTAGATGATAAGGCGAAAGGGGAGGTGTATGTGTGCTTTGAGGGTGCGTTGGATTCGCACTTGAAATCGGAGGTTAGGGGAAAAATTTGGAGGGACGAATATGTGGAGATATTCTCGCTACTCCCCCTTGAAAAATGTAACCTAGATAAGGGGAAGCGTTTTGAGAGCAAAAAAAGAGGACGAGGAGAAACGTCGGTACAGGTTGATTCCCCAAACTTTTGCGAATTGGCTGCAGGCGTTTGCCATATTGGCAAGTGTTATTGGGGAGAAAACACCGGAACATTGTTTCACCCTCTTCGGGTACATGGACGCTATTGGCGAGGCGTATAGGGTTTACGACAGGCAGTGTAAGGCGGTGCGTCCCAATATGAGGTGGGATAATAAGGACATAGGGTTGTGGTTGCGCATTATGGCTCCGGTTCGTCACGGCCAGTCCTTTCAGGGCGGGGCCGGTTCTGCCGGCCCCTCTGCAAACCCCGATCAAAGTGCGGCGGCATCGGGCAGTAAATCAGGGTTCTGTTGGCAATTTAATGAGGGCCAATGCAAGTACGGGCCTGGCTGTGGCGGGACTTCACACGGGTCTGCTAAGTGTTTCCGAAAGGGTAAGGGTAAGGGATCGGGTGGTGCTAGTCATGGGCCTGACTCCGGAGAGATCGGAAAAGATGGAACCGTACTTAAATAGGTTTCCTGACAGGTACTGTTTGATGGTTTTGGGTTCGGTTTTCGTATCCCCAATCCCCCTCATGAAGTCCCCTTCTCATTGCGTAATTTGCGTTCAGCTCTGCTATATCTTGAGGTGGTTAGGGATAAGTGGAGCAAGGAAGTGTCGTTGGGCAGGATGGCGGGCCCCTTCGCGGATATTCCTATTCCCAACCTGGTTGTTTCTCCGCTCGGGGTGGTGCCTAAGAATGAGCCGAATAAGTTTTGGCTTATTCAACACCTATCTCACCCGAGAGGGTAGTCGGTTAATGACGGGATTGCTCCTGACCTCTGCTCAGTGGTGTACACGTCTTTTGATGCAGCGGTGGAGTGGGTGCGGCGTTACGGGGGGGCTTTCTCATGGCAAAAACCGATATTGAGTCTGCTTTTCGCCTCCTCCCGGTGCATCTGGATAGCCAGCGGCTGTTAGGATGTTATTGGGACGGGGCTTATTTTGTAGATAGATGCCTCCCGATGGGTTGCTCGATTTCCTGTGCTTATTTTGAGGCTTTTAGCTCATTCCTAGAATGGGTGATTTGTGTTGTGGCGTGTCTCTCGTAAGTTATCCATTACTTGGACGATTTTTTATGTATTGGTCCTGCGGGTTCCCCTCTGTGTGCTACGCTGCTGCGCTGGATCGAATGGGTGACTAAACTGTTTGGTGTCCTGTTGGCCCCCGACAAGACGGAAGGGCCGTGCTTGTGTATTGTTTTTCTGGGAATCACGATTGATTCCGTTAAAATGGAGTGTCGGCTTCCCGGTGATAAGCTGGAAGCTCTGCGTGTGGAAGCTCTGCGTTCGGCATTTATGAAAAATTCCCCTTAGAGAGTTGCAGTCGCTGCTGGGCCAGCTTAACTTTGCCTGTCGGATAATGCCCATGGGGCGTGTTTTCTGCAGCGTCTCTTGGGGGCGATGGCAGGCATTAAGGCCCCTCATCATTTTATACAGCTGACTAGGGAACATAGGGTGGATTTGGAGGTTTGGGCTGAGCTCCTACGGTTGTATAATGGGAGGTCACTGATTATGTCCCTGGTGGTGGATAGTTTAGACTGGGAGCTCTTTACTGATTCAGCGGGGGGAGTGGGGTTCGGGGCCTGTTGCAAGGGTCAATGGTGTGCGTCGCGGTGGTCCTGGTCGTGGGTCGACATGGGACTGGTCAGGAACCTTGCTCTCCTGGAACTTTTTCCTATTCTGGTTGCGGTGGAGATTTGGAGCGACAGGTTCCAGGGACAGCAAGGTACGCTTTCATTGTGACAATATGGGGGTGGTATTAGCCATTAATAATGTGTCGGCTTCCTCCCCCCCGGTGGTGTGGCTTCTGCGGTGCTTGGTGTTGCGGGGGTTTGTCACTTAATGCATGGTTAATTGCGGTGCATGTTCCTGGATTTCGGAATGATATAGCTGATTCTCCTTCTTGCTTACAGTGGGATCGGTTTCGCTCATTGGCTCTGGGGGGCGGACGCAGAGGGGACCGCTTTCCCGGCATGACTATGGCAGTTGCCTTACGAGCCTCAGGCCGATTAATCCGGCCTTCTTTAGTGCCTGGTACTTGGTCGGCTTATGACACGGCGTGGAGGGATTGGGAGGTGTGGTTAGCTGGTCTGCCGGGGGTGGGGGCTGATGATGGTCGGGTGGTGGCGTTGCTAAGGTTTTTAGGTCAGGCTTCAGTTGCGGGCTGGTTGGTGTCCAGGGTTAATCGTTTTGTGGCAGCTCTGGCATTCGGTTTCAAACTCAGGGATGTCACAAAGGATTTTTTAGTGGGCCAGGCCCTGAGGGGTTATCGTAAGGGTAGAGTTTTGCCTGACGGTCGGCGCCCCGTTTTATTTTCATTGTTAGAACGTCTGTGAGTAGTATTGGAGGGAGTTTGTTTGTCGGCTTTTGAAGTTGCGTTGTACCGGTTCGCTTTTTCGTGGGCGTTCTTTGGGGCCCTTAGGATAGGGGAATTAGTTGCGCCTAGCACTAGGAGGGCTGGCGGGTTTGCGGGTGGAGGACGTGTTGTTGTTGGACAGGAAGGTTGAGTTTTGGATTAGACGTTCCAAGACGGATCAGGGTGGTCGTGGTAAGAGGGTGGTATTATGGGCGGCGGCATGGGCTCAGATGTGCCCAGTGGAGTGTTTCTCACGTTACAGCGCGATTTATCGGAGCGTCTGGGGGCAGTTTTTGTGCCATGCTGACTGCTCTTATTTGTCACGATACCAGTTCACCTGGGTGTTGCGCTGCTGTTTGGTGTTCTTGGGGTTGGATGGGTTTCTTTTCGCACCTCATTTGTTTCGTATCGGGGCAGTGACAGAGGCGGTGGCCTGGGGGTTAGGACCCAAAGTGGTTAGGCGTATAGCTTCCAGTCCTACGTACGTCCTCAGTTTTTGTGATTTGGTATTTATGTAGTGGTGCCTGTGTTGTGTTGTCCAGTGTTTGTGTTTTTCTGGTCTTGTCATCACCCCCCCCCTTTTTCCTTTTCCTGTTACATAGTTACATAGTTAGTACGGCTGAAAAAAGACACATGTCCATCAAGTTCAACCAAGGGAAGGGAAAAGGGAAGGAAAAATTTCTACACATAGGAGCTAATATTTTTTTGTTCTAGGAAATTATCTAACCCTTTTTTAAAGCCATCTACTGTCCCTGCTGTGACCAGCTCCTGCGGTAGGCTATTCCATAAATTCACAGTTCTCACTGTAAAGAAGCCTTGTTGCCTCTGCAGCTTGAACCTTTTTTTCTCCAGACGGAGGGAGTGCCCCCTTGTTTTTTGAGGGGGTTTTACAAGGAACAGGATTTCACCATATTTTTTGTATGTGCCATTAATATATTTATATAAGTTAATCATGTCCCCCCTTAGTCGTCTTTTTTCAAGGCTAAATAGGTTTAATTCTTTCAATCTTTCCTCATAACTTAAATTCTCCATGCCCCTTATTAGCTTCGTTGCTCTTCTTTGTATTTTTTCCAACTCCAGGGCATCCTTTCTATGACCTGGAGCCCAGAACTGAACTGCATATTCTAGATGAGGCCTCACTAATGCTTTGTAAAGTGGCATTATTACATCCCTGTCCCGCGAGTCCATGCCTCTTTTAATACACGACAATATCCTGCTGGCCTTTGAAGCAGCTGATTGACACTGCATGCTGTTATTGAGTTTATGATTTACAAGTACACCCAGATCCTTCTCAACAAGTGAATCCGCCAGTGTAGCGCCCCCTAGGACATATGATGCATGCAGGTTGTTGGTACCAAGATGCATAACTTTACATTCATCTACATTAAACTTCATTTGCCAAGTGGACGCCCAAACACTTAGTTTGTTTAAATCTGCCTGTAATTCATGAACATCTTCCATAGTCTGAACTATATTACATAGCTTGGTGTCATCTGCAAAAATAGAAATAGTGCTATTAATCCCTTCCTCTATATCATTAATAAATAAGTTGAATAATAGTGGTCCCAGCACTGAACCCTGGGGTACACCACTTATAACCGGGGACCATTCAGAGAAGGAATCATTGACCACAACCCTCTGGATACGGTCCTTGAGCCAATTCTCAATCCAATTACAAACTATATTTTCTAAACCTATAGTCCTTAATTTACCCATTAGGCGTCTATGGGGGACAGTGTCAAATGCCTTTGCAAAGTCCAAAAACACTAAATCCACAGCGGCCCCTCTGTCTAGACTTCTGCTCACCTCTTCATAAAAACAGATTAGGTTAGTTTGACAACTTCTGTCCTTAGTAAAACCGTGCTGGCTGTCACTTATAATGCTATTTATTGTCACATAATCCTGTATATAGTCCCTCAATAGCCCCTCAAACATTTTCCCCACGATGGATGTTAAGCTTACTGGTCTATAATTACCCGGGGAAGACCTAGAGCCCTTTTTGAAAATAGGCACCACATTTGCCCTGCGCCAGTCCCTTGGCACTATACCAGTCACTAGAGATTCTCTGAATATTATGAAAAGGGGGACAGAAATAACTGAACTAAGCTCTTTAAGAATTCTAGGGTGTAACCCATCTGGTCCCGGAGCCTTGTGCACATTTATTTTATTTAATTTAGCTTGGACCATCTCTACATTCATCCAATTCAGTATATCAACTGATATATTAACAGCACTGGCACCGGCTACATCAGCTGCTCTTTCTTCTGTTGTATATACAGAGCTAAAGAACCCATTTAGTAACTCTGCCTTCTCTTGATCCCCTGTGATCAACTCCCCATTACCATTATCTAGGGGTCCTACATGTTCAGACCTTGGCTTTTTTGCATTTATATGCTTGAAGAATTTTTTAGGATTTGTTTTACTATCCTTGGCCACCTGCCTTTCATTTTGTATTTTTGCTAATTTTATTACATTTTTACAGATTTTATTAAGCTCTTTATATTTTACAAAGGCTACAGCTGTACCCTCAGATTTGTATTTTTTAAATGCCCTTTTTTTGTCATGTATTGCCCCTTTCACAGAAGGTGTAAGCCATGTGGGGTTTAATTTGAGTCGTTTATACTTATTACCTGTAGGAATAAATTTTGCACTATAATAACTCAAAGTAGATTTGAAAATCTCCCATTTATCATTTGTTCCATTATTTGACATTAGTTCTTCCCAGTCTATATCCTGAATTGCAGCCCTCATCCTGGGGAAATTGGCTTTCTTAAAATTAAATGTTTTTGCCCTCCCAGCCTGCGTTTGTTTTTTACAGTATAGGTAAAATGTAACTATATTATGATCACTGTTACCGAGGTTTTCACGAACATTGACATTCCCAACAAGATCTGCATTATTAGAAATGACCAGATCCAACAGAGCTTCAACTCTAGTCGGGTCTTCCACAAACTGGCCCATAAAATTTTCCTGCAACAGGTTGAGGAAATGTCTCCCCTTTGCAGTTGAAGCCGAACCATGACACCAATTAATATCCCGGAAATTAAAATCTCCCATTATCACTACAGTACCCGCCTGTGCAGCCCGCTCCATCTGTTTATATATCTGACCTTCCATCTCCTCAGTTATATTGGGGGGTCTATAGATTACACCAAAAGTAATTTTTTCAGTGTTTACCTCCCTTTCTAGTTCCACCCACAAGGTTTCAACCTCCTCACAGTCTTCACCCACTATTGTCTCTTTCACACTCGCCTTCATATCACTTCTCACATACAGACATACACCACCACCTTTCCTATTTGTCCTGTCTTTACGAAAAAGTGTAAAACCCTGTAGATTTACAGCCCAGTCATGTGAAGAGTCCAGCCATGTTTCAGCAACACCAACTATATCTATATTTTCTTCCAGTATCAAGGCCTCCAGCTCCCCCATTTTGCTTGCTAGACTTCTGGCATTTGTGAACATACACTTTAACTTGCCTGTCAGTTTTTCACTTTTATTATCAGAAATGTGATTTGACATTAATCGGTCCTTTTTATTTACACTGATGTTTTGTAACGAAAGGATCTCCTTATCTTGTTGTCTAGTCCTCTCCCCACATTCTGTTTCTCCCCCCACCAATATAGTCTGACCCCTCTCTAACCTGGCTACCCCTTTTTTTTCTACATTGACCTCCCTCCTCAGCCCTAGTTTAAATACTCCGCCACCCCAGCTAGAATTCTCTCCCCCAGCACAGCGGACCCCCTTCCATTTAGGTGCAAATCATCTGCAGAATACAGTTTGTACCCCAATGAAAAGTCAGCCCAGTGCTCTAGGAACCCAAATCCTTCTCCTCTACACCAAGACTTCAGCCATGCATTTAACTCCCTAAGCTCCCGCTGTCTTTCCTGTGATGCGCATGGCACAGGCAGTATTCCTGAGAATACAACCTTGGAGGTCCTTCCCTTCAGCTTGTAGCCTAGTTCTTTAAAATTATTCTTAAGGCTCCTCCACCTACCATTTATTCTGTCGTTGGTACCGACATGGACCACGACAGCTGGATCATCACCAGCCCCTCCCAGCAATTTGTCCACCCGTTCCACCACATGCCGAACCCTGGCACCAGGGAGACAGCAAACCATTCGGTTGAGGCGGTCTTGGCGACAAATTATTCTATCCGTCTTCCTGATTATAGAATCCCCTACAACTATCAATTGTCTTGGCTTGCCTGCATTACCATCCCGCCGACTACTAGCTGGGCTGTTCTCCCGGCTGTTAGGGAGATCAGTATCCACTAGGGCTGCCTTTTCTGAGACTGACACCCTCGCATCATCACCCAACCTGGCAATTTTGCTTGGAATGCCAGAAACCGGATCGGCCTTCCTTGTCTTTGACCCCTTTCTACTGCCCCTAACTACATTAACCCAGCTACTTACCTGATCCTGCTCACCCATGTCTTCACCCTCCAGTTCTAACCCACTAACTGCATGCTCTGTGAGCAGCAAGCTCCGCTCAAAATTGTCTATCCTCCTCAGTGTTGCATTCTGCTCCTCCAGATCTCTAATACGAGCTTCCAGGTGAACAACATGCTCACATCTGCCACAGAGATATTCACCCTGGAACTCCGGCTCCAGTCGTGTATACATATGACAAACTGTGCACTGAAGAAAACCTCCAATCTTGCTATCCATTATCCAAGTTACACCAAAACAGCGAACAATTGTCAAAGAAAAAGAAGAGTACTTACTGGGGCTTCAACTCCTCTTTTCAACTCCGGTTTTAGAACTCCACTTAGTTCACAAGCCACTTAAACCACCAAGCTCAGAAAGAGCTGATACTCTTCCTTTTGTTGTGCCCTTTTTAGAGTCCTCTCTGTGGCTGGTGTGGATATTCGGGCACTCATATGTGCACTGGGGGGCAGTGAGGGCGACAGTTAGGGTTCCTTTGGTCTGAGGTCTTAGTCCGCTGGCTCGGGTGCAGAGGTATGGTCTGGAGCTGGGTTCTCCCTGATTTCCATCACTTTGCACAGTTGGATAGGGCCCCTGACGTCTTGGTGTTGTATGTTGGGGGCAATGATCTGGATGTGCGCCCCTTTAGGGAACTCATTAGGGATGTTAAATATGACCTTCTCCGACTGTGGTCCGTTTTTCCAGGGGTAGTGGTCGTGTGGTCGGAAATTGTCCCATGTAAGTCTTGGCAGCATGCCCGTTCCGTGGCACGGCTTAAAAATGTGCACATTAACATTAACCTGGCGGTTTCCGGGTTCGTGGGGAGGCACGGGGGTGTTTTCATTCGTCACTATCACTTTGAGGACGATCAGGGGAATTTTTGGTTGGGCGATGGTGTACACCTTAAAGCAGTCGGCATTGACCTTCGGGCCCTTCGGATCTAGGAGGGGGTGGAACGTGCTCTGTTGCTGGGTGAGGGCTCTCATACTTGAAGGTTTTCGAAGTATGTTTGTGTGGCAGATTGGGGGTCTTTGGAGTTGGTGGTAAATTGTGATAAAAATGCAACAAATGGTAAAAGTGCACTTGAAAGCACTGAATTCTGTGCCCATTTTAAATTTATTAACACTTTAGTGTCTTTCAGTGCCACCATGGTGCCCATTTGCCACTTATTGCCCCTTTAGCGTCCTTCTGTTTGGTGGCCCCTTGATGCCCATTTGCCATTTACTGCCCCTGTAGCCTTTAGGATCTTTTGTAACAGAAGAACAATAAAGGGGCCACAAAATGGCAAATGGGCATCAAAGGGGGCACTGACTAGAAGGACACTAAGTGGCAAATGGGCACCAAGGTGGCACTGAATCCTCTGTCCATTTGCCATTATTGCCCTTTTTAGACCCCCATTCAAACAAAGCCCAGAATCAGCGACTGACCTGCTGAACTTCTGAGAAACGCTGCCTGCTGGAGATGGAGCAGGCCGCAGAAAACATTTCCTCTGTGTCCCTACCAGCCCTGGAAACGCATAGGAAGCGCAGTGTCTCCTCCCTGTCTTGCGTCCTGTGTGAGGTCATCACGTCTGTCTCGTCATTCAGGACGCAGGACAGTGTAAGCGGATGAGCGATGGCCGGGGTGCGGGGCAACCGGTATTAAGGTCGGTGCGGTAAGTGAGTGGCACCCGACCCACTGGTGATCCGAGTAGTGGCCACGGTGTGGGGCATGCACACCCGGTGGCACCCCCCTTATGGTGCAGCGGGTGGTGCCCTGTGCGACCACACTAGTCGCACGTACCTAAGGCAGGCCATGTCTGGGAACATGAGGGACCGATGTCTTTGAACTCAGCTCTTTGTAGACACCTTTCGCACAGTCTTCGAGCAACCAGGCCGTACATCTTCAGCCACTACTTCCCTTCAGTCCCTTCAACAAGGAGGTTCGACGGTAGAAGAATACGCCATGCAGTTTCATACTTGATTGGCCAGCAAACTCGCCTTACCTAAACCCCATAGAGCAGAGTTTCCCAACCTTTTCAGGCTCGAGACACCCCAGGAGAAAAAATAAAAATTCTCAGGGCACCCCTACCAAAAATTGTTTACAAAACGACAAAAAATGGCTAAAAGCAAGCACTACACTCTTAGGGTATGTTCACACAACGTTTTTTTGTAAGGCAGAAACTAAAAATCTGCCTTCAAATTCATTTAGGAATTTTGAGGCAGATTTTGAATTGACAGCGGTGTTTGACTTCTTTTTTTTTTGCTGTGTTTTTTACCCACATTTTTTTTAAGCCGTTGAAGTGAATGCAAAAACCGCAGACAAAAAAGCATCAAACGCAGGTTTTTTCTGCCTCCTATTAATTTCAATGGGAGGTCAGAGGCGGAAACAACTCGAAGACCATCAGCCGCCCACTCACAGTAATGACCATCAACCCGCCACTCACAGTTATGACCATCAGCCCCCCACTCACAGTATAATGACCCCTCAGTAAAGAGACCATCAGCCTCAGCCCCCCCAGTAAAGTCACCATCAGCCTCCTTCTTCCCCCCCAGTAAAATGACCATCAGCCCCCAACTCACAGTAAAATGACCATCAGCAGCCCACTAACAGTACAATGACCATCAGCCCCCACTCACAGTAAAGTGACCATCAGCCCCCCACTCACAGTAATGACCATCAGCCCCCACTCACAGTAATGACCATCAGCCCCCCACTCACAGTAATGACCATCAGCCCCCCACTCACAGTATAATGACCCCTCAGTAAAGAGACCATCTGTCTCAGCCCCCCCCCCCAGTAAAGTCACCATCGGCCTCAGTCCCCAACCCCCCTAGTAAAATAACCATCTGTCCCTCTAGTAAAGTGACCATCACAGAGAGAAAGTGTGCTTACTTCTGGGGAAGGAATAAATAAGGAGGTATAAGAACAACAACTCCCAGCATGTCCAGGCTGTTATGTAATATCAATGGACATTACAGGGAAGAGATATAACAGGAGAGAACTACAACTCCCAGCATGTCCAGGATGTTATATGATATCAGAGAAAGTTTACAGGAGGAGGAGGTAGAAGAAGAGGAGAGGACTACAACTACTAGCATGTCCAGACTGTTATTATGGAATATCAGAGGACATTACAGAGAGGAGGTATAAGAGGAGAGGACTACAACTACCAGCATGTCCAGGACGTTATTATGGGATATCAGAGGACATTACAGAGAGGAGGTATAAGAGGAGAGAACTACAACTCCCAGAATGCCCAGACTGTTATGTGATACCAGAGGACATTACAGAGAGTAGGTATAAGAGAAGAGGACTACAACTACCAGCATGTCCAGGCTGTTATTATGGGATATCAGAGGACATTACAGAGAGGAGGTATAAGAGGAGAAGACTACAACTACCAGCATGTCCAGACTGTTATTATGGGATATCAGAGGACATTTTCGGACTATAAGACGCACCTGACTATAAGACGCACCCAGGTTTTAGACAATAGAAAATAGGGGGGAAAAAAATCATATTTTACTTCTTTTACAAAGAAAAACTATTGGTTATAAAAAAAATTCAGTCTCACCACATTCTGACAGCCATAACTTATATTTTTCCATCGTTTGAGCGGTGTGAGGGCTTAGTTTTTGCGGGATGAGCTGTAGTTTTTATTAGCACCATTTTTTGGGAACATACGATTTTTTATCACATTTTATTTCATTCTTTTTAGGGCTATAGTGACCAAAATACAACGATTCTGGGGTTCTAAATTAAAAAAATTTACGGCGTTCACTGTGTGAGTCAAATAATGCTATATTGTAATAGGTTCTGACTTTTTCGGATGCAGCGATACCAATTGTTTTTTATTCTTTTTTTAATTGTACATTGTGCTTGGGGAAAAATGGGAAGAGGTTTTTTTTTAATTTAGATACATTTTCAGGAGTGTAAAAAAATGTTCAAACTTTTTTTTTTTTTCACACATTTTATTAGTTCCCCTAGGGGACGTCAACCAGAGATCATTAGTTCACTGGTACAATACACTGCAATGCATGGATGACTTACAGAAACAGCGTAAACACTCGCTGAGCTACGCTGTTTCCGTAACTACTATTCAGTTCTATGGGAGTTACGGAAACTGAGTAGCTCAGCGAGTTACGCTGTTTCTGTAACTCGACCATGTAACCAGGAAGTGGCCGGAAGGCAGCGTAGCCGGGTAAGATAGAAGGGGGTTTAGGGGGCCCTGTAATAGAGATATATGCGGGTCCCAGAGGTAGGACCCGCATCTATCTGACATTTATGACATATCCTGTGAATATAGAGAGAAAAAGGATTTTTGAAGCAGCACTGATCCCGAGTATGGTGCGGTGCACGCTGTCAAGCCAGGCAAACCCACTCCGGCACGATGTAGATTTCAAAGAAGTAGTAGGACAACAGCACACGTCTTCAAATCATCAAAGTGGTTTTATTGTCAAGACATCCACAAACGACAGGCAACATTTCGACCCATAGTGAGTGAGGGGTCTTTGTCAAGCCTAACATCATGTCTAAAAATATCGTTATAAATAGGTGAATACAAGTAGTCACATGGTCCGTTTCAACCAGTGAAAATCGTGAACCCGGTCTCCCAGGTGAAGCATACATTAGTCTTAATGATGTTCTTCAATTAGTTATATAATCCTCAAAAAGTGTAAAAATGCAACATACAATACATCTTCAATACATCATCAACATCAATATGTCAATCACTGTTGTTACAATGAAAAAACAAAGGAGGGAAGTTCACCACACTCCAGGTTCCAGTTACGATCTTAAAGCGCTACTGCGCATGCTCCGCAGTCAGTCGTTTCTGCTGCATAAATCGAAACCAGCACTTGATTAAAAAGAATCACAATCGGATATATGTAAATATAGTAATATTCTCAATCATGGTGAGAATCCATCGAAACGTAGCTATATATCTAAGTAACTTGAGCCAGACTCAATTCGTGCTATTTAGCTCGTTGTTAAGTACGCCTTCACTAGGTGACCATAAGTCACGTGTGACTAGGTCTCCGAAGAATCAGCCAAACAGAAGGGAAAAAGGTCAGGTTATTTCTGTCCCTAGTTCATAATATACATCAGAAAGTGATAATATTGTCAAATAATCTATTGTGTTCAATCGCCTGCATAAATTAGATCACTAAAGTGACCAAAAAACTTTTTGGGGAATGCTCGTAATATCTATCCGACGAGATACATCAGACAATTAAACCGCAAAAAAAAACCACACAAGACTATAGAATAATAATAATCCGTCATCATCTGTGACCTCCCTAATAAGGTCCCTATAAGCTCATGATCTTCATTCTGGTCATATATCCGCTGGTGTGTGGTGAATGAGCCTCCATCAAGAATATTCTTAAGCTGTAAGAAATATTCGAAAAATGTTTAAAAAGACATTGAGAAAACAGTAAGTTGAAAAATAGATGCAATCCAAGAAATCACCCATCATGTGTACATTGTTAATAAAAAAAAAAATGTTAAAAACAGCAATGGGATTTCAGAGTCCAGGTATTATCTTATATTCTAGATTCAAACCTTTGGGGTATAGGGAATCTAATTCAAAGATCCAACGTAATTCCTTCTTTTTCAATAGCTTCTGTCTATCCCCTCCCCTCCTAAGTATCGGTACACAATCTGTTGCCCTAAATCTCAATTGATTTAACTGATGATTTTTCTCAATAAAATGCCTTGGTAATGGAAGTTCCATCATTTTCTTCCTGATTGTACTCTTATGCTTATTAATTCTCAATTTAATAGGCATAGTCGTCTCTCCTATGTAGATTAATGAACAGGGACATGTAATCATATATACAACGAAATCTGAATTGCACGTAAACCTATGTCCAATATTGAAAACCTTCCCAGTGTATGGGTGCTGAAATTTATTCCCTTTCAAAATGTTGTTGCAATTGCAACAATTTAAACACGGAAAATTTCCATTTTTGGGGGGGCAAAGTAGTGATTGTGTGTTTTTCTTTCTACTTCCCACGTCTGACTTAACCAATGTATCTCTGATATTTTTAGTCCTCCGATATGACATTATGGGTGGTGTTCTCAACGTGTCAATCTCATTATGCCCCTTCGATACTATCGGACAATTCTTACGCAGAATATTGCCTATACGACCACTCAAATTGCCAAAGGTTGAGATAAACGGTATACGTTCTGCTTGTGTATTTTTGATTTTGGACTCCAAACTATTGTCTAGTCTATCCTTATGTTTCTGCACCAGATTCCTAGGATAACCTCTCCTCTTAAATTTGTTGCACATCTGGGTCAACCTAATTTTTTTTTGTGTGGTGTCTGACACAATTCTATAAACTCTTAGCAGTTGACTCCATGGTAAAGACTCAATCATGTGTCTAGGATGGTTACTGCTATATAGGAGGAGATTATTTCTGTCTGTGGGTTTCACAAATAAATACGTGGAGAATATTCCATCTTTCCACTTTACCAATGTGTCCAAAAATTGTAACTCTCGGGCAGAACAAACCATGGTAAATTGAAGAGCTGGAATATGAGTGTTAAGTTCCAACAAAAATTGATCTAGACACAACCTATCGCCCTCCCATATGACAAAAATGTCATCAATAAATCTCCACCAGCAGCGGATGTGACCCATATAAGTAGAAGTGTAAACATGCTCCTCCTCAAAGATGGACATGAAGATGTTCGCATACGTAGGGGCCACATTGGACCCCATCGCCGTCCCCCTAAGCTGTAGATAGAACTGGTCACCAAAGAGGAAATAATTCCTCCCTAGTACCAGCTCCAACAGCTGGAGGATGAAGCGTCTACACCCTGGGTCACATCCGGTGCTGGCGAGACATTTCTCGATTGCCCTTAAACCTCTATTGTGTTCAATGCTAGTATACAAGGATACAATATCGAATGATACAACTAATATGGGACCTCTAGCCTCTATGTTCTGTAATTTATTCAAAAAATCTGTTGTGTCTTTGACATATGACGAGGCCTTCAAAACATATTCCCTCAGGACTTTATCCAGAAAAATTGCAATGTTAAAAATTGAACCTCTACCCGACACAATTGGTCTACCCGGGGGGGGGGGGGGGATGGGCATGCAAATTTTTATGAATCTTGGGCAGTGTGTATAATATTGGAGTGATTGGTTCCTCTACCTTCAGAAACTTCCCCAGTTGTTGGTCGATAATACCCTGTTCCACTGCAACATCAATAATCCCTTTAATCTCTCTCAGTAATTCTGACTTAGGGTCTCTAGGTAATAATTGATATATCTCACTATCTGCCAGTTGTCTATAAATCTCAGATTCATATTTACTGCTATCCAAAATGACCGTAGCCCCACCTTTGTCGGCCTGTTTTATAGTAATCTCCTTATTACTCATAAATTCCATCAAAGCCTTCCTTTCCTTATTTGTAAGATTCGAATTAATCCTTGTATCATGAATAGTGCTCTCTTTCAATATCCTAATCTCATCTAGCACAATCTTGGAAAATGTGTCAATAACCGGGCTAGAGGGAGGCATATATGTACTAATTGGTCTAAGACCTAATTTGTTAGACTGAAACATACAATTGGAATCAATGTTATCACAGATAGTATCATTATCTTCAGAAAACATTATTTTAAGGTTCAGACGTCTAAAAAAACTTTTTAGATCAAGATCTAATTGGAACCAATCAACATTAGTATCAAGACAGAATGAGAGACCCTTCTGTAACATTTGAAGTTAGTCATTCGTAAGATCTATAGACTAAATATTTACCACTATGTTTTCGTTCTTGGAGGATTCCTCCTCATTGGGGGTCTCGATCTCGAACGGAATCGGCCTCTTGCATTGCCGTTGATGATTCCGTCCACCCCTCTTAGACCGTCCATGTTTCCAAGTGGACCTTTGTCTAAAAAAGGTACATGATTGGCGTCATCGGTTGAATCAGAATCACCTGTTGTGTATAGAAGATTGCCACTCCCCAGTTTCCTTGGTTTTCTCCGTCTCTGGTAAGGACCATATGCGTTGACGTTTTGCCAATTATAAATGTTTCCATTTCGATAGTCCTCCAGGTCACGATGCCATTTATCTCTTTTCGTTCTCTCTATCTCGGTCTTCACTCTATCCAAATTAATGGAGATTTTCTCTTTTAGAGTGCCGAAGGTCTGTTCATTCGAGGATTGAACGATTGATGCTTCAACTTCCTTCAATTTGTTTTCAATCAATACGATTTCTGATTGCAGATATTCCACATTGAGAAGTATCAAATCGAAGGCATATTTGTTGGATATGTGTTCGAAATTCGTACAGAAGTATTCGTTATTAGGAAACAGGTTCGGGCGTAGGTGTAAACTCAAGCCCCTGGGGATTCTCTGTGCCTTGTAGTACTCCAATAGTGTGGATAGATGTAACTCTAGGGAAATCTTTCTCTTAGCTTCACTTTCATATTGCCTCTTTAAGGCATCCATTGATGGTGTACTTAAAAACGCTGAATCATAAGTTGCACTCTGTACAATCCTCAACGCATCTTCATTGCTGTATGCAAATGTCTTTGACATACCTTGTAAAGTTGGTGCTGTAAAATCTCGGGGAATCAGACCCATGACACTGGGTGGATTCGGATTCATCCTCCAAAGTGCACGCTTCTGTGGTTTGATATCAAGAGAAAAAGGATTTTTGAAGCAGCACTGATCCCGAGTATGGTGCGGTGCACGCTGTCAAGCCAGGCAAACCCACTCCCTCACGATGTAGATTTCAAAGAAGTAGTAGGACAACAGCACACGTCTTCAAATCAACAAAGTGGTTTTATTGTCAAGACATCCACAAACGACAGGCAACATTTCGACCCATAGTGAGTGAGGGGTCTTTGTCAAGCCTAACATCTTGTCTAAAAACATCGTTATAAATAGGTGAATACAAGTAGTCACATGGTCCGTTTCAACCAGTGAAAATCGTGAACCCGGTCTCCCAGGTGAAGCATACATTAGTCTTAATGATGTTCTTCAATTAGTTATATAATCCTCAAAAAGTGTAAAAATGCAACATACAATACATCTTCAATACATCATCAACATCAATATGTCAATCACTGTTGTTACAATGAAAAAACAAAGGAGGGAAGTTCACCACACTCCAGGTTTCAGTTACGATCTTAAAGCGCTACTGCGCATGCTCCGCAGTCAGTCGTTTCTGCTGCATAAATCGAAACCAGCATTTGATTAAAAAGAATCACAATCGGATATATGTAAATATAGTAATATTCTCAATCACGGTGAGAATCCATCGAAACGTAGCTATATATCTAAGTAACTTGAGCCAGACTCAATTCGTGCTATTTAGCTCGTTGTTAAGGACGCCTTCACTAGGTGACCATGAGTCACGTGTGACTAGGTCTCCGAAGAATCAGCCAAACAGAAGGGAAAAAGGTCAGGTTATTTCTGTCCCTAGTTCATAATATACATCAGAAAGTGATAATATTGTCAAATAATCTATTGTGTTCAATCGCCTGCATAAATTAGGCGATGAATATGTCATAAATGTCCTTCATGGGAAAACCACTATAAATGCCGCCGTCGCTATTGACCGTGGCATTTAACTAGCTAAATGGCCAGGAACAGTGCCTTCACTGTTCCTTGCCGTTTGTGCAGCGTGTCAGAAAGCTGCAGTGTATGGAGCGGGCTCAGCGCGTGAGCCCGCTCCATAAATCATCCCCTTTTCGTTCCATGATGTGCTGGCACATCACGGGTCGGGAAGGGGTTAAATAAGGAGCGGTCAGGGGTCCCCTGACTGCCGACTATAAGACGCAGGGACTTTTTAGCAAGATTTATTCTTGCTAAAAAACTGCGTCTTATAGTCCGAAAAATACAGTAATATTCAAATTTTCTGAGACACTCAATTTTGGGTTTTCATTAAGTGTTAGAAATACTCATTAACATTAAAATAAAAAAAATGCTGGAAATAGATCACTCTGTGTGTAATGAATCTATATAATACAGGAGTTTCACTTTTTGAATTGAATTACTGAAATAAACTTTTTCATGATATTCTAATTCATTGAGGAGGACTAGTATATTAATAAATTAGGTATAATAAGGAGTGCAGTGCAAAAAACAGTGCCCAGTGTGCCACACGTGAAGAAAAGTGAGTGAAGACACAAATAGTGAAACAGAGGGAATTATGACTTGCCATATATTAAAACTATTTCTCACATATAAATACCCATATAGAAAAGACAGATATCATAGTATCCGTATATAATGAACATATATAGAAAGCATATAAAAGATATATAGATATACATATATACAACAAATAAAATCAAGAGCAGCACCATGCAGGAATGAACGATAAATGTGCAGGAGCACATATCTCTATATACACCAGAAAAAAAGGCAGCAGCACTCAAATTCAGGCAAGAAGTCCTTTTGTAAATGGGTGCCAGCAAGTAGTCTTGATCCAAAGACCATACAGATATCCCAAAAATAAATCTTGCAGCACTCCAGTAGTCAAGATAAGAAAAAACTGTGATTTATTTATGCCAACATGGCAAGTGCAAGTTATTTTTTGGATATATATATATATATACATATACTGTGTATATATATATATATATATATATATATATATATATACATATATACATACACACAAACGTAAATAAGCAGCACTCAGTGTCCCAAATCCACCATGTGAATGGGTGCAAGCAGGTAATCCTGATCCATAGATTATGAATATAAATAGAAGAAATTCCACAGCACACCGAAGTAATCAAAAAGAGTGGTTTATTCAGCCAACACAGCCGCTGACGCCAACACACTGCGGCTGTGTTGGCTGAATAAACCACTATTTTTGATTACTTCGGTGTGCTCTGGGATTTCTTCTAATTTTGTATATATATATATATGTACGTTCTATGTGGATGACATGATCACTTGCAAATCGCAATTCGTTGTCTATGTAATTTTCTGCCCTTGTCAGAAATTTTACATAGGCAAAACAATTCGCCAGATGCAAAAGCGCTTTGGCGAACATGTCCGATCTTTGGACACAGGGAAGAGCTGCCCGAGATTTATGCAGCATATGAATGAGTGCCATTGTAATAATTACCGGGTACTGCGTTTTGCAGGATTAACTCAAATTAAATTGGCCCCATCGGGGGGAGACAGGCACGGCACCCTATTAAGAAAGGAGGCTGAAATTATTTTAAAAACAGAGGCACTGGGACCGTTGGGTCTCAATGACCGCAACGATCTCAGTTCCTTTTTAATGTTTCAATTTTTTGAATAAATATTGTACTGATTGTACACTGTTATACATATTTTAGTATCTTGCTATCTACTTTTGTATATCCTTTTGCTCTTTTTATGTTTTTTTCTTCATTTCCTGTTAATGTATTATGTAAGCTCTTATGGAGCGTGTTATAAAAGGAGCAATGAGGAAATGACGTATGAGCCTTGACAAAGCGCTTGTAGCGTGAAACGGTCGTTGGCATCCTCCACATCATTACTGACCGAGATCAACCTCAATAAATCTTTTTTATTACCATTGCGGTGAGTGCCTCGTATTTCCTATCTGTCTTCTTCCTTGTGGAATCGCTGGTGTGATTATTGTAAGAAAATTCAGCCCACGGGAGCAACTGCACCCAGTCATCATGCTGCTTGGAGATGAAATGTCGTAGGAAGTTCTCCAAGATTTGTTTGATCCCCTCGACCTGACCATTGGGCTGAGGATGGTAGGCCGAGGAAAAGTCCAACTTTACACCTAGGAGTCCGCAGAGGGATCTCCAGAACTTCGAGGTGAACTGAATCCCCCCGATCAGACACAATATGCTGCGGCAAGCCGTGCAGGTGTAAGATGTGTTGGATGAAAAGCTTGGCCAGTTGAGGAGCAGAAGGAAGATCGGTCAGAGGAACGAAGTGGGCCATCTTCGAAAATCGATCCACCACCACCCAGACAGTACTGCATCCAGCAGAGAGAGGCAGGTCAGTGATAAAGACCATAGCTATATGCTGCCAGGGAGCATCGGGCACAGGCAATGGCTGGAGCAGGCCAGCAGGCCTGGAGTGAGCGACCTTGTTAGCTGCACACACTGAACAGGAAGAAACAAAGTCCATAATGTCTTTGGTCAGCGTGGGACACCAGAAATGACGGGCAATCAAATCTCAGGTCTTATGGGTAACTGCGTGACTTGCCAGTCTAGAGGAGTGTCCCCAGCGGAGGATTCTCCCTCTGTCAGCCAGGTGCACAAAATTCCTCCCAGGAGGAATGTCCCCAACTTGCAGGGGGTTGACAGAGACAATGCAAGACAGATAAATAATGTTCTGTGGAATCTCCATGGTGTCTTCTGTCTCGAAAGACCTGGACAAGGCATCGGCCCTCACATTTTTGTCAGCCGGGCGATAATGGAGCTCAAACTGGAACCTGGTAAAGAACAGCGACCACCTGGTCTGACAAGGATTCAGCCGTTGGGCCGTCTGGAGATAGGTGAGATTCTTGTGGTCCGTAAAAATTAGGATTGGATGAGCTGTGCCCACAAGTGCTTTGTCTCCCCTCCTCCAGAGCCAATTTGATGGCCAGTAACTCCCAATCCCCAATCGAGTAGTTGCGTTCTGCGGAATAGAAGAGCTTAGGGAAATATCAACATACCATTGACTTGCCCTTGGAACCTTTCTGGAACAGGAGTGCGCCAGCACCGACAGAGGAGGCGTCCACCTCCAACGAGAACTGTAGGGAAACATCTGGATGATGGAGGATAGAGGCTGACGTGAAGGCACTCTTCAGGCTATTGAATGCAGACTCTGCCTCAGGAGTCCACACCTTGGTGTTCATGCCGTTCTTGGTGAGGTTAGAGATAGGAGAAGTCAGTGAGGAAACGTTTGACAAGAACTGTTTGTAAAAATTGGCGAATCCCAGAAAGCGCTTTATGGCTCTCAAGCCTTGAGGGCGAGGCCATTCCAGGACAGACTTTACCTTTTCAGGATCCATCTTGAGACCTCGATTTTAGACGATGTAGCCCAGGAAGGGTAGAGCATCTTTCTCAAACACTCACTTCTCCAACTTAGCGTACAGACGATTCTCCCTTAACCGCAGCAAAATTTGACGGACATGTCTCTGATGAGTCATAGGATCTGGAGAAAAAATCAAGATGTCATCAAGATAGACTACTACACAAACATAGAGGAGGTCATGGAAGATATCATTAACAAATTCCTGGAAGACCGCGGGAGCATTGCACAGGCCGAAGGGCATTAGAAGATATTCCTGGTGTCCATCACAGGTGTTAAATGCGAAGTCTTCCATTCATCACCCCGGTGAATCCGGATTAGGTTGTAAGCCCCACGTAGGTCTAGTTTGGAAAAAATCTTGGCACCACGTATACGATCAACTAGTTCTGAGATCAATGGCAACGGATACTTATTTTTCACCGTGATCTCGTTGAGACCCCGATAGTCGATACAGGGATGCAGAGAACCATCCTTTTTCTTGACGAAGAAGAACCTGGCTCCTACCGGGGAGGAAGATTTCCTTATGAAGCCCCTCTCCAAGTTCCCTTTAACATAGGCAGACATAGACAGAGTCTCTGGTAAGGAGAGAGGATATACCCTACCATGGGGAAGGGATGCACCAGGAATCAGCTCGATAGGGCAGTCATATGCCCGGCATGGGGGCAGCGTCTCCGCCTCCCTCTTGCTGAAGACATCCGAAAATGCAGCATAATGACCAGGCAATCCTGCCAATGACTGAGGCAGAGGAGGCTGAGCTAAACGAATCTGTCCCAGGCAACGGTTGTGACAATCGGGGGCCCCAGTGGAGAACCTCTCCAGAGTTCCAGTCCAGGACTGGGGCATGTAATCGGAGCAAAGGCAGGCCCAGCAGCACGGGGTTAACGGCCTTGGACAAGACAAAGAACGATAACAGCTCAGAGTGGAGAGCTCCCACTTGGAGCCTCAGCGGCTTGGTCACAGCAATAACTGTGTCTGGCAGAGGTAGTCCATTTACTGATACAACCGTCAACGGCCTCTCCAGAGGGGTAGTGGGTAATTGAAGAAGATCCACCAGGTCTCTACAAATGAAATTAGCAGCGGATCCAGAGTCCAGATACGCAGAGACCCAATGCGTTTTCTCGCTGAACACTATGGTCACGGTTATGGACAATTTAGACAGAAGTCCTTTTTTACCAAAGGTTGTTTCTCCTAGCAACTCTAGGCTTTGGGACTTTTAGGGACACAGATGCACAAGATGGCCTCCGAGGCCACAATATAAACAGAGTCCCGAAGTGCGTCTGCGTTGTTTCTCCGGGGTGGATAGCTTACACTGGTCCATCCTCACAGACTCTTTAGGAAGATCGGCACCTGAGGACAGCAGAGGTTGCTGCAAGGCTGGGACCGGACTAGGAAGATCTCCCTCCCGACGAGACTCTTGGAGCCCGTTCTCGGATCCTCATATCAATCCGGGCGGACAGAAGGATGAGGTCATCCGGGGTAGACTGTAGATCTCGAGCAGCAAGTTCGTCCTTAGTTTTAGAAGACAGACCCTGCCAGAATGTAGCCACCAGGGCCTCATTATTCCACAACAGTTCTCCTGCCAGGGTGCGGAAGTGGGTGGCGTACTCGCTCATGGAGGTGTCTCCTTGGCGTAGGTTTAGCAAGGAAGCAGCTGCAGATGAGACTCGTCAGGCTCCTCAAACACCATGCGAAAAGTCCGGAGGAAGCCCTGGAAGTCACGGGTCTCTGGTCCTTGTCTCTCCCAGATAGGATTCGCCCATGCAAGAGCCTTGCCAATGAGGAGTGAAAGCGACCCTTGCGCCATCAGACAAAAATGCCCTTGCATACAGGCTGAAGTGGATCTGGCACTGGTTCAAAAATCCACGACAGGATAGCGGTCAGGAAGTAGCAAAGAAAAATGGGGATCAACACTGCCAGGAGGTCTAGTCAGGATCAACACTGCCAGGAGGTGTAGTAGCAGGAACGACAGCTTGTGCCTCCTGCTGACGTGCGAGAATGTTCAAGGCCTGGAGGAGTTGGTCCAGTCGAGACCGGAGGTCCAACATATCCGTTCGCATCTCTTGCGACATCATCTTGGTCTTGAATCGACCAGCAGGGTCCATGGCCTGAGCGTACTGTCACGTTGGGTTTGTGGACCCACTGGGCCGTACCGCCTTGGCGGTATGGCAGCTGGCCAACAGGGCACAGGTTACAGTCTATAGTTCGTATAGGGTACCTGTGGCAGCTCGGACAGTAGCAAGGCAGGCTCGGCTGGAACTAGGCAGCAGGCAGACATCAGGCGTGGTGTAGCAGGACAGGCATGGTATACAGCACAGCACGACTTCAGCTCAGCACGGCACTTGGCCAGGATAGCACGGGATGCAGGTTACAGGATACGGGTACGGGAAACACTGGGAGCTGAAAACACTAGGAGACCATTTGCATAGACAAACTTAGGGTATGACAACAACGCTCTGGCATGGGAGGAAGGGGCTGGGCCCTTCTTATAGGCTATGCTTATGGGCTAATTAAACATAAAAGTCTGGTGCGCACGCTGCCCCTTTAAGAGCGGATCCATGGCTGCGGGCATCAGGAGGTGAGTGAGCCTGACGGCCGGCGGTCATGCCATGGTCATGACAGCATTCTTTGCCTCTGAAATGTATTTTATATACTCTTGCTAGCTGAGGTTTGTTATATTACAGTATCCTCTGAATATCAGACTGTTGGCTACTCATTCAAGGCCGATCTGAGATAAGACTGCCAAGTTTACTGGAGACATACATGATATTCAGACAACATAAAGCTGGTACATAGGATGACGTGTTATTAGTATGCATTTCTTGTGTGGTCAATAACTTGTAAGGAACTTGATGGCAGTTAGCCAGAAAAGACCTATTAAGAGGTTAATCTAAAATTGAACCTTTTGTCTAAACTCGAGAGGACCTCCATGGCCATGTCTCTCTTATTTCTTCTTTATCTCTCTCTCATTATTGTTGCTTTTCTTTTTTAATAAAGCTGTCATTTAATTTCACTATGAGACAAGAGAGTTTGTTTAAAATGTCCTTATCAGTTGATGGAGAATGCGGGCGTGTCCAGCAGCCTTAGCCTCCCTCGCAAGTGACCCGTTCAGGAGGAAAGACTAAGCGGCTGCAGGTGAGATTTCTTAACAGTTTCTCCTCTCCTCCTCCTTTGTGGGTCTGGCTTCTGGGACTCTGGCTACAAGCGACAATGCCGATGTCTATCTCACTGGGGATCTTTATTTATCTTCCCTTTTAATTGTTTGTCTTTGTGTCTCATTAACTTGAATGCAAACTGTGGGGTTGGGACATCCCTCACACACAGTGGCTGTCTAGGACAGGCATTAAAGAGGCTCTGTCACCAGATTTTGCAACCCCTATCTGCTATTGCAGCAGATAGGCGCTGCAATGTAGATTACAGTAACGTTTTTATTTTAAAAAAACGAGCATTTTTGGCCAAGTTATGACCATTTTTGTAGTTATGCAAATGAGGCTTGCAAAAGTCCAAGTGGGTGTGTTTAAAAGTAAAAGTCCAAGTGGGCGTGTATTAGGTGCGTACATCGGGGCGTTTTTAATACTTTTACTAGCTGGGCGCTTTGAAGAGAAGTAACATCCTCTTCTCTTCAGAACGCCCAGCTTCTGACAGTGCAGATCTGTGACGTCACTCACAGGTCCTGCATCGTGACGGCCACATCGGCACCAGAGGCTACAGTTGATTCTGCAGCAGCATCAGCGTTTGCAGGTAAGATCGACTTACCTGCAAACGCTGATGCTGCTGCAGAATCAACTGTAGCCTCTGGTGCCGATGTGGCCGTCACGATGCAGGACCTGTGAGTGACGTCACAGATCTGCACTGTCACAAGCTGGGCGTTCTGAAGAGAAGAGGATGTTACTTCTCATCAGAGCGCCCAGCTAGTAAAAGTATTAAAAACGCCCCGATGTACGCACATAATACACGCCCACTTGGACTTTTACTTTTAAACACACCCACTTGGACTTGTGCAAGCCTCATTTGCATAACTACAAAAATGGTCATAACTTGGCCAAAAATGCTCGTTTTTTAAAAATAAAAACGTTACTGTAATCTACATTGCAGCGCCTATCTGCTGCAATAGCAGATAGGGGTTGCAAAATCTGGTGACAGAGCCTCTTTAAGGTGTCTCCAGGCTGTGTTTTGGCAAGCGGTCTCGGGCTTTCCTGAGATGTCAGTGAGCACTACAGTCCCATAATGTACCAATGTTGCCTCCATATGTTAAATTAGTAGCTCTCCTTGTGGTTAGTATTCCAGTGCAACTGTCTGCTTTACTCTATAACTGGAAGTCGGCCTAGATCTCTGGGAGCTCATTACTCCACAAGCAGGTGGAGGTCCCTGCCTGAATTGTGCGCAGAAGTGGAGGCATGGGAGATATGTCTGGGACATACTGTATAGGAGGTGGTTGAAGTTTAGGATACGGCCACTGATGCCAACAAGGGTGTAACTACCAATGCTTATTCACCACATTACAGATGGCACTGGATTGCAGCGGCTGTAACCCACCAGATGAAGGAGGTGTAGTCAGTCATAGAAAGGGAAATGCAGACAGTGACACGGAAGATGAGAGGATTAAACCAGGTAACGGTGTTCTTTATTACCAATACCGGAGAGTCTGTGGTAAGGAGGGACAAAAGTACAGAGAGGCTCATTTCAGAAGATATTAGAAACACCGAGACAGCAGCATTAGTGAACCAAGCCAAGGTGCTTGTTTGTTTATAGTTACATGGAACTGAGTTTTTCTAAGCTTGGTTGAACTTAAAGAGGCTCTGTCACCAGATTTTGCAGCCCCTATCTGCTATTGCAGCAGATAGGCGCTGCAATGTAGATTACAGTAACGTTTTTATTTAAAAAAAACGAGAATTTTTGGCCAAGTTATGACCATTTTTGTAGTTATGCAAATGAGGCTTGCAAAAGTCCAAGTGGGTGTGTTTAAAAGTAAAAGTCCAAGTGGGCGTGTATTATGTGCGTACATCGGGGCGTTTTTAATACTTTTACTAGCTGGGTGCTCTGACGAGAAGTATCATCCACTTCTCTTCAGAACGCCCAGCTTCTGGCAGTGCAGATCTGTGACGTCACTCACAGGTCCTCCATCGTGTCGGACACATCGGCACCAGAGGCTACAGTTGATTCTGCAGCAGCATCGGCGTTAGCAGGTAAGTCGATGTAGCTACTTACCTGCAAACGCCGATGCTGCTGCAGAATCATCTGTAGCCTCTGGTGCCGATGTGTCCCCGCTCGTCTGACACGATGCAGGACCTGTGAGTGACGACACAGCGTGATCTCTCGAGAACACACTGTGTCTGCACTGCCAGAAGCTGGGCGTTCTGAAGAGAAGTGGATGATACTTCTCTTCAGAGCGCCCAGCTAGTAAAAGTATTAAAAACGCCCCGATGTACGCACATAATACACGCCCACTTGGACTTTTACGTTTAAACACACCCACTTGGACTTTTGCAAGCCTCATTTGCATAACTACAAAAATGGTCATAACTTGGCCAAAAATGCTCGTTTTTTAAAAATAAAAACGTTACTGTAATCTACATTGCAGCGCCTATCTGCTGCAATAGCAGATAGGGGCTGCAAAATCTGGTGACAGAGCCTCTTTAATATGTCTTTGTTTTTCAACCGTACTATGTAATTCTGTAACCATGTAACCATCATAGTAAATTACACTGTATACGATATATCCTTCCTGGGATGCTTTGTGCCTAAGCAGCAGTGTGATAAGAGACAGGCGATTGAGTCTGCAGCAGCCAAGGACACTCTGCACATAAAAATCTGCATTATACAGAGTACATTTTATTACAGAAAATAGCCAAACCAACACTACCATTTATGTAGTCAGGGCAAACTTTTCTGTGTGCGTGTTTAGGATTAATGATAATTTCCTATGTACCAAATAGCATAAGGGGAGGAGGTGATTATTACCTGAATATTGTTAGTTTTATTCAAGATTTTAGTAACACAAGTTTTAGTTTTGTTATTAATCATGCATTTACAGGACCTGAAGGGGGTGGGCTTCTCAAATGCAAGGGCGTCGCTAGCACCGGATCTTTGGCCCGGGACCCCAGATCCCAGATGGACTGCTGCTACAGGGGTCGCAACGGTCTCAAAACTGGGCAGCGGTTGCGATTGCGACCGGGCAATTGTGCCAAGGCCACCACACCGCATCTATACAACTTTACTATTGTAACTGGGGCCTATGTCATAAAATACACTGGCTTCTGTTACTATAGTAATAACACAATACTTACCCTCCTTCCCGAGCGCAGCGCAAGTCCTTATATCTTCTCGCGTCATGACGCTGTGCGCCGCGCCTTACGGCACGACACTGGATGGTGTCGGGACATCCGCTGCACCAAAGACCTGGGTAATTGCAACATCATTACTGCCTGCTGGGGTCCAACAGACAGCATCACACATGGGCTTAGGTACATGGCCCATGTGTGATACGATCTGTTGGACCATGTATCTAAGCTTACCACAAGGCAGGCTTAGATACAGGACCCCAGCAGCCAGTAATCCTATATCGTATAAGATTAATGTCTGCTGGGGCACTGTACCTAAGCCGAACATGTGGTAGAATTAGACACAGGGTCCAACAGACAGTATCACACATGGGCCCTGTGTCTAAGCCCATGTGTAACGCTGTCTGTTGGACCATGTATCTAAGCTTACCACAATGCTAGCCTGCTGCTGCTTTATTATATCTGGCTGGTTATCAAAATGGGGGTGACCCCAAGTCATATTTTTTTGGAAATGGAATAAACGTTGTGCGGTCGTTGTCTCCCATTTTTCATAACCAGATAGATACAACACAGCAGCAGCAGGCTAGCATTACCAGGGTGGGAAGGGCCACTGTATTTGGCCTTTCCCAGCTTAATAATACCAGCCTGCGGCCGCCCCAGGGCCCTGCCGTCACTACAGATGGCCGGGTACTGGATTGTACCCAGCTCTTCCCGGTATCCCTGGTGGAGGTGGGTACCGGGGTAATAATGGGGGTTAGTGTTATCCTCTGCACCGGTTAACACCAAGCCCCGCCTTAGTAATGGACACTGTCAATCTGCCAGCAGCTATTAATAAGGCGGTAGTAATAAAGTTTTAAAAAAATACAAGGACGTAGAATTTTTTTTTTAATTGAAATAAAAAAAAAAAACACTCAACCCTCATTAACCATTTTATTGAGAATTAAAAAGCCATAATCAAAGTAGTCCTCGAATCCGATGTAGTCCAACGACTGAACCTGTTAAAAAACACTAACACACCCAAAAAAAATTAGTAACACATAAAAAAGCAAAACAATTATTATTTTTACCTTTCCTGGGTCCAGCGCTGGAGCCGCAATGTCAGCTAGCTGGGCCCTATATCTAATCCTATCATGTGTGATACTGTCTGCTGAGCCACTGTATCTAATCCTATTCATACATACATACAAAAATAGAATCCAGCAGCACAGGCTTAAATGAAAGGTGGTGCAAGCCTTAGGGAACTGACCACTGTCCATCTAGACAAAAAGCAGTAAATAGGCAGCACCCACAAAGGCTTATGGTCAAAAAAGTGGGTGCTTTATTGACCCCAAAAGTGGGACGTTTCGGCTCACACAACCTGAGCCTTTCTCAAGCATCCATAGCTATAGGGTCATAGTGCTATAGATATGCTGTCTCATGTATACATATATATATATATACACACACATACATATACACTACCGTTCAAAAGTTTGGGGTCACCCAGACAATTTTGTGTTCTCCATGAAAACTCACACTTATATTTATCAAATGAGTTGCAAAATGACTAGAAAATATAGTCAAGACATTGACAAGGTTAGAAATAATGATTTTTATTTGAAATAATCATTTTCTCCTTCAAACTTTGCTTTCGTCAAAGAATGCTCCATTTGCAGCAATTACAGCATTGCAGACCTTTGGCATTCTAGCTGTTAATTTGCTGAGGTAATCGGGAGAAGTTTCACCCCATGCTTCCAGAAGGCCCTCCCACGAGTTGGATTGGCTTGATGGGCACTTCTTGCGTACCATACGGTCAAGCTGCTCCCACAACAGCTCTATGGGGTTGAGATCTGGTGACTGCGCTGGCCACTCCATTACAGATAGAATACCAGCTGCCTGCTTCTTCCCTAAATAGTTCTTGCATAATTTGGAGGTGTGCTTTGGGTCATTGTCCTGTTGTAGGATGAAATTGGCTCCAATCAAGCGCTGTCCACAGGGTATGGCATGGCGTTGCAAAATGGAGTGATAGCCTTCCTTATTCAAAATCACTTTTACCTTGTACAAATCTCCCACTTTACCAGCACCAAAGCAACCCCAGACCATCACATTACCTCCACCATGCTTGACAAATGGCGTCAGGCACTCTTCCAGCATCTTTTCAGTTGTTCTGCGTCTCACAAATGTTCTTCTGTGTGATCCAAACACCTCAAACTTCGATTCATCTGTCCATAACACTTTTTTACAATCTTCCTCTGTCCAATGTCTGTGTGCTTTTATCCATATTAAAGGGGTTTTCCGAGATCTAAAAAAACACTTTCTTAATAGTCGGACCTTTTTTTTAGCTATAAATACACTCACCTAATACCTTTTAGAAGTTATCTGTTTCTTTCCGTCCTGTAAACGTTCTGTCTTTACATACCGCACTCTGCTTACATGCCTCCTATTACAGCTTCCGGTCCGCTCCCACCATGCATCGCTTTTCTCACAGCATGCCATGCGCCGGGAGCAAGGCCTGTCATACACGCTTTGAGAGCAACCACGCATGCTCAGACGCCGGAGATAGAGTATCCGTTCCACCTCCTCCCTGTGTGCATTGACGTCAGGAATGACGTTCCCGTACATTGAGCAGGCCGGAAAACGGAAGTCAAAGATTATGGACGGGCTAGCGCCAGAAGTAAAGATTTTGCTGCTGGAGACGCATCACGTGACCGGCACTGCAATCGGGTGTTAGAAAATGAGAAAAAAACGTAAGTATATTACAAATGACATTATTTTTATATGTGCAGTCAAATAGAAATTAGTTAATTGGTTCCGGAAAACCCCTTTAATCTTTTCCTTTTATTAGGCAGTCTCAGATATGGTTTTTTCTTTGCCACTCTGCCCTGAAGGCCAGCATCCTGGAGTCGCCTCTTCACTGTAGATGTTGACACTGGCGTCTTGCGGGTTCTATTTAATGAAGCTGCCAGTTGAGGACCTATGAGGTGTCTATTTCTCAAACTAGAGACTCTAATGTACTTGTCTTGTTGCTCAGTTGTGCAGCGGGGCCTCCCACTTCTCTTTCTACTCTGGTTAGAGCCTGTGTGTGCTGTCCTCTGAAGGGAGTAGTACACACCGTTGTAGGAAATCTTCAGTTTCTTGGCAATTTCTCGCATGGAATAGCCTTCATTTCTAAGAACAATAATAGACTGTCAAGTTTCACATGAAAGTTCTCTTTTTCTAGGCATTTTGAGAGTTTAATCAAACCCACAAATGTAATGCTCCAAATTCTCAACTAGCTCAAAGGAAGGTCAGTTTTATAGCTCCTCTAAACAGCAAAACTGTTTACAGCGGTGCTAACATAATTGCACAAGGGTTTTCAAGTGTTTTCTAATCATCCATTAGCCTTCTAACACAGTTAGCAAACACCATGTACCATTAGAACACTGGAGTGATGGTTGCTGGAAATGGGCCTCTATACACCTATGTAGATATTGCATTAACCAGACGTTTGCAGCTAGAATAGTCATTTAGCACATTAACAATGTATAGAGTATATTTCTGATTAATTTAATGTTATCTTCTTTTCTTTAAAAAATAAGGAAATTTCTAAGTGACCCTAAACTTTTGAACGGTAGTGTACATACACACATACATATACACATACATACATACATACATACAAACATACATACATGCACGCACGCACACACACTTTTTTTAGGGGTGAACATATGTTAGTACAAGGATACTTACTGCTGGGGTCCTGTATCTAAGTCTATCATGTGTGGTACTGTCTGCTGGGCCATGTATCTAATCATATCATGTGTGATACTGTCTGTTGGGGCCATGTATCTAAGCCTATCATGTATGATACTGTCTGCTGAGATAAGGTGGGTATGTGGGACTACCCACAGGGGACTGCATGGCACTGTCTACATGGGGGATGTATGCCAGGGGGACTGTATGGGGAACCATACAGAGGGGTTGTGACACTTTATACTGGTGTGTGGGGAACGCTCTACAGGTGTCTTTGATTAGAGTCCCGAGACATAACTTTGCTTGGGGCCCCAGAAATGCCAAATTTGCCCCTGAGGGTTAGTACAAGGATATTTACCGCTGGGGCCCTGTACCTAAGGCTACATTCAAATGAGCGTGAAAGATTAACATGCGTAAAAAACGCACGTAAATCTGGTAGTGCGTGTTGTGTTTTGTATCAGTGTGCTTTGCGTGTGGCATGTGTTATTCACGCACTCGCATGCACTTTCTTTTTTCATTGTAATTGATGCGTGAAACACTGACAGCACACAGATGTCGTCCGTGTGCTGTCCGTGGTTTTCGCACACCCATTGACGTCAATGGGTGACTAGGTGCGTGAAATACACCAATATAGGACATGCAGTGAATTTCACGCAACGGACACTCGCTTTGTGAAAACTCACGCATGTGTAAATAGCCCAATTGAAGTCAATGAGTCTGTGTGCTGTGCGTTGTTTCAACGCACAGCACACGGACGAGAATCACGCTCGTCTGAATGAGTCCTAAGTATATCATGTGTGATACTGTCTGCTGGGGCCATGTATCTAAGCCTATCGTGTGTGATACTGTTTGCTGGGGCCATGTATCTAAGCCTATCATGTATGATACTGTCTGCTGAGACAATGCATCCAATTCTATCCAGCGGTGTAGCTATAGGAGCCTTAGTCTTATAGATATGCTATCTTTGATATGTATGTAAAAATGTATATGTCTCAGGCTTGTGCCCGTGATCTTTTAAGACCCTAGCAACGCCCCTGCTCAAATGTTCTGGATTAGCAGATGAACATGAGAAGTATATAAAATTTAGTTTTCTATTTTTAAAAATAAATAGAGTCCTTTGAACAACAGTCCATCCAGTGGCGAAGCTATAGCGGTTGCAGCGGTCGCATTTGCGACTGGGCCCCGAAGCCAGAGGGGCCCGCACCCCCCCCCGCACCACATCAATAAAAAGTTACTATAGTAACTCGGGCCCCTGTTACTATAGTAAGTGACATTACTTACCTTCCTGTTTCGGAATCGCAGCAGAGGTCCTGACGTCACAACGCTATTCGCCACACACATCGTGAACCTGGATAGATTCAGGACAGAAATTCCGCCGTGGCTGAAGAGGAGGGTAAGATTAATGTCCCTGTCTGCTGAAGCTGATTGGCGGGGTCCGACTCCCTGGAGACACTTTAAGTCCTAAGTGATGCCCCTGGCTACTAGTGCTGCATTGTTGGGTCACTCAGGAGACCCAGCGATGCAGCTGAAAGCTGAGGACCATCGACCATCGGCCATGAGAAGTATTACTAGTGTCCTGATAATGAATACACATGAAATCCAGCCTGGACGTCATGTGTACTCAGAATCCTGACACTTCTGAATCTTTTTTTGTGAGATTCCGGCAAGTGAAACCAAATCTCGTTTAGCTCCGAGATCTCGCGAGATTTCGTATCCGTTGCTGGAATCTCACAAAAAAGAGTCAGAAGTGTCAGGATTCTGAGTACACATGACGTCCAGGCTGGATTTCATGTGTATTCATTATCAGGACACTGTAGTAATGTTAGGGTTTGTGTATGAGGCTACATATAGCGATATATCTATATCGCTAGTGCAGTGTAAATGAATGGAGAGGAGTGCATGATGCCGATTGGTCAGCGTCATGCACTCCTCTGTACAACGCCCACTTGGTCGAAAGAAAAAGTACGCCCACTTGGGCATTAAGAAAGCTCATTAGCATAAACTTAAATCGCTCCTAACTTTGTGAAAAAAGATCGTTTTTTTAAAATAAAAAGCATTAGTCACCTACATTACAGCGCCCATCTCCTTATGTAGGAGATAGGGCACTTATAATGTGGTGACAGAGTCTCTTTAAAGGGAATGTGTTGCCAGAAAAACATGTTTTGTTTTTTTAAATGAAACATTTAGTGTGTGGGTGATTAAACATTGTTCAAATTTTTTTTATTTTTTTCACGAGTCAGGAAATATTATAAATTTATTCTAATTTAGAATATTTCCCATTTCTGGTCACTAGATGGAGCTATTCCCAAAATTGCAGCATTGCAAAATTGGGTAAAAAGCCCTCGCTCTAGTGAGCTCTCAGCATCCCCCCCTCCTTTATCCTGGCTAGTGCCGGGATAAACGAGGGGTTTGAACGGTGTAACCTCCTACACTGTGTGTTGCCATTTTTTGAGCTAACACACAGTGTAGTAGGTTTACATACAGTAGTAAACACACACAAACACGAACATACATTGAAATCTCTTACCTGCTCCTGCCGCCGCGGCTCCCTCCGGCCCGTCCGCTCCGTCTGCTGCCGCTGGTCCAAGTGCACAAGTCCGGAAGCCGCGACCGGAAGTAGTAATATTACTGTCCGGCCGCGACTTCCGGTCCACAGGAAAATGGCGCCGGACGGCGCCAATTTCAAATTGGACTGTGTGGGAGCGGCGCATGCGCAGTTCCCACACAGACGCCGTACACAGAAGTGAATGGGACGGGACCCGTTCGCAGTCCCTATGGGACTGTGGCTGCCGTATTCCATGTCTGTATGTGTCGTTAATCGACACATACAGAAATGGAACAAAAAATGGCAGCCCCCATAGGGAAGAAAAAGTGTAAAAATAAGAAAAAGTAAAACACAAACACACAAATAAATATAAACGTTTTTAATAAAGCACTAACATCTTTAACATATAAAAAAATAATTTGTGATGACACTGTTCCTTTAAAGAGGCTCTGTCACCAGATTTTGCAACCCCTATCTGCTATTGCAGCAGATAGGCGCTGCAATGTAGATTACAGTAACGTTTTTATTTTTAAAAAACGAGCATTTTTGGCCAAGTTATGACCATTTTTGTAATTATGCAAATGAGGCTTGCAAAAGTCCAAGTGGGTGTGTTTAAAAGTAAAAGTCCAAGTGGGCGTGTATTATGTGCGTACATCGGGGCGTTTTTAATACTTTCACTAGCTGGGCGCTCTGAAGAGAAGTAAAATCCTCTTCTCTTCAGAACGCCCAGCTTCTGACAGTGCAGATCTGTGACGTCACTCACAGGTCCTGCATCGTGACGGCCACATCGGCACCAGAGGCTACAGTTGATTCTGCAACAGCATCAGCGTTTGCAGGTAAGTCGATCTTACCCAGTACATACACACATACATATACACATACATACATACATACATACAAACATACATACATGCACGCACGCACACACACTTTTTTTAGGGGTGAACATATGTTAGTACAAGGATACTTACTGCTGGGGTCCTGTATCTAAGTCTATCATGTGTGGTACTGTCTGCTGGGCCATGTATCTAATCATATCATGTGTGATACTGTCTGTTGGGGCCATGTATCTAAGCCTATCATGTATGATACTGTCTGCTGAGATAAGGTGGGTATGTGGGACTACCCACAGGGGACTGCATGGCACTGTCTACATGGGGGATGTATGCCAGGGGGACTGTATGGGGAACCATACAGAGGGGTTGTGACACTTTATACTGGTGTGTGGGGAACGCTCTACAGGTGTCTTTGATTAGAGTCCCGAGACATAACTTTGCTTGGGGCCCCAGAAATGCCAAATTTGCCCCTGAGGGTTAGTACAAGGATATTTACCGCTGGGGCCCTGTACCTAAGGCTACATTCAAATGAGCGTGAAAGATTAACATGCGTAAAAAACGCACGTAAATCTGGTAGTGCGTGTTGTGTTTTGTATCAGTGTGCTTTGCGTGTGGCATGTGTTATTCACGCACTCGCATGCACTTTCTTTTTTCATTGTAATTGATGCGTGAAACACTGACAGCACACAGATGTCGTCCGTGTGCTGTCCGTGGTTTTCGCACACCCATTGACGTCAATGGGTGACTAGGTGCGTGAAATACACCAATATAGGACATGCAGTGAATTTCACGCAACGGACACTCGCTTTGTGAAAACTCACGCATGTGTAAATAGCCCAATTGAAGTCAATGAGTCTGTGTGCTGTGCGTTGTTTCAACGCACAGCACACGGACGAGAATCACGCTCGTCTGAATGAGTCCTAAGTATATCATGTGTGATACTGTCTGCTGGGGCCATGTATCTAAGCCTATCGTGTGTGATACTGTTTGCTGGGGCCATGTATCTAAGCCTATCATGTATGATACTGTCTGCTGAGACAATGCATCCAATTCTATCCAGCGGTGTAGCTATAGGAGCCTTAGTCTTATAGATATGCTATCTTTGATATGTATGTAAAAATGTATATGTCTTAGGCTTGTGCCCGTGATCTTTTAAGACCCTAGCAACGCCCCTGCTCAAATGTTCTGGATTAGCAGATGAACATGAGAAGTATATAAAATTTAGTTTTCTATTTTTAAAAATAAATAGAGTCCTTTGAACAACAGTCCATCCAGTGGCGAAGCTATAGCGGTTGCAGCGGTCGCATTTGCGACTGGGCCCCGAAGCCAGAGGGGCCCGCACCCCCCCCCGCACCACATCAATAAAAAGTTACTATAGTAACTCGGGCCCCTGTTACTATAGTAAGTGACATTACTTACCTTCCTGTTTCGGAATCGCAGCAGAGGTCCTGACGTCACAACGCTATGCGCCACACACATCGTGAACCTGGATAGATTCAGGACAGAAATTCCGCCGTGGCTGAAGAGGAGGGTAAGATTAATGTCCCTGTCTGCTGAAGCTGATTGGCGGGGTCCGACTCCCTGGAGACACTTTAAGTCCTAAGTGATGCCCCTGGCTACTAGTGCTGCATTGTTGGGTCACTCAGGAGACCCAGCGATGCAGCTGAAAGCTGAGGACCATCGACCATCGGCCATGAGAAGTATTACTAGTGTCCTGATAATGAATACACATGAAATCCAGCCTGGACGTCATGTGTACTCAGAATCCTGACACTTCTGAATCTTTTTTTGTGAGATTCCGGCAAGTGAAACCAAATCTCGTTTAGCTCCGAGATCTCGCGAGATTTCGTATCCGTTGCTGGAATCTCACAAAAAAGAGTCAGAAGTGTCAGGATTCTGAGTACACATGACGTCCAGGCTGGATTTCATGTGTATTCATTATCAGGACACTGTAGTAATGTTAGGGTTTGTGTATGAGGCTGCATATAGCGATATATCTATATCGCTAGTGCAGTGTAAATGAATGGAGAGGAGTGCATGATGCCGATTGGTCAGCGTCATGCACTCCTCTGTACAACGCCCACTTGGTCGAAAGAAAAAGTACGCCCACTTGGGCATTAAGAAAGCTCATTAGCATAAACTTAAATCGCTCCTAACTTTGTGAAAAAAGATCGTTTTTTTAAAATAAAAAGCATTAGTCACCTACATTACAGCGCCCATCTCCTTATGTAGGAGATAGGGCACTTATAATGTGGTGACAGAGTCTCTTTAAAGGGAATGTGTTGCCAGAAAAACATGTTTTGTTTTTTTAAATGAAACATTTAGTGTGTGGGTGATTAAACATTGTTCAAATTTTTTTTATTTTTTTCACGAGTCAGGAAATATTATAAATTTATTCTAATTTAGAATATTTCCCATTTCTGGTCACTAGATGGAGCTATTCCCAAAATTGCAGCATTGCAAAATTGGGTAAAAAGCCCTCGCTCTAGTGAGCTCTCAGCATCCCCCCCTCCTTTATCCTGGCTAGTGCCGGGATAAACGAGGGGTTTGAACGGTGTAACCTCCTACACTGTGTGTTGCCATTTTTTGAGCTAACACACAGTGTAGTAGGTTTACATACAGTAGTAAACACACACAAACACGAACATACATTGAAATCTCTTACCTGCTCCTGCCGCCGCGGCTCCCTCCGGCCCGTCCGCTCCGTCTGCTGCCGCTGGTCCAAGTGCACAAGTCCGGAAGCCGCGACCGGAAGTAGTAATATTACTGTCCGGCCGCGACTTCCGGTCCACAGGAAAATGGCGCCGGACGGCGCCAATTTCAAATTGGACTGTGTGGGAGCGGCGCATGCGCAGTTCCCACACAGACGCCGTACACAGAAGTGAATGGGACGGGACCCGTTCGCAGTCCCTATGGGACTGTGGCTGCCGTATTCCATGTCTGTATGTGTCGTTAATCGACACATACAGAAATGGAACAAAAAATGGCAGCCCCCATAGGGAAGAAAAAGTGTAAAAATAAGAAAAAGTAAAACACAAACACACAAATAAATATAAACGTTTTTAATAAAGCACTAACATCTTTAACATATAAAAAAATAATTTGTGATGACACTGTTCCTTTAAAGAGGCTCTGTCACCAGATTTTGCAACCCCTATCTGCTATTGCAGCAGATAGGCGCTGCAATGTAGATTACAGTAACGTTTTTATTTTTAAAAAACGAGCATTTTTGGCCAAGTTATGACCATTTTTGTAATTATGCAAATGAGGCTTGCAAAAGTCCAAGAGGGTGTGTTTAAAAGTAAAAGTCCAAGTGGGCGTGTATTATGTGCGTACATCGGGGCGTTTTTAATACTTTCACTAGCTGGGCGCTCTGAAGAGAAGTAAAATCCTCTTCTCTTCAGAACGCCCAGCTTCTGACAGTGCAGATCTGTGACGTCACTCACAGGTCCTGCATCGTGACGGCCACATCGGCACCAGAGGCTACAGTTGATTCTGCAACAGCATCAGCGTTTGCAGGTAAGTCGATCTTACCCAGTACATACACACATACATATACACATACATACATACATACATACAAACATACATACATGCACGCACGCACACACACTTTTTTTAGGGGTGAACATATGTTAGTACAAGGATACTTACTGCTGGGGTCCTGTATCTAAGTCTATCATGTGTGGTACTGTCTGCTGGGCCATGTATCTAATCATATCATGTGTGATACTGTCTGTTGGGGCCATGTATCTAAGCCTATCATGTATGATACTGTCTGCTGAGATAAGGTGGGTATGTGGGACTACCCACAGGGGACTGCATGGCACTGTCTACATGGGGGATGTATGCCAGGGGGACTGTATGGGGAACCATACAGAGGGGTTGTGACACTTTATACTGGTGTGTGGGGAACGCTCTACAGGTGTCTTTGATTAGAGTCCCGAGACATAACTTTGCTTGGGGCCCCAGAAATGCCAAATTTGCCCCTGAGGGTTAGTACAAGGATATTTACCGCTGGGGCCCTGTACCTAAGGCTACATTCAAATGAGCGTGAAAGATTAACATGCGTAAAAAACGCACGTAAATCTGGTAGTGCGTGTTGTGTTTTGTATCAGTGTGCTTTGCGTGTGGCATGTGTTATTCACGCACTCGCATGCACTTTCTTTTTTCATTGTAATTGATGCGTGAAACACTGACAGCACACAGATGTCGTCCGTGTGCTGTCCGTGGTTTTCGCACACCCATTGACGTCAATGGGTGACTAGGTGCGTGAAATACACCAATATAGGACATGCAGTGAATTTCACGCAACGGACACTCGCTTTGTGAAAACTCACGCATGTGTAAATAGCCCAATTGAAGTCAATGAGTCTGTGTGCTGTGCGTTGTTTCAACGCACAGCACACGGACGAGAATCACGCTCGTCTGAATGAGTCCTAAGTATATCATGTGTGATACTGTCTGCTGGGGCCATGTATCTAAGCCTATCGTGTGTGATACTGTTTGCTGGGGCCATGTATCTAAGCCTATCATGTATGATACTGTCTGCTGAGACAATGCATCCAATTCTATCCAGCGGTGTAGCTATAGGAGCCTTAGTCTTATAGATATGCTATCTTTGATATGTATGTAAAAATGTATATGTCTCAGGCTTGTGCCCGTGATCTTTTAAGACCCTAGCAACGCCCCTGCTCAAATGTTCTGGATTAGCAGATGAACATGAGAAGTATATAAAATTTAGTTTTCTATTTTTAAAAATAAATAGAGTCCTTTGAACAACAGTCCATCCAGTGGCGAAGCTATAGCGGTTGCAGCGGTCGCATTTGCGACTGGGCCCCGAAGCCAGAGGGGCCCGCACCCCCCCCCGCACCACATCAATAAAAAGTTACTATAGTAACTCGGGCCCCTGTTACTATAGTAAGTGACATTACTTACCTTCCTGTTTCGGAATCGCAGCAGAGGTCCTGACGTCACAACGCTATGCGCCACACACATCGTGAACCTGGATAGATTCAGGACAGAAATTCCGCCGTGGCTGAAGAGGAGGGTAAGATTAATGTCCCTGTCTGCTGAAGCTGATTGGCGGGGTCCGACTCCCTGGAGACACTTTAAGTCCTAAGTGATGCCCCTGGCTACTAGTGCTGCATTGTTGGGTCACTCAGGAGACCCAGCGATGCAGCTGAAAGCTGAGGACCATCGACCATCGGCCATGAGAAGTATTACTAGTGTCCTGATAATGAATACACATGAAATCCAGCCTGGACGTCATGTGTACTCAGAATCCTGACACTTCTGAATCTTTTTTTGTGAGATTCCGGCAAGTGAAACCAAATCTCGTTTAGCTCCGAGATCTCGCGAGATTTCGTATCCGTTGCTGGAATCTCACAAAAAAGAGTCAGAAGTGTCAGGATTCTGAGTACACATGACGTCCAGGCTGGATTTCATGTGTATTCATTATCAGGACACTGTAGTAATGTTAGGGTTTGTGTATGAGGCTGCATATAGCGATATATCTATATCGCTAGTGCAGTGTAAATGAATGGAGAGGAGTGCATGATGCCGATTGGTCAGCGTCATGCACTCCTCTGTACAACGCCCACTTGGTCGAAAGAAAAAGTACGCCCACTTGGGCATTAAGAAAGCTCATTAGCATAAACTTAAATCGCTCCTAACTTTGTGAAAAAAGATCGTTTTTTTAAAATAAAAAGCATTAGTCACCTACATTACAGCGCCCATCTCCTTATGTAGGAGATAGGGCACTTATAATGTGGTGACAGAGTCTCTTTAAAGGGAATGTGTTGCCAGAAAAACATGTTTTGTTTTTTTAAATGGAACATTTAGTGTGTGGGTGATTAAACATTGTTCAAATTTTTTTTATTTTTTTCACGAGTCAGGAAATATTATAAATTTATTCTAATTTAGAATATTTCCCATTTCTGGTCACTAGATGGAGCTATTCCCAAAATTGCAGCATTGCAAAATTGGGTAAAAAGCCCTCGCTCTAGTGAGCTCTCAGCATCCCCCCCTCCTTTATCCTGGCTAGTGCCGGGATAAACGAGGGGTTTGAACGGTGTAACCTCCTACACTGTGTGTTGCCATTTTTTGAGCTAACACACAGTGTAGTAGGTTTACATACAGTAGTAAACACACACAAACACGAACATACATTGAAATCTCTTACCTGCTCCTGCCGCCGCGGCTCCCTCCGGCCCGTCCGCTCCGTCTGCTGCCGCTGGTCCAAGTGCACAAGTCCGGAAGCCGCGACCGGAAGTAGTAATATTACTGTCCGGCCGCGACTTCCGGTCCACAGGAAAATGGCGCCGGACGGCGCCAATTTCAAATTGGACTGTGTGGGAGCGGCGCATGCGCAGTTCCCACACAGACGCCGTACACAGAAGTGAATGGGACGGGACCCGTTCGCAGTCCCTATGGGACTGTGGCTGCCGTATTCCATGTCTGTATGTGTCGTTAATCGACACATACAGAAATGGAACAAAAAATGGCAGCCCCCATAGGGAAGAAAAAGTGTAAAAATAAGAAAAAGTAAAACACAAACACACAAATAAATATAAACGTTTTTAATAAAGCACTAACATCTTTAACATATAAAAAAATAATTTGTGATGACACTGTTCCTTTAAAGAGGCTCTGTCACCAGATTTTGCAACCCCTATCTGCTATTGCAGCAGATAGGCGCTGCAATGTAGATTACAGTAACGTTTTTATTTTTAAAAAACGAGCATTTTTGGCCAAGTTATGACCATTTTTGTAATTATGCAAATGAGGCTTGCAAAAGTCCAAGTGGGTGTGTTTAAAAGTAAAAGTCCAAGTGGGCGTGTATTATGTGCGTACATCGGGGCGTTTTTAATACTTTCACTAGCTGGGCGCTCTGAAGAGAAGTAAAATCCTCTTCTCTTCAGAACGCCCAGCTTCTGACAGTGCAGATCTGTGACGTCACTCACAGGTCCTGCATCGTGACGGCCACATCGGCACCAGAGGCTACAGTTGATTCTGCAACAGCATCAGCGTTTGCAGGTAAGTCGATCTTACCTGCAAACGCTGATGCTGCTGCAGAATCAACTGTAGCCTCTGGTGCCGATGTGGCCGTCACGATGCAGGACCTGTGAGTGACGTCACAGATCTGCACTGTCAGAAGCTGGGCGTTCTGAAGAGAAGAGGATGTTACTTCTCTTCAGAGCGCCCAGCTAGTAAAAGTATTAAAAACGCCCCGATGTACGCACATAATACACGCCCACTTGGACTTTTACTTTTAAACACACCCACTTGGATTTTTGCAAGCCTCATTTGCATAACTACAAAAATGGTCATAACTTGGCCAAAAATGCTCGTTTTTTAAAAATAAAAACGTTACTGTAATCTACATTGCAGCGCCTATCTGCTGCAATAGCAGATAGGGGTTGCAAAATCTGGTGACAGAGCCTCTTTAAGTTAATGGTAAAATTTGGTCGACACATTCATTGTTTATTTGTGAAAAACACCAAAATGTAGAGAAAATGTGCAAAAAGTAGCATTTTTTATTTATTTAATGTATCTGCTTGTAAGACAGATAGTAATACTACGGAAAATAGCTACTAGTTAACATTTCATTTCCCGTATGTCTACTTTATGTTTGCATTGTTTTTTGAAGATCTTTTTATTTCTCTAGGACGTTACAGGGCTTAGAACTTTAGCAGCAATTTCTCACATTTTCAAGAAAATCTCAAAAGTCTTTTTTAGAGACCGGTTTAGTTCTGAACTGGTTTTGAGGACCTAATATATTATAAACCCCCTATAAATTACCCCATTTTAAAAACGGAACCCCTCAAAGTATTCAAAACAGCATTTAGAAAGTGCCTTAACTCTTTAGCCGTTTTACAGGAATTAAAGCAAAGTGGAGGTGAAAATCTGGTTTAATAAATTTTTCTCTGTAACACAGGAGGTTTTACCAGGGAAACACAACTCAATATTTATTGCCCAGATTCTACATGTGGTAAATGCAGGGAAACACAACTCAATATTTATTACCCAGATTCTGCATGTGGCCCTAGTGTGGTAATGGACTGAAGCAGCCTCAGGAGCATAGGAGCACCTACAGGATTTTGGAGCCTTCTTTTTATTAGAATATATTTTAGCCACCAAGTCGGGTTTGAAGATGTCTCGTGGTGCCAAAACAAAGGAAATACCCCCAAAAATACCACATTTGGCAAACTTAACCCCTCAAGGAATTTATCAAGGGGTGTAGTGAGCATTTTGACCCTACAGGTTTGTTTTTTTTGCTAAATTTAGTGGAATTAGGCAGGGGAAATTAAAATCTACGTTTTTCTAATAAAATGTTGTTTTAGCTCCGATTTTTCCATTTTCACAATAGTTAAAAGAGAAAAAGAACCCCAACATTTGTAAAGCATTTGGAAAGCAAACTCTTCTGAGTACAGCAATACCCGATATGTGTTTATAAACTGCTGTTTGGACACACGGCAGGGCTCAGAAGGGAAAGGGCGCCATTTGGTTTTTGGAGCTCAAGTTTTGCTGGAATAGTTATCGGGTGCCATGTCGGATTTGCAAAGCCACTGCGGGACAAAATCAGGGGAAACACCCCAAAAGTGACCCAATTTGTGAAACTACACCCCTTAAGAAATTTATCGAGGGTTATAGTGAGCATTTTTATTTCACAGGGTTTTTTGCAGAATTTAGTGGAATTAGGCAGTGAAAATGAAAATCTATGTTTTCTTTCTAATAAAATGTAGTTTTATCTCAGATTTTTCCATTTTTACAATAGATAAAGGACAAAAAGAACCCCAATGTTTGTAAGGAAAACTCTTCTGAGCACGGCAATACCCAATATGTGGTAACAAACTGGTGTTTGGACCCAGGGCAGGGCTCAGAACGGAAGGAGCGCCATTTGGCTTTTCAAGCTAAACTTTTGCTGGAATGGTTTTCGGGTGCCAGGTTTCATTTGCAAAGCCCATGAGAGGCCAAAACAGTAGAAACCCCCAAAAGTGACCCCATTTGGGAAACTATACGCCTCAGGGTATAGTGAGTATTTAGACCCCACTGGTCTTTTGCAGAATTTATTGGAATTAGGGCATGAAAATGAAAATCTACATTTTGTTCCACTAAATTGTAGCATTTCTTCATTTTCACAAGGAATAAAGGAGAAAAAGCACCCCAACATTTGTAAAGCAATTTCTCCTGATTACGGCACTACCCCGCATGTGGTCATACACTGCTGTTTGGACACACGGCAGGACTTAGAAAGGCAAGAGTGCTATTTGGCATGCAGATTTTGCTGGATTGTTTTTTTTCCACCATGTAAATTTGCAAAACCCCTGAGTACAGTGGAAGCCCCGAGAAGTGACCCCTTTTTCAAAACTACACCCCTCAAGGCATTTATCATTTGCCTGGACATATGTCAGAGCTCAGAAGTAAAGAGCACCATGTGCACTTGAGGCCTATTTTGGTGATTTTCACAGCATTGGCCCACAATTGCAGGGCTCTGAGGTCAAATTTTTTAGATAAAAAATGTGAATATTTCTGTGGGTAGTAGCTGTCACAGGTAACAAGCTCAGGTCAAGGTACAAATCCCACTCAAAAGTGTTACAAAACAAGTGCAAAATAAAATGTACCGAGTAGATGCACATTTCCAATATACCCTGTCCAGTGGGAAATTTTATCATTTTATGATAAACATATTTATAAAGGGGTTTACTTGGTCCAAGGGCTTGCCACTTTTATCGCATGCACTTAGAAGAACTCCCAAAGGGCATGTTGTTGTTATCACTATATGAACATTTAGTTTAAAAATTAACAAAGTTTGGGTCCCCAGCAAGTGCCAACAAACTTAAACCAAAGATTTATCAAATTGATCAACTCCATCACTGAGATGCACAGAATCACCAGGAAGGCACAGCCTGAGTCAATACAATGTGCTTGTCATGAACTGAAGGCAGTATCACAAATCCAAGCAGCCTTGCAGACAGGCAACATGCCGGAGGAAGAGGACTCAGATGCGGAGGGTTTGTGGCAGTCATAATAAAACTCCACTAATCCGCCTACGATGGAACTCACTATAACAAGCCTCACTGTCTGACAGATGAAAAGGACCATACCAAGTCCTGCTGACATCAACTACTGTCAAGGTAAAGAAGAAATCCACCTGGATCCACATCTCAGCCTTCAAAAAGGCTTAATAGCCCACTAAAAAGAGCGAAGAGCCAGGCAGCCAAGATAAACCAGTCAGCAGCATCCAAGTGTTGTTCACAGCGGAAGACAAGTAAGTAACCAGGAGGTGGGTAATAATAAATCCCTCACTGGACACCACCGTACAGTTTGATTCCACAACTGTGTGGGTTACCCTAAGGGCTTATTCAGACGAACGTGATATACGTCCGTGCAACGCGCGTGATTTTCACGCGCCTCGCACGGACCTATATTAGTCTATGGGGCCGTGCAGACAGTCAGTGATTTTTGCGTAGCGTGAGTCTGCTGTGAAAAACTCACGACATGTCCGTTCTTTGTGCGTATTTCGCGCATCACGCACCCATTGAAGTCAATGGGTGCGTGAAAATCATGCGCACTACACAGAAGCACTTCCGTGGGACGCGTGTGATTCGCACAACAGCAGTAAAATTATGAATGTAAACAGAAAAGCATCACGTGATTTTCTGTTTACAAACATCCAAACGGAGTGTCATAATGATGGCGGCTGTGCGAAAAGCACATATGGTGATGACACACGGAGCTGTTAAGTGCCTTTTGCGCATGCAAAATGCCGCGTTTTTTGCGTGCGCAAAACGCACACGATCGTGTGAATCTGGCCTAAGGGCGACAGTCAGTGAAGAGCAGAAGACAGAAGAGGACAAAAATGTACAGGACTTGTCAATGCACTAATGGGAACCAAACCTGGGGCGGAAATACTGAGATTGGTGATAGCATGAGATCGGTAATAGCATTATTTTATTAGTTGAGGCCCTATTGTTTTTATTGTTTGAGGTTTATTATCATAATATATGTAAATATGCCATGGTACTGCAAACTGCAAAGTGCTAAAAGTGTTTTATTATGTGGAGTTATGAGGTGAAGGTGTCACGTTGGGTACGTGGATCCACTGGGCCGTACCGCTTGGACGGTATGGCAGCTGGCCAATAGGACACAGTTCACAGTCTTTAGTTTGTATAGTATACCTATGGCAGCTCGGACAGTAGCAAGACAGGCTCGGCTGGGACTAGGCAACAGGCTCGGCTGGGACTAGGCAGCAGGCAGACGTCAGGCGTGGTGTAGCAGGACAGGCGTGGATACAGCACAGCACGACTTTAGCTCAACACGACACTTGACCAGGATAGCACAGTATACAGGTAGCAGGAACCGGAAACACTGGGAACTGGGAAACACTAGGAGACCATTTGCATAGACAAACTTTCGGTACGACAACAAGGCTCAGGCATGGGAGAAAGGGGCTGAGCCCTTCTTATAGTCCAAGGTGCTCATGGACTAATTTTGACATTAACTCAGGTGCGCGCGTGGGACCCGGCCGAGGTAAGCAGAAGTGAGTGCTGGTATCTCCTGAGGAGGAGACTGGGTCCAGCGCTCGCAGATTCATGGCTGCAGCCATCAGGAGGTGAGTAAGCCTGATGGCCTGTGGCCATGGACATGACAGAAGGTCACTAGTTGTTGTCACTCATAAGTAAGAAGAACATGGCAGCAATGAGAGCCCTGAGATTATGTTATGTGACATTACTCCTGGGTATCTTTTGGTTTGAAAAAAATGCTGCCCACGAACTGTTATATCCGTAGTGGTAAAAATTCTGTTAAAGAGGCTCTGTCACCACATTATAAGTGCCCTATCTCCTACATAAGGAGATCGGTGCTATAATGTAGGTGACAGCAGTGCTTTTTATTTAAAAAAAACCGATCTATTTTCACCACTTTATTAGCGATTTTAGATTTATGCTAATGAGTGTCTTAATGCCCAAGTGGGCGTATTTTTACTTTAGACCAAGTGGGCGTTGTGCAAAGGAGTGTATGACGCTGACCAATCAGCATCATGCACTCCTCTCCATTCATTTAGGCAGCACATAGGGATCCTTTTAGATCACTATGTGCTGTCTTATACTAACACATTAACAATACTGAAGTGTTTAGACAGTGAATAGACATTCCACGGGATGTCTATTCACAATCCCTGCACTTTGTTACTGTTTCTGTGGTAGTTACAGCAGAGCAAAGCGTAATCTCGTTGTAACCTGTCATCTACAGCGTAATCTCGCGAGATTACGCTTGCTCTGCTGTAAGTACCAAAAAGCAGGCCTGAGTTTGTACAAGTTCTGGGAACTGGGTCTGTGGGCTCTGGGAGACAAAGATTTTAGCACAATGGGGCCAAATGGGAACTTAGATGTAGTGGGAACCAGCCCGCTCGCTGAGACGAGAGAAAGGAAGGGACCTGTGAAAGCATGGAATCAATGGAGACAGAGGGCTCCAGAAATCCATAAATGATTGGCTCAGTGGCTCAGGTCCAGATATCCTGCATGTGTAATACAGATTATTGCTATAATCCCTGTGTTTGATGTCATGTGTCACGTGTTCACAATGCACCTTAAGGGTACGTTCGCACGTCTTAACAAAATACGTCTGAAATTACAGAGCTGTTTTCAGGCGAAAACAGCTCCTGTATTTCAGACGTTTTTGCAAATGCACACGTTTTTCGCGGTGTCCATTACGGACGTAATTGGAGCTGTTTTTCAATGGAGACAATGAAAAACGGCTCAAATTACGTCCCAAGAAGTGACATGCACTTCTTTGACGCGGGCGTCTTTTTACGCGCCGTCTTTTGACAGCGACGCGTAAAATTACACCTCGTCTGAACAGAACATCGTAAGACCCATTGCAAGCAATGGGCAGATGTTTGCAGACGTATTGGAGCCGTCTTTTCAGGCATAATTCGAGGCGTAAAACGCCCGAATTACGTCTGAAAATAGGCCGTGTGAACATACCCTTACAGGGTCTGGACAAGTAATGGACCAGATTCTTCCCTTTCTCTGTAGGTTAGATTAGTCTCCATTTTGAGGACACGAAATGAGTGCAGATCATGTGTTAAACTATGTGACGTTTTTATGTGTTCTTTATGTCCTTGATATCTAGATGTTCTTGAATGGCTCCGTATGTGTTTCTTTTGCTATAAACATAGATGCTTTTGCTGCACCATTTCCAGGACAGTTATGACTAGATATAGCTTGCTGTGTTTTTATGTGTTATTTGTAACCAATCTTTGATTTAGCCAGGAAATCTGTATTTCCTTAGTAGTTACAAGGCCTATAAGGCTGGGTTCACACGTGGCGGAATTTCACTAGAATTCCGCTGCGGACACTCCGCAGCGTTAATCCGCAGCGGAGCCGTTTCTGCATTGACTTCCACTTCTATTTAGAAGTGTTCGTTTAGACGATGCGTAAAATTCCGCTGCGGAGCATAGGCTGCGGAGCGGAATTTGGTGTCCGCAGCATGCTCTGTCTGTTGCGGAGCAGTGGCGGACTCATGGCGGAATTTCTCCATTGACTTCAATGGAGATTCTAATTTCCGCAATGAAGTCCGCAGCTGTCATGCACATGTTATGTGTGCTGCGGATGCGTCTTGCTTTTTTAACTTGACATTTCTTCATTCTGGCTGGACCTATGTATTTCTAGGTCTACAGCCAGACTGAGGAAGTCAATGGGGCTCCCGTAATGACGGGAGCGTTGCTAGGAGACGTCTGTAAATAGTCACTGTCCAGGGTGCTGAAAGAGTTAAGCGATCGGCAGTAACTGTTTCTGCACCCGGGACAGTGACTACCGATCCCAATATACAGCAACCTGTAAAAAAATAGAAGTTCATACTTACCGAGAACTCCCTGCTTCTGTCTCCAGTCCGGCCTCCCAGGATGACGTTTCAGTCTAAGTGACGGCTGCAGCCAATCACAGGCCAAGCACAGGCTGCAGCGGTCACATGGACTGGCGCGTCATCCAGGGAGGTCGGGCTGGATGCCGAAAGAGGGACGCGTCACCAAGACAACGGCCGGTAAGTATGAAATTCGTTTACTTTCACTAGGGAAAGTGCTGTCCCTTCTCTCTATCCTGCACTGATAGAGAGAAGGGAAGCACTTTTCCCGCAGTCCGCAGCAGCTAGTCCGCATCAATTTTCTGCACATTTTGGGCAGATCCGCAGCCGTAATCCGCAACCCGGATTAGGTGCGGCATTGATGCGGACAGTTGCGGAGGAAATCCGCCACGTGTGGTCATGCCCTAAGTGGTCACCTATATGTTCAGTAGGTAATTGCACTTTAGGAAATGTGGTTTCAGCTGTGCGGGTCAGAAAAAATCTTGCCCTTTCTAAGGAGTTTCCTTTAGTAAAGAGATGATTTATTCTGTAAATCTAAGGGTATGTTCACACGTAGTGACCAAAAACTTCTGAAAATACAGAGCTGTTTTCAGGCGAAAACAGCTCCTGATTTTCAGACGTTTTTGGAGCAACTCGCTTTTTTCGCGGCGTTTATTACGGCTGTTTTTGGAGCTGTTTTTAAATGGAGTCAATGAAAAACGCCTCCAAAAACAGCCCAAGAAGTGTCCTGCACTTCTTTTGACGAGCCGTCATTTTACTCGCCGTATTTTGACAGCGGGACAGTCCCGAGTTTTGCACCGCTGTCCCGCCATTCCGGCCAGTCTGAAAAATATTCTGCCATGCCCCGAATCCTCTCTGTCACCAGCTACACCCCCCGCAACGTTATCCCTGTCCCTTGAGCTGCCTGCGCTCAGCGTGACAACGTCACTGTGACGCTCAGCGAAACGCAGCAGCAATCTACCTGGAGCGAGGGAGCAGGGCGTAGCAGACACTCCGGAGTGGAGCACTGCAGAGAAAATGAAACCACGGGACAGTGAGTAGAGAGTTTAAACAATTTAGTGCCTGGGAACACTAGCGTTTCTAAAATCATAAAATAAATGACATTATTTTATGACTTTATAAACTCTAGCGTCTCAAGGCACGTTCTTTTTAAATATAAAAAAACCCAAGTGGATGCCCTATGTGGAGTTAAATGAGTTCTCCAGTCCCTAAAAATGTATGGCCTATCCTCAGGATAGGACATCAATAGCTCATTGGTCGGGGTCCGACTCCCGAGACCCCCACCGATCATCTGTTTTTAAGGGGGTGCAGTTCTTGTACGAGCGCTGCGGCCCCTTCATTTCTACTTGCTCACTGTGAATCGACATGGATGTAGCTGTGATTTACTGGTATTGCAGCCTTCTTCTTCCATTCACTTCAATGGGAGAAGTCTGCAATACTGTGAATCACCGATACATCAGTGTCGACCATTCACAGTGAGCAAGAGGAAATTAAAATCGTACGAGCGCTGCACCCCCTTCAAAACAGCTGATCGACGGGGGTCCCGGGAGTCAACCCCAACCAATCAGCTTTTAGGGACTGGAAAAACCTCTTAAAGAGGCTCTGTCACCAGATTATAACTTGACTATTTTCTACATAATCTGATCAGCGCTGTAATGTAGATAACAGCAGTGGTTTTTATTTTGAAAAACGATCATTTTTGAGCAAGTTATGAGCTAGTTTAGATTTATGCTAATGAGTTTCTCAATGGACAACTGGGCGTTTTTTTACTTTTTACCAACTGGGTGTTGTACAGAGGAGTGTATTAGGCTGACCAATCAGTGATCAATCAGCGTCCTGCACTTCTCATTGTTCCAGCCCAGCATGATCCACAGCACAGTGTGATTGTGCAGTGAAAGAAGCTTGGCTGACGGCTCGTCAAAAGAACCTCTTAAAGAGGCTCTGTCACCAGATTATAACTTGACTATTTTCTACATAATCTGATCAGCGCTGTAATGTAGATAACAGCAGTGGTTTTTATTTTGAAAAACGATCATTTTTGAGCAAGTTATGAGCTAGTTTAGATTTATGCTAATGAGTTTCTCAATGGACAACTGGGCGTTTTTTTACTTTTTACCAACTGGGTGTTGTACAGAGGAGTGTATTAGGCTGACCAATCAGTGATCAATCAGCGTCCTGCACTTCTCATTGTTCCAGCCCAGCATGATCCACAGCACAGTGTGATTGTGCAGTGAAAGAAGCTTGGCTGACGGCTCGTCAAAAGAAGTGCAGGACACTTCTTGGGCTGTTTTTGGAGGCGTTTTTCATTGATAACAGCAGTGGTTTTTATTTTGAAAAACGATCATTTTTGAGCAAGTTATGAGCTAGTTTAGATTTATGCTAATGAGTTTCTCAATGGACAACTGGGCGTTTTTTTACTTTTTACCAACTGGGTGTTGTACAGAGGAGTGTATTAGGCTGACCAATCAGTGATCAATCAGCGTCCTGCACTTCTCATTGTTCCAGCCAAGCTTCTTTCACTGCACAATCACACTGTGCTGTGGATCATGCTGGGCTGGAACAATGAGAAGTCTGTGACGCTGATTGGTCACTGATTGGTCAGCCTCATACACTCCTCTGTACAACACCCAGTTGGTAAAAAGTAAAAAAAACGCCCAGTTGTCCATTGAGAAACTCATTAGCATAAATCTAAACTAGCTCATAACTTGCTCAAAAATGATCGTTTTTCAAAATAAAAACCACTGCTGTTATCTACATTACAGCGCCGATCAGATTATGTAGAAGATAGTCAAGTTATAATCTGGTGACAGAGCCTCTTTAAGGGCCTGTTCGCATCAGCGTTGCCCTTCCGTTGTGGAGTTCCATCGGAGGTTTCCGTCAGGTTAACCCCTAAACGGAAATCTTAGCTTCTGTTTCCCCCACCAATGGTGACGGAAACGTTGTTAATGGTTTCCGTTGGTCACCGTTGCGACAGGGTTCCATTGTTTTGATGGAATCAACAGCGCAGTCGACTGCGCTATTGGTTCCTTCAAAACAACGGAACCCTGTCAGAAATTTCCAGATTCAAAAGTTGGGCGGTATGGATAAAGAAATATAATCAGTATAGCTTTTGCTAATAATCAATTGCCATTATTACATGCTGATGCTACATATATGTATACTCTGGCTATGTATACGTTGCCTGAAATGTATGTAATATATTCTTGCTAGCTGAGGTTTGTTCTATTACAGTATTCTCTGAATATCAGACTGTTGGCTACTCATTCAAGGCCCATCTGAGATAAGACTGCCAAGTTTACTAGAGACAGACATGATATTCAGACAACATAAAGCTGGTACATAGAATGACGTGTTATTAGTATGCATTTCTTGTGTGGTCAATTACTTGTAAGGCGGTTCCTCAATGGCACTTAGCCAGAAAAGACCTTTAAAAGGTTAATCCAAAATTTTACCTTTACGTCTTGTGTCTAAACTCTTGAGAGGACCTCCATGACCATGTCTTTTTTATTTTCTTATTTCTCTATCTCTCCCTCTCATTATTGTAACTTTTCATCCTTAATAAAGCTTTAATTTAATTTCACCATGAGAGTTTGTTTAAGATTTCCTTATTATGCTGAATGGAGGAATACAGTGCTGGCTTAAAAAAAAAGAAAACATCCATACTCACCCCCTCCCCTTTTTCTGCGCATAGTCTGGCCTCCCAAGATGACATTGCAGGCCATGTGACGCTGCAGCAGTCACTTGGGATGAAATGTTATCCCAGGAGGCCGGACTGCATTAAGAAGGAGAGCGTTCTGGGTAAGTATGATTTTTTTTTCCTGAGTTGCGATTTTTGCGGTGAAATCGCTGCGATTCCGCCGCAAAAGTCACAACACTTGGCTTTCTGTTGCGGGTTTTGAATTCAATGGGGAAAACACGCAACTTAAAATCAATGAAAACGCAGCATAAATTGAAATGCTGCAGATTTAATTTCCGCACCGCAGGTCAATTTATTAACATTTACGCTGCGATTTTTTCCGCAGCGTGGGCAAAATCTCATCCACTTTGTTGTTTTTTTTAAATATATTTGTATTCTAATCTTGTTCAAAGTTGGTGGCTATTTTAGATCTGAATAATGGTGCACGCCTCCCCAGAGGAAGCCGGAAGGGCAAAACCCAGGGTCGGGCAGGAGTGTTTGGTGTGTCGGAATTTGGTGCACAGAATTCTGTTGCGGAAATTCCGCAGTGCTTACACTATGTCGGAAACCCGGCCTTAGGCCGGCCCTGGTTGGATCACAGTGTATCTGCACACTATTTAAAGACTCATAACAAAAATCCAAAGGGGACAGAATGGTCACGCCATTAGGTATATACGATATGATTGGTTGAGACATTCTCAGTCCTGATTAGAGGATGAATTTAGGCGGCTGTTATGATTTAGAGAATTGCTCCCATGTAAAATAATCTAGACGGTTGTGATTGGTAGATAATATGGGGTGGGAATTTTAAATGTATTTTTAATATTTGTGAATAGAGGTGTAAGATATAAGATGTAAGACATAAGAATCAGCGGGCATACTACTGGTGGGAGTGTATCACATGTCATTCAGAGATACATAATAATGGGGATCTTAAAATATGTACGAATTTCTATATAAAATAATTTGTATTAAATACGATGTGAATTTCATGCAATGTCATATTACACATAGGTGATCTGTTTTAGATATATGATGTATGAAATATATTTGTGTACACTTTTTTGTATTTGTATAATACATTTTAGAAAATATCTGTTTTTTAAAAAATATTTTTATTCTAATCTTGTTCAAAGTTGGCGGCTATTTAAATCTGAATTATGGTGCACGCCTTGAATACCCCAGAGGAAGACGGAAGGGCAAAACCCAGGGTCGGGCAGGAGTGTTTGGTGTGCCGCATGCTTAATACGTTTGAATTATTTTTATATCCTGTGAGTATGAAGTAATAAAATCACGTGGAGTGAAACTTATCTCAAAAGTATTGCCCTATATGTCTTCTTTGTATCTTTAAGATATAGGCTCCTATTCTGTCCGGAGAATTAGTGTCAGGAGACCGATATTCCCTCTGTGGAACTACAGGACTCAGGAGAGTCAAGTGTAGACGAGCGGGATCGCTGATTGTCTATTGCATACAGGCTGGGGAAGTGTTTATCCTCCGAAAAGTACTTTGGACTGATGTTAAGAACCATCTGAAAATACACTGCCTGTCTAAACGTTTAAAAATACAATTTATTAAATGTTTAATGTAAAAAATAGGGCATTAATTGCCAAGGATCTGAATACACTCGTTGGCAACACAGATCATGGATACTTTGTGGAGTGTGAACGGTGGCCAACCACTGAAAACACTAAATTGAAAGTGGATAACAGTTAGACAATGATCAGCTCATCACTACACAACTCCACAAACGTGGTCTCAGTGTCATCAGACATCAGTGTCTAGTGCACGCCGTTTGAAACAAAAATACTACAGCATAACATGTGCTGAGCGGTAGTCAGTTAGAAATCCACTCCGGAATCCTTCAGCATAATATGTGCTGGCCGGCAGTTAGATAGATCAAGGCAATTTATACCCCTGAGGACGCTCCTCTTTTTATTTTGAGGCGCAGAAACGCGTTGGGAATCTTGCTTGTTTGTGGCAACTAGACAAACTATTATTTATTCACTACGTTTTTGGAGTTGTGTAGTGATGGGCTGAATATGTTCTAACTGTTATACACTTTTAATTTAGTGTTTTCAGTAGTTGGCCACCGTTCACACTCCACAAAGTATCCATGATCTGTGTTGCCAACGCCTGTATTCAGATCCTTGGCAATTAGAGCCCTATTTTTTACATTAAACATTTAATAAATTGTATTTTTAAACGTTTAGACAGGCAGTGTATTTTCATATCTAAATTAAACGTATACCTTACACACTGATTATTTTGGAATATAAGAACCATCTGAGCGGTAAAATTACATTTTTCTTTGTAGTGATGTTTGTTTCTGATGAAAGCCTCAGTCCAGAGATGTAACGCATAGAACTTTTTATTAAATTATATGTATTTAACTCACCAAAGACCATTGACTCCATTCTGCAGCGCTTGAACATACCTGTATTTTTACTATTATTTATCATCCTCTGCTATTCCAGCGCTCTTGACCAGTGTACCACCACCCTCTGCTGACTGTTCTGAATACTGCGCCTTCAGTAAAGACATCTTCATAGGTTACACTACAGTTACTAAATTTGAGTCCTGATTAACCCTTGACTTGTCTAACTAGGCTCCTAACTCCCTGGCTCTACTTGACTACTGTTTTCTTACCCTTGGCTAACCAACTACGTTTACACCTCATCCCTGGTATCACATGTACCTGCCTGACCTCCCTCGCCAACTCCTGCACAGCCTGACCTTTCTTCAGTTTAATTCTTTTTACTACCATTCCCGATATGTTTATATAGACATTCGTTTACTGTTGCCTTTAACAAACATATCTCCTATCACTCCTAGATTGGTTTAGTTTTCCATCAGCTAACGTTATCCAGAGAATTAAGGGGGTTTTACACAGGACGATTATCGGGCAGACGAGCGTTAATGATAATTGCCCTGTGTAAACAGGAGAATGATCAGCAGATGACCGAGCAAACGCTCGATCATCTGCTGGTCGTATCGTTTTAAAAAAGTAAAAGATTATCGTTGTCGGCAGCACATGTTGGTGTGCTCATCCCCATCCATAGCTCCGTGCGCTGGCGTAGCTATAGGGGTCGCAGAGGTCGCAATTGCGACCAGGCCCTGAAGCCATGGGGCCCACAGCACCCCGCACCACATCAATAAAAAGTTACTATAGTAACTCGGGCCGCGGGCCCCTGTTACCATAGTAACAGACTGTACTTACCTTCCTGGTTCCGGATCGCAGCGGAGGTCCTGACGTCAAGCGCTGTGCGCAGCGCATGATGTCACAGTGCTATGCGCCGCGCACAACATCGAGAGGACAGAACTTCCGCTGTGGCTGAAGAGGAAGGTAAGATTAGCCCTGACTGGCGGGGTCCGACCAATCAGCTGTTTTGAAGGGGCCGCAGCACTCGTACGAGAGCTGCTTCCCCTTCATTCCGGTCACTTAATTCCGGTCACACTGTGAATCGGTGTCGGCGATTCACAGTGTGAGCGAGTAGTGAAATGAAGGGGAAGCAGCTCTCGTACGGGTGCTGCGGCCCCTTCAAAACAGCTGATTGGCGGGTCCCGGTAGACGGACCCCGACACATCAGCTATTGATGGCCTATCCTGAGGATAGGCCATCAATGTTTAGGGACTGCACAACCCCTTTAAGCCTACGATGTAGCAGGCTTAGAGGGCCCATTAGGCAGGATCACAGATTGTGTAATCCTGTCTGCTGGGCCCTGTATCTAAGCCAATCACATGGTAGGCTAAGATACATGGCCCATGTGTGATCCTGTCTGATGGGCCCTGTATATAAGCCTACCACACTGTAGGTTTAGATACAGGGCCCCAGCACACAGTAATCTTATACAGTATAAGATTACTGTCTGCTGGACCCTGTATCTAAGCCTACCTCGTGGTAGGCTTAGATACAGGCTCCCACAGACAGTATCACACATGGGCCCTGTATCTAAGCCTAACATGTGTTACTAATCGTTTTTTTTGTGTTTTCTTACAGGTTCGGTCGTTGGACTACGTCGGATTCCAGGACTACTTCGATGACGGCTATTTTTTCATTATCAATAAAATGGTTAATGAGGGTTGTGTTGTTTTTTTTTTTATTTCAATAAAATATTTTTTCTATGTCTTCGTGTTTTTTTAAAACTATATTACTACCGCCTTAGTAATGGCCGCCGGCTGAGTGACAGCGTCCATTGCTAAGGCGGGGCTTAGTGTTAGCCAGTGTAGAGGCTAACACCAACCCCCTTTATTACCCCGGTACCCAGCGCCACCAGGGGTGCTGGGAAGAGCCGGGTACCATCCAGTACTTGACCATCTGTAGTGATGGTCGGCCACTGGGGTGGCCTCAGGCTGGTATTATCAGGAGGGGAAAGGCCAAAAACAGTGGCCCTTCACACCCTGGTTATGCTAGGCTGCTGCTGCTGCTTTATTGTATCTGGCTGGTTATGAAAAATGGGGGGGACCCCACGTCATTTTAAAAAAAGAAAATAAAAAATAATTGGAAAGAACGATGTCGGGTCCCCCCCCCCCCCCCCCCAATTTTCTTAACCAGCCAGATACAACACAGCAGCAGCAGGCAGCATTACCAGGGTGGTAGGTGCCACTGGTTTTGGCCTTCCCCAGCCTAATACTAACAGCCTGCGGCCACCCCGGTGCCTGCCCGTCACTACAGATGGTCGGGTACTGGTTCGTACCCGGCTCTTCCCAGGACCCCTGGTGGCGGTGGGTACCGGGGTAATAATGGGGGATAGTGTTGGCCTTTGCACTGGCTAACATTAAACCCCGCCTTAGTAATGGAGGTTGTCAATCAGCCAGCGGACATTACTAAGGCGGTGATAATAAAGTTTAAAAAGATACAAGCACATAGAAAAAATATTTTATTGAAATAAGAAGACACAACCCTCATTAACCATTTTATTGAGAATAAAAAAAACGCCGTCATTGAAGTAATCCACGAATCCGAAGTCCAACAACCGAACCTGTAAAAAAACACAAACACACAAAAATAATCAGTAACACATAAAGAAGCAAAATTATTATTCTTACCTTTCCTAGGTCCAGCGCTGGAGCCGCAATGTCAGCGAGCTGAGTGTATCTAATCCAATCATGTGTGATACTGTCTGCTGGGCCCTATATCTAATCCCATCATGTGTGATACTGTCTGCTGAGCCACTGTATCTAATCCTATCATGTGTGATACTGTCTGCTGAGCCACTGTATCTAATCCTATCATGTGTGATACTGTCTGCTGAGTCACTGTATCTAATCCTATCATGTGTGCTACTGTCTTCTGAGCCACTGTATCTAATCCTATCATGTGTGATACTGTCTGCTGAGCCACTGTATCTAATCCTATCATGTGTGCTACTGTCTACTGAGCCACTGTATCTAATCCTATCATGTGTGATACTGTCTGCTGAGCCACTGTATCTAATCCTATCATGTGTGATACTGTCTGCTCAGCCACTGTATCTAATCCTATCATGTGTGATACTGTCTGCTCAGCCACTGTATCTAAACCTATCATGTGTGATACTGTCTGCTCAGCCACTGTATCTAAACCTATCATGTGTGATACTGTCTGCTCAGCCACTGTATCAAATCCTATCATGTGTGATACTGTCTGCTGAGCCGCTGTATCTAATCCTATCAAGTGTGATACTGTCTGCTGAGCCACTGTATCTAATCCTATCATGTGTGATGCTGTCTGCTCAGCCACTGTATCTAATTCTATCATGTGTGATACTGTCTGCTCAGCCACTGTATCTAAACCTATCATGTGTGATACTGTCTGCTCAGCCACTGTACCTAATCCTATCATGTGTGATACTGTCTGCTGAGCCGCTGTATCTAATCCTATCATGTGTGATACTGTCTGCTCAGCCACTGTATCTAATCCTATCATGTGTGATACTGTCTGCTGGGCCCTATCTCTAATCCTATCATGTGTGATACTGTCTGCTCAGCCACTGTATCTAATCCTATCATGTGTGATATTGTCTGCTCAGCCACTGTATCTAAACCTATCATGTGTGATACTGTCTGCTCAGCCACTGTATCTAATCCTATCATGTGTGATACTGTCTACTGAGCCGCTGTATCTAATCCTATCATGTGTGATACTGTCTGCTCAGCCACTGTATCTAATCCTATCATGTGTGATACAGTCTGCTGAGCCACTGTATCTAATCCTATCATGTGTGATACCGTCTGCTCAGCCACTGTATCTAATCCTATCATGTGTGATACCGTCTGCTCAGCCACTGTATCTAAACCTATCATGTGTGATACTGTCTGCTCAGCCACTGTATCTAATCCTATCATGTGTGATACTGTCTGCTCAGCCACTGTATCTAAACCTATCATGTGTGATACTGTCTGCTCAGCCACTGTATCTAATCCTATCATGTGTGATACTGTCTGCTCAGCCACTGTATCTAAACCTATCATGTGTGATACTGTCTGCTCAGCCACGGTATCTAATCCTATTATGTGTGATACTGTCTGCTCAGCCACTGTATCTAATCCTATCATGTGTGATACTGTCTGCTCAGCCACTGTATCTAATCCTATCATGTGTGATACTGTCTGCTCAGCCACTGTATCTAATCCTATCATGTGTGATACTGTCTGCTGAGCCGCTGTATCTAATCCTATCATGTGTGATACTGTCTGCTCAGCCACTGTATCTAATCCTATTATGTGTGATACTGTCTGCTGAGCCGCTGTATCTAATCCTATCATGTGTGATACTGTCTGCTCAGCCACTGTATCTAATCCTATCATGTGTGATACTGTCTGCTCAGCCACTGTATCTAAACCTATCATGTGTGATACTGTCTGCTCAGCCACTGTATCTAATCCTATTATGAGTGATACTGTCTGCTGAGCCGCTGTATCTAATCCTATCATGTGTGATACTGTCTGCTGAGCCACTGTATCTAATCCTATCATGTGTGATACTGTCTGCTCAGCCACTGTATCTAATCCTATCATGTGTGATACTGTCTCCTAAGCCTCTGTATCTAATCCTATCATGTGTGATACTCTCTGCTCAGACACTGTATCTAATCCTATCATGTGTGATACTGTCTGCTGGGCCCTATCTCTAATCCTATCATGTGTGATACTGTCTGCTGAGCCACTGTATCTAATCCTATCATGTGTGATACTGTCTGTTGAGCCACTGTATCTAATCCTATCATGTGTGATACTGTCTGCTGAGCTGTGTATCTAAGCCTATCATGTGTGATGCTGTCTGCTCAGCCACTGTATCTAATCCTATCATGTGTGATACTGTCTGCTCAGCCACTGTATCTAATCCTATCATGTGTGATACTGTCTGCTGATCCAATGTATCTAATCCTATCCATAGTTGATAGGGTCGTAGTGCTATAGATATGCTATGCTGTCTCCTATACACACATTTTTTTTTGGGTGGACACATGTATTGGGGCTATTTCCCCTGACATTTTAAGTCCTTAGTGACGCCCCTGGCTGCTAGTGCTGCATTGTTGGGTCACTTAGGAGACCGAGCAATGCAACTGGAAGCTGCGGACTGTCGGCCATGAGAAGTTTGCGTGGGGGTGGGGGGGCCCAATAAGAACTTTTGCATCGGGGCCCATGAGCCTTTAGCTACGCCCCTGGCTCCGTGTGACAAGAGCAAACGAGCGCCGATAAATAATGTCTCGTTGATCGGTGCTCGCTGCATCGGCTGCTTATCGGTGGGTGTAAAAGGGCCTTTAGTCAGAAGGATTCAAAAGAAGCAAAGGGGGTCCAGTATTTCAAAATCCAACAGATGAATCACCTTGAGGATGCAGGGAATTTTTTTGATTCTCTCTGTTTGTTTTGATCCCTTAGGCTATGTTCACACGGAGTATTTTGGGGGAGGAATATCTGCCTCAAAATTCAGTTTGGAACTTTGAGGCAGATTTTCCTCTCCCTGCACGCCGATTTTCGCGGCGATTTTTGCGCCGTTTTTCGCCCGCGGCCATTGAGCGCCGCGGGCATAAAACAGCGCGAAATACGCTTTCTCTGCCTCCCATTGAAGTCAATGGGAGGTCAGAGGCGGAAGCGCACGAAGATAGGGCATGTCGCTTCTTTTTCCCGCGAGGCAGTTTTACTGCTCGCGGGAAAAAGACGCCGACGCCTCCCATTGAAATCAATGGGAGGCGTTCTCGGGCCGCTTTTGGCGAGTTTTGCGACGCGATTTCCGCGTCAAAAAACTCGGCAAAATACTCCGTGTGAACATCCCCTTAGGCTGGGTTCCCACGACCTATTTTCAGCTGTAAACAAGGCGTTTTATGCCTCGAATTATGCCTGAAAACACGGCTCAAATACGTCGGCAAACATTTGCCCATTCATTTCAATAGGTTTGCCGACGTACTGTGCCGACGCCCTGTAATTTTACGCGTCACTGTCAAAAGATGGCGCGTAAAATAACAGCGTCATCAAAGAAGTGCAAGATACTTCTTGGGACGTAAATTGAGCCGTTTTTCATTGACTTCAATGAAGAACAGCACCAAATTCCGGCCGTAATTGACGCCTCGCAAAACGCGAGTACGGGCAATTAAGTCTGAAATGCAGGAGCTGTTTTCTCCTGAAAACAGGTCCGTAATTTCAGCCGTAATTGTCGATATCGTGTGCACATACCCTTAGATGCCGCGGTCAGTGTTGACCGTGGCATCTAAGGGTATGTGCACACGATATTTGCGCCGGATCACCCGAACCAGTTGTTAAAATTACCGGAACCGCTCCCCTGCACTCAATTCTATCCGCGTCCTTAGGACACAGATAAAATTTAGTTGCCTAGCGCTGCACCTGGCGAAGCACAGGATGCCTCGCCTACGGCGCTTTAGTGATGATGCAGTCGGCACGATAACATCATCGCGCCGCTGTGTCGTTCCGCTGGAGGAGGACTGGCGTCGCTGAAATACGGAGCGGAACTGGGACAGGTAAGCATACAGGGTTTTTTACATTCTACTGTGGGCAGCGTTGGGGGCCTCATCTATAGGGGACTATATAGGGAACACTAACTACAGAAGACTATATAGGTGGCACTAACTACAGGGGACTATATAGGGAACACTAAATACAGGGGTCTATATAAGGGGCACTAACTACCGTGGACTATATAGGGGGCACTAACTACAGGGGACAATATAGGGGCACTAACTACAGGGAACTATATAGGGGCCCGATCTACAGGGAACACCTCAGGGGGCACTATCTACAGGGAGTACTACAGGGGGCACTATCTACAGGGAACACCATAAGGGGCACTATCTACAGGGAACGCCACATGGGGCCCTATCTACAAGGAATGCTACAGGGGGCCCTATCTACAGGGGATGCTACAGGGGGCCCTATCTACATGGAACGCTACTATCTACAGAGGGCTCTATGGGGAGCACTATCTACAGCGGGCTCCACGAGGGGCATTATCTACAGGGGACACTGCGTGTGTGGTGCATTACTTTACAGTGTTTGACCATTTTATTAATGGGCAGAGTGTATGGTTCTATTATATTTGCACTATTATATTCGGGGGCTCAGTGTATGATACTATTATATTTGGGAGCATAGAGTGTGACACCATGAGCATTTTCTCTTCGTTTATAGGTGTGGAAATGTTGGAAAAATGAGAAGCTGAAGACATCTGAGCACCAAACTCAGTGGCCAGGATGCATCATCATAGAGGTCTGGACCAGATGGAAAATAAAAGAGAAAAAGAATGACTCCAATCTGAGATTCATTTTTGGACATTTTTTGTCGCATTTACCGACGTGGTTTCCGAATCAAAAAACGTGTCAAAAAACTCTGTGTGAACTGGCCCTTTGAGCTAAAACTGAATCTTGTGGAAATTTGTTTTTATTTTCACGGCCCAATTCCGATAAAATCTATGAAACACCTGTGGGGTCAAAATGCTTTCTACACCCATAGTTGGAGCGCGAAGTTACAAAAATTGGCTCTTTTTAGGGCTGTTTCTCAAGTTTTGGATTTTGGATTTTGCAGCGCAGATTTTGCTGAATTGTCTTCTGGGGGGCCATGTCACATTTGCAGATCCCCTGAAGTACCAGTACAGTAGAATTCAATTAGGGGTGTAGTGAGCATTTTGACCCATCAGGTGTTTTATAGATTTTATTAGAATTGGGCCGAGATGAAAAAAAACTGTTTCCACTAATATGTAGTTTTAGCTGATAAGTTTTCATTTCCACAAGGAATTCAGGAGAAAAGACACCCCAAAATTTGTTACACAATTTCTCCTGAGTAAGGAAATACCCCATATGTGCTTGTAAACTGCTGTTTGGATACATGGCAATGGTCTAAAGCAGGGATCTCAAACTCGGCCGGGTAAGTGGGCCACATGTAGAAAAAATGGGAAGTTGACGGGCCGCATTACTTTCAAATTTGATACAATACAAAATTATTGTTAATCAATTAGTTATTTGAACTACTATAACACTATATTACTATAATAATAATAATACTACATCACTATAATAATACCGTTAGGTTTAAAATTTGAGATATTTCTCCACATGCTTATTTCAACAATCCAGTTTTCCAGTTTAAGTGTCGCTAAATGCAGTCCGGCGGCTCAGTTAGCAGCGTTTGGCAGACACACATGTCAAGATTGGGCAGCCCCTTTTTAGTTAGTACCACAGTGCCCTCGGTGGATGCTGCCCCAGTGCCCTCTGTGGATGCTGCCGCAGTGCCCTCTGTGGATGCTGCCGCTGTGCCCTCTGTGGATGCTGCCGCTGTGCCCTCTGTGGATGCTGCTGCAATGACCTCTGTGGATGCTGCCACAGTTCCCTCTGTAGATGCTGCCACAGTGCCCTCTGTAGATGCTGCCACAGAGTCCTCTGTAGATGCTGCCACAGTGCCCTCTGTAGATAATGCCACAGTGCCCTCTGTAGATAATGCAACACACCCCTAGATAATGCCACAGTGCCCTCTGTAGATAATGCCACAGTACCCTCTGTAAATAATGCATCACACCCCTAGATAATGCCACAGTGTCCTCAGTACATACTGCCACTGTGCCCTCTGTAGATGATGCCACAGTGCCCTCTGTAGATGCTGGCACAGTGTCCTCTGTAGATGCTGCCACAGTTCCTTCTGTAGATAATGCCATAGTGCCCTGTGTAGATAATATCACAGTGCACTCTGTAGATAGTGCCATAGTGCCCTCTGTAGATGCTGCCACAGTGCCCTCTGTAGATAATGTCACAGTGCCCTCTGTAGATAATGCCACAATGTAGATAGCGCCCTACACACACCACCCTCTTAACAGTGCTACACCCCCCCTCCATGTAGGTAGCTCCATTAGGGGTCCCTCCCAAACTGGAATCCCCGGCCACAGCATTGCCGACGCTCTGGCCAGGAATTCCTCCGCTGGAGGAATCCTGTCATCACTGTCCATATATGGACAGTGACGTCAGGGACTACCTCTAGCTGCGGAAACTCTTTCCAGAATCTCCGGCATTGCTCTGGGTGGGGATCCCGGTCAAGGAGTGAGTCCAAATGGAGCTACCTACATGGAGGGGGTTTGTAGCGCTGTCAATAGGGTGGGGTGTGTGGGACGCTATCTACAGCTGAGGAAGCCCAGGCCAGTGCGTCGGCAGCGCTCTAGTTAGGTATTCTGGTCCTGGACGGAGCCCCAATGGAGCTATCTACAGGGAGGTGAGGGTGTAGTGCTGTCAAAAGTAGATTGTGTGGGGCATTATCTACCAGGGGTGTTGCACTACTGGGGACTGCTGGGCCACTGTTCACCTACCACCAATGTGTCGGCAGTGCGGGAAAAGGACTGACGCCATGAAGGAGCGCTCCTCCTTCCGTCTGCTCTCTCCTCTCCCCACGGGCCGCAGATGACAGCCTCAGGGGCCGCATGTTTGAGATCCCTGATCTAACCCATATGTAACACAACTAATAAAATAAAGTAATTGTTGATTGACAACTTACATGTCAGACATTGTCTCATACATCTGTGGTTAGTAACTTGACATCCCTGAACTCGTCTCATTCTATATGACAGCGTTAGATAATGAAAAACTTGACTCTAAACAGCTTGTTATATCGTTTTCCCCTAGACAGAGCTACCATCAAAAGGTCCTACTGCATTGTTGCCATTACTACAGTGTAGATATTGTATTCGAAGTTTATTGTTTTTAATTCTGACGTACTCTTGTCCCTATTATCCTCTCTCTCCTACCTTGGGTTTTTCAGGCCCTTTGTGAGATATTCTAAATGTCACTCTTGAACCAGGGAACAACAAACACATGGATAGTCTTTGTGTTACATTCTCTGAATCATTTATATGTTTTTTTTTTGTTATTGTACAATTCTCATCCTTGATCATCCTTGGCAAATTATGCCCACTCAGTAATTTCTTAATATGCGGCAATTGTGCCAACACAATAGTCCCCACATAGCAGACTATCCCCAGAACATAGTATCGCATAATACAATTCAGACAAACACAATAGTGTCAATTTATCAGCACAAAGTAGAGAAGGTTTATAAATCTATGCATTCTCCACCTTGCCACATTCCCTATACATTGTACTCGCCTCCGCAGAAGGACAGTCACTCTTCTGCCTTTAACTTTGTAAGGACACCGAGCGAACTGGGACAAGGTAGAAGGCATAACCTGAGATTCAGCTGTAAAATAGAAAGTGCAAAGTCTTGTCTGCGGACTCTAAGAGTATGTTCGCACGAGGTCATTACGTCCGTAATTGATGGACGTATTTCGGCCGCAAGTACCGGACCGAACACAGTGCAGGGAGCTGGGCTCCTAGCAACACAGTTATGTACGACGCTAGGAATCCCTGCCTCGCTGCCGGACAACTGTCCCGTACTGTAATCATGTTTTCAGTACGAAACAGTTGTCCGGCAGCGAGGCAGGGACTCCTAGCATCGTACATAACTATGATGCTAGGAGCCCGGCTCCCTGCACTGTGTTCGGTCCGGTACTTGCGGCCGAAATACGTCCGTCAATTACGGACGTAATGACCTCGTGTGAACGTACCCTAAATGATGCATGTGTGCGGTTATATTGTACACAGACTCTTCTCCTTATTTTGGTATTCTCTTCAGATCATTCAGCTGACTGTTACGATGACCAGTTTCCTCATTATCATGTAAGTTTATAATATTAATTCTATGTGGTGGGGTAAATGAGATGCTCTCAGACACCTCCAGCGGAACTAATCTTAGGGAAGCAATAGAACTGGACAAGAAAAATCCAACCTGTCCGATTAATTTTCATCTGGCACCTCCCATAGATAAAAGAATGGAAGTATTCAGCTAAAATTGGTTGAATCAATTAACCCTTACAAATACAAATCTGTCAAAAAAATATCTTGTGTATAGCCGCCTTGACAATTGCAGGAGCTTGCCATCCAGGCTGTTTACTTTAACCCCTTAAATACCGAGATTTTTTTGTTTTTCGTTTTTTCACTTTCGCTTTTAAAGAGCCATAACTTTTTTAATTTTCCATTCACATTGCTCTACAAGGGCATAGTTGCCAACATTTGAATTTTCTTTTCCAGGGACACTTATTGTGTAGCATCTTTAGTGGGTGTGTCTTATGGGGGCTTGTCTTATTGGGTGGGTGGGGCTAGTGGGGCACGGCTTTCTTTCCAGATTTTCTGCACACAAATAAACAAACAAACATTGCTGCACTAGTTTGGCTGACAACTACTATGGTGGCCAGTATCTCTCTCTCTCTAGATCTTATGGGCAGGGTGACGTGGGCCCCTTTAGGCCCCGTAGCAGCAGGGGGCCTTAAGAGGATGTGGGGGCAATTGCCCAGTTTCCCCCCCCCCCCTAATGCCGGCCCTGTCTGCCATTTTCTAGGCGTCAGGCCATTCAGCCTGGAGCCTATCAGGCACTGGGACAGGAAACCTGCGCACACCGGCGTGATGACGTCACTGGATCACGCTTGCCTATGCAAGGATTCCGCCGGCCTTGTGGAGCAGCTCCATTCATCGCAGCAACAGGGCCTAGGGGAATATAATTATTTTGTTTTATTTGTTTGGGGGGCACTGTCTACAAAGGAGTGGTGGGGGGCTGTGTAGCAAGGGGAGGTGCGGGCTGTATGGCACTGTCTACAAGGGGGAGGTCGGGGCTGTATGGCACTGTTTACAAGGAGGAAGTGGGGGGAAGTATGGCACTATCTACAAGGGGGCGGTGAAATACTATATGGCACTATCTACAATGGGGAGGTGGGGGGCTGTATGGCACTGTCAACAAGGGAGAGGTGGGGTGCTGTATGGCACTGTCCACAAGTGGGAGGGGGGCTGTATGGCACTGTCTACAACGGGGAGGTGGGGGTTGTATGGCACAGTCTACAGGGTGGCTCTATAGCACAATCTACAGGGGGGCACTTTTTACAAGGGGGGGCTGTATGTGGCACCCAGGGGAGGGGGGCCCAGTCAAAAGTTTGCTATGGGGCCCAGTATTTCCTAGTTACGCCCCTGCATGTGATCTAGATGTGAGTGGCACATGTGCAGCATGTGTCCCAGGTTATTCACGTGTACAGTATATATGGCAGCATTATTTATGTGTATAGTGTAAATAACATTCATGTGTACAGTATATAGTGGAGTTTTTCATGTGTACAGTATATATAGTAAACAAGAAAATGGTGACAGCACTCTGCAAACAGCAATGGCACCTAAACACTTTAAATAAATAAATACGCATTGCTGATGAATCTACTTACAATAATGAGGTTATTAGCGCTGATCAAATTGTGTGAGCTCATCCGCCCTGACAAGGCGACCTCTATGAGGTGGGTCAGGGAGTCTTTGCAGTGCCATACGTTCGATGAAGCAGAAAATGTGACTCATCGGAGAAGGCAACCCTTTGTCAATCATCGGTGGTCCAATTCCAATACTGCCATGTAAATTGAAGCCTTTGTTTCCAATGCACCTTTGTTAGCATAGAAGCAGTGACCATCCGTCTGCTTCGGAGCCCCATACGCAGTAGGGTTCGCTGAACTGTTGTTTTAGACATACGTCTGGTAGCCCCCTGGTTGATATTCACGGTGAGCTGCTCCACTGTAGTGTGTTGTTCGGCCCTCATGCACCTTTGTAGCCGACGTTCACCTCTCACATGGGGCTCGACAGTTTCCACGTCGGTTATTCCCAATGGTGCCATTTGTCCGCTCACGATACACTTTCACCACAGCAGCACGCGAACAGTTTACAAACTGCGCTGTTTGAGAAATACCATCACCTTTGGCTCCAAAGCCAGTAATCATTCCTTTTTACAACTCTGATAAAATGCCCCTTTTACCCATGGCAACAATAAGTGACCTGTTCAGACAGCCTATCGCACACCTCATATACCTACCAAGCCAGCCCACGACACATCACTTCCTTCATGGGCTACCAGCTGCCGACGTCGAAAGTAGGAGGTGGTCATAATAATGTGACTCCACTGTGTATATCCGTATTATTCATGTGTACAGTTTAGTGTGGTGATATTTATATAAACAGTATATATGGCGCATTGTTCATGTTTATAGTATATTTAGAATCATTATTCATTTGTTCAATATATATGATGGCATTGTTAGTATACACATTATAGGCCGTATGGACACACGTTATATATCCTGTTGGTGTATGACATGTTATATTTATTGCACACATATATTTTTTATATTTCTGTAATATTTTATTTATTACTTTAATTTTAAATATAATTGGGGAGAGTCCATTTCTCCAGTAGGTCTCCATTCTGGGCTGCTCAAACATGTTATAGCGGATAATCAGACACTGTTTCTGTATGAGAGTTTTGATCAGTGTATATATTCAGCTTATCACATGCTGCTCATATTTAGCGGTTTTGTGGTATTTTATTGATTTATGAAATATCTGAGTAACACAATAGGGTGGCAGCATTTCAAGGAGAATCAGAAACAATGAACAATGTTCTTATAAAGCTGGAGGGTGCACCCACAACCGCGCAAATATATTGCATGGACAGCGGTGGGCCTGTGTGCTTTAAAATGCCAGGGCTGATTTTGAGTCCTAGTCCGGACCTAGTTACATTTAGTTGGCCATGCAATTAGACGTTGTATGTGAGCTGTATCTCTATATGTATAAAAATCTTGTAGACCCTTTCCACCCAGTTTATTTTTATTTTTGACCCCTTAACGACATGTCACATACTGGTACGGGACAGCCGTTAAGGGGAAGTATGGAGCGGGCTCACGGGCTGAGCTCGCTCCATACTCAGCGGGTGATGGCTGTGTTATACAGCCGACACCTCACTGCAATGGGCAGAATCAAAGATCACTTTGATTCCGCCTGTTTAACACCTTAAATGCCACAATCAATCGCGACCGCAGCATTTAAATAATTAGAATCAGGGGGCGCCCCCTCAAACACGCCATTGCGCCCTCCCCCGCGATGTGATTGGCCGATGAAAATGGTTGCCATGGCAGCCTGGGGGCCTAATGATGGCCCCCAGGTCTGCCATCTTTGTACTCCTCCGGCAGGGCTTCATAGGAAACTGTCAGAATCACGATATACTGCAATACATTAGTATTGCAGTATATCATGCACGTGATCATTGGATCACTGGTTAAAGTCCCCTAGGGAGACTAATAAAAAAAAGTTAAAAACAGTTAAATAAAGGTTTTTTTAATGTTCCAAAAAAAAAAGTATTACAAGTTAAAAAAAATCTCCCTTTTCCCATTTTTCCCCTAAAGCAATGTTTAAAAAATAAAAGTTAACATAACTGGTATTGCCGCATCCGTAAAAGTCCAAACTATCACAATAAAGCGTTGTTTAACCCGCTCGGTGAACGCCGTAAAAGAAAATATAAAACATGCAAATTGCTGTTTTTTGGTCACCTTAGCTCTCCAAAAAAATGGAATAAAAAGTGATTAAAAAGTCAAATGTAAGCCAAAATGATATCGGTAAACACTACAGCTCGCCCCGAAGAATTTAACCCCTTAGTGACCAACAATACGCCTTTTCACGTTCGTCACTAAGGGGCCTTAGGCTAGGCTGATGCCTTTTCACGTGAGCCTAGTCTAAGTCCTGCATGGGTCTCCCGTGCAGGCTGGAGCCGGGGCTCAGCTGTCTGATGACAGCTGAGCTCCTGCTCCAACGCCCGCGATCGAAGTTTACTTCGATCGCGGCCGTTTAACCCGTTAAATGCCGCCGTCAATAGCGACCGCCGCATTTAACTTGTTTACAGAGGGAGTGAGCTCCCTCTGTCACCCATCGGCGGCCCGCAAATGCAATCGCGGGTCTCCGATGGGGTGTCATGGCAGCCGGGGGCTTGATAAAAGGACATCCCTGGACATATGCCGGAGGCACGTTCTAACAGATTGCCTGTCAGATTTACACTGACAGGCAATAATGCTCTGGTATACAAAGTATACCAAAGCATTATAGCAGCGATCTGAAGATCGCACAGTAAAGTCCCCTAGTTGGACTAATGAAATAAATAATAAATGTGAAATAAAGATTATTAATAAAAATTACAGTAAAAAAAAAAACAAAACATTTTTTTCCATAAAAAGTGGTTTTATTTAGTAAAAGTGTAAAAAAATAAATAAAAGTACACATATGTGGTATCACCGCAACCGTAATGACTCCATTAATAAAGTTAATATGTAATTTAAACCGCAAAAAAAAATGCAAAAAACAATGGCGAAATTGAAATTTTTTTCCTTTGCCCCCTGAAAAAAGTCATAATAAAATTGAATCAATAAGTCCCATGCACCCCAAAACAGTACCAATCAAAACTACGTCTCGTCCCGCAGAAAACAAGCCCAAAAAATCACTACATTGATGTAAAAATAAAAAAGTTACGGCTCTTGGAAAGCAACGATGCAAAAACAAATAATTTTAGTTCAAAAGTGTTTTTATTGTGCAAAAGTCGTAAAACATAAAAAACCTCTACATATGTGGTTTCGCCGTAATCGTACCGACCCATAGAATAAAGGTAACATGTTATTTATGCCGCACAGTGAACGGCGTCAATTTAAAAACGCATAGAACAATGGTGGAATTTCAGGTTTCTTTTATAATCCGCCCAAAAAAAGTTAATAAAAGTTAATAAAAAAATTATATGTACCCTAAAATGGTGCTATTAAAAAGTACAACTAATCCCGCAAAAAACAAGTCCTCATACAGCTATGTAGACGAAAAAATAAAAAAGTTATAGCTCTTTGAATGCGACTATAGAAAAATGAATAAAATAGATTGGTCATTAGGGCCTAAAATGGGCTGGTCACTAAGGGGTTAAGCACTCACACCACTAAATTGATGGAAAAATACAATAGTTATGGCTCTCAGAGCATTGCGACACAAAACATTTTATTTTTTTTAGCAAATAGTTTGATTTTTTTAAAAGCGGTAAAACATAAAACAAAACATATAAATTTGGTGTCACCGTAATCTTATCAACCTGTAGAATAAGGTGAATATGTAGTTTTTACCACCTGATGGACACCGTAAAAATAAAACCCCCCAAAAAATGGCGTAATAGCTGTTTTTTGCCAATATAACCCTACATATCACCCCAAAAATAATTTGTCTTCAGCTTCCCAGTACATTATGCGGTACAATAAATGATGCCATGAAAAACTGCAACTTGTCCCGCAAAAAACAAGCCCTCATATGGCTATGTCGACGAAGAAATAAAAAAGTTATGGCGGGGAGGAAAATGAAAATGAAACGAAATGAAAAAACTCAAATTGACCGTGTCCTTAAGGGGTTAATCAAAACGTTGTATTTGATCCTAGGTCCCTTGGATTGCTATGTGAATTTAGTAATAATTTTCTTCAGCCTAGAGAAAAATGTTTTAGGCAAAGCAATAGGTAGTGCATTAAGCAAATAAAGTATTTTTGGTAAGATTATTATTTTTACTAGGTTGTTATATAGTTTTTATAAGTATTAAGTTATGTTCACATGCTTACTAAAAAACTTCTGATAATACGGAGCTGTTTTCAGCTGTTTTTTAAGCAAACTTGCTTTTTTCATAGTGTTTTTTACGGCCGTTTTTGAATCTGTTTTTCTATAGAGTCAATGAAAAACGGCTCCAAAAACAGCTCAAGAAGTGACATGCACTTCTTTTTTGGGGGCGTTTTTCTAAACGGCCGCGTAAAAAACTGCCATATTTCCCATTGAAATCAATGGGCAGATGTTTGGAAGCGTTCCACTTCCGATTTTTCGGCCGTTTCTCGGCCATTTACGGCCCGAAAAATGGCCGAAAATAAGCCGTGTGAACATACCCTTAGGATGGAATCACACGCGACAGAAATGCTGCATAATTTCAGAGTGCAAAATTTTCAGTAGATGCACTGCGGAAAATCCGCAGCATTTCCGACGGAAAGCTCAGACGGAACGGAGCCCTGACGCAGATTTGAACATAGCCTTATATCAGTACTGAATGTAAAGTTGGACTTGAATAGAGTAGAGAGTGCTATTACTTGGAATGACAATCTTACTTTATATTCCTACACTTAAACATCTGGCTGTAGTAAGTGTGCATAATAAATAATCGAGATTTAATTGTGGTGTAGTTGCAGCCTCTCGTAAGGACAGATCCGGTCAACAATCCGCCTGACATGGAATACTAGCAGCAAGCTCCTGATTATTGATTGTGATCCTGCACACATTACAGCGCTTGTGTTCACTGTCATTCCACAGAAGTAAATTAAGCTCGGGAACGCTAATTAATTCTGATGAGAGGTTTCACCGCTAATCAGCACCACAGTTTGAAGACAATGACAGCCTCCCCACAAAGCAGGCGGGAGGCATAACAAGTACAGATCCGCTTAATTAGATTTTAATTATTGCCAGTTAGAAACTGACGCGTTCTACCATCTGCATTCTGATAGCAATGGGAAAGTGGACTTTCATTTGTTTGTTGCTCGTGCAATGTTGAATAACTAGAGCAATAAACCGTTCTCTGGCTTCCTGTACACTGGTTTACAGCACTGATTGTCCTAATTGAGTACATCTGTTTGGGAAGATAGTATTGTAACCAGGAATTTCCGACTTGTTCTTTCTTGGTAATAGATAATAGAACATTGCTGTACTCAGTCATATAATACGTGATTACAGGCTGTTGTCTGGACAGAGGTACAAGTCATTGACAACTAACAACTAGTAGCAGGGCCGGACTGACCATCTGGCAGTTCTGGCAAATGCCAGATGGGCCGGTGAACAGTAGGCCGCCTGCTGGCCACACAAACCATCAGTTTCAGACAGTGGTGAGCACAGGCACCAACACAGCAAAAGCTGTTGCCCTCTGGTGTCGAGAGCTTACCTCTGCATTGCTGTGTACGCAATGGTGGGAAAGAGCACAGCAGAAATTATGTGTAGCGCTGGTTGGCCGAGCCAAAACTAGTCAACGCTAGACGTTTTCTGCACACGCTTTCAGCTCATCAGTACACTCTAATGGTATATTCACATGCTGAGTTAAAAACAGCTGAAAACTACTGAGCTGTTTTCAGAGAAAACAGCCTCTGGTTTTCAGCCGTTTTTTAAGCTGTAAATGTTTTTTGAGACTTTTTTTCTAGAAATTTTTGGAGCTGTTTTTTCATTGACACAATGAAAAACAGCTCCAAAAGCGGCTCAAGAAGTGACATGCTCCTTGTTTTTACAGGGTGTCTTTTTTTACGTGACGCTTTTTTGAAACTGCGGCAAAAAAAACAGCTCCGACTGAACGAAATGCTCTTTTTCCCATTGAATTAATGTTTGTAGGCGTTTAACTACCATTTTTTCAGGCATATTTCGGGGCGTTTACACCCTGAAATACGCCTGAAAACACATTGTGTGAATGTATGTTTACCCATGTATGTTCTTGTATGTGTGAACATGTGGGTATGTTCACATGCTAAAGTAAAAACGGCTGTAAAATACGGATCTGTTTTCAAGGGAAAACAGCCTGTGATTTAAGGCATCAAAAGTTTTTTATGCATTTTTTCTGTTGACACAATAAAAATGGCTCCAAATACGGCTCAAGAAGTGACATACACTTCTTTTCATGGGGCGTTTTTACGTGACGTTTTTTCAACCGGGCGCCTAAAACAACGCCCTGTCTGAATGAAACACCATTTTTCCCATTGAAATCAATGGGCAGATGTTCGGAGGCGTCCAGCTTCCATTTTTTCAGGCGTTTTTCAAAGCTTTCACGCCCCCGAAAAATGGCTGAAAACACAGAGTGTGAACATAGCCTGTATGTACACCCTGTAAAAAGAAGGAGCATGTCACTTCATGAGTCATTTTTGGAGCTGCTTTAGCATTGTGTCAATGGAAAAACAGCTCCAAAATCGTCTACAAATAACGCCTCAAACGTTTTCAACTGAAAAAACGGCTGAAAAACTGAAACAGCTCCGTCATTTTCACCCGTTTTTGACTCAGAATGTGAACATTCCCGTATACATTTCTGGTGCTGCAGAGGAAAAGAAGAACTAGTCTCTGCCCTGCCTCCATGTAGAAATCAAGCCTAGTGCTGGTTGGTCAAGCATCAGCCAATCAGTGATAGGCTTGCTTTTTCTACTGCCCCCAGAGAACGGCTGCAGCATGGCTGCCGAGGAGGAAGAGACTGCAGCCCCTGCTAGGCATGTTACTGCACCACCAGCAGGTTTATTTCTTCAGCTGTTTTAGCTTCATGTAACTTTGGATTCCACATCTAAATCCTTATCAAATCCACTAACATTCTGCATCCAATGCAAGTGAATGGGGTATTTTATACCCCATTCATATGCAGTGGAAAAAATCTGCGCTGAATTTTAAATAACCGGCTTGCCCTGTTGAAATGGGCGGGTTCAGTCAACATACATGTAATGTGTGTGGCCAGCTTTAGGGCAGATTCACACGAGCGTTGTGTTTCTGCGCGCGCAAACAACGCAGCGTTTTGCGCGTGTGTCAGCAGCGTGTGCAATGCGTATTTTAACGATGTATGCGTGTAATACGCGCGTAAGACATGCGTTTTTCCCGCGCGTGTAAAAAACGCACTCAGCTGTTCTGTTTACGCCAGGCTTCAAAAGGGCCATGAATGCAATACCCCTGCTTCATATGTGCACCTGTGTTAATTCATTTGTGTGCTTTGGATGCAACCCACTGTTTCTACCAGTATTTTAGGGAAGTTTGTCTGCCACACTGCATTGATGCCACCTAGCTCTCTGGCCCGTGTCCTATTAGCATGGATGCTATCCCGGAGGTTTGGGCAACGAGGTAGCCTTCTACGGCCACACCGGCGGAGATCAGGTAGGATGTGGGTTCACCCAATAGTGGCCCAACGCACCTCTAAAGGGCATTTTCATACCCTCTTTGCTGACCTCCGTCGTCACCCTGAGAAATTTCGGGCCTTTTGCCGCCTGTCTGTGCATGCCTTTGATATGCTGCTGGGGCTGGTTCGGCCTGGAATAACCTATCAGAACACAAACATGCGACGCTGTATTTCCCCCGAGGAGCGTCTCCTTCTGACGTTACGGTATGTGCAGTTTTGTGATCCAGGTTACACATTATTTTATGTCCTTAATGTCCTAACTAACATGTTTGCTTTGTGGTTTGCTTGTATGATTTCCTGTAGATTTTTGGCGACCGGCAATAGCTACCATGCCCTTCATTTTGAATTCCTTATTGGAGTCTCCACTATTTCCGGCATTGTCCCAGCAACCTGTGTGGTCCTGTGGCAGAGATTGAAGAGCAGCGTGATCCCTCAGCCTACGGCCCAACACTGGCTTCGCATAGCGCAGCAGTTTGAACGCGACACCCAATTTCCTAACTGTATTGGTGCACTCGATGGGAAGCACATCCGTGTGCAGAAACCGCCCCACTCTGGCTCTCGCTACTTCAATTACAAGCAGTTTTTTTCCATAGTCTTGCTTGCCTTGTCGGACTGTAATTTCTGCTTTACCATCGTGGACATCGGGTCCTATGGCAGCTCGGCGGATGCACGCATTTTTCGCTCATCCAGAATGGCCCAGCGTCTAATGTCCAACCAACTTGATGTCCCCGAGCCTAGCATCCTCCCTGGCACCAGCGGTCCACCCGTTCCTTATGTTATGGTTGCAGATGAAGGTTTTGCCCTCAGCAGACACGTAATGCGGCCATTTGCGCGGAGGGGCTTGGATAACCGTAGGCGCATTTTCGATCAGCGACTATGCAGAGCACGGAAAGTCGTGGAATGTGCCTTTGGCATCATGACCAGCAAGTGGAGGGTCCTGATGACATCAATGCAATTGTCGCCGTCAAATGTCACATGTGTGATCAAAGCCTGTGTTGTGCTGCACAACTTTACCCGCATCCATGATGCCGCTCATGATGGGGAATATATGGTAACATCTGCACCCACCACCAGCCTGGGCCAGGCTGCTCGGCCTGGCCGGGCACCGACATGTGGGCAGCGAGTGCGCCACCAATTTGCGGAGTATTTTGACAGGCAGGCTTGAGATGTAACCTGCCAGAACGCTGCCATTTGAGGTGTGGTGAAGTTACTATTCTTTGAGAGAACGTCTGTTTATCCCTCAAGGCCTTTTTTGTTTTGGGGGTGTGGGGGAGGGTTAGGGACTCGCAAAACTTGAGGCCCCTTGACGTGGGTTGCGAGCTTAAAGCTCGGTAGGCGCTTGGAATACCCTTTTTAGACGGCAAGAATGCATTGACATCACATCCTCTTGTGGAAACTATGTATTTCCTGCCCTACATGTATGTGAGCCTTTCGGGGTGAGTAAAGTTAGTTATGGCCAAACACTAACTATACTAATTACAGCTGAGTTCCTGGTATTCCAAACCCCTTCCGACCAATGAAGACCTCAAAGATGTGGTGGAGAAATATAATACCGTCACAACCTCTAACGCAATGGCACCTCATAGCGGTAGCGGCAGTAGAAATGGGGCGCAAGGTAACAAAAGGATTGTCCACACAGAAGTTAAAAATATCTAACTTTAGCGGTCATGTTTGTGGCACATACACGCCATATCAGCAAAATACAGAGGCGGGAAAACATACCCGAACTAAAAAGTGCACCAACATGATGCATATACAACAAATACATGTAGGGATTCCTAGCATGTCATCGCTTTGTAACATGTGCCCGTAGAAAAAACTTGCCCCTACAGATTCTGATAGGCATGGGGTGGCGAGCTGTAACCAGACAGTTCCGCACCACTATGCTGTCCCCGGCCCTGAGGAGCCTGTTCCTGCACAGCATATTGGGGTTGATACTGCGGTGGGTAGCCCTGAGGCTGCATGTGAGCCTGTAAACTTGGCCCAGGTATGGAGTATGGAGGAAAGTGACGGACTGGCCCAGGCATTGGGGCAGGGGAGAGGTATCTTGGGGCAGGAGGGTATTGCGCCATCTGCGAGAAGACGGGGGCAGGTTGTGAGGGCCGTGGCACATGGGCACGCGCTGAGGGCATATAGACACTACGCCAGTGCTCAATAGAAGTAAAGCACCGGCCTGGACTTAGCGGGGGTGTCGCACAGTCGATTAGCGACAGCATATTTATTTGCAGCCGCACCAACCTATCCTCTGGTACCCGCCGCATCAAAGGTGCCATGCTCCGACAAAAAAAATCATGCTGGTCCTCATCAGCAGCACGGCGCAGGTACTCAAGAACACGGGCGTCCACCTGTGCAGCTGCGGGTGGGTTAACAGGACGTCTGCGGCGGGGTGCTGCTTGACTAGGTGCCACTTGGTCCGGTTGTCCTGCTTCAGGCGCTGAGGCGACTGGACCAGGATCCTCTCTGGTGGCCTCCGGGGTTAGGGCGACCAGGGGAGCAGCGGATTCTGACGCCTGGCTACACTCGTGCCGTGCCTCCTCTTCTGACGCATCCAGAGTGTCGCTAGTTCTATAATATAGGGGACACGTCAGTTGAGGAACCAAATGTCATGTGCAAACACAAAGGTGTTTTGGCGTATGTAACATTTTTGGAAGGTGACGTGGCCACAAAGGGACAACAACGAGTACTTACGGTCGCATGTCCATTATTTCCCGCAGGAACAACAGCTGGTCGTAGTAAATGTAGCGCCGTTTTCGTGGACCACCATCTCCGCTACGGGCGCCGGATCCATGTTCTCGACGGAACTGGTCCCTCGAGCTGCGCCACCGTCTCTTTACATCGTCCACTGTATGATGAATAAAGAACACATCATTGAATAAACTCAGCAGATGTGAGTGCGCACACAGACAGTGCATATAAACTGGTGTACCACACGTCTACACAAGAACAAACCTAAGTTGATGATACTATATAAAGATGGCACTGAACCGAAACTTTGGCAATGACAGGCAATTATTCAGCAGGGACGCAATATCCAATATGGATGTCATTATACACATCAATGGCGACACACAGATATCCACTCACCAATTCGTTGCCGGTCACGGGTGCGGCTGTCGGCCCACTCCTGGTCGAATAGCGCCTCTGCTATCTGCTCCCATGCTGCCTCCTTCAATGTGCGGTCATGGTACGACTCCGCATGGGTGTTCCAGACCTCCGGCCGCTCCTGAACTAACCTGATGAGCTTCGCCACATCCATCTGCCGAGGCATGCCTGCAAGGTGCTTGTGGTGCTTTTGCAAACGGTGTGGCCTCTTTTGCAAAACCTGCTGTCTAACCAACTTCCTGCTTTTATGCTGGTTTCAACTAGTTAGTTCAAACTCATTTGCATTGAGACAACGTGTCCTGCGTGAAAAACGCGCGTTCGCACCTGCTGCCAGCGTATGACATGCGTGATTTTCACGCACCCATTGACTTCAATGGGTGCGTGATGCGTGAAATACGCAGAGTTATTGAACCTGTCGCGTATAGTACGCAGCGAACAAACGCTGCGCAAGAATCACGCACTGTTTGAACTGCCTCATTGACTTCTATAGTGCTGTGCGTGACGCGCAGAAAATACGCGGCCTGCACGCGCGCAAATCGCGCTCGTCTGAATCCCCCCTTAGGATCACATAAAGTGAATGGAATTTATATACAAACTTTTGCAATCATGATAATTACCCAAACAAAGTTATCAACCAAGGTCAGAAGAGGACCAGTGGTGGATGGTTCAGGATCCAACTAGGCCAATGGGATTAATCAGAGAGAATTACTTCTAATTTCTTGGAGAGTTTATCTCCTGGGGGGCAAAAGGAGCGGCCAGGTATAAATCCAGCACACCTGATTCCTGTTTACCTGACAGCAGATCCCAAGGGACAGTCAGGCTGCCCTTATACACATAATTTTATCGTCAGATTCATCTATTTTCAGCTGGGATCTGCCAAAAATATCTTATGTGTATGGGCAGTGGTCTTTAATAGAGGGTGTGCATAGGAGACATAATGGTGGTCAGGGGGCTCCGTTCTAGAGAAAGGTGCAGGTCCCAGAGGTGGCACCTGCATCTATTAGACATTTATGGGAATAAGAGAATGGAATATCCCTTTAAAGGGATTGTCCCATCAGGACAACCCCTGTCCGTATACCCTATGGCTGGATTCATACATTGCATATTTGATGCAGATTTTGATGCAGATTTGTGAGCCAGAAGTGTTTTTTTTAAATAGAATAGGAATTATAAAGGAAGAACTAATACTTCTCCTTCCTCCTGGATCAGCTTCTTGCTTTGGCTAAAAAAACCTGCATCAATATCTGCTACGAATACACGATGTGTGAATCCAGCCTATTAGGTGTCCTGGCTATCGCTTTGGAAGACTTAGGCCTCCATGTATTGCATGGACAGCCTTTTATTTGAATGACCGCCAAGTATTATTACATTTCAGAAGTTGCACAGCTGACGTCCCAAGTGTCTCTCATATTTAAAGGGGTGTCAGTGATAAGACAATCCCTTTAACTAAACTCATCTGCTACATCTATCTAGTTATGCAGAGAAACAAAGCCAGCTTTTGCATAACTAGGTCCTAATTTTCAAGTCATGGACCTGGGAAGGCACAGTGACACCCCCTATTGAAGCTGTAACCATATTGGATGTCATCCAGTTTTCCAAGAAGAACGATATGGTAACCGTAAAACAGCGGTACTGATTATGGAAACCACACGAGTCATTGAATGCTCTTTTGCTTTCTGCTGTAGTAGACAGATGGTTTCCTCATAAATATTCTTCCTCTGCTGCTACTATAGGAATCCTGGGAATCGCCTTATCTTATGTTCCAATAGTAAATTATCCCTCTCATTAATACTAATGATTATATCTCCAGCATCTCTTCCCAAGGGCAAAGCCCTGGACTGTGGGAAGTATTGAGGCAGAGCTATCTGGGAGTCCTATCTGAGCAGCTGCTCTCATGGAGATAACACAGAGTCCTCTTCTATTGCCATTGTAGCGTCCTAACAATCACAACACATGCTCCGCTCTCAAGAACACAGGACGACAATACATAAATTCTATAGCACACTGTACAATTTCTAATCATCTTGCCTCTTTTTAACAAAATAATCAAATATACACAAGCAATAAATAGTAACAATAAACTAGTGTCTTACCATTGATTTTAGATTAAACCACCACTACTCTGACAGTCCTCAGGAAATTTAATTTCCCCACCGGAGCGAGCTACCTCAAGAATGATTGTATCTACAGTAATAGGGGTTTTCCCATGGTTGCCAGTATTTGAATGGGCACCTTGTAATACTGCCCACAGATCCCCCAAGCGATAACTGATAGTCAATGTGTCCTCACCTAGAGAAGGGATTGTCCACAGGCTGACAACATTTCTGATGTAAAGTTTTACGCTTTTACAGGTCTAAAATTTGGATTTTGATTATATTACACTATATATTTATCATTACTTTACTTGATCAAGCAATATACCACTAAATCTCAATGTATATGGTTGAACACTATGTTTTCTATTCGGATACAGCTCCTGTATTAGTTTACATTGTTCATAAAAACTCAGATCCTTTGAAAACAAAATTCCATTAGTTTTGTACCTAATGATATGGAAATCCTGCTAACTCAGCAGCGCCATGGTGGATTATCACGAAATAACCTGAACCTGAAGTCTGGAGGCAGGGTAATGGCTTGACGGAGGCATGGTAGCAATGGGTCAGAGGGCATCTGGAGAATATTGGCACTTTGCAACACTATCTATTGGATAGATAAACATTACAGTCTATGGGTCTAATGTAAACACTACAAATGCAAGGCAGTAGAAGCATGGTGGGAGGAAGACCAGTCCAACCAGGGTATGTGTAGAAGGGTGGAGTTCAAACTGAGTTGTCTGCACAGAGGAGAGTCTTCATGGGAAATTTTGGATATGACCCCTACTTTTAATGTCTTCCACAGGCGGCAATGAAGGGGAGGCAATATTGTTCATCAAAGAACACTCTGCAGGCAAGTCCAGGGGTCACGTGCGGTGCAGAATCCGAGCAGGACAGAAGGAGTATAAAGCAAGTTATATGGTACATTGCATACTGGGAAAAGGGGGGGACCAAGGGGTGCCCTTCTCCTACAATATAGTAAGCAGTGGCTTGAGGGCAGGTGTCTTGCCTGGGCAAGTCAGGAAAGAAGTATTTTTAGCTCCCTGAAAGGTGATGACATCAGAAGATTTGGCATAAGCCAAAAGCTCATCTTGGAGCTTCATATGCCGCAATTTTCAGATGATTTCATGGGGCCTAATAATGTGCACAGTACAATGGTGAGGTTTGTGGATGGCATTCCAAATAATGATGGTTGGTGAAGCCGAGTAGCCAAGTACTTTGGAAAACAGATATTGAAGGACCTTAGGCAATGGTGCAACAGGAGTAGAGCCAAGTAGACCCCTTAACTTGAGATTTGTTTTCTGCAAACGAACATCCAAGTCATCCACAGCAGGACCAGAGAAATATGATTGCAAGTATTGAGATTGAACAGTCACCTGAAGCAAACTGAGGTAGGGTAGAGACTTCCATACATAAAACAAACCTTTCAGACCTCCAGGGGTCCTCCTATCATTGGACTAATGATTTAAGGCCCATTTTGGAGGTCATTTCCCACAGTGTCAGTAAAGAGACATAAAACATTGGGATGGTGAATTCAGTGGATAACATGTTCAGTTTGGAGTGACCCAGGCTGCAAGTTGATAAAAAGCAATTCAGAACCTCCAGAGTGAAAATGGAGGCCTGGGGGATTCACCTGCTAGGTTCAGGGTTCAGTCACTGGAGGGTTTGTTCTACGTAGCAGTGCAGGGCAGTCGGGGAGATCCTGGCTTCTCCCAACTGGAATATTGTGTGGTGTTTGCAGAACAATGTGGAAGAGGAGCAGGGCTGTCCGTATGTTTTAGTAGGAGACCTCCCAGTTTCACCCCTCTTTGGGGCCATAGGCCTGGGAGCTGATGTGCCATCAGGTTGTGGTTATGTCTATTCAACCAGCTCCTGAGGAGTCCAGGAGGTCAAAAGTATAGAGGGGGCAGTCTCTGGACCTCAAGGGGTGCTTAATGCCAGGATTGGAGAGCAGAGGTGGGAACTAGGTCTCATCCTCACTTGACCATTCATGACCAGAATACAATTCCAGAAAGGAATTCACTATCTGTCAGTATATGGGAACATAACGCATAAAATTTAGAATTATGCCATACTTTAATTATTTTTAAGCATGCCGTTTTTCTATCATACACATTATTAATACATGAGCTCCAGTAATTCTTCTCAGTGTTAAAAGTATTAGCGTAAGGCCTTATTCACACGAACGTGTCCGTTTTGCGTGCGTAAAAAACGCAGCATTTTTTCTGCGTTGCAGTTCCGTGTGACATCAGTGTATGGTGCTTGTCAGCGTTTTTTACACGCCTATGTCATCCGTATGTCATGCGTTATTTACGGCAGAAAAATAAAATGAAGGAGGTGGTTTTCTTCTTCTCATAATTTCTTTGGCAACTGTTGCGTGAATCACGCACAGCACACGGATTTGCGTCCGTGTGCTGTCCGTGATTTTCACGCACCCATTGACTTCAATGGGTGCGTGATGCGCAAAAAACACACAAGTATAGGACATGCAGTAAGTTTCACACAGCGGACACACGCTGCGTGAAAAACACTGAATGTCTGAATGGCCCCATTGACTTGCATAGGTCCGTGTGATGTGCGTTATTTTCACTTGCTTAACACGGACGTGAAATACGCTCGTGTGAATTAGGCCTAAAAGTATGGAGAAATGAAATAGAGTAATACAAGTACAGTCAAATTCCTATAATCCAGAACTAGTGGGACTGGGTGAATCTCAGTTTGCAATCTCTGATAATCTATTAGAAGATCATAAAGTATAATAGGTACAGCATAAAATGGAAATTCTGCTTTTATCACTTTATTACTAAAAATTGCAGTATTAAAAGCCAGAACATTAAAACCAACTGCCTAATATTGTGTAGGTTTCTCTCAGGCCAACAAAAAGCTCTGACCCATTGAGGCATAGACTCCACAAGAACTTTAAAGGTGCCCTGTGGTATCTGGTGCCAACATGTTAGCAGCAGAAGTCCTATAAATTCTGAGGTGGGGCCTTCATCGATCAGATCTGGGGAATTTGGAGGTAAAGTCAACACCTTGAACTCTTTGTCATGTTCCTCAAACTATTCCTGAACAATATTTTGCGGTGTGGCAGGGCACATTATCCTGCTGAAAGAGGCCCCTGCCATTTGGGAATACCGTTGCCACTTGGTCTGCAACAGTGTTCAGGTAGTTGCTACGTGTCAAAGTAACATCCACATACATACTAGGACCCAAGGATTCCCAGCAGAACATTGCCCAAAGCATCAGTGCCTCTGCTGGCATGCCTTCTCATAGTGCATCCTGGTGCCATCTCTTCCCCAGGTAAGTCACGCAAACGCACCCTGCTGTCCACATAATGTAAAAGAAAACATGATTCAAAAGACGAGGTCACCTTCTGCCTACAGTGAAGGAAATAAGTATTTGATCCCTTGCTGATTTTGTAAGTTTGCCCACTGTCAAAGACATGAACAGAATTTTTAGGATAGGTTAATTTTACCAGTGAGAGATAGATTATATTTAAAAAAAAACAGAAAATCACATTGTCAAAATTATATATCTTTATTTGCATTGTGCACAGAGAAATAAGTATTTGATCCCTTTGGCAAACAAGACTTAATACTTAGTGGCAAAACCCTTGTTGGCAAGCACAGCAGTCAGATGTTTTTTGTAGTTGATGATGAGGTTTGCACACATGTTAGATGGAATTTTGGCTCACTCCTCTTTGCAGATCATCTGTAAATCATTAAGATTTCGAGGCTGTCGCTTGGCAACTCGGATCTTCAGCTCCCTCCATAAGTTTTCGATGGGATTAAGGTCTGGAGACTGGCTAGGCCACTCCATGACCTTAATGTGCTTCTTTTTGAGCCACTCCTTTGTTGCCTTGGCTGTATGTTTCGAGTCATTGTCGTGCTGGAAGACCCAGCCACGAGCCATTTTTAATGTCCTGGTGGAGGGAAGGAGGTTGTCACTCAGGATTTGACGGTACATGGCTCCATCCATTCTCCCATTGATGCGGTGAAGTAGTCCTGTGCCCTTAGCAGAGAAACACCCCCAAAACATGTTTCCACCTCCATGCTTGACAGTGGGGACGGTGTTCTTTGGGTCATAGGCAGCATTTCTCTTCCTCCAAACACGGCGAGTTGAGTTAATGCCAAAGAGCTCAATTTTAGTCTCATCTGACCACAGCACCTTCTCCCAATCACTCTCAGAATCATCCAGATGTTCATTTGCACACTTCAGACGGGCCTGTACATGTGCCTTCTTGAGCAGGGGGACCTTGCGGGCACTGCAGGATTTTAATCCATTATGGCGTAATGTGTTACCAATGGTTTTCTTGGTGACTGTGGTCCCAGCTGCCTTGAGATCATTAACAAGTTCCCCCCGTGTAGTTTTCGGCTGAGCTCTCACCTTCCTCAGGATCAAGGATACCCCACGAGGTGAGATTTTGCATGGAGCCCCAGATCGATGTCGATTGACAGTCATTTTGTATGTCTTCCATTTTCTTACTATTGCACCAACAGTTGTCTCCTTCTCACCCAGCATCTTACTTATGGTTTTGTAGCCCATTCCAGCCTTGTGCAGGTCCATGAGCTTGTCCCTAACATCCTTAGAAAGCTCTTTGGTCTTGCCCATGTTGTAGAGGTTAGAGTCAGACTGATTAATTGAGTCTGTGGACAGGAGTCTTTTATACAGGTGAGCATTTAAGACAGCTGTCTTGAACTTCCGGTTCCGGCGCTGGGGATGCAGGACGCGAGTGACTGAGCTCCCGCTCCCGTCCAGCCTGTAAGCTCGCAATAGTCGCTACGGCGACGATAATCAGTGGGGAAGTCACCAGCCTTGCACACGGCAACATCATCGGTGGTGCCTGTATGGACAGGTACCTCCTCAGAAGCGCGCAGAAGCCAGCCATGGAGGAATCAGCCACGGCCGTGGTAAAGGGAGGTAAGATGGCGGCGCTTCCCGCCACTGCGACCCTGCTATACACACAGGAAGATGAGCTGCAGCACCATCAGTCCCAGCTTTCAAGCCCGGCAGAACATGTACTGTCCGCTCTTCCAGTAGCCATTGACTATGTAACCCTGGCCCGTGAAGTAGCCAAACAGATAGCGCCAGACCTGCAAAAGGCGCTGGAAAAAACGGTGCAAGATTCTCTAAACCGCGTGCATGCGGAGCTGGCACAAGTCACTATCAGAGCTGATGAGTTAGAACAGCGTATGACGCTGCTGGAGGATGAAAATGAACGCCTGCAATCCAAACTCAAAGAGGTGCTGTCTGTTACTGCGCAGTTGGGGGACAAGGTGGAGGATCTGGAAAACCGCTCCAGGAGGAGCAACCTGCGACTGGTGGGGCTGAAAGAAGCGGTGATATCTGCTGATTTGCAACGAGTGTGTGAGAGGACATTGCCGGAAGCCTTAGGTCTCCCCCGTCCATGCCGGGTGGAGAGGGCGCACAGAGTGGGGCCGGACCCCAGAAACCTCCCAGCAACAGCTGACCACAATTCACATCGTCCCAGACAAGTGATCTTCAAACTGTTGGATTACAATGACAAGGTGGCACTCATGAAAGCTTTCCGCAGCAGATCGCGTCCTTTGGAAATAATGGGCATGAAAGTGCTACTATTTGAGGATTTCTCGGCGGAGGTTGCAAAACGAAGGCGGGCTTTCAGCAAGATCTGCACCGCGCTGTTCCAAGCGAGAATACGCTTTAGCCTGCAGTACCCAGCCATCCTGCGGGTGTTTCAAGAGAACGGGCGGAACAAGGTTTTCACCACTCCACAGGAAGCGGAGGACGCACTTGCGGAGCTTTGTGGGAACAGATCACAGCAAGAGGAGCGTCACAGTCCAGTACATAGTCCGCAGCGCAAGTCAAGAGAAGACAAAAGGAACCGGCTAAATATGGAGCGTACCTGGGCAGAAGCCTTAATGCCCACACCTGGAAGATCCCGGGGGGGTCGAGCCGGAAATAGAGGGGACTCTCCGAAGCCGCAGAGGCGAACACGGGACCGTACCCGATCCACGTCTCCTGATTGACGGACGAAGTCCTTTTTTGGCGCATTTTATTTAAGCTGTTGTGATGATGATTTTGTGGACGCTGTAGACCAATTGCAGATTCCGACCAGATACAGATAAGTTTACAGATAATCTGAAAGTAATTGAGGGGGATATTTTGCGGTCTTATACAGCACTATGTATCGGTCAATAGTTGACCTATTGTTACAATGCTACAATGTTATCAAGGTTGAAGTATATGCATTCTGATATTTCCCTGCTTTTTCACTGCAAGATATTTGTGAGGGAGTTAGATCAGGATCTGAGATTGTCCCTGGTGGGCGGGATTGAACGGGAGTGATACAATGCCTCCCCCACGCAAGGGATTAGTGTTATCTGTTACAATGGCAGACTGAGGGAAATTGTGGTAGGAAATAGGGGACACGGAGGTAGGGAAACCTTGAAGCGAAGCAAGGTTCATAGGGAAATGTGAGGATGCAATCCTAACGGACTCTAGGCTGTTAAAGTAATGATAAGGGAATGTACATAAGGGTGCGCAGGTGACAAAGAGGTACTGAGGGGGCAAAGGCAGGTGTTACTTCCTCATGGAAGGAGCCATATAGGCAGGCTGGGGGGGAGGGGGAGGGAGGGGCGCGTTCTGGCATAACAGAAAAAAGTGAAGTCACATACACCAGTGGGTATTAAGGGACTGCTAACCCTTGCCGCAGGTGATTTTATGATTTTGTTAGGTAAGGGATGGTTGGCCTTGTTGATTCTGGCTTACAAGCCAGGGTTTGGTTATGATGTTAATGTTAATGTTTGTACATGGCTCTTGGGAAAAGACGGATCTGACTCCCTGGACTCCACACGACTTTTAGGCATTTTAGCTCATCTTAAACACGGTCCAATAACATGAAAATAGTTTCTTGGAACGTTAAAGGGCTGAGATCCCCACAGAAACGGACCAAACTTTTAAGGCACATGAAACGATTGCATCCTGATGTGGCCCTATTGCAGGAAACTCACCTTACCGAGCCGGAGTTTAAGTATTTGCAAAAGTTCTGGGTGGGTCAGGTTTTTGGCTCGTCGGCAAGGGAGGGTAAGGCGGGAGTTATAATTCTGGTACATAAAAACTTTGCGTTTACGCTGGTGTCCAAGGAGCGGGATGACGAGGGCCGTTGGATCCATCTAGTGATGGAGCATGCAGGGGAAACTATCAGTATTCATAATGTGTATGGCCCAAATACGGTTAACACTGGTTTTTTTGGTCACTTGGAAACCCAACTCCAGCAGGATCGCACTAGGTTTTTGATTTTAGGGGGAGACCTTAACACTGTAAGGTCTTCTAAGGAGGATAGGAGCGCAGGGACTAGTTTGCAGAGAAATAGAGATAAGATCTTGCCCGACTTTTTAAGACACACGGCCCTAATAGATGCGTGGAGGAGTTTACACCCAGATGCGCGGGAATATACACATTTCTCTCATGTTCATCAGTCATGGTCGCGTATTGATTATTTGTTAGTTAGTGACGCAATGGCGCGACGTTTACGTGAAGCGGCAATTGAAGATTTAGTTATTTCGGACCATGCTCCGGTTACCATTACATTGGCTGACACAGTAGCTAGAGGAACGGATTTTATCTGGAGGTTTCCCGCTTTTCTGGCAAAGGATGAGGACTTTACACAGAAGCTTAAGGGGTGGTGGATGGAATTCGATGGGGATAATGTAGCGCATCGCTCGGAACCGTCATTGTATTGGCGTACAGCCAAGGCGGTAATAAGAGGGAAAATCATGCAGTATATGTCTAATCTTAAACGTAAGACGACCGAAGGATACAAGGCAGCGAGCGACAGATTACGGCGTGCGTACACAGCATTCCTACATTCACCATCAATGCTATTGGGGGAGGAATGGAAGGAAGCCAAGCGACAGTTTGATCAATGGTTAGACAAAAGAGAGAGTATTTACCGGTCCCAATTTGATGCTGATTTAATGCGTTTCGGCAATAAGGCGGGCAAATTATTAGCGCGGTTAGCAAAGGGGAGGTATGCACCGGCACATATTTCAACACTTAAAGAATCAAACGGAACTCCTACCTCGGACCCAAAAAAAATCAATACCATATTAAGTAAATATTACCAAGCCCTTTACTCAGAAACACCCATAGATCTCCAAAAAGGGAGGGAATTTTTGGAGAAGGTGAAGTTGCCAGGGCTCACCCAGGAGCAGAATGGTCATTTGAGCGCGGAGATTACACTAGAGGAAGTTTGGAGCGCCATTAAAACATTATCTAACGGAAAGGCCCCGGGTCCGGATGGATTCACAGGGGAGTTTTTCAAATCTCTGAGAGAAGAAATCAGCCCTACCTTGGTGGCATATTATAATACTTTACTAGGAACGGGAGCTTTACCAGCAGAGGCCAAGGTAGCGCATATAAAGGTGTTACCCAAGAAGGGGAAGAATCCTCTTGACCCGGGGTCGTACCGCCCCATCTCGCTGATAGATCAAGATCAGAAATTGCTCACAAAAATTTTGGCCAATCGACTGGCTATGTATCTACCCATACTGGTGGGAAAATCTCAGGTAGGCTTTGTAAAGGGCAGGGCTGCAGTGACAAATTTACGCAAGGTATTGACGGTGCTAGAAACAGTCAGGCACGATCCCCAGCCAGGTACCAGGCCGGCACTTTTAGCGCTAGACGCAGAGAAAGCCTTTGATAACATACAATGGGAATGGCTGGGGATGGTGCTAGACAAAATGAACATTCAGGGAGATTTCCGGGTCTTCCTGAAGGGAGTCTACAATAGCCCGCAAGCACGTGTTCACTCCTCGGGGTTCCTATCAGATCCCTTCCAATTACATAAAGGAACACGACAGGGTTGCCCCTTGTCGCCCCTGCTATTCAATCTAGCACTGGAACCTATGGCCAGATTCTTGGAGGAATCGGATATGTTCAGAGGCATTCAAGTGGGATCTTGTGCAGTGAAATTAGCCCTGTTCGCTGATGATGTCATACTTTTTATGTCAAACCCTCAGGAGCATTTAGGGAAGGTTTTTCAATTTTTGCAGGAATTTGGGCAATGCTCGGGATACAAAGTCAATATAGCTAAGAGCGAACTGCTGGAGTTGGGCAGGCCATTGCCAAAGACCTTTTGGCAATCCTTGGGTTGCGGGATATCACCGGTGGAACACTGCATTACTTATCTGGGTATCAAAATAGGGAGGGTACCAGACACTCTGTATGGCCTAAATTATCCCCCGTTAATTAAAAAAATACAAGCGGAACTCACTAGATGGGGCCAATTGCCGTTGTCCCTCTTGGGAAGATGTCATCTGATCAAGATGGTTAGTTTTCCTAGATTGCTATACCCCTTTCAAACACTTCCTCTAATATTGAAGCATGTGGATGTCTCGAAATTGACGGCTTCATTCACTAAATTTATATGGGCAGGAAAAAGGCCGCGCATAGCACTCACCAAGTTCATGATGGGTAAACAAGAAGGGGGTGTGAACTTTCCGAATGTCAGGGGTTATAACGTGGTCTGACTTATGCGTCATGTAGTAGATTGGCTTCATGAAACAAGTAATTATTCCAATTTAGATCTGGAAGGGGAGTATGCTTCACCTTGGAACCTGAAAGCTTTGTTACATTGTAGAATCGCTTCTCTTCCGTGCCGTCTCAAAACCTCCATTGTATTGAGAGATACAGTTCTAGCTTGGAAAGTGTTACGTAAGCAGTTTGGGCTACCTCACCTGGTCTCGAAATATATGCCGTTGAGCGGTCATCCGGAGTTTTTACCGGGAATGGACAAGGGGGACGGAATTGCCTCATGGGGGAGGGTAGACATTGGTAGCGCAGGGGATCTTATGCATACAGAGGAAAAGAGGTGGTTAACTGGGGAGGAAATCACCGCTAAACTCAGACCCATAGTAGATAGAGTCAATTTTTTGCAAGTACTTCAGGTACGAACATTTTGTACCTCCAGGCTCAGGGATTTGAGTAAGGAAGCTACTACGCACACTCTGGATAAGGTCATAGGTCCAACAACTGGGCGGGCGACCATTTCAGGAATGTATAGAGCATTGAGAGAGGGTTTTGTTCGTCCGCAATTAAGGATTAGTTTTAAAAGCTGGGAACGGTGGACTCAGGATCCAGATATAGGAGAGACCATACTGGGGGGTTGGGAGACGGTACGGAAGAGTGTGATAAATGAGAGCTGGAGGGAAACCTATTTCAAGTTGATGCATACAGCTATATATGGCTTTAATATCTTGCCCTCACAATCTTTCCCTGATCGCATTACAAGTTGTCCCAAGTGCAATACACCACTGACGAATTTGTGGCATGGAGTGTGGGGGTGTGTACATACGAAACGATTTTGGGGGATGGTACAGAAATATATTAAGGACCATTGGAAAACGAATCTCCCAATGACGCCTCAAGCGCTACTATTCCATCAGGCGCGGCCGCCAGAGGAAGAGGGTGCTCGAGGAGTAAGATCACCTCCCGTGTTGGTGCACACGATTTTACTGGTAGCTTTGAGATGCCTCCTGAGTCACTGGTTAGAGGCAGACACGCCGGGGTTAGAATTGATTGTGTCACGGCTGAAACAGTTATTGGTTCTTGAGAGGGTGGAGGTGGAAAGGCGGAAGGAAACGGGAACCAAGAAGCTATTTGATAAGTGGCAAGTATTTATAGAAACGCAATGTACAACAGCCGAAATAGCGGAAATTGTTAGGCCTTTCCAGTACACAAAGTGGTACTGCACGCAGCTCTTGGCAGGCGTTTTAGGGAGGATGCAACTGTGAACCAGCTGGGGGAGAAAGGATGAGTGGAAACTCATTGATGATCTAGGTGGTGTTGGAGTTGGGGGAGTCATGTTTGTTTGGTCCATCTGAAGATCGACAATTATGCCATGTTTCTATGTTGGTGTGTTTATATGTTATGTTGAATTTCATTTAAAAGTTAATCCCATGACAGTTGAGTGCTGCGCACTCATGATGTAACTCTTACGTGAAATGTTTGTAAGAAAATGTGAAAACTGACAATAAAAAGGATATTTAAAAAAAAAAAAGACAGCTGTCTTTAATGCAGGCACCAAGTTGATTTGGAGCGTGTAAGTGGTGTAGAGGAGGCTGAACTCTTAATAGTTGGTAGGGGATCAAATACTTATTTCTCTGGGCACAATGCAAATAAATATATATAATTTTGACAATGTGATTTTCAGTTTTTTTTTTATATAATCTATCTCTCACTGGTAAAATTAACCTAGCCTAAAAATTCTAGACTGTTCATGTCTTTGACAGTGGGCAAACTTACAAAATCAGCAAGGGATCAAATACTTATTTCCTTCACTGTATGTTCCATAGTCCAGTTCTGTTGCTCACGTGCCCATTGTAGACTATTTCAGCAGTGGACAGGGGTCAGCATGGGTACACTAACCAGTCTGCGGTTACACAGCCCCAAACGCAGCAAGCTGCGATGCACTTTGTGTTTCAACACCTTTCTATCATAGCTAGCAGTAACTGTAATGTCGGGATAGGGAGACAGACAGGGGAGCCCTAATCTACCCGCCACTCAGTCCCTGCCTACTTGCACGGCCCGTCCTAGGTGACGGCGTACAACTGGGCGACGGTCCCTACGCTCAATAAGTGAACGACAAACAGACAAGGGTACACAGAAGCTAAGGGAAATGGGGCAGTTGCCCACGGCAACACTGTGAGAAACAAGAGTAGTGAACGAGCCGAGTCAAACCAGGAGAGTACGAGGTACCAAACGCAGAGCAGGAGAGTAGTCAGTAAAGCCAGGGTCAATTTGAAGCAGAGGTCAATAGTACTAGCAGGAACAGCAGAGCCAGGAAACCAGACAGAATCACAAGCAAAGGAAGAGCAGGAAATGAAGGTATAAATAGACCGAGGGCGGGAGCTAGCTCCGTCTGGCCAGGCTGTGATAGGTTCTCCCACTCCTCAGCCTACCAGCCTGAGTGGTAGCAGATCGAGTCACTCTATCAGACCTAGGAGCAGATGCAGACTGATTAACCACGGGCGTCGACACAGAAGCTGTGTCTGGCAGATCCTTTACAGTAACTTTTTCAACTATTTGTGCTACCGTAGCTCTTCTGACGGGCTAGCCTTCGCTCCCCACACAGATCAATCAGCCTTGGGCACCCATGAACCAGTTGCCAGTTCACCAGTTGACCTTACTTGTACTACTTTTGATAGGTACTAACCACTGCATACTGGGAACACCCCACAAGATCTGTTCTTTTGGAGATGCTCTGACCGAGTCATCTAGAATCACAATTAGGCATTAGTCAAAGTCATTCAGATCCTTACGCTTGAAAGTTTTTCCTGCTTGCAACACATTAACTTTAAGAACTGACTGTTCACTTGCTGCCTAATAAAGCCGACCCCTAGACAGTCGCCATTGTAGTTACATAATCAATGTTATTCATTTCACCTGTCATTGGTTTTAATGTTATTGCTGATCAGTTTATTTAATTATAGAGATAATGTTAAAATCTTAACAAAATACTTATTTTACTATATTTATGGGTAATTTTATTTACTCTTTTGGGTGTAAATGCTTTATAATATGGAGAAAACAAATAATGTGGATGAGTGTAGAAAGCAAATATCTGTATGCATGTCTCCCTAGTGTCCTGGATTCAGTGGGACACTCTTTGATTTAGGGAGTTCTCCCACTATACTAACCCCAGAATCACCCATTCCAGCGAGTTCCCAATGGCCCTCAGAAGACTCTGAAATCTGCACTACTGTAAAGCTAGTCAGTGAGCCATTACTAGTTTTACCGATGGAAACAGAGGGAGGCATCACTCTCCCAGTCAAAGTCAGCGCAGGAACATGTAGAGGTAAGGCATGGATAGCTCTGTCACAAGGGCATGTTGTCTGGCTGTGTTATTTGCTCACTTGGCATTACAGTATATGCACTATTTATTTGTGCCGTTTTGCACTCTGGGCCCCATTTGGCACTGTGTGGGTACTATTTGGCCATATGTTGGCACAATATAAGCACTTGTGCACCCTGGCAATATAGTAGGAATCATGTATCTGAACAATGATGGTGTATGCACTTTGTATTCGGGGGCCAACTGGGCACTGTATGCACTAAATGGTAACAAATAATATATATACAATAGATCACAAGCAATATAAGTACATTTGTCTCATTTTGTCTGTATATTGCTTATATACAGCAGCCGCTCTGATTTTAGGGTTTATGTCTGACACTTACATACTTTAACACATAAGTGTCCCGATATATAAAGATGCAGGCAGTGCCACAGCTCTCCATGTGAATTAGGAATGAGTTATTACCTGAATTAACAACGCCTGATGCATCCTCACGTATTTCAGCATATTTGTCAGACAGATTAAAGGAACAGATAGCAAAACATTTGCTAGAAAACATCAATAAAGTCCCCTGCTGCTTTCCTCGGGGTCTCCTTGGTTGGAAGGAGAAAATTGAGATTGTGCGTTTCTGTTTCTTCGGAAGGTAGCAGTTTAGAATACACAGGCTGACTGCTAAAGGAAAATCTAAACTACATTTAGTGTTTTTATCTTCTTATGGTTGAACATGATGGGTGGCTCAGCGGTTAGATGAACACTAGAGATGGGTAAAAATGTTTCCTGCCCCAAGTTGTTAATTTAGGTTTCTGTGTACCCAGTCCCAAATAGTAACATTTCAGTATTCTGTGCACCCAATATTCCAGTTTTTTTTTTCTTCTGTGATACTGGTATTAGTGTAATTTTGGCGCAATTAGCTCACAGCATTTCATTTTTTTATTAATCCGTCAAACAGAGAGCAGACTGCAAATAATGTGTCATTTTGGTACTCTGTGGCTTTCCAAGATTTTTTTTTGACATTCCATCTGTGACGTGATCAGAGCACAGTGCACTGCTAATAAATACTAAATTATACACAAACAAGGGTCCTATGCTATCGTTTTAGTCACCAATAAAAAAAAAATCTAAATTTTATTTAACAAGACCAGTTAAAAACGTTGCAAATATAAGGCTTCGTTCACATCTGCGTCAGGGTTCCATTCAGGCGTTCCGTCATAGCTTCCCGTCAGGTGATAGACAATCTTGAGCAATACTAAGCAAGCAGTTAGTGGGGTAGACCTGGAGGGTGAAGACATGGGTCAGCAGGACCAGGCAAGTAGCTGGGTTAATGTAGTTAGGGGCAGTAGAAAGGGGTCCAAGAAAAGGAAGGCCAATCCTGTATCTGTTATTAGTTCTGACAGGCTTCCGTTGTTTCGGATGGAATCAATAGCGCAGTCGACTGCGCTATTGATTCTGTTAAAATGATGGAACCCTGTCACAATGGTGACAGACGGAAACCATTAGATACGTTTACGTTACCATTGAGTTCAATGGTGAGGGAAACGGAAGCTGAGGTTTCCGTTTGCCTTTCCGCTGAGGGGTTAATCCGACGGAAACATCCGACGGAACCCCTCAGCGGAAACGAACACTGATGTGAACACAGCTTAAGGGGAGTGGAGAATCTAAGTTATGAGGAAAGATTAAAAGAAATAAACCTATTTAGCCTTGAAAAGAGACGACTAAGGGGGGGGGACATGATTAACTTATATAAATCTATTAATGGCACATACAAAAAATATGGTGAAATCCTGTTCCATGTAAAACCCCCTCAAAAAACAAGGGGGCACTCCCTCCGTCTGGAGAAAAAAAGGTTCAATCTGCAGAGGTGACAGGCCGTCTTTACTGAGAGAACTGTGAATCTATGGAATAGTCACCGCAGGAGCTCGTCACAGCAGGGACAGGAGATGGCTTTAGAAAAGGCAAAGATAATTTCCTGGAACGAAAAAATATCAGCTCCTATGTCAATGTGTAGAAATTTGTCCCTTCCCTTTTCCCATTTATTGGTTGAACTTGATGGACATGTGTCTTTTTTCAACCGTACTATGTACCTATGTAACTATGTACCTATGTAACGGAACCCTGACTGAAACAAACGGAAACCATAGGTTTCCGTTTGCATCACCATTGATTTTAATGTAGATCCATAAAATCAGGCAGCACTCCAAGGTATGAGCAAAAAAGTGGTGGTGCTGTATTGGTCCATAAGTAAGTGCAGCGTGTCAGCTCAACACAAGAGCCTTTCTCAAGCAAATCATGTCATGTGAAAACAGCATATATATAGGAGAACCACAATCAAATATACATTGTAAAAAAAATAGTGCCAATTGAATATAAATACACATATAACATCCACATAAATGTGCAGAGAAAACCGTAATTGTACAGTATATTTAGAGAAACAACACATGACTTTCATATTATACAGAAAAAAAAATCATCCCAATGAAAGATATGTTATTTAAAGTGCAAATATTATAATTATACATAATCACTAAATGTAATAAACCTGTACAATTAACCTTACATGTGAGAGACTCACCAGTAGGAGGAACCGGCTCCATTGTGAATAGAATGTGTGCGCGCTTTCTACGGCGTTCCTAGTTCATTACTGCGCATGCTCGAACTCCTCGGGCTGTCAGAATCTGATCACCCTATTGCGCATGTCCGCGCATGCGCAAACGCCATAGACCGTTTAACGCAGCCATATCAAAACAGGGCATTTGCCAATGAATGACGGGTGTCGAGACACACAGAGAAAAAGCAGGGGAATAAACAACGGGCGCTAACTTTATCAATATCGCACAGGAGGCAATAAATCCACAATAATGAAATCGTTTAGCATAGAGTTAGTATATATACACTTGGGGTAGTTTCCATGGTCACAAACAGTATTTGAACTCTATATGTCAGACGACAGTCAAAGAAGATCTAATGTACTTAGAACCATATAAATATATATAGTTGCACTCATAGTGTATCCCAAGGGGTGCACTGTCGATTTCCCCCTTATTCGCAAGGAGAAAAGCTTCCGTGCCAAGGAGAAAAGAACGCACTCCAGGTACGTATATAATGCACCTAGATGACTAATCCAACACCAATAGTTCCCTATGTCCGTGCACGGTTTACTCGAGCTTCACATAGATAATTATCATTCTAGAGAATCAGTATATAGGACCAAAAAGGAAAACCATCCCACGTCTTTTAATAATATCATTGCAATTAATAATAAATCCTTAACATCCTGCTTTTTACTTTTTAGTGATATTCATATAACAATACGAGTAACCGTAATATTAATAAAAAACCATGAGGGTTAATAACCATACACACACACACACACACACATTCATAATATGTTAATTGAAAGTAATTTAAATTTATTGTATATCCATAGCAAAATCAATATTAGCCGGTCCAAATATTGGTGAGGCAATCAATGTCTCTATATAATGTGATGAGTGTGATCTGTGAACAGAAAACTAAAAATGCGTTAAAATCAACCAATATAAAATTGAATAGACATAAATCAATAACTACACTGATGATGATGCCTACAGGAACTGAAAGGGATAATCGGTCAGTACCTAGGAAACACTACCAAGGGGAAAGTCTACATTTAGACCATGAGGCTTGAGTGTATTGGGTCTGTGTATCCATTGTAACTCACAGAGTTTCAACAGCCTATTCCTATCGCCGTCCCGCCGTAAAGGGGGAACATGCTGCTATTATCCAAAATATGCGGCTGACATTTTTGGATAACATCAATTTCAATGGTGACAGATCCGGTGCAAATGGTTTCCGTATGTCTCAGTCGTGCAAGGGTTCTGTTGTTTTGACGGAAGCAATATTGTAGTCAACTGCGCTATTCTATATTATTGAAATCAATGGTAATGCAAATGTAAGCGATAGTTTCCGTTTGGCTTTCCGTTCATTTATTCCTGTAACGGAAAGGTTGAACAACGCTGATGTGAATGGGCTCATAATCTTAGGGCCTGGCTATACCTTCTATAGTTACCTAGCTAAAAAAAAGAAATGGATGGAGGGGGGAAGCATTCTGATTTTTCTTCATCTTTTTGATGTTGGGCTTCTCCCAAACAAAATGTTCATACATATGTATTGTCTTTTGTACTTTTGCCGCATAGTGACTTTTGACCAGCAGGTCTTTTAGGTTTTTACTCCTCCTTGCCATCAATAAATACATATTTAGAGCAATGTTGGTGACCTGTACACGCAGCATGGGCATAGCTAACTGCAAAATAAATATTAGTGTAAATTCGGTGCGCTGTGCATGCTGCACTCTAGGGTTTTCGTTTTCGTTTTGGTTTTGTGCGCTTGTCACATTCCAGTGATTTACAATCTTTGTCATGGGAAAAGTGACAAAGATGAAGATGATGATTGAAAATCTGCAGCAAGTCTTCAAATCCAAGCTAAGTTTCTCCCGCAGACTGTGTGCACGGTTTTGTTAAACCTCATTCACATACAATGTACTGTATTTTAGTTGCTGATTTGTGGTTTCTGCCAATCTGTTGCGTGTGAACAAAATTTAAGGCTCTGTTTCAGTTTTCTGCTTCTCAAGGAACCACAACACATTATACTTTAAGGTGTATTCATACATCTTAGTTGAATTGTGGTTTCGGAATTAGTGCTAGACTGGGCTGCGGAGTGTAAGGGTATGTTCACACGATAGCAGGCATTTACGGCTGAAATGACAGACTGTTTTCAGGAGAAAACAGCTGCCTCGTTTCAGCCGTAATTCCTCCTCCTCGCATTTTGCGAGGCTTCTCTGACAGCCGTAAATTTTGAGCTGTGCTTCATTGAGTTCAATGAAGAACGGCTCAAATTACGTCTGAAAGAAGTGTCCTGCACTTCTTTTGACGAGGCTGTATTTTTACGCGTCGTCGTTTGACAGCTGTCAAACAACGACGCGTAAATGACAGGTTGTCTGCACAGTACGTCGGCAAACCCATTCAAATGAATGGGCAGATGTTTGCCGACGTATTGTAGCCCTATTTTCAGACATAAAACGAGGCATAATACACCTCGTTTACGTCTGAAAATAGGTTGTGTGAACCCAGCCTAAGGAAACACTCTGTTCTTCACCCTTAACACCCGCAAGGAGGTATGGACTTTCCCGGTCGGATTCCCTGGTCGCGGTACCCAGAGTAGTCACTGATTGGCAGTGTGTGCACTGTAGCAGAGTCAGGAATGTTGGCACGGCTCAATAATGGATTAGTAGTCAGAAAGTAGCAAGCCAGAGGATGAGATAGAACTGTAGTCAGGAGTCGATACCAAGAATATAATCACAAGCAGGGCCGCCATCAGGAATTTCAGGGCCCCCTACAGCTAAATTTTCTGGGCCCCCCTACCGTGGCACCGCCTGTTAACGGTACTCCATCCAGCACTATATCATGGTACCCAGGGCCACCATGAGGGGGGGTATTATGGGTACTGATGTGAGAGGCCCGGCCGAACCTAATTGAAAGGGGGGCCCGGCAACTGCCGCGACTTGCCTTTGGTAGAAAAAAAAATGGGGCCCGTTTTTTTCACCAAAAGAATGTCGTGAGCTGCGGGCCCCCCTTTCAATTAGGTTTGGCCGGGCCTCTCACATCAGTACCCATAATACCCCCCCTGATGGCGGCCCTGGGTAGCATGGGGGTCGTCATGGGGGCCGTCAAACACTGCCGCCCGTGCGACCGATCGCGCGCACCCGCAAACTCCCGCGCATGCGCACCCGCGACCGCCTGGAACCGCGCACCGAATTTTGAGGCAGATTTTGACCTGCCCACACTATCTTGCCGCGTTTTTTGCCCGCGGCGATTGATGACAGCAGACAAAAAACGCAGGGAAAAATGCATTTTCTGCCTCCCATTGATTTCGATGGCAGGTCAGAGGCAGAACCGCGGCAAGAAAGGGCGTGCTGCTTTTTCTTTTTTCCGCGACTGGCTCCCATTGATTTCAGACTAAATCAATGGGAGGCGGTTTTGGAAGTTTTTGGTGCTGATTCTGACGCAGTGTCCGAGTCAATATCAAGGGCCAAAAACTCTGTGAACTGGGCCTTATTGTTAGGGCTTATTCAGACGAAGGTGTAATACATCCGTGCAACGCGCGTGATTTTCACGTGGCTCGCACGGACCTATGTTACTCTATGGGGCCGTTCAGACGGTCAGTGATTTTCATGCAGCGTGTGTCCGTGTGTCCGCTGCGTAAAACTCACGACATGTCCGATATTTGTGCATTGTTCGCGCATCACGCACCCATTGAAGTCAATGGGTGCGTGAAAATCACGGCCAGCACTTCCGCAGCCGTATAAACTATGAATGAAAACAGAAAAGCACCACGTGCTACAAACATACAAACAGAGTGTCATAATGATGGCGGCTGCGCGAAAATCACGCAGCCACGCATCATACGCTGCTGACACACGGAGCGGTTATGACCTTATGCATGCACAAAATGCCATGTTTTGGCGCACACAAAAAGCACATGCTCGTGTGAATCCGGCCTTAGGGTAGGAACACACTAGGCATTAACGCTGCAGTTTTTATGCAACACGTTTTATTGTGGAAAATCCGCAGCGTATTACAGTCGCAGCAGAGTGGATGAGATATGAACAAATCTCATCCACACGCTGCAAAAATAATGGACCTGCAGTGTGACTTTTTAAGCCGCAGCATGTCAATTTATTCTGTGGAATCGCTGCTCCTCTGTCGCGGAAATGCTGCGTTTCTGCCGCAAAAATCACAAATGAGAAAAAATAAAAAAGGCACTTTTTTAAATTTATACAAATTTTAGACTTGCCCCGGCCGTAGTCCTGGTGACGCGATCCTCTATTCTTAGCGCAGCCCCGCCTCCTGTCATGATGTTTCATCCCATGTGACTGCTGCAGGTCACATGGTCTACAGCGTCGTCCCAGGAGGCGGGGTTACGTTCAGAAGAGAGAGATGCGTCACCTAAACTACAGCCGGGGCAAGTCGAAACTTTTATTTCCCTGCAGGATTCCCTGCAGGATTCCCGCAGCGGACACGCCTCACGAAACCTGCGCCACTATTTGGTGCGGTTTTGCTGGCGGAATTCCCTGCGGCTACTGGGGCGGATAAGCTGTGTAGTTTTACTCAGCATATCCGCCTAGTGTGTCCCTTATGATGTCGCTCCTGGAGCTGCTGCCGGTCTCTAAATAGGCAGTTGGTCCAGTAGAATTTGGAATTATTTTTTTTTGTGAACCAGCTTAAAAAAATACAAAACTTTTTTGTTAGAGCCTGTTCACATCACCGTTCGCTTCTGTTCCGTCTGAGGTTTCCGTCGGGTGAACCCCGCAACGGAAAGTGAAAGCTTCCGTTTCCGTCACCATTAGCGCAGTCGACTACGCTATTGATTCCGTCCGAAAACCTGCCGGAACGGTGACGAACGGAAACCATTAGCGATGTTTCCGTCACCATTGAGATCAATGGTGACTGAAACGGAAGCTGTGCTGTCACTTTCACTTTCCGTTGCGGGGTTCACCCGACAGAAACCTCAGACGGAACCCCGGAGCAGAAGCGAACGGTGATGTGAACAGGCCCTAATACAAAAGTTTTGTGTTTTTTTAAGCTGGTTCACAAAAAAAAAAAATTCCAAATTCTACTGGACCAACTGCCTATTTAGAGAGCGGCAGCAGCTCCAGGAGCGACATCATAAGGGACACACTAGGCGGATATGCTGAGTAAAACTACACAGCTTATCCGCCCCGGTAGCCGCAGGGAATTCCGCCAGCAAAACCGCACCAAATAGTGGCGCAGGTTTCGTGAGGCATGTCCGCTGCGGGAATCCTGCAGGGAAAAAAAAGTTTAGACTTGCCCCGGCCGTAGTTTAGGTGACGCATCTCTCTCTTCTGAACGTAGCCCCGCCTCCTGGGACGACGCTGTAGACCATGTGACCTGCAGCAGTCACATGGGATGAAACGTCATGACAGGAGGCGGGGCTGCGCTAAGAATAGAGGATCGCGTCACCAGGACTACGGCCGGGGCAAGTCTAAAATTTGTATAAATTTAAAAAAGTGCCTTTTTTATTTTTTCTCATTTGTGATTTTTGCGGCAGAAACGCAGCATTTCCGCGACAGAGGAGCAGCGATTCCACAGAATACATTGACATGCTGCGGCTTAAAAAGCCACACTGCAGGTCCATTTTTTTTGCAGCGTGTGGATGAGATTTGTTTAAACCTCATCCACTCTGCTGCGACTGTGATACGCTGCGGATTATCCACAATAAAATGTGTTGCATAAAATCCGCAGTGTTCATGCCTAGTGTGTTCCTACCCTGAGGCCGGATTTACACGAGCGTGTGCTTTTTGTGTGCGCAAAAACGTGGCGTTTTGTGCATGCAAAAGGTCATAACCGCTCCGTGTGTCAGCAGCGTATGATGCGCGGCTGCGTGATTTTCGCGCAGCCGCCATCATTATGACACTCTGTTTGTATGTTTGTAGCACGTGGTGCTTTTCTGTTTTCATTCATAGTTTATACTGCTGTGGAAGTGCTGGCCGTGATTTTCACGCACCCATTGACTTCAATGGGTGCGTGATGCTCGAACAATGCACAAATATCGGACATGTCGTGAGTTTTACGCAGCGGACACACGGACACACGCTGCGTGAAAATCACTGACCGTCTGCACGACCCCATAGAGTAACACAGGTCCGTGCGAGGCGCGTGAAAATCACGCGCGTTGCACGGATGTATTACACGTTCGTCTGAATAAGCCCTAACAATAAGGCCCAGTTCACACAGTTTTTGGCCCTTGATATTGACTCGGACACTGCGTCAGAATCAGCACCAAAAAACTTCCAAAACTGCCTCCCATTGATTTAATCTGAAATCAATGGGAGCCAGTCGCGGAAAAAAGAAAAAGCAGCACGTCCTTTCTTGCCGCGGTTCCGCCTCTGACCTCCCATCGAAATCAATGGGAGGCAGAAAATGCATTTTTTGCTGCGTTTGTCTGCTGTCCTCAATCGCAGCGGGCAAAAAACGCAGCAAAAAACGCGGCAAGATAGTGTGGGCAGGTCAAAATCTGCCTCAAAATTCTTTAAGGAATTTTGAGGCAGATTTTTTCGGCCTGCAAAATACTCTGTGTGAACAGGGCCATACATAAACAGCACTTTGAGACACTTTACTCACCGTGTCAGAAGAGCTGCTCCCACTCCAGTCCTCTTCAGGTGATGTCTTCGGTCCAGATGTCATCCTTCACCTTCACCTCCAGGCTCCAGAAAATGGCGGGGATCGTAGAACTGCCGCCGCGCAACAACTAGACTCCTCCCCCTCTCCTTACGCAGCCACACTCTGGAGAAGGAGGAGGAGGCGGAGTCGGACGAGGAGGCGGAGTCGGACGAGGAGGCGGAGTCGGACGAGGAGGAGGACGAGGAGGACGAGTCAGAGGCGGGCCAGCAGGTAAGTAGACTGCGCCGCTGTCCAGTGTGGCTGTGCTGTCCTGTCCTTCCCCCTGGATCTTGTGTTGCGGGCGCACCGCCTCCCTCTCAGCGGCGCGCCTGGACACGCGCGCTTGCGGTCGTTCGCGCGTTCGCTCGCGGTCGTTCGCGCGCTCGCTCGTACGCGCGCAAGCGGGCGGTGTTTCGCGGCGGTGATAAGAGGGGGGCCCGCAGCTCACGGCGGTGTTAAACGAGAGTGGGGCCCGCAGCTCACAAAATTGTTTTGGTGAAAAAAACAGGCCCCATTGCAGGGGCCTGTTTTTTTCTACCAAAGGCAAGTCGCGGCAGTTGCCGGGCCCCCCTTTCAATTAAGTTTGGCCGGGCCCCCTACACTACTACCCCTAATACCCCCCTGATGGCGGCCCTGATCACAAGAACGAAGCAACAAATCTAAAGGGTGAGACAGGAGCACAATCCAGGAAAAAGGCCAAGATCAGAATCAGTAACAGATTAAAATAGCAATAGCCAAACAAATGATATAACTTAATCTGCAGGCAAGGCACAGCAGGCTGATTACCCTTTAAATAGGCCAAAAGGTCTAACGTCATCAGCGTGTATCGGTTAACCCAAGAAACGGAAGATGCCGGCCATTGTGAAGAGGAGAGCCGCTACTGGATCCAACAGGGCAACGGCTGAACACAGGATCAGAGGAGAAGACATCCTCATGTTATGCTATGAGGGTATTCACATGGGCGTATAAATAACATGCAGCATGCACTACTTTCATCCGTTTTATGGGTAGACAATGCCCATTGAAGCTTATAGAGAGTGTTTAAAATATGACGCATCCGTATTTGATCCATATTGAATCAGTATGTCATCTATATTGCATCCGTTTTTCAAAAGGGCTGCCTTCTGTCATTTCATGATTTCCCTAGAAAACCGCTCCTCAGTATTACAGATTTATTGATGCCATACTGATGCAATATGATCCATAATTTGTCCAATTACAAAGACGCTTGTGTGAAACTGGCCTAAGGCCTCATTCACACGCCGGTATTTTAGTCAATATTTCATTATTTTTTTCACAATCTAGGGCCCCCTTCAGATTTCTTTTGATCACTATTTTGCTTTAGTACTTCTAAGCCAAAACCATTAATGGCATCTACCCAGAGAAACGTATAAGGGGGGATTCACACGAACGTGTATTGGGTTCGTGTGGGCCGCGTGGTTTTCACGCGCCACGCACAGACCAATACAAGTCTATGGGGCAGTACAGACAGTCCGTGCTTTTTGCACAGCGTTTGTCCGCTGCGCAAAAAGCGCGACATGTTCAATATCTCCGCGTATTTCGCGCATCACGCACCCATTGAAGTCAATGGGTGCGTGAAAACCACGCAGGTCGCACGGAAGCACTTCCCTGCGAACTGCCTGTTTCGCGCACCAGCTGTCAAAAGGATGAATGTAAACAGAAAAGCACCACGTGCTTTTCTGTTTACAAACATCCAAACGGAGTGTCTTTGAGATGAGCGAACCCGGACAACCGAACCGAACTTCACCGGGTTCGGCCGAACTCGTTTTGGCCGAACCCGGCAAAAAAAATTCCGGTACGCGACGTCAGGAGATAGTCATGTCCAGGGTGCTGAAAGAGTTAAACTGTTTCAGCACCCTGGACAGTGTCTTTGAGATGAGCGAACCCGGACAACCAAACCAAACTTCACCGGGTTCGGCCGAACTAGTTTTGGCCGAACCCGGCAAAAAAAATTCCGGTACGCGACGTCAGGAGATAGTCACTGTCCAGGGTGCTGAAAGAGTTAAACTGTTTCAGCACCCTGGACAGTGACTTCCGATCCCAATATACATGAACGTGTAAAAAAAAAAAGAAGTTCTGACTTACCGATAACTCCCGGCTTCTTCCTCCAGTCTGACCTCCCGGGATGACAATTCAGTCCAAGTGACAGCTCCAGCCAATCACAGGCCAAGCACAGGCTGCAGCGGTCACATGGACTGCGGCGTCATCCAGGGAGGTGGGGCCAGATGTCAAGAGAGGCGCGTCACCAAGTACGCGTCACCAAGGCAACGGCCGGGAGGGAAGTTCTCGGTAAGTACGAACTTTTTCTTTTTTTTTAACAGGTTTCTCGATATTGTGATCGGCATTCACTGTCGAGGGTGCTGAAAGAGTTAACTGCCGATCAGTTAACTCTTTCAGCACCCTGGACAGTGACTGACGTCGACTAGACTCATCTCTATGATGGCGGCTGTGCGAAAATCACGCAGCCTCGCATCATACACGGATGACACACGGAGCTGTCAAGTGGTTTTTGCGCGCACAAAATGCCACGTTTTTTGCATGCGCAAAAACGCAACGTTCGTCTGAATCAGTCCTAATGGAAAGATTTACCCCTCTTACATTTTTGGGAAGGAGCTTGACTTACAAATACTGAAGCAAAATACTGACCAAAATACCCAAATGTGAATGAGGCCTAAGGGTACGTTCACATGAGGCACATTTCTTACAGAAATTTCTGACACTGTTCTATATATTACAATGGGATTTGTAGAAATGTATGCACCTGCTGTAGAAAAAGAAATGCAACAAGTCTTTCATGTGTAATATATTTTATCATTTTTCGCCTCTTATTGCCATGGTCTATAAATGCTGAATGTGGACTATCTATATGAAGACAAATAACTGCTTTAACGGAAAACCTTCTAAGAAATACAACAGATCAGTCACGCAGTTTTAAAAAACAAAAGAACAAAAGCATTAAATGTGCAATTTCCAAATACACAATGTAAGAGACTTGCGGACAAACATCATAACTTCCAGCTTTCTCTTGCTGTTCAGACACTTTCGGGAATTACTGAATACTCCGTGGTCCTAGCTCTCTGTTTTCTCTGTTTTTTAGCTCGATCTACAATTCTGTTGCTGTCATTGCCGTTGATGGAGGTCAATTGGTGAAGGTCATAACAATTAGTTTCCAAATATGTCTCAGTATTTAGCTGATTACAATTAGACTCGGATACAGGATAATTAACTGAAGAGATACAAATGACAAATATTTATGTTAATTGTAATCAGAATGTGACATGCACTTTAGATTGGAGCACAGGCGACATTAAAAGCAAAGTGGTTTTGTAGCAGTGATGAAAGGAGAGCTATTAGGGTAAATTCACAACCGACAGATTTGTTGCAGAAATTTCTGCGACTGTTCTGTTCATCTGAATGGGGCATGCAGACATGCGAGCACATTTTTTGCATGCAAGTTTTTTGCAGCCAGAAAATTCCAATCTGAATTTTGAGGCACCTTATGGTCTGCCTGCACGCCGTTTGCCACGTTTTTCGCTGCGTTTTTCATGGCGTTTTTCACTCGTGGCCATTGAGCGCCACAGGCAAAAATGCAGCGAAATACGCTTTCTCTGCCTCCCATTGATGTCAATGCCCAAAGATAGGACATGTCGCTTCTTTTTACCGCAAGCGTTTTTTACCGCTTGCGGGAAAAAAACACCTCCGTCTCCGATTGAAATCATTGGGAGGCATTTTCTGACTTTTTTGTCGCGTTTTCCGACGCGGTTTCTGCGTCAAAAAACGTGTAAAAAAACTCTGTTGAACAGGGCCTAAAGGATCTTCACGTGGAGTGCTGCCTGGACCTCTTCGTTTTGCATACAAAGGGACCTATGGATTAAGTCCTGTATGTCGTAGACCATTCAAGTTCACCTTATCCTGTGCTGCGGAATATATTGCTTTGTATCAATGATCGGGAATGACCGGTCGTATCAGCGCTCGTTTTTCCGATCATTTACCCATGAAAGGGCCTTAAAGACTATGTACACCTTTGAAATCATCTCGTTTTTGTTTTTATAAAAATGTGTATCAGTGTGTTTGGTGCAACTTTCAGCAGACAGTATCACAGATGATGGGATTAGATATAAGGTCCAGCAGACAGTATCACACATGATGGCATTAAATACAGTATCTCAACAGACAGTATCACACATTATAGGATTAGATACAGTGGCTAAGCAGACAGTATCCCACATGATAGGATTAGATGTAGGTCCCAGCTCGCTGACACTGCGGCTCTAGCGCTGGACCCAGGAAAGGTAAGTATCAGAATTGTTTTGCTTTTTTATGTGTTACTAATTATTTTGGTGTGTTTGTGGTTTTTTACAATTTCGGTTGTTTGACTACTTTGGATTCGAGGACTGCTTCGTTTTTTTTTATCCTCAATAAAATGGTTAATGAGGGTTGTATGTGGGATTTTTATTTCAATAAAATATTTTTTCTGTCTTTCTATTTTTCTAAACTTTATTACTACCACCTTAGTAATGGCCACTGGCTGATTGACAGTGTCCATTACTAAGGCGAGGCTTAATGTTAGACATAAAGAGGCTAACTCTAACCCCCATTATTACCCCGGTACCCACCACCACCAGGGGTTCCCGGGAAGAGCTGGGTACGATCCAGTACCCGACCATCTGTAGTGATGGTTGGGCACTGGCGCGGCTGCAGGCTGGTATTAGTAGGCTTGGAAAGCCCAAAAACAGTGGTACTTCCCACCCTGGTAATGCTAGCCTGCTGCTGCTGTGTTGTATTTGGCTGGTTATAAAAATTGTGAAACCCCACATCGTTCTTTCCAATTACTTATTTATTTATTTTTCCTTAAAAAAATGACATGGGGTTCCCACCATTTTTCATAACCAGCCAGACACAACACCGCTGCACTCCAGAAGGAGGAATGTAAGTACTGTCAGTTACTATAGTAATGGGGGCCCGTGTCGTTTATTACATAGGCCCCAGTTACTACAGTAACTTTTCATTGATGTGATGCGGGGGCCAGTGGTCCCCTGGATTCGGGGCCTGGTCGCAATTGCGACCGCTGCGACCCCTATAGTTACGCCACTGTGTTGGTGTTACTTTACATACAACCACAAACTTACTATTTCGTTTTGGAGTCGCAAAATATCTTCAAACATCAATTATATCCCATCATTCAATTGGTATCATCAAGAATTGTAGTTATATCTTCTGAAAATCTATTGTCAGAAGGAAGGTAATAAAACGTCTGCTTTATATTCTTTCTCCACAGGTTCTACCAGTGATTTTTCTTTCCTTGGATAGAAAGCGTTTCTTATTGTGGAAATAAACAACAATGGTCGAGAAGTTTGGTTCTACAAAGACTGACGCAAGGAAATCAAAGCATCGGGAGGGTGAGTGGAGGCGCGTTATTAATGAAAATGAAGGCAGCCTTCGTTTAGTCATGGAGGCCTGTTAACAGTTTATTGCTTCTTTTTCCCCCTGCTGTTCAGCACATCGAAATTCCTGTAAAACTGAAAGGACATCTGGAAGAATTCAGCCAATTAATGGAATTCACGCTGAAACTGCTCTGAAAGGCAGATTACACAGAATCAAACCTGCCGCACGGATGGTGCGCCCTAATCACACATGTAACATTCATTTGGTGCTGCTGTGGGATAGTTTAGATGCCTCTAATGAAAGATCAGGGAGAGAGCATCCAGCAGGTATGTGTTTAGCCGTATGTCATTATCTTGAATACCAACATAAACACCGCCAAACACTTATTGAAAACATATTATTTTCAAGAGGTTTAACCCCTCAGCTCCTCCGGGACCAGTTCTGTCCTACTTTCAAAAGTCATTCCGTTCCTTGGAGTTTTTCAGTTAAATTGCATGTTTTTTTTCTTTTTTATTATTTGAAAAGAAAATAATTTTATGTGAAACATTTTACTATATATTTACATAACGTAGATTTATCTCTGGTCAACTACATAAAAATATTATAGAATTTCTTGAATAGTAATTACTTAAATGGGTTTTACTATGAAGTATGAAGTAATGAAGGATATGTCATAAATGTCAGAGAGATGCGGGTCCCACCTTTGGGACCCGCACCGATCTCTAGAACGCGGCCCCCTAAACCCTGTTCTAGCTTTTTGTGCTCACGCTGCCTCCTGGCCACTTCCTTGTGACATGGTCGGTAGTTAAGAGAACAGCGTAACTTGCTGAGCTACGCTGTTTCCGTAACTCCCAACATGAATGGCAGTTACGGAAGCAGCCTAGCATGTGAGCTTCGCCGTTTCTATAACTACTATTCAGTTCTATGGGAGTTACGGAAAAAGCGTAGCTCAGCGAGTTACGCTGTTCCCCAAACACCTGACCATGTAATCAGGAAGTGTCCGGGAGGCAGCAGGAGCACAAAATGCTGGAACGGGGTTTAGGGAGCCCCGTTCTAGAGATAGGTGTGGTTCCCAGTGGTGGGACCCGCATCTATCTGATATTTATGACATATCCCGTGGATATGTCATAAATGTCCTTCATGGGAAAACCCCTTGCCGCTGCAGCTATTTTTATGTTTTATAATTTTTGTTTTTCCTCACCATTATTTATTCCAATAGCCATAAAGTTTTAACTTTTCCATTGATCTAGCCGTATGAGGGTTTTTTTGTAGGACAAGCTGTACTTTTTCACGGTACCATTTATTGTGCTATACTATGTACTCGGAACCAGGAAAAAAAATGTTCTTTGTTGGGTGGAATAGAAAAAAAACAGCGATTCTTCTATTATTTTTTGGGTTTTGTTATTATGGCGTTCGCCGTGCACTAAAAATTACATGTTAACTTCATTTAGCGGTCAATACAATTATGGCGACCACAATTTATATAGTTTTTTTTATGTTTTATTACTTTTACAAAGAAAAAAATTAATTTTTAAAAATAAAATCTGAGAGCCATAACTTTTTATTTTTCCATCAAGCGGTGTGAGGGCTTATTTTTTTGTAGGGCAAGCTGTGGTATTTATTGGTACCATTTCAGTGTACATGCGACTTTTAGGTCTCGAAAGTTTTATAAGCAAACAGATAGCAAGTGAATGAAAAAAGTTCAGCCCCAGACAGGGGGAACTAGATTGGATATACATCAATCATATTGTAACAAGTTAAAAGAAGGAAAAACAATGGTAGAGGGTAAAGGACAGAACAAGGGATGTAGAAATCTTTACAATTGTAACATAAGTAGTATGAATTCACACAATATCACTTCATTGTAAACCAGGCCCCGTATTTACATAAGTGGTACACAATTAACCAAGAAAAGAGTATCCCTCATAGGGAAACATAGTATTGTAGGTCCAAAGAGTAGGAAGAGGAAAACCAAGGCTGCCATCATTTATTGTATAGGTCTACTGTGTCAGTTCGAATAGCTTCAGTCTTCTCATAGAAAGTGATTCTATACGTGCAACTTTTTGATCACATTTTATTCCTTTTTATATAGGAGAAAATGTGTCCAAAAAAACAGCAATTCTGCCATTGAATTATTTTTTTTACGGAGTTCACCATGTTAAATAATGTTATATTGTAATAGTTTGGACTTTTATGGGTGCGGCAATACCAATTATGTTTATTTTTTTAGTTTTTCCATTACTATAGAGGAAAAATTAGAAACTTCTTTTTAACTAATATAGTTTTCTTTCCTATAAAAAAGCATTTATTTAACATTTAAAATGAGAAACTTTTTTTTAACAAATATAGTTGTCTTTCCCATAAAAAAGCATTTATTTAAAAATGTTTTACTATTTTTATTAGTTATGCTAGGGGACTTGAACAAGCGACCATTGGATGTGTTTGTGTTTTTTACCTGCCCCTATTAAGCCCTGCCTATTAAGCACAAAGATGGCAGACATGGGAGCCTTCAGTAGGCCCCCAGGCTGTCATAACAACCATCAGTACCCTACGATCGGGTCACAGAGGGCCGATTGGCTGACAGAGGGGGCCATCGGCCTTTCCTGGCATTTGCCCAAGCCAGACTTGTCCATCAGACTTGCCAGATAGGGAAGAGCGATTTGTCCTTTGACAGAACACGTTTCGACTGCTCCAGAGTCCAGTACTTTAGACCCATCCAGCCGACACTTGGCATTGCGCTTGGTGATATAAGGTTTGCATGCAGCTGCCCAAGCCGTGAAGCTTCCGGGGCACAATTTTTTGTGCTGATGGTAATGCCAGAAAAGTTCTGGAACTCTACAGTTGTTGTAAATGTTTGTAAAGGTGACTGCATGGCGAGGTGCTGGATTTTATACACCTGTGGCAATGGGACTGAATGAAACACCTGAATTCAATAATTAAGAGGTATGGCCCGAAATATTGTTGCATTACATGATGATTTCTATTAAGAAGGTATATTTAATAAAGTTTTTAATATAGATATATAATTATTATTAGTTTATCCCATGACCTCTTACGGTATGAGAGAGTACTACCGCATTAACTACCACCCTTTGAACTTTAACCAGAACCTTAACCTGAGATTTAGTGAGTGAACCCACTACCACCTTGCACTCAAAATAACCTTAACCAAACAGTATTGCCCTCTGAAGCGCGGCCTTTCTTTTTTTGTCTTTTTTTTCCATCTGTCTCAATTGCAGTAGGCTAATAAGAGTTTTGGAGAAATTGATTTATGCTGCTATCTTGATGAATAAAAACTAAATCTGTATTATATATTTAAAGGCTATATAAACCTTTTGAAGTCATTTAAAAAAAAACAAAAAAACTATGTATTATGTGATTTTATGCAACTTTTAAATAAGTTTTTATTAAAAATGTTTTTTTACTTTTTGAGATACATCTTCTATGTATCCTGTATAAGCCTAATCCGTCAGGTCAGCAGGACTGACGGCTCGGCAAAGAACGGGTCCTGCAAGTCTCTGACACGCAGGATTAAGCTGGTATCGATCACATCCAAGTTCATGAACATAGATGTTATCGATAATAGTGGAGTCCTGAGTGCCAGAGACCTGCAGGACCAGCATTCTATCGAGCCGTCAGTCCTGCTGAACTGACAGATTCGGCTTTGACAGCACAATACAGCTTCAAAGGTTTGAGTAGCCTTTAAGCCAGAACTGCAGCTGTCGCATGTGTTGTATTGGTGTCCTCTTATGTGGCAGAGGGGTGTCAGCGGGTATATGCCCCTGTACGTCAGTATCTTAATTGCTGACCTGCTATTTTTTTCACCAGTGTTGGTTGACTGGCTGTTTTAAAGCCTTGGGTCAGTCTGGCACCCCAACCCTGGGCTTTACACCACAGCTCTGCTTTTTCAAGTTTGTTTTGCAGTATGTATTAGCACAAGCCTAAAAGGAAGTCAATAGATAAAGAGCAAAATTACATTACAACAAGAATAAAAATAAATAATAATAATAATAATAATAATAATAATAAAACAGTCTTCAAAAAAACCAAAAAAAAAGGAGAGAGTACATTATCACATGTACGGAGGCAAATTACAAATAAATGGGTTATTTCTTTAACTGCAAATGTTCCTATAAATGCTTTTTATTTTCTTTTTCCTCTATAGAAAAAGAAAAAAGATTAATTTGCTCCTGCAGTGGACTGGAGATATATCCACAGGTGGCGTAATAACCAGTTTCTTCTCCATGGACCATATTGTAGTGTAACACTGATAACTAATATACGTAATATAAGAACATACCTTACTTGTTAGTAATTATGTGTGCAGCTCTATGGCCATTAAATCCCACTAATGCAAGTATTATTATCTATTAAAGCACATTTACTATTGTAAGATTATTAAAACCTTGTTTATGTGTCATAGTAATACTAACTTTTCTCTTGGGAAGCAACTCCATTATGTACACTGCTGGCAATACCTTTGGGGTATATTCACACAGGGCGGATACGCTGCGTAAAAGCACGCAGTGTATCCGCCCTGTGCGACTCAGTGAATTCCAGCTGAAAAAACACACCAAATTGGGGTTCGGTTTTTCAACCAGAATGTCCGCTGCGGAAAACTGCACCCAAAAAAAAAAAAGCTACATACTTACATATCAATGGCGAAGTGTCCCTCCGCCATCCTGCAGCCCTCTATCCTGGGATGACCTGTCATCCCAAATGACTGCTGCAGCAGTCACATGGGATGAAAGGTCATCCCAGGGTCCAGCCTGGAGGAAGAAACACAGAATTCTGGGTAAGTATAAGATTTTGCTGTGGAATCGCTGCAATTTCGCCGCAAAAAACGCAACATCTGCTATTTGTTGCAGATTTTACCTCCTCATTGAATTCAATGGGGAAATCTCGCAAAAAATAAGCAGCGTTTACGCAAATACAATTGACATGCTGCGAATTTAAAAAAACGCACCACATGTCAATTACTGAGCATTTGTTCCGCTCAGCATTGTTCTATCTCATCCACTTTGCTGCTATTGTATTATGCTGTGGATAAAACCTGCAGTATTTATGCAATGTGTAAACTGACACTAAAAATGAATTGTCCAGAGCCTTTGAATACGTTATTACACTATAGGGAAATGTCGCATAGCCAACTGACTTATCAGCTGCATTTAGTATAATGGTCATGTTGAGCAGGAAATGGCTTAAAATGTTGGGAGAAATGCAGTGATTAAAGGCACCTTAAAGACGGAGGATATTTGGGGATTACTGGGATGGAGGGGGAAAATGCCTAAAGGTATGTTCACATGGGCTATTTTCGGAAAAATCGGAAGCAGAACGCCTACAAACATCTGGCCATTGTTTGCAACGGGAAATACGGTATTCGGTTCCGACGGGGCGTTTTTTTTCCAAAAACGGCACGTAAAAAGACACCCGCGAAAAAGAACTGCATGTCACTTCTTGGGACGTTTTTGTAGCCGTTTTTCATTTACTCTATAGAAAAACAGCTCCAAAAGCGGGCGCAAAAAATGCAGCAAAAATCGTGAGTGGCTTAAAAAACGGCTGAAAATCAGAAGCTGTTTTCCCTTGAAAACAGCTCCGCATTTACAGACGTTTTTAATTTTGTGTGTGCACATACCCTTAACCCCTTAGTGAGCAACAATACGCTTTTTCACGTTCGTCACTAAGGGGCCTTAGGCTAGGCTGACGCCTTTTCACGTGAGCCTAGTCTAAGTCCTGCACGGGTCTCCCGTGCAGGCTGGAGCCGGGGCTCTGCTGTCTGATGACAGCTGAGCTCCTGCTCCAACTCCCGTTTAACCCGTTAAATGCCACCGTCAATAGCGACTGCAGCATTTAACTTGTTTACAGAGGGAGTGAGCTCCCTCTGTCACCCATCGGCGGCCCGCAAATGCAATCGCGGGTCTCGGATGGTTTGTCATGGCAGCCGGGGGCTTGATAAAAGCCCCCAGGTCTGCCCTGGACATATGCCTGTTAGGACGCGCCGGAGGCACGTCCTAATAGATTGCCTGTCATATTTACACTGACAGGCAATAATGCTCTGGTATACGAAGTATACCAAAGCATTATAGCAGCGATCTGAAGATCGCGCAGTAAAGTCCCCTAGTGGGACTAATGAAATAAATAATAAATGTGAAATAAAGATTATTAATAAAAATGACAGTAAAAAACAAATAAAACCATTTTTTCCATAAAAAGTGGTTTTATTTAGTAAAAGTGTAAAAAATAAATAAAAGTACACATATATGGTATCGCCGCAAGCGCTATGACTCCATCAATAAAGTTAATATGTAATTTAAACCGCAAGGTGAACGCGGTAAAAAAAAAAACGCAAAAAACAATGGCGAAATTGCAATTTTTTTCCATTGCCCCCCAGCAAAGTCATAATAAAAATTAATCAATATGTCCCATGCAGCCCAAAAAAGTACCAATCAAAACTACGTCTCATCCCGCAGAAAACAAGCCCAAAAAATCACTACAATGATGGAAAAATAAAAAAGTTACGGCTCTTGGAAAGCAACGATTCAAAAACAAATAATTTTAGTTCAAAAGTGTTTTTATTGTGCAAAAGTCGTAAAACATAAAAAACCTCTACATATTTGGTATCGCCGTAATCGTACCGACCCATAGAATAAAGGTAACATGTTATTTACGCCGCACAGTGAACGGCGTCAATTTAAAAACGCATAGAACAATGGTGGAATTTCAGGTTTCTTTTATAATCCCCCCCAAAAAAGTGAATAAAAGTTAATAAAAAAATTATATGTACCCAAAAATGGTGCTATTAAAAAGTACAACTAATCCCGCAAGAAACAAGTCCTCATACAGCTATGTAGACGAAAAAATAAAAAAGTTATAGCTCTTTGAATGCGACTATAGAAAAACGAATAAAATAGCTTGGTCATTAGGGCCTAAAATGGGCAGGTCACTAAGGGGTTAAAGGGGTTATCCGGGTTCTAAAAATTGATGGCCTATCCTCAGGACAGGCCATCAAAATTAGTTTGTTTGGGGTCCAATTGTCAACACCCCCGCCGATCAGCTGTTTGAAGAGCGCCGCAATCTCTTTATTGTTTATATTGGTCTTCTTTCTGTTCGTACTTGCAGGCGCCATTATTTTTGTAGTGGCCGTGCAAGGTATTGCACCACTGTCCCATTCACTTGAAACGTTCTATTTGCTGAATTCACTTGCTACTGGCAATGATCATGTTGAAGTGGGTCTCAATCGCAAGTACTGTTATGCGGCCCTTAGGATTCTTTCTCACACCCTTTTTTTGCAGCAATTTTTGCTAAACAAATTCCAACTTTTGTATGGTACATGCAATTTTTTCTGGTGTTTTTCAGATTTTTTCTAACGTTTATTTTTAAATAGTGTGTTCTAGTATCTGCGTTTGCATTTTTAGATGCATGGCGTTTTTCACATTGCAAGTCCTGTGATTCAAAGATTCTTCTTCTCCAAAAAATGCTATAAAAAAAATAAAAATGCGTTTTTTGGGTTAGGCAAGGCAAAATAAAAAACAATCGAGGTCTATGGGAGAAAATGCCACTAATTAACTGAAAAAATGTCAAACTGACCCCAAAAAAATGCAAAACAAAAGAAAAAAAGTCACAAAAAATACATTTTAATATTTACCAATTGACTTCCAACTAACACTGGCAGTTCTTTGGGGTTAAAGAGGCTCTGTCACCAGATTATCAAATCCCTATCTCCTATTGCATGTGATCGGCGCTGCAATGTATCTAACAGTAACATGTTTTGTTTTTTTAAAACGATCATTTTTGGCTAAGTTATGAGCAATTTTATATTTATGCAAATGAGCCTTTCTAATGGACAACTGGGCGTGTTTTCTCTTATTTCCAACTGGGCGTGTATTGTGTTTTAAGCAACTGGGCGTGTTTACTTGTTTCACTGCACAATCACACTGTGCTGTGGATCATGCTGGGCTGGAACAATGACAAGTGTATGACGCTGATTGGTCACTGATTGGTCATCCTCATACACTCCTCTCCACAACGCCCAGTTGGTAAAAAGTAAAAACACGCCCAGTTGTCCATTGAGAGTCATTAGCATAAATCTAAACTAGCTCATAACTTGCTCAAAAATGATCGTTTTTCAAAATAAAAACCACTGCTCTTATCTACATCACAGCGCCGATCATATTAAGTAGGAGATAGGGCACTTATAAGCTCGTGACAGAGCCTCTTTAATAAAGAAAAAAAAAGTATACCTGCATGGTGTAAAGAGCGTCTGACCATTGGTTTGTTTCTTTTTACCTTTACTATAGTTTATTATTTTTTAAAGATCTATTTTATTAGTATGTCGGTAGAGATTGTAATCACATTCTGTACCTTTAGAGGACACTTTATAAATGTCTGTGGTCAGAATACCCCTGTACATCCCAATTAGGTTATTACCAAATTTTCCTGTATAATATTTAATATGATCCATGATCTACGGTAACTTGACAGTGTTTCCTTAGGATACGCCATAAATGTCTGATGGGTGGATATCCTACTCCAATGCTCAACCTGCCCTCTACTTCTCCCTTTCTTGGCTGTTTTCTATAGGACCCTTGTTCCTATAGATACGCCATACATGCCTATGTTTGGAATACCCCTTTAATGGAAATTTGACCGCTGCCATGATGGCAATGGAGAGAATACAGTCAAGTTTGTACTTTTGAGTCAGAGAATGAAAGAAAAAAAAAACCGCAGTCATATGGTTCATTGTGGAGATGGGTCCCCTCAATTGCTTTCATGAAATCTGATGATTTGCAATAATAATAAGGGGAAAATGTGAAAATCTAAATTTTATTTTTTTCTTATACACCATTTTTCCTTTCTCATCTGCTGCTACAGAAAGGCAGAAGTGGGGACATCAAATTCCCCACAGTTGCCCTGGGAGCCAAATTATACTCTAGTGTTTCTGGAGGTCTTGTCGTGTAGTGACGCTGTGGGGAGTATATTATCCCTGTGGCTTCTCTGTTCTAACCACAAATCATTCTAGCTTGTAGCAAGAGTGATCCAGCTAATGGAAATATCTAAGAGAACTGCAGATAATGTGAGTTCCTAGTAGATCACCATGAGTACACTACATACACTAACTTAGTGATTAAATGCCACTGTGGATGGAGCTGATGTGACATTGATATCACTGTTCAGTTTTATTCAAACTGACGTCTATAGCTCTGAAACATTTATGTGCCTATTTTTCAAGTCTGTGAAACCAAGTGCATCTATACCACAGAGGCAGCCCATCAGCTGCTTGGCCCGGTTGGCCACCTCCCTTATTGTAATGGGTGGTGTGAGCCTGTAGGGATTCCCTCTCCACATGTCCCTTCACAAAATTAGCAAACAAAAGTTTGAAGAATTAACCCAAATTTCATGGAAAGGAGATGGAGGCAAATAAGCACCAAGTCTTAAGGTCCTCTTACACCGCCCTACGTAGGCCGTGTAAAGGAGCGTCGATCAATGAGACATCCGGTTGATCGGCGCTTGCTTGCTCCTGTCACGCGGAGCTATGGATGGGAACGAGCGCTCGTTACTCCGATCACTTGTCCCCATACATTATTATCATGTCAGCAGCGCGTCTCCCTGTTTACACAGGGAGATGTGCTGCCGACAACAATAATATTCTCAGTATTTAAAACAATACGATCAGCAGATGATCGAGCTCGTTCATCAGCTGATCGTTGCCCTGTTTACACAGGCCATTTATCGGGAACGAGTGTTCTGTAAATGCTTACTTGCCCGATAATTTGTCCATGTAAAAGGGTCTTTACTGTCTCAAGTTGTTAGGGGTATGTTAGTGTTAATAAGTACCAGAAAGCTGCACCATCTTAGGCCGGATTCACACGAGCGTGTTCGGTCCGTAATATACGGTCCGCATGTCGGCCGCATTTCCCGGACCGAACACAGTGCAGGGAGCCGGGCTCCTAGTGTTATAGTTATCTATGATGCTAGGTTTTCCTGCCTCGCTGCGGGACAACTGTCACATACTGTAATCATGTTTTCAGTACGGGCCAGTTTTCCGCAGCGAGGCAGGGACTCCTAGCGTCATAGACAGGGCCGGCCTTAGGGGTGTGCGAGCGCACAGGGTGCTGCCCCCTCTAAGCATGTAGGGGGCGCCACTGGGCTCTGCCTCTACTCTATGCTCTTCTCTTAGTTACACACACGGAGTAAGAGAAGAGGAGGAAGCTCCACCCACAGCCCGTCCAGCACGAAGCCTGTGATGCTGTCAGCAAGGAGAGATAGTGAGTATCTGTGTGTCTGTCTGTATACAGTATGTGTCTCTGTGTCTGTGTGTATACAGTATGTGTGTCTGTGTGTATACAGTATGTGTCTGTATCTGTGTGTGTGTGTGTGTGTGTGTGTGTCTCTGCATGCGTTTGTCTCTTTGTAAAAGTGTGTGTTCAATATTAAAGAGGCTCTGTCACCACATTATAAGTGCCCTATCTCTTACATAATGAGATTGGCGCTATAATGTAGGGGACAGCAGTGTTTTTTATTTAGAAAAACAATCTATTTTCACCAAGTTATGGGCGATTTTAGCTTTATGCTAAAGACTTTCTTAATGCCGAACTGGGCGTGTTTTTACTTTTGACCAAGTGGGCGTTCCAAAGAAGTGTATGATGCTGACCAATCAGTGTCATACACTTCTCTCCATTCATGTATTGAGCACATAGTGATCCTGCGTTGTTCACTATGTGCATCACATACACACACATTAACGTTACTGAAGTGTCCTGACAGTGAATAGACATCACCTCCAGCCAGGACGGGATGTTTATTCACAATCCCGACACTTCGCTAACGTTTGTGTGGGACTTACAGCACAGCAAGCGTGATTTCGCTGTAAGCTGTCATTTACAGCGTGATCTTTCGAGATCACACACACACACACACACACACACACACACACACACACACACACACACACACACACACACACACACACACACACACACACACAGAGACACAGACACATACTGTATACACACATATACACACAGACACACATACTGTATACACACAGACACAGAGACACATACTGTATACAGACAGACACACAGATACTCACTATCTCTTCTTGCTGACATCATCACAGGCTTCGTGCTATTCTCATGTCTATTCTCTCCCCTTTGATATGATTTAATGTGTGTGTATGTGACTGCACATAGTGAACAACGCAGGATCACTATGTGCAGAGTAAATTAATGGAGAGAAGTGTATGATGCTGATTTGTCAGCGTCATACACTTCTCTCTACAACGCCCACTTGGTCAAAAGTAAAAACACGCCCAGTTGGGAACTAAGAAAGTCATGAGAATGAAGCTAAAATCGCTCATAACTTGGTGAAAATATATCATTTTTCTAATTAAAAAACACTGCTGTTACCTACATTACAGCGCCGATCACAGTATGTCAGAGATAGGGCACTTATAATGTGGTATCAGAGCCTCTTTAAAGTAAAACAGATAATATGAAGATATCTGTGCTGCCTCCTATATACCCTGCTGCCCCCTATATAACCTGCTGCCTCCTATATACTCTGCTGCCCCTTATATACCCTGCTGCCCCCTATATATCCTGCTCCCCCTCTATATCCTGCTGCCCCTTATATACTCTGCTGCCTCCTATATACCCTGCTGCCCCCTATATATCCTTCTGCCCCTATATATCCTGCTGCCCCTATATATCCTGCTGCCTCCTATATCTGTACTCAGACAGTTATCACTGTGTTATCAGCGGTGTTACATAGGACTGCAGGAAACATTTACTGTATTATCTGTATTCAGAGAGTTATCACTGTGTGTTATACAGTGGCGTAACTACCGTGGTAGCAGCCGTGGCGGCTGCTACGGGGCCGCCAGCCGACACCCCCCATATGCCTGTTGGCGCCGCTAGCAGCCATTACAGCTGCTACAGCGGTAGCGCCGCTACTATGGGGCCCACGCCGCCGAGCCTCCAACATGTATGGCCTGGGCGACACAGGCCCTCTCATGCCCGTAGGTGTCGCTAGCACCGGAGGGGGCCCCAGTGCTAGCGACAGCCAAATACATGCCTTAGCACTGAATGGCGGGGTAAAATGACTTGCGCCTTTTAACGATACTAGCGGCGTCTTCCGTGCTTGAAAGGTGCTGATTGACGGGGCAAGTCATTCTGCCCCGCCAATCAGCGTAATTGAATGACGCGTCGTTCAGCTCCAGCAGACCTGCTCAGAAGAGAGCAGGTCTGCATTGCCATCGGACCGCATGGGAACGGGATCATGTGAGTATGTAAAGTTTTTGGTTTTTCTAATAAACCTGTGACTGGCATTATCTATAGTGGGGGCTCTATCTACAGGGGGGTGGTCTATATGTGGGCCACTATATACAGGGGTGTCTATATGTGGGGACGCGGGGCACTATCTACAGGGGTGGTCTATATGTGGGGATGCGGGGCACTATCTACAGGGGGTCTCTATGTGGGGATGTTGGTCCCTATATACAGGGGGTCTATATGTGGGCCACTATATACAGGGGGTTCTATATGTGGGCCACTATATACAGGGGCTCTATACGTGGGGATGTGGGCCACTATCTACAGGGGGGTCTATATGTGGGGATGTGGGCCACTATATACAGGGGGGTCTATATGTGGGCCACTATCTACAGGGGGGTCTATATGTAGGGCACTGTCTACAGGGGTGGGCTATATGTGGGACACTATATACAGGGAGAGCTATATGTGAGACTATATACAGAGTTGGGCTATACGTGGAGCACTATCTATAGGGGAAGCTATATGTAAGGCAGCACGGTGGCTCAGTGGTTAGCACTATTGTGGGCACTATCTACAGAGGGCTGTATGTGGGACACTATCTACAGAGACTCTATGGGGGTCACTATCTACAGGGGGCTATGGGGGCACTATCTACAGGGGACACGGTGTGTGTGTGTGTGTGTGTGTGTGTGTGTGTGTGTGACAGTATATGGTACTATTATAATCAGGGACACAGTGTATGGTACTATTATAATCAGGGACACAGTGTATGGTACTATTATAATCAGGGACACAGTGTATGTGATTTGTTCTTGTGCTGTATATACGTATGAGATTTGTTTTGGTGCTGTATATATGTACTGAGCTTGGTTCTGGTGCTGTATTTATGTACTGAGCTTGGTTCTAGTGCTGTATTTATGTACTGAGGTTGGTTCTGGTGCTGTATTTATGTACTGAGGTTGGTTCTAGTGCTGTATTTATGTACTGAGGTTGGTTCTGGTGCTGTATTTATGTACTGACTTTGGTTCTAGTGCTGTATTTATGTACTGAGGTTGGTTCTAGTGCTGTATTTATGTACTGAGGTTGGTTCTGGTGCTGTATATATTTAATGAGCTTGGTGCTATTGCAGTATTTATGTACTGAGCTTGGTTCTAGTGCTGTATATATGTCAGAGCTTGGTTCTAGTGCTGTATTTATGTACTCGGCTTTGCTGTGGTACTGTATATATGTCAGAGGTTGGTTCTGGATCTGTAATTATACAGGATATATTTATAATAACAAAATTGCAGGGCAGATAGAATTGTTCTCAATTCATTGTATATTTAATGGGAATCTGTCAGGTAGTTTTAACCCCTTGAACCGCCACCATGCGGTAATACATGACCTGACAATATTTCCAAACATCCCCTTGTATGTTTTTTTCAGATGCAGCAAAATCTTTAAAATCCACATTTAAAACGGCACACACCATATGCTAATTATTCATTAGAGGGTCATGGGGTGGTGCCGCTATCCTGAAGAGTCACATAGTCCTGGCTCCAAACGCACCTTTCCATGTTTGAGTGACATCTCCCTGGCTGATACAACTTTCTCGGATGCGCCATTGCCTTGTGGCACTATACACAAGGGGGGCTGTGTGGCACTATACACAAAGGGGGGCTGTGTGGCACTATGCACAAGGGGGAGCTGTGTGGCGCTATACACAAGGGGGCTGTGTGGAACTATACACAAAGGGGGACTGTGTGGCACTATACACAAGGGGTAGCTGTATGGCACTATACACAAGGGGTAGCTGTGTGGCACTATACACATGGGGGAACGGTATAGCACTATTTACAAGGGGAGGGCTGTGGCTCTATCTACAGGGGGCTCAGTGTGGCGCAATCTACAGGGTGCTGTGTGTGGCACTATCTACTAAGGGGGGGCTGTGTGTGGCACTATCTACTAAGGGGGGCTGTGTGGCACTATATATAAGGGAGGGGGGCTGTGTGGCACTACAGTGGGGGCTTTATGGCGATATCTACAGGGGGGCTGTATGCCACTATCCACAAGGAGGAGGTGGGGCACTATCTACAAATGGGGTGTGACACTGTCTATAGGCGCAGCTATATAGCACTGTCTACAGGAGGGCTGTATGGCACATTCTACAGGGGGCACTATTTATAAGGGGGTCTGCTTGTGGCACCCGGGGGAGGGCCCCGGTCAAGAGTTTGCTATGAGGCCCAGTTTTTCCTAGTTATGCCCCTGGTGTTATGTGTGATGTTACATAGGACTGCAGGTAACATCTACGACATTATCTGTACTCAGAGAGTTATCACTGTGTTATCAGCGGTGTTATATATATATATATATACAGTATATATATATATATATATATATATATATATATATATATACCCTGCTGCCCCTATATACCCTGCTGCCCCTATATACCCTGCTGCCCCTTATATACCCTGCTGCCCCTATATGCCCTGCTGCCCCTTATATACCCTGCTTCCACTTATATACCCTGCTGCCCCTATTTACCCTGCTCCCCCTTATATACCTTACTGCTCCCTATATAACCTGCTGCCCCTTATATACCCTGCTGCCCCTATATACCCTGATGCCCCTTATATACTCTGCTGCACCTTATAAACCCTTCTGCCCCTTATATATATGTGTGTGTGTGTGTGTGTGTGTGTGTGTGTGTGTGTGTGTGTGTGTGTGTGTGTGTGTGTGTGTGTGTGTTTATATCTGTCTGTGGGTATAGTTATCATCTACGACATTATCTGTACTCAGAGAGTTATCACTGTGTTATCAGCGGTGTTACATAGGACTGCAGGTAACATTTACTGCATTATTTGTTTTCAGAGAGTTATCACTGTGTGTTATATGTGGTGTTATATAGGCCTGCAGGTAACATCTACGACATTATCTGTACTCAGAGAGTTATCACTGTTATCAGCGGTGTTACATAGGACTGCAGGTAACATCTATAACATTATGTGTACTCAGAGAGTTATCACTGTGTTATCAGCGGTGTTACATAGGACTGCAGGTAACACTACTACATTATCTGTACTCAGAGAGTTATCACTGCATGTTATCTGTGGTGTTACATAGGACTGCAGATAACATCCACTACATTATCTGTACTCAGAGAGTTATCACTGTGTTATCTGTGGTGTTACATAGGACTGCAGGTAACATCTACATTATCTGTAATCAGAGAGTTATCACTGTGTTATCTGTGGTGTTACATAGGACTGTAGGTAACGCTACTACATTATCTGTAATCAGAGAGTTATCACTGTTTTATCTGTGGTGTTACATAGGACTGCAGGTAACATCTACATTATCTGTAATCAGAGAGTTATCACTGTGTTATCTGTGGTGTTACATAGGACTGTAGGTAACGCTACTACATTATCTGTAATCAGAGAGTTATCACTGTTTTATCTGTGGTGTTACATAGGACTGCAGGTAATGTCTACTACATTATCTGTACTCAGTTATTACTGTTTGTTATCTGTGGTGTTACATAGGGCTGCACGTGAAATCTATGACATTATCTGTACTCAGAGAGTTATCACTGTGCTATTTGTGGTGTTACATAGGACTGCATGTGAAATCTACAACATTATCTGTACTCAGAGAGTTATCACTGTGTGTTATCTGTGGTGTTACATAGGACTGCACGTGAAATCTACTACATTATCTGTACTGGGTATATATAGGTCTTTTTGTGAATGTGTCTTTGTGCTTGCATATATGTGCCTTTTATGTGCCTTTTATGTATTTGTATATGTTCCTGTCTGTGTATTTATCTGCCGGTGTTTGTGTGTGTATATGTGTCTGTACGTCCATATATTTACCTGTATGTATATATTCCAGAATGTGTGTATGTATATTTGCCTGTATGTCTAAATATCTGTCTTTATATATGTACAGTATATATGTTCGAGTATGTGCGTGTCTATATATGTGGTTCATTTTTGGTTTGTGTAGGGGGTGGCAATAGAGAGTCCCGCACAGGGCGCCATCTAACCTAGGGCCAGCCCTGGTCATAGATAACTATGATGCTAGGAGCCTGGCTCCCTGCACTGTGTTCGGTCCGGGGGAAATGCGGCCGACATGCGGACCATATATATCACGGACCGAACACGGTCATGTGAATCCGGCCTAAATCTTTGCCAGGGGCGTTGCTAGGGTCTTAAAAGATCAGGGGCACAAGCCCCAAGACATATATTTAACCTTCGCCCCGAATTTTTTTTTTACATTTATCAGAGATGACTAAGGCTAAGGCTCCTATAGCTACACCATTGGATAGAATTGGATGCACTGTCTCAGCAGAAAGTATCACACATGATAGGCTTAGATACATGGCCCAGCAGACAGTATCATACATGATAGGCTTAGATACATGGCCCAGCACACAGTATCACACATGATAGGCTTAGATACATGGCCCAACAGACAGTATCACACATGATAGGCTTAGATACAGATAGGGCCGCCATGAGGGCAGTACAGCTGGTACTGCAGTCAGGGGCCCGTCCACAGTGCTGGAAAAAAGGTGCCCATCTGGTTCTTAGTAACTGTAAACATTTCTATCAGGGCCCCAGCGTTAGTTACTTGGAGAAAGGAACGTGCCCTTCCTCCAAAGTAACTTTAATGTTGGGACCCTGAGAGTACAGTAGGGGAAGATGCTGCATGAGAAGCATGAAAGAAGCTCCATGTGGAGAGAGCCGCCCACAAGACACAGCCGACAGGACCCTGCAAGACTGGTGAGTACCCCATCCTCCTTCACATCCCCCTGACCCCACTTGTAGAAAATAAAGTGGGGGGATTTTTTAGTTTACCTTAAGTTTTTTTGCTGCGATTTAAAAAATTGCGGCAAAACTGCCTTATTTGTGCCACGATTACAAAAATTACATTAAAAAAATAATAGCACAAAACATGAAAAAAAAAAACAGTGCTTTTAGGCTATATTCTCACAATGCAGTCAAATCATGTTTTTGCTGCGATTTTGCAAAAATCGTGTCAAAAAATGGGATTGACTGCACTGTGTGAATAGACCCTAAAGGTCCATTTGCATCGGCCAATAATCGACCGATGCAGCGAGCGCCGTTCAACGAGACATCGTTGATTGGCGCTCGTTTGCTCCTGTCACACTTAGCTATGGATGGGGACGAGCGGTCGTTACTCCGATCGCTCGTCCCCATACGTTATTATCATATTAGCAGCTATCCGTTGCCCACCCCCGGTAATGGAGGGGGGAGCCCAATATCTTTGGCTGTATGGGGCCCAGACATTCCTGATGGCGGCCCTGGATACAGGGTCCCAGCAGTAAGTATCCTTGTACAGTGGGCCTTCCCACCCTGATAATGCTAGCCCGCTGCTGCTGTGTTGTATCTGGCTGGTTATGAAAAATGGGGGGGGGACACCACGTAGTTTTTTCAAATTATTTATTTAACCCCTTCCCGCTGCAGCCCATTTTCAGATTTTCATTTTAGTTTTTTCCTCCCCACCTTCCAAAAGCTATAACGTCTTTATTTTTCTGTCAATATAGTCCTATGAAGGCTTGATTTTTGCGGGACGAGTTTTAGTTTTTTGTAGCACCATGTATTTTGCCATATAATGTACTAGTAAATGGAAAAAAAATTATTTGTGGGGTAGAAAATGAAAGAAACAACGATTCCTCCATGGTTTATTGCGCGTCGTTTTTACGGAATTCACTGTGCAATTAAAACAACATGTTAACTTTATTCTGTGGGTCAATACAATTACGGCGATACCAAATATATATAGTTTTTTCTATATTTTACTACTTTTACAAGTAAAAACCTAAGTGTAAAAAAGAAAATTTATTTTGTGTCGCCAAATTCCAAGAGCCATAACTTTTTATTTTTTGGTCTATTAAGTGCACTGGCGTAGCTATAGGGGTCGCAGCGGTCGAAATTGCGACCGGGCCCCGAAGCCAGGGGGGCCCACGGCCCCCCGCACCTCATCAATAAAAAGTTACTATAGTAACTCGGGCCGCGGGCCCCTGTTACTATAGTAACATACTTTACTTACCTTCCTGGTTCCGGATCGCAGCGGAGGTCCTGACGTCAAGCGCTGTGCGCAGCGCATGACGTCATAGCGCTATGCGCCGCACACAGAATCGAGACGACAGAACTCCCGCCGTGGCCGAAGAGGAAGGTAAGGTTAGCCCTGACTGGCGGGGACCGACTCCCGGGACCCGCCAATCAGCTGTTTTGAAGGGGCCGCAGCACTCGTACGAGAGCTGCTCCCCTTCATTCCTGTCACTTCATTCTGGTCACACTATGAATCCGTGTCGGCGATTCACATTGTGAGCGAGTAGTGAAATGAAGGGGAAGCAGCTCTCGTACGAGTGCTGCGGCCCCTTCAAAACAGCTGATTTGCGGGTCCCGGGAGATAGATCAGCTATTGATGGCCTATCCTGAGGATAGGCCATCAATGTTCAGGGATTGCACAACCCCTAAGGGTATGTGCAAACACACTAATTACGTCCGTAATTGACGGACGTAATTCGGCCGCAAGTCCCGGACCGAACACAGTGCAGGGAGCCGGGCTCCTAGCATCATACTTATGTACGTTGCTAGGAGTCCCTGCCTCGCTGCAGGACAACTGTCCCGTACTGTAATCATGTTTTCAGTACGGGACAGTCGTCCTGCAGAGAGGCAGGGACTCCTAGCATCGTACATAACTATGATGCTAGGAGCCCGGCCCCCTGCAGTGTGTTCGGTCCGGGTCTTCCGGCCGAAATACGTCCGTCAATTACGGACGTAATTAGTGTGTGTGCACATACCCTAAGCCTACGATGTAGCAGGCTTAGGGGGCCCATGAGACAGGATCACAGATTGTGTGATCCTGTCTGCTGGGCCCTGTCTCTAAGCCAATCACATGGTAGGCTTAGATACATGGCCCATGTGTGATCCTGTCTGCTGGGCCCTGTATCTAAGCCAATCACATGGTAGGCTTAGATACATGGCCCATGCGTGATCCTGTCTGCTGGGCCCTGTATCTAAGCCAATCACATGGTAGGCTTAGATACATGGCCCATGTGTGATCCTGTCTGATGGGCCCTGTATATAAGCCTACCACACTGTAGGTTTAGATACAGGGCACCAGCACACAGTAATCTTATACTGTATAAGATTACTGTCGGCTGGACCCTGTATCTAAGCCTACGTTGTGGTAGGCTTAGATACAGGGTCCCACAGACAGTATCACACATGGGCCCTGTATCTAAGTCTAACACATGTGTTACTAATCATTTTTTGTGTGTTTTCTTACAGGTTCGGTTGTTGGACTACGTCGGATTCCAGGACTACTTCGATGACAGCTTCTTTTTTTTTATCAATAAAATGGTTAATGAGGGTTGTGTGTTTTTTTTTAAATTTCAATAAAACATTTTTTCTATGTCTTTGTGTTTTTTTTAAACTATATTACTACCGCCTTAGTAATGGCCGCCGGCTGATTGACAGTATCCATTGCTAAGGCGGGGCTTAGTGTTAGCCGGTGCAGAGGCTAACACTAACCCCCTTTATTACCCCGGTACCCACCGCCACCAGGGGTGCTGGGAAGAGCCGGGTACCATCCAGTACTTGACCATCTGTAGTGATGGTCGGCCACTGGGGTGGCCGCAGGCTGGTTTTATCAGGAGGGGAAAGGCCAAAAACAGTGGCCCTTCCCACCCTGGTGATGCTAGGCTGCTGCTGCTTTATTGTATCTGGCTGGTTATGAAAAATGGGGGGGACCCCACGTTATTTAAAAAAAAATTAAATAAAAAATAATTGGAAAGAACGATGTGGGGTCCCCCCCCAATTTTCATAACCAGCCAGATACAACACAGCAGCAGCAGGCAACATTACAAGGGTGGGAAGGGCCACTGTTTTTGGCCTTCCCCAGCCTAATACTACCAGCCTGCGGCCGCCCCGGTGCCTGCCCGTCACTACAGATGGTCGGGTACTGGTTCGTACCCGGCTCTTCCCAGTACCCCTGGTGGCGGTGGGTACCGGGGTAATAATGGGGGTTAGTGTTGGCCTCTGCACCGTCTAACATTAAGCCCGCCTTAGTAATGGAGGTTGTCAATCAGCCAGCGGCCATTACTAAGGCGGTGATAATAAAGTTTAAAAAGATACAAGCACATAGAAAAAATATTTTATTGAAATAAAAAAACACAACCCTCATTAACCATTTTATTGAGAATAAAAAAAACGCCGTCATTGAAGTCCTCGAATCCGAAGTCCAACAACCGAACCTGTAAAAAAAACACAAACACACAAAAATAATCAGTAACACAAAGAAGCAAAATTATTATTCTTACCTATCCTGGGTCCAGCGCTGGAGACGCAATGTCAGCGAGCTGGGCCCTGTATCTAATCCAATCATGTGTGATACTGTCTGATGAGCTGTGTATCTAATCCTCTAATCCAATCATGTGTGATACTGTCTGCTGGGCCCTGTATCTAATCGTATCTTGTGTGATACGGTCTGCTGGGCCCTATATCTAATCCGATCATGTGTGATACTGTCTGCTGAGCCACTGTATCTAATCCTATCATGTGTGATACTGCCTTCTGAGCCACTGTATCTAATCCTATCATGTGTGATACTGTCTGCTGAGCCACTGTATCTAATCCTATCATGTGTGATACTGTCTGCTGAGCTGTGTATCTAATCCAATCATGTGTGATACTGTCTGCTGGGCCCTGTATCTAATCGTATCTTGTATGATACTGTCTGCTGGGCCCTGTATCTAATCCGATCATGTGTGATACTGTCTGCTGAGCCACTGTATCTAATCCTATCGTGTGATACTGCCTTCTGAGCCACTGTATCTAATCCTATCATGTGTGATACTGTCTGCTGAGCCACTGTATCTAATCCTATCATGGTTGGTACTGTCTGCTGAGCCACTGTATCTAATCCTATCATGTGTGATACTGTCTGCTGGGCCACTGTATCTAATCCTATCATGTGTGATACTGTCTGCTGAGTCGCTGTATCTAATCCTATCATGTGTGATACTGTCTGCTGGGCCACTGTATCTAATCCTATCATGTGTGATACTGTCTGCTGAGCCATGTATCTAATCCTATCATGTGTGATACTGTCTGCTGAGCCATGTATCTAATCCTATCATGTGTGATACTGTCTGCTGAGCTGTGTATCTAATCCTATACATAGTTTATAGGGTCGTAGTGCTATAGATATGCTATGCTGTCTCCTATACACACATTTTTTTGGGGCGGACACATATGTATTGGGGCTATTTCCCTGACATTTTAAGCCCTGAGGGTATGTTCACACGGCAGCGTCCATTACGGCTGAAATTACGGTGCTGTTTTCAGGAGAAAACAGCACCGTAATTTCAGCCGTAATGGCATGTGCAGGCGTCTTTCGCTGCGTCCATTACGGACGTAATTGGAGCTGTTTTTCTATGGAGTCCATGGAAAACGGCTCCATTTACGTCTGAAGAAGTGACAGGCACTTCTTTGACGCGGGCGTCTTTTTTACGCGCCGCCTTTTGACAGCGGCGCGTAAAAAAAATGACCGTCGTGAATGGGCAGATGTTTGCCGACGCTTTTGAGCCGCATTTTCGGACGTAATTCAATGCTAAAATGCCCGAATTACGTCCGTAAATAGGGTGTGTGAACCCAGTCTTAGTGACGCCCCGGCTGCTAGTGCTGCATTGTTGGGTCACTTAGGAGACCCAGCGATGCAGCTGAAAGCTGCGGACCGTCGGCCATGAGAAGTTTGCGGGGGGGGGCCCAAGAAGAATTTTTGCATCGGGGCACATGAGCCTTTAGCTACGCCCCTGATTAAGTGGTATGCGGGCATATTTTTTGCGGGAGATTAGGTGACCAAAAAATAGAGATTCTGGCGTTTAAAATTTTTTTTTTTTACGGCATTCACCGTGTGGGTTTAATAATGATATGTTGTGATTATTCAGACTTTTACGGATGCGGCGATACCAATTATGTTTATTTATTCATTTTTTTACTATGCTCTAGGGGGAAAATGGGAAAAGGTTTTTTTTTTAACTTTTAATTTATTTTATTTTTTTTTTACATAAAAAAACAACTTTATTTAACTCATTTTTACTTTTTTTATTAGTCCCCCTAGGGGACTTCAACCAGCGATCGTTAGATCGCTTGCACGATATACTGCAATACTAATGTATTGCAGTATATCGTGATTCTGACAGGCACCTATTAAGCCCTGCCGGAGGACCTGGGGGGCTTCATTAGGCCACCAGGCAGCCATAGCAACCATCGCCCCACCGCGATTGCTTTGCGGGGGGCGCGATGAGCTGTTAGAGGGGGTTGCCCCACCTCTTTTTAACGATTTAAATGCTGCGGTCGCTATTGACCGCAGCATTTAACCAGTTAAACGAGCGGGATTATGCTCGAGCGCGATGCCGCTCATTACTCTGAAGTGTAACAAACAGCTGACACCGGCATCGTATGGAGTGGGTTCACTCCGTGAGCCCGTTCCATACTTTCCCTACCCGACTTTGGCGTATGGATACGTCAAATGTCGGGAACGGGTTAAAAGAAAAAAAACTACGTGGGGTTCCCCCTCATTTTTTATAACCAGCCAGACACAATACAGCAGCAGCGTCCTAGCATTACCAGGGTAGGAAGGCCCACAGTTTTTGGGCTTTCCCAGCCTAATAATACCAGCCTGCGTACGCCCTAGTACCCAACCATCACTACTGATGGTCGGGTACTGTATCGTTCACGGCTCTTCCCGGCATCGCTGGTGACGGTGGGTACCGGGGTAATAATTGGGGTTAGTGTTAGCCTTTTCACCGGCCAACATTAAGCCCCGTCTTAGTAATGGACGCTGTCAATCAGTCAGCAGCTATTAATAAGGCGGTAGTAAAGAAGTTTAAAAGAAAATGCAAAGACATAGAAAAAATATGTTATTGAAATAAAAAAACACACAACCCTGATTATCCTCCTTATTGAGAATTAATAAAGCCATCTTCGAAGTAGTCCTCGAATCCGACGTAGTCCAACGACCGAACCTGTAAAAAAACACAAACACACAAAAAAAAAAACATTAGTAACACGTTAGGCGTGTAAAATTACTGTCTGCTGGGGCCCTGTATCTAAGCCCACTATGTGGTAGGTTTAGATACAGGGCCAATCAGACAGAATCATACATGGCCATGTATCTAAGCCTACCATGTGGTAGGCATTTTTTTTTACAGGGTCCACCTGTGATACTGTGTTAGACCCCCGTATCTAAGCCTACTACAAGGCTTAGATACAGGACCCCAGCAGGCAGTAATGTTACATTTACCCTCCTCTTCGGCTCCGGGTGCAGCGGATGTCCTGACACCATCCCGCATCGTGACGTAATGTAAGGCGCACAGTGTCATGACGTCATGAATTTGGCTGCGCTTGGGAAGCAGGGTAAGTATAGTGTTATTATTTTAATAACAGGGGCCCATGTATTTTACTACATCGGCCCCAGTTACAGTAGTGCACCCCCTTGGCTTCGGGACCGCTGTGACTTCTAAAGCTGCACCACTGAATGTGGCAGTCGCCTGGCAAACCAGGGCACTGGGTCAAAGATCCGGGGCTTGGGTCCCGAAGGCCCGGTGCTAGCGATGCCCTTGATCTTTGCTATGGAGTTCCCTCACCTCTTTGTATTCCCCTGTCCAAAACCTGCAATTTTTTACTAGTATTAAAGACTTGATATTAATATTAGCGTATTATTTTCCTGTCACTCCTTTTTAACCCTTCATGCTATTCTATCTACCTATTCTGACATTCAATCCAAACACTGCATCTTTTAAAATGTCATTGCCTTAACCGATTTGCAGACTTTGCATGGTCCGCAGTTAGGGCTCATGCACATGACTGTATATATTGAGAGACCAAGATGAGATCATCATTGATGGAATTTCTGACACCTGCGTGGAGCAATAATACGACCATGTGCACGGAGCCTTAGGGTATGTTCACGCGCCCTATTTACGGACGTAATTCAGGTGTTTTACGCCTCGAATTATGCCTGAAAAAACGGCTTCAATCCGTCTGCAAACATCTGCCCATTGAATTCAATGGGTCTTACGGTGTTCTGTGCAGACGGGCTTTTTTTTTACGCGCTGCTGTCAAAAGACGGCTCGTAAAAAGACGGCCACCTCAAAGAAGTGCATGTCACTTCTTGGGACGTAATTGGAGCCGTTTTTCATTGACTCGATTGAAAAACAGCTCCAATTACGTCCGCAGTGGACACCGCGAAAAACGTGTGCACTTGCAAAAACGTCTGAAATTCAGGAGCTGTTTTCGCCTGAAAACAGCTCCGTAATTTCAGATGTAAATTGTTAAGACGTGTGAACATACCCTTAGGCTGGGTTCACACGACCTATTTTCAAACGTAATGGAGGCGTTTCAAGGGAAAACAGCCCCTGATTTTCAGACGTTTTTTGAGCAACTCGCGTTTTTCGCGCCGTTTTCGCTGCGTTTTTTACGTCCGTTTTTGGAGCTGTTTTCATTGGAGTCTATGAGAAAACAGCTCCAAAAACGTCCAAAGAAGTGTCCTGCACTTCTTTTGACGAGGCTGTATTTTTACGTGTCGTCGTTTGACAGCTGTCAAACGACGACGCGTAAATAACAGGTCGTCTGCACAGTACGTCAGCAAACCCATTCAAATGAATGGGCAGATGTTTGCCGACGTATTGTAGCCCTATTTTCAGACGTAAAACGAGGCATAATACGCCTCGTTTACGTCTGAAAATAGGTCTTGTGAACCCAGCCTAACACTTCACCGGCCATAGACACTATCAGCAGATCCAGTAATATCATAAATAGGAATGGAAATGCATCATTTATTTACATCAGTGCTCTTCAACCAAAGGCTGCTCCAGCTGCAGTGTAATTGCAACTTTCAGCATGCCATGAAAGCTTAGATTGACATTGAAATATGGGACTTGTGCATGCTGGGACTTGTAGTTTATCAACAGCTGATGTAAATCCACGGATGTAAATAACATCAACCCAGAAACAAATATATGTAAACCAGATAAATAATGAATGTGAACATTAAAAAGGTGAACCACCTGGCAGCTAGAATGCTGGGAAATGTAGTTCAGTGATGATATAAGGTATAAGGAAGGAAGTTACTGCATACAGGGACTCCTCTTTTTTTGAGATGTCAGTAGGGTGTGCATTATGACTTGACAAAGTAGAAGACGTGTGTGTGTGTGTGTGTGTGTGTGTGTGTGTGTGTGTGTGCGTGTGTGCGCGTGGGCGCGTGTGCGCGTGCGTGCAGAGCCAGCCATAGGATAGATAGCACCCCACCAAAATAATCTTTCGGCGCCCCAGCCCCATAAAAAATGTATAATGCCCCTTTAGTGCCCCCATACAGTATAATAATATTTAATAATTTTATATATTACAACCCCTTCAAGGACACAGTATTTTGACCTCTAATTGTGCCCACAATATTATGCCCCCTGTAGTGACGATTTTTAGGTTATTATTGTTCCCTACACAGTATAATGTCCACTTAGTGGCCCCCACACAGTATAGTGCCCCCTGTAGATTTTTCCATACAGCCTCCCTGTAGACAGTGCCATAATCCCCCACCTCCTCCTTGTCGATCGTGCCATACAGCTCCCCCACCGCCCCCTTGTAGACAGTGCCCCCAAACACAAACAAAAATTGTACTCACCTAGGCCCCGTTCCCACGACAAACTGAGCTGCTCCACGACGGGATCCTTGCATAGGCCGGCGTGATCTTGTAGCCTACTACAGAGTTTCCCAACCTTTTCGGACTCGAGGCAGCACTGGCAAAAGAAAATCTGCCTGAAAATTCCTTCAGGAACTGACAGCGTTGTTTGACCTTTTTTTTTTCCGTTTTTACTTAAGCCGTTGAAGCGAATGCAAAAGATGCAGGAAAAAAAGCTCCAAATGAGCGCCGCAGGTATTTTCTGCCTCCTATTAATTTCAATTGAAGGTCAGAGGTGGAAACCACTTGAAGACCATCAGCCTCCCACTCACAGTAAAATGACCATCAGCCCCCCAACCACAGTAAAATAACCATCAGGCCCCCCCAATCACAGTAAAATGACCATCAGCCCCCCACTTACAGTAAAATGACCATGAGCTCGCCACTCACAGTAAAATGACCATCAGCCCCCCACTCACAGTAAAATGACCATCAGCCCGCCACTCACAGATTCCCCCTGTAGATAGTGCCACACAGCCCCTTGAAGGTTGTGCCACACAGCCCCTTGTAGGTAGTGCCACACAGCCCCCTTGTAGATATCACCGCACAGCCCTCTTTTAGATAGCACCACACAGCCCCCTTGTAGACATCGCCACACTGTCCCCTGTAGAGTGCCACACAGCCCCCTGTAGAGAGTGCCACACAGCCCCTGTAGAGAGTGCCACACAACCCCCTGTAGAGAGTGCCACACAGCCCCCTGTAGGTAGTGCCACAGAGCCCCCTGTAGGTAGTGCCACAGAGCCCCCTGTAGGTAGTGCCACAGAGCCCCCTGTAGGTAGTGCCACAGAGCCCCCTGTAGGTAGTGCCACACAGCCCCCTGTAGGTAGTGCCACACAGCCTCCTGTAGAGTGCCACACAGCCCCCTGTAGGTAGTGCCACACAGCCCCCTGTAGGTAGTGCCACACAGCCCCCATGTAGGCAGTGCCACACAGCCCCCTTGTTGGTAGTGTCACACAGCCCACAGCCCCCTTGTTGGTAGTGCCACACAGCCCACAGCTCCCTTGTTAGTAGTGCCACACAGCCCACAGCCCACGTGTTGGTAGTGCCACACAGCCCTCAGCCCCCTTGTAGATAGCACCCCCCCCCCCCTTCCGTAGATAGCGCCACTGTAGCACCCTGAAGGAGCGGAATCCCCGTGTGGCCGGGGATTCCGCTCCTGGAGTGCTTCGCTTGATGTCTCTGTCCATATATGGACAGTGACATCAGGGGAAACTCCTGAAGCGGAACCTCTGTCCACAGCGTTGCCGACGCTGTGACCGGGGTTCCACTCCAGCAGAAGCTCCAGTCGTCTGTGTCCATTTATGGACAGAGACATCAAGCGGAGCACTCCAGGAGCGGAATCCCCGGCCACACGAGTATTCCGCTCCTTCAGGGTGCTACAGTGGCGCTAGTAGATAGCACATAGCACTATATAGCACTATAGTGCCGTCGATCCTGAGACAAGCAGGGGAAGGGAGCCAGCGCAGCGCGTGTATTGTTATAATAAACCCTATGACATACACTTGTTTAAGATGATCCTTTGCAGGAAAGATTCACAGTTATCATTTTAATCATAATCCAAAAATATTATTATTATTGATTTATATATGTTAAAATGTAAATGATCACACAGTCTTATAAGAAAGATTTACACCGCCCCCATTCTCTGGTTATACAAGGATTAATATATCGATTTAATATGCAAATATAAACTCCAGACAGAAAGCCTCACTCTGCAACATAATTTACAATAAAGCAGCTCAGTAAATGTATTCAATATATACAACGTGCTGTCATATTTTGTACTATTTTAACGTGAAGTATAAATAAATATTATATATATATATATATATATACATATGCACGCACGCACGCACGCACACACACACACACACACACACACACACACACACACACACACACACACACACACACACACACACACACACATTGTGTTATTCTGTGACAGAAGAGTTTATCTCCTTACAAGTAAATTAATAAGTAAATACAGACAAGACATAAAAAGATATTGAAACAAAAGAGTGAAACACAAAGCTAGAACTACGTGACAATGCTACATGTAATTTGTGTGTATAATGGGATAATGAAGCCATTAGTAAGTGCCCCCTCTGTGTCTACTCGCCATCCTTCTCACTATTCTTTATGACCGGACAGCATGGATTTTTAGTCCCCGCCCACCACCGTTTATCTAACTCCTGATTGGCTGCTTCCTCATTACTGGGAGCTGTATGAATCGCATGCGGTGTTGCTCCGTATAAATGCCGTGATCGAGGCTGTGACTTGTCATCCGCACTTGTTCTGTCTGTGTCTAATGCCTCAGTCCGTCTCTCCTGTTTGTGTCCTGTAGATCGCAGCCCATACACACAGCCTGCAAAATGCCGAGGGGATTTCTAGTAAAGAGGAACCGAAGACCTTGCGGATCTTACCGAAATCCTTGCGAGGACATCGGACCTCCTCAGTCTCTGCTCACACCATCATCTCTGGATGCCATGGTGCCTTATAACTCCACCATAGTCTCAAATGCAGAGACTGGTGCTGAGAAAGACAAACAACCCTCAACTCCTCCAGAAGATCCACCGAGATCATCTAAAGACATCTCCCCTCTGAAAACCAGTGGAGGATCAGAGCCCATGGGGCACTGGAACCAGATCCCTTACAGCCCTGTGCAACCTCTAGGGTTGGATATGAGAAAAACTTTCTTGAAACGTTATATCAGTTCTCCAGCTACTGCTGAATCCTTTCCTGTAGCGGCTTCATTGACCTCAATGGAGAAGCTCCTCTCTCATCATCATCACCATCATCATAACCCATTCTTGACCCCAGAATCCAAGATCCATCCAAACTTATGTCCCAGGGACTCTATAAGGTCAACAAAACCTCCCAGCAAGAAGTATAAAGCCAGCAGAAAGCTTCACTTCACAGATGAGGTGACCACATCTCCAGTGCTGGGGTTAAAGATCAAAGCTGAGGAACCTGGTGTCCCAGCCCGGGGTCCTCTGCTCAGGCGACCCCCTCTTGGAGAGTTTATTTGCCAGCTTTGTAAGGAGCAATATCCTGATCCCTTTGCATTAGCTCAACACAAATGCTCCCGGATTGTCCGCGTTGAATACAGATGCCCCGAGTGTGACAAGATATTCAGCTGTCCGGCTAATCTGGCTTCACATAGAAGGTGGCATAAACCCAGGACACTGGGCAATGAGGGGCAAGTGGGAAAAAAGATTCCCATTCTGCTGGAGGGCAAGGAGAACAGCAGTGGTCGCAGCGCTCCCACATTAAGTCTGATAGAGCAGAGCACTCGCGTTCAGCACCAGCAGAGTGTGGACAGCGCCCAGCTCTCAGATCAGCACCTGCGGCCAGGGAACAACTCCTTCCAGAGCAGGGACGACGCCCAGGCTCCTGTGTCTCAGGCCGCCTCAGAAGAAGCCGAGGAGGAGGCATTTCACTGCCCATACTGCCCCAAGAGGTTCAGAAGACATGCTTACCTGCGCAAACACCTGCTCACCCACCAGCCCTATAGCCCTATGGAGAGAGGAGGGCAGCTGACTTATCCCTGCACCCTCTGTGGGGTTCACTTCCCATCAATGGACATTAGAGACAAGCACAGACTGTGGCATGCAGTTAGAGAAGAACTTCTGCTGCCCCTAGAAGAAGCTCTGGTAGCCGAAGGAGGGCAGCAGATCTTCCCATGTGAATTCTGTCCCACTGCCTTCTTCAGCTCCCCTGGTCTTAGCTTACATCTGAACAAGTGTCATTCATCACAAGGTAGACCAGACCTAACAACACCACCACTGCCCCTGAGACCTGGCTGCTGAAGACTTGGTGCTCCTGGGTACCAGGGGTTGTGTTAGAAGAAGTCAGATTTCAATTAATCTTTGTGCCAGACATAGTTATAGTATTTAAATGTAATGAGCTTCAAATATGTTTCCCAAAGCAGCCTTGTCTTATGATGGGGAGTCACCTATTGTATTATGTTTACAGAGAGGATATGTGCAGATTGTATGTAAATAGTATCTTGGAGCAAATCTTGCTTCCAAAAAAAACTATGTTTCAGAATGAATATGTCACATTTTTTATTTTGTGCTTTAAAGGAAATAAACCAAAGGTCTTGTGTATATATGTGTACTGGTGTCTGAATGATGGAGTTCTGCCAAACTGGTAACAACTACATGACACAATCCTACAAAGCTTAAAACAGACAGAAATTTGCAGATTATTGGCTTTTAAAAGACATAATTTGATTGTTCTGTGTAATAAATATACTGGGAGTTCTGCAACATGAAAAGTAAATAATAATGTTTGTAACATTTTCATGTTAATAATGGAACATTGAGGATCTATCTATCTATCTATCTATCTATCTATCTATCTATCTATCTATCTATCTATCTATCTATCTATCTATCTATCTATCTATCTATCTCATATTTATCTATCGATCTATCTCATATTTATCTATCTATCTCATATCTATCTCATATCTATCTAATATGTATCTATCGATCTATCTATCTATCTATCTATCTATCTATCTATCTATCTATCTATCTATCTATCTATCTATTTCATATCTATCTGGTTCTAGATGGTTCGTATTTTAAACCTTAATAATGTGTAGCAGGGTAGAGATGGTAATACTACTACTACTAGATGTGTCAACATATCCCTACAGAGAGTTATCACCCTCAACCATGGTTGGTTGGAGGGGGGGGGGGGCGGGGGGTGAGTGTGTGTGTGTGTGTGTGTGTGTATATATATATATATATGCACCTTCTGTTTGTGTTCTCATTTTCTAGAATGTGAATTAACTGAAAACTTAACGTACAAAAGTAATCCTGTGTATTGGGAAACTTTACTGCGTTTAGAGAATGAAGCAGAGAAAGGAACTGGTTAATTTTGATGGTCATAGATGGTCAGATCTGACGATCGCTCACTATTGTGATGATCCTGGTCTAAGATGCTTCTATTGGCAGATATTGGTTTCCATGTGGAATATCGTTCTCACTGTTGCACATATTGTTTATTGATGCACGTGTATTTTTTCCCACCCATTAATTGATATGAAGTGTTTATTGGTGAAAAGCTTGTCCTATTCTTGTCTGTATATTCCCACTTCCTGAATTATGGAACCATATTAACCTATTCCTAGTACTGCTAAGGCTGGTCTACATGGAGACTTTTTGTAGCATGACTTTCCTATTTTAACTATTGAGCTACATCTCCAATCCAGAGCAAGTTGCACGCTACCTGGCGCGCTGCTGTGGATGGAAACGGTCACGCCGTAGTTTAAAAAAACAAAATCTTTGTATCGCTACAAAAAGTCTCAATGTATGGCTGGGGCTGCACATAGACTTTATCGTTCACTAAAGAAAAATCGCATTGAAATCACTGTCGCATTGAGTAGCTTGAAAACCCCTTCAAAATTGCGCCTGGCTATTTCATTTTCTTAAATCGTTACATGATGAGATTCCTGAGTGATTTTAAAAACTAGCAGCTACTTTTTTTTCACATGGGATAATATAAAAATACCGTAGAATTCGTTTTCTATAAAAAGTCCATGTGTAGCCCTAGCCTAAGCCCTACACCTTTATTAAATTGTGTCTACTAACAGGTGGGAATTTAGGTTTGTACTATTTAACTATTGCACTCTGTTATCAGTTGTTCTGCTATTTAGCTATATCACTTCCTTCACAACTTCATTACTGATAATATTGTGTATGTGCCAGTGCAATATAATGAATTAACTTTAAGGGTATGTTCACATGCAGAGTTTTCAGGCGTATTTCGGTGGCGTAAACGCCTCGAAATACCCCTGAAAAAAACGTTAGCTGAACTTTTACAAACATCTGCCCATTGAAATCAATGGGAAAAACAGCGTTATGTTCAGATGGGGCATTTTTTTACGCCACCTGTTTTAAAAAACGTCAGGACAGAATGAGCATGTCACTTCTTGAGCCGTTTTTGTTGCGGTTTTTCATTGGGTAAGGGTATGTTCACACAGCAAACCAAAAACGGCCGCAAAATACGGAGCTGTTTTCAAGTGGAAACAGCCCCCGATTTTCAGCCGTTTTTGAAGCAACTAGCAATTTTTGTGGCGTTTTTTTACAGCCGTTTTTGGAGCCGTTTTTCTATTGCGTCAATGAAAAATGGCTCCAAAAACGGTGCAAGAATTGACATGTACTTCTTTTATACGGGGCATTTTTTTTATGGGCAATTTTTAAAAACGGGCACATAAAATACGCCCCGTGGGAATGGAACGCCGTTTCTCCCATTGAAATCAATAGGCAGATGATGTTTGGAGGCATTCAGCCCCCATTTTTTTAGCCATTTTTCAGGGCGTTTACGGCCCGAAAAACGGCTGAAAAAGGGGTGTGTGAACATACCCTAAATAGAAAAACAGCTCCAAAAAAAGTCTAGGAAAAAATGTCTCAAAAAACACTTGCAGCTTAAAAAAACGGCTGAAACTCAGGGGCGGTTTTCTTTCAACATCCCTATGCATAGGATGGGGACAATTATACAGTAAAAAAGTGTTCCCATTGTAGTAGCCAATATTCTGTTATCACCCTTTATAGGATTTTCAAATTCCATCACCATTTAAGGTACGCATCATTTTATTGATAATGGTGATCACTCAGAGGTTACTGCAATCCAACATGTTAAGTTCGTGAAAATGACTCCATGAAAAACCAGAATGCTCTCCATAGTAAATGGGTGGAACATTTCCATGTTAAAAAAACACTATACATTTTCAAGACGATTTTCTAATGACTTAATTTTGCAGAGATTGAGATTTCCGCACTACACCACAGAACATGTGTAATTGGATTACCACGATGTACTTCACTATATGGGACATGTTTCTTCACTTCCTTCTGGAGTAGTGGTCATATAAAGTTTTTAATTGATGTAATTTCTCTTCTGTATATTTCAATGGCCCCATAACCCAAGTAAGCCCATAAAAAAGGCAGCTAATCCCCAAATTACCCTGTCGAATACAAAGTCCATCAAATCAGTTGTTAAAAAGGATTAGGACGTACACAAAGAAAGTGGTGAGATTAGTTTATTGTATTATAAAATGGGATGTTTTTTTCTTTCCAGCCCCTTCCAAGTGGGCAGAACAGGCGTGAAATATTACATGCTGAGTTGGGTTAGATACACATGTAGGTCACAGAATAGCCCACGTGATACAATCTATATGTCTCGTCTGTGACGGTGCAGAGACAAAAGTCATCTGGCCATATGCCAGGGCTATGAGCCCCAGTGAATGGACAAGTTCAACACATTGTATGTTTCCATGCTTTACCAATAATAGCAAGTATAGAAAATACAGGAAAAAGTGACTGCAGGCAGCAAACGCATCACCCATAAAATGAGGGTAAAACAACTCATTGTGCTTTACATTACTAAGTATATAAACTGTACTTTTTATATACCACCTATATGTTCCCCTCCTGTATATAAAAGCTATATAGCAAGACGTCAAACTGCAGCCAATGCCTGTCCTGAGTATGTAGCAATGATCAGTGTATCTTATTACAGGAGATCTTAGAGGCCCATGCCATGCAGAATTTAACAGGACTGGTCAGCTCTCCTAACAGGTCTGTTTTTAGTAAATACTTGACCATGAAATCTGAAGCATCTTTTCTTAAAACTCTGCATTGTGGCGCTCCGGTTATTCCTCCAGGAAATGTATGAATGAGTTGAAAACTGGGCATTACCATTCTTTTCGTCAATAGGGTGTGTTCCCACAGAGTATGACAGTCAGCACTGATTGGATAGAGTCACATCTGTTTGACTAGAGGAATGCTAACTCCCAGTTGTTAATTTATTTATAAATTTCCAGGAGGAATAACATAGGAACAGCACAATGCAGAGTTCTTCGAAAACATGCTACAGAAGTATTTCATGGGGAATACAAGTGTTTACTAAAACAGACATGTCAGGAGAGCTGAACCTATTTAAACCCCTCCTTCGGTTTTTGCAGCCCTTGGCATGACAGATTTTAATTGGCACCAGATGCCGTTGGCACAGGCAATATGTAGCTTTCCAGGCGTGGACATGGTGATGTACAAGCTGCATCATTACTTCCTTGTCTTGCACTTGTCCACAAACGGAATAACTCCAGCTGTTTTGGCAACAGGTTTCCTACATATGACCTTGAGGGGGGGGGGGGGGACTTGGTTAATAAAAACATCAAATTCCACATTTTCCAGCCCTTTTAATTGGAGAAAACAAACAATGGACATGGATCCGGCTCTGATAACAGTGGAGAACAAATTGCTGTACATATAACCTACTATACATGGGAAGAGATAGGAGATGGGCCAAGTTCACATTGCTCCTCAGGTCTGTTATTCTGTCCTATTCCTATTAGAGCTCAACAAAAGGCTATAACTTCTCATGTGGTCCCTGGTGGCCTTAGTGACCCTAGGCAAGGGCCCATATTCTTCGCACTTCATTGATGGATTCTGGATCAACAACTATCAGATACATGAAATAGAAGTTTCACAGTTACACTAAACATGGTAAGTAAAACAAGAGTCATAGATGTAAAAAACGAATCAAGAACCATTTGCTGTACATTCTAGCCTTCCTGTACAATAATATATACGGGATATCGTAGTCGTCACTTGCACCGTCAGGTCTATATGGAGAAGGAATAGGCCTCTAAGGGTATGTTCACACGGCCAAATTTCAGACGTATACGAGGCGTATTATGCCTCGTTTTACGTCTGAAAATACGGCTCCAATACGTCGGCAAACATCTGGCCATTCATTTGAATGGGTTTGCCGACGTACTGTGCAGACGACCTGTTATTTACGCATCGTCGTTTGACAGCTGTCAAACGACGACGCGTAAAAATACAGCCTCGTCAAAAGAAGTGCAGGACACTTCTTTGGACGTTTTTGGAGCTGTTTTCTCATAGACTCCAATGAAAACAGCTCCAAAAACGGACGTGAAAAACGCCGCGAAAAATGCGAGTTGGTAAAAAAACTTCTGAAAAGCAGGGTCTGTTTTCCCTTGAAAACAGCTCTGGATTTTCAGACGTTTTTGTTGTCTACGTGTGAACATACCCTAATACTAATGGCTGGTTTTGGATAAACAGAATTGATATAATTCTATATAGTGTTTTTAGGGCTCATGGACCCTGTATGGTGGCATACACGTCCTATAGACCTTATTGCAGTCCCTATAGACCATATGCTTCTAGAGAATACCTTCATAATTCACCATGTGATCATGCAGGACAGGATTTTTCCAGGTGGATTCTCAGACAAACTGTGAAGAGAACGTACGTGTGAAACTGGGCTAAAGGAAAAACATATAGGTCTCCTTTTTTTTTTATAGGTCCAACACTGGTTCTAATTAAAAGAACAAAAAATAAAAATACACTGCATTGTGTGAACAAAGTCTAACAATGACAAGAACCTAGTGTAATTTATATGGGCTAGTTCACACAGAGTATTTTGGCGCTGTTTTTGACGCGGAAACAGAAGCCACATGCCCTTTCTTCGGGTGTTTCTGTCTCTGACCTCCCATTAACATCAATGGGAGGCATAAATCACGTTTTTCACAGCGGTTTTTGGTTGTGGCGCTCAATGGCCATGGGCGAAAAACGCGGCAAGTGTTCCGCCGGCAAGTTAAAATCTGTCTCACAATTCCTGAAGGAATTGTGAGGCAGATTTTTCTGCCTGCAAAATACTCCTTGTAAACAGGGCCTAAGGAGCTTCACACACGAGCGTGTTTGGTCCGTGATATACGGTTCGTATGTCAGCCGCATTTCCCGGACCGAGCACACTGCAGGGAGCCGGGCTCCTAGCATCATATTTATGTATGACGCTAGATAACTATGATGCTAGGAGCCCGGCTCCCTGCAGTGTGTTCGGTCCGGGAAATGCGGCTCCAGGAAAAGCGTCCGACACACGGACCGTATATCACGGACCAAACACGCTCGTGTGTGGGGCTCCTAAGAGTATTACCAGTAACCAAGGAGTTCTTCACACATTAAAATGCACAAGGTTGCAGGCGGAGTGCAATTTTCATTTACGGGTGTCGGCACTCCGAGGTGACATCTTTATAATATAGTAGGAGCACAATATAAAACAAGCCTCAGCTGTTGCTGTACCTCTTTTTAAAGGCAAAGAGAGATTCCTGTCCACTATTTACGCGGGATCGAAGGTGTGGATTATGCTGTTTTTCAGCAGCTGGGACACAGAACTGTATAATACACACTGGAGCTGCTGAAGAACTTCTTCACAAATGGACACTAACTTTTCAAACAACTTATCCATGCAAATTTTGTGTGAAGTTACTGCCTCTTTGTGTCTCCCTTCCTGTAGTCTGCTTCCATCTCCTGTTCTTAAGGATGGTCATCCCTAGTTAGAGAACAGAATTGGAAGGCTGCAGCAGGTGGGAGTATGTCTCTACACTGCTTACTATACAAGTCTATGGAGATGGGAGAGGGGAGCAGAGAGTGAGTCAGCAACACACACTGCATGTAAGTCTATAGAGGGGTGAGCAGGGGGGAGGAAGCAAGAGCAGAGTGAGAAACACAGATGTGCTGGTAAGATATCTATGTCTCCCCAGTGCTGTATTCTCAGCTACACCGCTCATTACTGCTGTATAATCTCCTCCATTCTGCTGTTACTATATGGGTATGTTCACACGGCCTATTTACGGACGTAAATCGGGCGTTTTTGCCCCGAATTACGCCCGAAAATAGCGCCTCAATAGCGCTGACAAACATCTGCCCATTGAAAGCAATGGGCAGACGTTTGTCTGTTCACACGAGGCGTATATTTACGCGCCGCTGTCAAATGACGGCGCGTAAATAGACGCCCGCGTAGAAGAAGTGACCTGTCACTTCTTTGGCTGTAATTGGAGCCGCTATTCATTGACTCCAATGAATAGCAGCGCTAATTACGGCCGTAATTGACGCGGCGTTCAAGCGCCTGCACATGCCGGTACGGCTGAAATTACGGGGATGTTTTCAGGCTGAAACATCCCCGTAATTTCAGCCGTTACGGACCCCCGCCGTGTGAACATACCCTATATGTGATCGAGATAGAAGAGCAGAATCCTGCTGCACTATGTGTGCAGTGTATGGCAGATATGATAGCCATTAGGCAATGGCCCACTAGCTCAGAGACAACTGAGAATTAGAAATAGAGCCTGCAGAGGAGAAAACTGCTAAATAATGCAGAATACAAGCCGTTATTGGCCAGAAATAGTGTTATTCCTCAGGTACACACATATAACAGCCTATTTGGATAAGTCATCTAAGAAGTTAGGCTTGCCTTAAAGAGCTCTACATGTCGTCTGACCAGTGGTTGACACTGAAGGAACATCCTACAAATATTATATGTGACAGATTGTTTCTATAGGAAGACATAAGTAGTACCAATGTAGCGCCGGCCAACTCTGTATGATCGTCAGGCTCTGACCCAAGAATGCGAGGTTTATACAAATATAATTTACAGACATGTTGATGGAAAACTCCAACTCATGTATTAAAAGATAGCGCCATCTAAATGATGCAATTTACATCCATTATAAATAAGCCAGATACGTGAGCCACACTGCTTTATTTATTGCCTCTTACAACTGAAATATTATATATTTATATATTAAAAAAAACAGAAGTGCACTACTTGCATCCTCAGCGTGGGAAGAAAAAAACCTCTTCCTGTATCCAGCCAGTACATGGTGTCGTGCTTTCAGATATTAAACAGGCAATGCATAACTACTAAAGTGCATTCAATTTAATGCAAGCAAGCTCACATATACTCCGATCAGCCATAACTTTAAGACCATCTACCTAATATTATGTACTATGCAGCGAGCTGCGATGCTCTGTGTGTTCTGACACCTTTCTATCATAACCAGCAGTAACTTTTTCAGCAAATTGTGCTGCGGTAAATCTTCTGTGGGATCGGACCAGATGGGCTAGCCTCCGCTCCCCACACATCAATAAACGTTGGCTGCCCACGAACCTGTCACTGGTTCACCAGTAGTCCTTTTTGGACCACCTTTGGTAGGTACTACCCAGTGGATACTTGGAACCGTCCACAAAAATTGCCATTTTGGAGATGCTCTTACCCAGTCGTCTAATTATCACAATTTGGCCCTTATCAAAGTCGCCCAGATCCTTAGCACCGTGCTGGTCCCACTAAGTGGATTGATTAAACAACACCCACATGCAGTGGTAAACGGCTGTATGATTTTGTCTGTAACAACCGGCAACCGCATGGGACTGTCGCGACGCGGGACCCTACTCTTAGGCCTTATTCTCACGAACGTGTTAAATGTCCATGTGACAGCCGTCACACTGACCTATATAATTCAATGTGGCCGTCCACACAGCCATTGTTTCAATGGACCGTGTAAAGGGTCCGTGAGAAAATAGGACGTCCTATTTTTTCACGCTTTACGCATCCCTCCATAGACTCTAGTCTATGGGGGATGCGTGATATCGCGTCCCGCAGTACAGCTCACGGTTGCACCTCGGACGTGAAAAATGGCCGTGTGAATCTCACCTTACTGTGGCCCATTTTTCCCTGCTTGCAACTCATTAACTTCAGGAACGGACTGTTCACTTGCTGCCTTATATATCCAACCCCTTGACAGGCGACATTGTAACCAGATAACCAATGTTATTCACTTCACCAGTCACTGTTTTAATGTTATGGCTGAACGATGTATAGCGCTTCTAACAAGGCTTCATTCATAGTATTTATTTTTTAGGCTGGGTTTACATCGTGCGTTCTTCTTGTGTTTTGAAATGCTGCCACAAAAACATGAAAAAAAACTAGTTTTTGGAGAAAATCATGCATTTTCTTTCAATCCGCATGCGTTTTATTTCAATACCCATGCGTTTTTAGAAAGTGTTGCAGCTGTAAACCATTAAATTCAAAACCAGGTTACAGCTGAAACATTTAAAAAACACATGCATTTTTTTTTTAGATGCGTTTCTTTTGGCTGCGTTTGAAAACGCCATAAAAAATGTGCATTGTGAACCCAGCCCAATATAAATATTTGGAACCGGTTAATGATCTTATTTGTCTATGATGATAAGTGAATTGTAATTTTATTGATAAATATATATGTTCACTTATTTTGACAGACGCTGCGTTTTGGTTTTTTAAACAAAATAATGCCTGCTGCCCCCCCAGCATACTGGGCTGAAAAAGAACAGGGACACGTCATATCACATCCACTTACTAATTATCTGCAGGAGTTTGGGCTCACGCACACGATTGTATTATGGATCCATGCCATACGGACTTCTAATACAGCACTCGTAACCCGTTATGGGCTCATACTGTCCCTACAATTTTATACTGATTTTTTTTTCTCTCAGACTCCATATAAATGGGTGAGAAGAAAAAAATAAATAAAAAGTAGTTGCTTGTTCCATCGGTATAAGGGTATGTTCACATGGCTTATTTTCAGCTGTTGTTCGGGCCATAAACGCCAAAAAAAACAGCTGGAAAAACGGAAGCTGAATGCCTCCAAATATCTGCCCATTGATTTCAATGGGAAAAATTGTTTCATTCTGACAGGGCGTTTTTCTTTACACGGTCGCTTGAAAAACCGGCCCGTAAAAAAAGTGCATGTCACTTCTTGAGCCATTTTTGGAGCAGTTCTTCATTGTGTCAATGAAGGCCTCCTCACATTTATATACGCCACTAGTCGGTATATACCATAGATAACACAGTAAAAGAATAGAGAAAAGTACAAACAGCGCGTCTAATCCAGTCATTTGCAGCACAGTGGCTGGGATTATCGATACTACCCTGGGTTCAATCATGGCCTGAGCACAAACCGCATGAAGTTTAATTTTATGTCCTGTGTCCAACAGTCTGATAACATTCTGGCAGGTTTACTGTCCTAGCAGAGCTGGGTTTGTCATTTAGCACAAATTATGTGTGACCTGTGGTTTTACATAGGACTGCAGGCAAACTCACTCTCGTCTTAAACGTCGTCAATGATTTCAAATACGTTCTAATAAATAAATGACAAAAATGAGCTCTGCTACATCTAAATGCAGCATTATCCTATAACACAATCTGTATCAGCCCTTCCCCTTTGTATAGTGATAATTGCCTGTAGTATGTGGATGGGTTGTACGCTGGACAGTGGATACAGGCCGGCTTCTCGCACTGTTCACCTGGAGTTGCGCTGCATTTCTGGTTACACCATGCAGTAAGTAGCTTGGGTTTGTAAAGACGCCACAGTCCAGGAGTCACCCCGACTGCACCATCTGTCCAAACCATGAGCTCCATCTGTAGTCTGACCAGCGTAGAAATGGATTATCTTATAGCTGAGGCTTCTAACACAGGTTTCCACAAGGCAAATAGCTGTGCGGCTGCATTTCTGTATGGATAAGGAACATGGAAAATATGCGGTCTTCTCCAAAACGTATTTAAAAAGGCAAAGAAAGGGCACTGCAACTGTGGCTTAGGTTTGGATTTGCTTCTCACTAGCAGATGTCTCAGAACTGGTACACATAGCATGTTGTGACGGATTCATTGCCAATGTGCTCATCAAGGGTTAACCTGGTCGGCACTAGGTGCCTTGGCTTTCTTACTGAACTGCCCAAACTAATACGAACAGCAGTCACAGTGCACAGACCCCTAAACCCTAATTCAGGAAGAGGGAGTGTATACTGGGTGGGGTGTCCCTTAAAGTTAACCCTTTTTAGGCATCTTATAGATGCTCCTGTTGAAGGGGTCTCATAACAAGGGCACATCTTCTAATGTATTTATTCCCTATACTTGGAAGTGAAAACCCGTTGAAGTTATGTATGGGACATTGAGGAGCAAAGGAATTCAAGTATTTTTTTCTTTTAGTAAATACCAGCATTCCCTATTAAATTTCTGGAGCATCTTTCCTTAGAACGCTTTTCCTCTGTTATTCTTCCTGGATACGTATGAATAAATTGATAACTGGATGTTACCATTACCCTTGTAAGAGGGCGTGTCCCTAGACAGTCAGCACGGATTGGACAGTGACAGAGTGTAGGGACACACCCATTTGTCAAGAGGAGTAGTAACACAGAATTGACAATTTATTCACATATTTACAGGCGGAACAACAGAGGAACAGCACAACGGAGTTCTAAGAAGAGAGACTCCAGAATTGTTATTTTGGTCGGAATACAAGTATTTCATGAAACCATCTTTTCCAGAGAGCTGACAGATTTTCTTTAAATTGTATAGGAATCTTTATTAAATTTACCTGTAAATATTTTTTTACAATTATAGACGAATAGTAGATAAGGTCCCAAATGGGAATATTTACTATTATATAACTCAGACGCAAGTTTCATGGAGCGTATGTATAATTTGAAGGGTTTTCTTTAGATCGGGTTTTAATGGACATTACTATTGATATTGTTAATTTCCACCCCCCATTAAATGGGTTCTCTACTTTGTGATCAGATTATTGTCAAGGGAACCTTCTAACAAGTAAGAATAGTCCAAAGTGTCCTCCAGCAGAAACCTCAAAAAAACAGCGGTCATTTATGGGAAAATCTGGCAGTAAGGGTAACGATACACGATACAGATTTGTGGGCAGAAAATCCGCATAAGACTATTCAGCAGCATGTGGATGAGATTTAACCAATCTTATCCACACGATGCTCAACATTTTCTGCACAGAATTCAGAGACTGCTGCGGATTCTCAAATCTGTATCATTCTCATTCTTTTCTGTATGTTCACTGCGGATTTCACCCTTTTCAATGAAGGAGTGAAATCCGGGTGTATCCACAGCCAAACCTACATGAAACACATGCAGATTTTGCTGCGGATACGCTGCAAAAAAATCTGCTACATGTGTGGGTGCCTAAGCGTTCAATTTCCCTGCAGCGCCACCACAGGGTAAATTAAGAATTACACAGTTCCCATTAAAATCAACAGCTTGTCTGCAATTTGTAACCGCTCTCCACTCTGGCCAAGAAATGAGGATCCTGAAGAGAAGACCCCTTCTTATTACTCAGAATACCCTAATCGGGTATATAAAAATGGGGCTTCTAAACTAGAAAACCCCTTTAAATTAGATTACAAAGATACAAAAAAAAGTTTTTCCACATACAGCTCAGCAGAGCACATCGGTCTCTGGCTACACGATAGACCTAGTTGTGCCAGTTTGCCGATAACCTGTGGTATGGTCCTATAGTGGAACATTATGGCTGACCTGCAAAGTTTGGTCATGAAATCTATAGGAGAGAAAAATAAAACGTTAATGCAAAAATGGTTTTAGATTTATTATTTGTGACACAAATGAAAACAATGCATTCATTAGGATATTCATGGCCTAACTGAAGAGTGACATGGCAGAAGTAAAAATCAGTGCTCAACAAAGTGGAGTCGATAAAAGAAAACCTAAGACAAGGCGGAGAAGGGAAGCAGCGCTATCTACACAGCCGGCAGGTGAAATGGTAGTAGACCAGTCTCTGTTCAGTCCTTTGGCATCTCTAGTGAAGGTGCTAGAAGCATCTATTGCAAGTTTGTCCTCCTCGGCGGCAGTCAACCTCATGATCTGCGGGGTCAGATAGGGCCACGGGAGGACGCCCTTGTAGATGAGCGCATTCAGCATTACAGTTATATGTGGCCATGGCATTTGACATTCTCCATTGCATATACAAGGCCATGTGTAATAAAACAAAAGGAACCATCACAAGTTTAATCAAAGTTGATTCCAGCATATAAAAGAATAACAAAACCTGAGAGGACACCTCCGCATCATGGAACGACCCTCTAGTACAAGGCAAATAGAAAAGAAAACTCAGATTCCTTTGCTTTTCTTGAATTTCTATACATTAACAGGCCCAATGGAAAAGGCTATCTTTTCAAAATGACATTTTCATACATAAACCAGGCCTGTGAAAGGAATATATTTATAGATATATATATGTATATATAACAAAATAATACATGTATAAAAATATTACGTGACTAGTTGTGTAAGATTTAATATTTATCTGGAATATCTTGTTTCATTGGAAAAAACAAAAAAAAAAAACAAACCTTATATAGATATTGCTGCTATATATATATATATATATATATATATATATATATATATATATATATATATATATATATATTTATTTATTTGTAAAACCAGAGTAATAATATCTATGGGGTTTGTAAGGTGGTCCAAAGAAAAAACAAAGCCAGCCGAACGAACCTCCAATAATAACAAGAAGGAAGAATCTTCGTAATAAATATACAGACTGCTGGGTGCATAAAGAACGTAAATACAAGTATGTGAACCCGGGCGGACACTGGAATTGATAAAAGCAGCAGATATACATATGGCACCCTGCATTTTACAGAACCATTTAAAACCACAGAGTTTGACTTAAAATGTTAAATTATATCTAAAAGTCCAGTGTTATTCACTCAAATAAAATAGTGAAGTGTAAAAACAAACTTGGGATAAAAGCGCAGAGAGTGTGACCTGGCCACAAAGGCAAACATGAATGTTTGGCGCCTGACTCTTCTCCTGCACATGGCAAATCCCATTCAGGATGTAAAGGTAAAAACTAGGACTTGTTGGCAGAGCCGGAGGAACGTCGTAGCTTAATGGACATGCGACTTTTGCTGGTCCGGGGTGACATAGGGGACGCCAATTCTGAACCATCACCCTGAGTCAATACCATCTCGTTCTGTTCATCACTTGGGAAAGTGCCTAAAAAAAAACAACAATTGAGATGTTGTACATATAAAATAACTATATACATGAAGAACGAGCGCTAATAATGCGGTTTGTGTGGCGCTTATTTTGATCCTCAGAAATTGGGAAATGTTGCACAAAATTTGACGCAACCTGAAGAGGTGGGCACCTGAGGGTTATGGGTCTCGCTTGGAATACACGAGCACGGTCTTGGCATAAATAGTTGATAAAATGTTAGTTTTATACAGATTATACTATGGTACATATTACACACTAACAATATTATACTATGGTACATATTATATAGTTTATATAAAATATACCATATGTGTATAATATGAGGTCGAATGCATATAGATATACACACCGTTCTGCTATAACATTTATACCCCCTGCCTAATATTGCGTTGCTCCCCCTTGTAACACCAAAACAGCTATGATCCATTGAGGAATGGACTCCACAAGGTGTCCTGTTGTATCTGGCACCGAGACGTTGACAGGACTTAAAGCATCTGCTTCTATGGATTGGACTTGTTTTTCCAGCACATGGCACTGCCGTGAGGGAATACTGTTGCCATGAAGGGGTGTACTTGGTCTGTAACCATGTTTAGGTAGGTGGCACCTGTCAAAGTAACATCTAGATGAATGCAAGGACCCAAAGCTTCCCAGCAGAACATTGCCCAAAGCATCACACCGCCGGCTTCTCTTTTTCCCATCGTACATCCTGGTGCAATCGGTTACCCAGGTAAGCGACACACAAGGCCCCACATGATGTAAAAGAAAATTTGATTCATCAGACCAGACCTCCTTCTTCCATTTTGCTCCGTGGTCCAGTTGTTCTGCTCACATGCCCATTCTAGGCCCTTTCGATGAACAGGGGTCCGCATGGGCAATCTGACCAGCCGGTGGCTATGCAAGTCGAAATGTACGGAGTGTTCTGACACCTTTCTATCATAGCCAGCAGTAACTTTTTCAGCAAATTATCTGTGGCCGGCTAGTTTTTGCTCTCCACGTGCATCAATGAGCCTTGCACGCCTACGAACTGGTCACCGGTTGCCCCATTTCTGGACCATTTTGTGTAGGTACTAACCACTGCATAAGGGAACACCCCACAAGAACTGCCGGTTTGAAGATGTTCTAACCCAGTTGTTTAGACGCAACAATTTTTCCCTTGTCAAAGTCGCTCAGTTCCTTACACTTGCCCATTTTTACTGCTTCAACTTCAAGAACTGACTGTTCTTTTGCGGTCTAATATATCCGCCCCTTGACAGGCGCCATTGTAACGATCAATAATCAATGTTATTCACTTCACCTGTTAGTGGTTAAAATGTTATGGCTGATCGGTGTATATTATACATATTACATTTTTTGTAAATATTATATACTAATATTACACTATGGTATATATTAGGACAGCAACTTTTTTAATGAACTGGAGCAATTTTTCTGATATAAAAAGATTGACATATGAGCTAACTTTTATTCCCATGAAACCCTATTACTGCATGTGAGATTTTACATGGGAGCCTTATAAGTAAATCTGAATATGGTTAAAGCTACACATACCGACAGCTTCAATACCAAAAACCGTCACAGTCATGTGACTTAGATGCCATATTTTTTACCCCAGGCCTCTCTGCCTCAAAATGTATCCCAGTTGCGTTAAAATCATATAAAAGTTGAATGTATGTGACCCCACACAAGCAAAGCTAAAGTCAAGTGGATGATATATATATATATATATATATATATCTTTATCCAACAAGTGGCCCCACATGTGAGCAGCAATCTATAAAATGATGCAGGAGAAATGGTAGTAAACAATAGAGAGTACAGTACTTGACATGAAGGATGGATTACTACATATATGTTCTATACTAATCAGAGAAAGTAACACACCACCACATGTCAGATAAGAGAGGAGACCCCTAGAAACACAACATAAAACTTCTGTATGAGCCATGTGTGTTCTGCTGCATGGTGAGAATTAAAGGGGTTGTCCATAGAATTTTCTAATATATATGTATTAGAAACTCTTCTCACACACCTTTCTTATAACCGTGTAGTAGGCCGATGTCTCATCACAGTAGAATGAGATATATTGTATTTGCGGTCTAGGATTAAAGGGGCATTTCCATTTCAAACATTTATGGCATATCCACAGGATATGCCATAAATGCCTATAAGCATACCCATTTTATGCGATCAAATTTGGTTCAAGGTGGCAGACTTTGCGTTTCGGGTGAAATGCCTATTCCAGAAATGCTTGATACTTTCACGGCTTGCTTCTGTAGGAGAAGGGGTTGCTTGCCCATAAGTAAGCAATATTCTCAAAAGACACTGCTCTGAGAAAGTGGATCTGTAGGAACCTATGTTATTTTTCATTTATATGCAGTATCTAATGCCATGGAGGTAAGTGCAAGTATATGATATGATATTCTAGCGTACAAATACTAAGCCCAGCTGTGAGAGCGCAGCTATGTGATATGATATATAATACATTACATTGACTGTGGATAGACGAGTCCTCCAGCATAGAAAATGCTCTTTAACATTTTTTATCTCTAAACCGTTACATTATAGGGGACATAGCGCAGAGGGCAATGATAATGGATATATTCTGTGACATTGGAACTGGCGGTTTCACCTTCAGATATTACGAAGTTATTTTATTCAATTCTATCGTGAGCAATTTTGCCTTTGTTGGATGATACAGAGTTTAGAGCAGCAGAGATATGAACTTATTTCCCTGCTAATCTAATATCATTTGTGGGTAACTCCAGAAAAACCTTAAAGTGAGATATTTTTTCCCTAATCCCCTTTCACCATTATCTTGCAATTTACATATAAGGTTGAGTAAACACATTGCATTACTTATTTTGTACTGATCCTGAGTTACAGTCTGTATTTTAACCTAGAGAAGCATTCACAATTCTACAGGCTTCAGAGCTTTAATCTCCCTCCAATTGTTGCTGTGTCACCCTTTTTAGAGTTTTGGCTCGAAATTTGGATTCCGTAATATTCTACACCAGACACTGTACAGTAACCTGATGCTGTACAACTAACTGTGCTTTTATTGAGCTCATACAATGCAGTCAAAGTAGAGTCTCAGCGCTTAACGTTTTCACAAAACAGCTTCCAATGAAAAATAATCTCCTTTCCTCCACCTGAGGTATAGATGTTGCAAAACAACGTTGCGGTATCGGAGAAGTATTCACAGGACTGAGACCTGGAACTCTGCTTCTTCTTAACTGATCCAACATCGGATTGTTTTGCCTCCTAGCTAGACATACATTTCAGATAGCTGTAACCCGAACAAGCTACTCCTTCCGACCCCAATACAAACGCTCGGTCGAGACGCCTCTGGCAGCAGCTTATCTCCATGCAAACAAAAGGATCAAGCATGTTGGAATCCAACATCCGTGACCCTTCTCGCCCCCAACATCTACCATCACGGCCTTACACATCAGATGGTCGGTGAATCTCGTTGAAATCAGCGGGTTCAGCCAACATACATTTAATGTGGATGGCCACCTTTAGAGTCGGCAGGTAATGGACAGGGCCCAACATAGTGTAACACTGTAAAACCTCTTGAATAAAAGGAAGCTTATTATATATCACATATATATACATATACATATACATACATACACATAAAAAAGTGCTTTGAAAAAAAAATAAACACACATGTGGCACGCCATTACGTTTTTCGACCCTGGGCACAGGCCAAACTGGATTATGAGATTAATGTATTACACTGTGTGGTCTATTATCTGCAGCTTTACGTTCCGCACGATTACCGCACTTGTGCATAGGAGGCAAAAGAATCCGATGTTGGAGCAGCTAATAAGAAGTTGAGGTCCAGTTCCCAGTTCTACTGCAATGTTGTTTTGCATCTACCTCAGGCGGAAAAAATAAGATTATTTTTCATTGAATGCTGTTTTGTGAAAACGTTCCATGACTTTTAAAGAGAATATTTGCGGACTCTCTTCTCAGGATCACCTGCTCAGTTTATATTAATATACAGATCCTCGTGTGCTCATTCTGTTAGACCTTGTTCACATCTGCCTAGAATGGCTTTGTTAGAGGCCTCCATCGCATATCCCAGAAAACAATAGTGCAGCGTGCTGCTCTATGTTTTCCGGTAAAATCAGACACCTCAACGGAACCCATTAAAGTCAATCGGTTCCGTTGGCTGGTGGTGGTTTCAGTCACGGAACCGGCACTTTCGTTATTTCCGTTATTCTGCTTCTCTGACAAAGCAGAACAACGGAAAGCCGAACGCAGGTGTGAACAGGGCCTTACCATATTATAGGAGCTCAGCGGTCACCTAAGCTGCTAGGGATGTATCTGTCGAAAAGCGCGTCCTCCGTTTCCAGTGGCACCCCTGTCGAATTGTAAAAGTGACCCTGGATACAGGTTGTAACTCCAGATCAGTACAAGATACATTTTTTAATGAATTCACCAAGTTAGTCAACTTTCTATGTAGGTTACATCTATATATAAACTGTTAAGTGCAGTAAAAGTGTATGTTCACCTTTAAAGTACAGTATAGTACTTTTTCATATACTTTTTTTTATGTATTTGCAACTTGTAAATATTATACAAACCTTTCATAACGCACCAAAATCAAAACAGCCCAAAAATCACTTAAAATAAAAAAATATAAAAAAATACCCTTAAAACTTAGAGAAGACTCATTGACATATTTGTTAAACCAGACCCAATCAAGCTCCGGGATGCATTAACAAATAAGATATTGTGTGGTCATTCTAGCCACCGACCTTGTACCAGTAGCCATTCTGTACATTCATGCATAGTGCTGGCATGCAGGTTAGTAAGGTGGTCTTCCAAAGAAGCTTATTCACTATCTGGGCAGTGATTTAGTGGCAATGAAAGTTATTGGAAAGATGCATTGAAAGAAAAGTGAGAAGAAAGAGAATCAGGGCTTACCTCTCATAAAGAGAACAGAGATTTATTGATCTAAAGAGAGGAAATAATAAAGCAAATTTAAAAAGACCAATCAAATATTTATAATGATGAAGTAAATCAACCAAAGACATAAATACGAGTGTCACAGTAGCTCATACTTGGGGTGCACACCTATTATATACACACATCCCGTTTCTCATTTCAGACTAATGCAGCAATGATTTTCAGTTCAATGTAATAAATAAATCCTCCAGATGATTTACGGGGATTCATTCCACTTATTTTAAGAAGGAAAGAGATCATGTTATTTATCGTGACAATTTACAACCCTTGTAATAATCTTATGAAACGAGGATCGTCCCCTTCATTATTGATTGTTGACAGTCATTAACAGAAGCTATAATTATTCTTAGGTCCCCGGAAATGGATTAGTGTCTCACATGTCAATAAAAATGATCATTACAATTATTTGTTAGACAATTGTCTAAAGAAGCTGAAGATAGATGGACAAGTAAATGGGCTCCAAATGAAAAAGCTGCAAATATTCACACGCAGTTTGGAGAAAGTCCTGTGTAGCTGGTTAAAAAACAAAGCGTTATCGACAAAATAACAGGAAATTTCAGAAGGTTTTTCCATGACCTAAAAAGAAAAATCCACACCAAGTATGTCCTGTGTCAAAAAAAACCCCAAACACCTAAGATTTATCTGTGCCTGGGAAAGACCGGCGACACACAGTGCAGCACCCACAGGTTTTTCCCCCAGCTTAACATCAGCGCGATCACTAGCAGGAGGGTGGCTGCAATAGACAGATCGACAATAGTCCCAGTACTGCATTAGGGTCCGGGATCGAAGATAACTCCAATCCTGGATGTCTTAAAGAGGCTCTGTCACCACATTATAAGTGCTCTATCTCCTACATAAGAAGATCGGCGCTGTAATGTAGGTGACAGCAGTGCTTTTTATTTAGAAAAACTATCTATTTTTACCATGTTAGTAGCGATTTTAGCTTTATGCTAATTTGTTTCTTAATGCCCAAGTGGGCGTGTTTTTACTTTAGACCAATCAGCGTCATGCACTTCTCTCCATTCATTTAGTCAGTGCATAGTGATCCTGAGTTGTTCGCTATGTGCTGTCTTAGGCCTCATTTACACGAACATGATATACGTCCGTGCGACGCGCGTGCTTTTCATGCGGGTCGCACGGACCTATACAAGTCTATGGGGGCATGCAGACAGTCCGTGAGTTTTGCTCAGCGTGAGTGTGCTGAAAAAAACTCACGACATGTTCTAAATTTCTGCGTTTTTCGCGCATCACGCACCCATTAAAGTCAATGGGTGCGTGAAAACCACGAAGGTCGCACGGAAGCACTTCCGTGCGAACTGCGTGATTCGCGCAGGAGCTGTCAAACTCTGAATGTAAACAGAAAAGCACCACGTGCTTTTCTGTTTACAAACATCCAAACGGAGTGTCTTAGAGATGAGCGAACCGAACTTCACCGGGTTCGGCCGAACTCGTTTTGACCGAACCCGGCAAAAAATTTTGCGGTACGCAACGTCAGGAGACAGTCACTGTCCAGGGTGCTGAAAGAGTTAAACTGGTTCAGCACCCTGGACAGTGACTTTCGATCACAATATACATGAACGTGAAGTTCTGACTTACCGATAACTCCCGGTTTCTTCCTCCAGTCTGACCTCCCAGGATGACAATTCAGTCCAAGTGACAGCTCCAGCCAATCACAGGCCAAGCACAGGCTGCAGCCAATCACAGGCTGCAGCAGTCACATGGACTGCCGCATCATCCAGGGAGGTGGGGCCGGATGTCAAGAGAGGGACGCGTCACCAAGGCAACGGCCGGGAGACCGAACTGAAGGAAGCAGGAAGTTCTTGGTAAGTATGAACGTCTTTTTTTTATTCACAGGTTGCTGTATATTGTGATCGGAATTCACGGTCGAGGGTGCTGAAAGAGTTACTGCCGATCAGTTAACTCTTTCAGCACCCTGGACAGTGACTGACGTCGACAAGCCTCATCTCTATGATGAAAATCACGCAGCCGCGCATCATACACTGATGACACACGGAGCTGTCAAGTGCCTTTTGCGCACGCAAAATGCTGCGTTTTTTTGCGTGCGCAAAACGCACACGCTCGTGTAAATTAGGCCTTATACTGACATATTAACGTTACTGAAGTGTTTAGGCAGTGACTAGACATTCCTTCCAGCCAGGACGGGATGTCTATTCACAATCCCGACACTTCGCTAATGTTTATGTGGTACTTACAGCAGAGCAAGCGTAATCTCTCTGTAAATGACAGGTTATGTCATATGAAGGAATGTCTAGTCACTGCCTAAACACTTCAGTAACGATAATATGTCAGTATAAGACAGCACATAGCGAACAACTCAGGATCACTATGCGCTGACTAAATGAATGGAGAGGAGTGCAGGACGCTGATTGGTCAGCGTCATACACTCCCCTGTACAACGCACACTTGGTCTAAAGTAAAAACACGCCCACTTGGGCATTAAGAAACTAATTAGCATAAATCTAAAATCGCTCATAAAGTGGTGAAAATAGATCGTTTTTCTAAAGAAAAAGCACTGCTGTCACCTACATTACAGCGCCCATCTCCTTATGTAGGAGATCGGCCACTTATAATGTGGTGACAGAGTCTCTTTAACCCTGGAAGCACTGAAATAATTTGGTCATGTCCACATGAGCTCGGATATTGCATTAATTATTTTTAGTTTTTTTATAATGGTGGAACGCATAAAAAAGTGCAAACTAAACACTCCTGCAAAAACAATGCCTCGAATAGCTGCCTAGCCTTAGAGGACTGATTTTTATTTTTTTTAAAACCACATTCTTCCCCTTATTCCCCATCTCCTCCCAATTCTAGTGCTGTAAAAAATTTTTTTTATCCCCCCCATGTCCCGCTCTGTTTGGCACCCAATATGCTAATTTTGAGTAAAGGTACAGAGAGGAGATCTCTTCTCTCCTCAGTAGGTGTTGCCTCCTGCATCACTGTGATGCTGTCCAATCACAGCGGACAGCCCCAACAGCATGCAGAAGACCTGCAGTAAATCTTGCAAAATCAGAGGGTCTTCTGCATTGCTGTGAGACTGTACGCGGTCATTGGACAGCGTCACAGCGATGCAGGAGGCAACGTCTACAGAGGAGAGATTTTTTCTTATTCAAAGTTTTTATTGAGTTTCAGTACACAAACTTACAAGACATAGTGGAGGGAAGGCTTCCACACAGTAAAAGGAAGAACAACGAACAAGGTCAAGGACCAAAGCAAAAAAAAAAAAAAATGTGCATCACAACTCAATACAAATCACATGAATGAGCCTAGAAGCAAAACATCAGAAGATACAATGAGGCCACTGAATTCAAGCGGAGAAGGAGAGGCACATTAGACAGGGGAAGAGACAGAATATAAAAAGGCCCCAAGAGAGGGAGGAATAGGAGGGAGGGGAGAGGACATGGGGATCCTGGACTCCAGTTCCGGGGTATTATGAGTGAAAACAGCAGCGAACAAGCACCACAGTACACTTCACAGGGGCATAGGCTGACTCAGGTTACAGCCATGAGGTATGAAGAGGAAGAAAGGAACACTATCCATGGAGACCATGTAGACGTGTATTTTACCACAGCTGCCGGGGAATGAGCCACCAGGTGTTCCATTCGCTGTATCAAGGCTGGGGGTATTGCCGTTTTCCACCTACGCGGGATCACTGATTTTGCCGCCTGAAGGAGATGTCTAGTTAGGGAACTTTTATAAACGTGTATTGGCATCGGGAACATAAATAAAAGAGCTGCTTCCGGAGAATTGGGAACAGAGACTCCAGTAACCTCCAATATTAATTTAAGTACTGCATCCCAAAAACTCCTCAACGAGGGGCAACTCCACTAAACATGAGACATGGAACCTCCCACAGCACCACAACGCCAACAATTGTCAGGCACAGACGGATACCATTTATGAAGAACAGCTGGGACCCGGTACCATCTAGAGACAATTTTCTAACTAGTTTCCTGGGCCCTAATGGCTATAGAGGCTTTTTGAGAAAGGGAGAAACACCGCTTCCATTGTGCATCCGTAAATGTAGTATGTAATTCTCTCTGCCAGGCCCTGCAGAAGGAGGGGAGTTGGTGGGATCGCTGTGAAAGGAGTCGTTTATATAATGTGGAGATGGCATGGGTAGGGGGCTGGGTGGAGACACATAGGCGTTCAAAGTCAGTTAACAACCGGTGGAGATGTGCGCGTCGATTAACGGCTACATAAAAATGCTTTAACTGGGCGTAATCATACATACGGCGAGTAGAGGGCACATCATCGGGGCAGATGGAGGTTAAAGGGAGAAGAGAGGAAGCAGAGAGGACCTGGGCAAAATACATGGGGTCGGTGGATGACCTACCTAGGAAGGAGCGACCAGCCTTACCAGCAGGAAAGGCTGGATTATCCGTAATAGGAGTTAAAGGACCCAGGGGGTCTACAAGCGTACTTCCAGGCCCTAAGGACCGCAACGCCAAGAGGGTATGGTAAACAACAAAGGAGGCTTGGGTCGGTCTATTCCCAGGCAGGGTCCACGGCAGGGTAGATAGGGTACTGGGACATAGTTGTTGAGCCAAACGGACCCACAGTTTTGATTCCAGATTATGAAAAAAATAGAAAACACGCGCATGAGTTGATGCTAGATAATAGAGCCGACAATCCGGCAGACCAACCCCACCCGCATCCCTGGAACGAGTCAGAAGAGCTCGGCTCAAACGCAGACGACCAGTCGGCCAAATGAAGGAGCCAAAGCACTGCTGAAGCCGCAACCAATAAGAAGATGGGATAGAGATGGGGATCGTCTGCAGGAGATAAAGTAATCTGGGAAGGAGACACATTTTAATAATATTAATACGGACAAACCAGGAAAATTCAGTCTTATGCCAGGAATTAAGAGCAGTATGAAACTTGGCCAGCAGGGGGATGAAATTATTTGTAAACAGTTCTGTGAGGTCACTATTTATACGGGCACCCAAATATGTAATGCCTCTGGAGGGCCACGAGAAAGGGAAGTTACTTTGGAGAAGCGACACTAACGGGACCGGGAGAGAAACAGTCAACGCTTCAGATTTAGAGAGGTTGATCTTGAAATTAGACCATGTTCCAAAACTGGACAACCGGGACATCAATGAAGGGAGAGAGACATGAGGGTCTGTGAAATAGACCAATAGGTCATCAGCAAATGCAGAGCACTTATATTCCATCCCTCCAATGGTAATACATTTAATATCCGTGTTGTTCCGAATGGAGGCCATGAGATGCTCCATGACCAGGACATACAACAAGTGGGATAGTTGGCAGCCCTGTCTTGTGCCATTGTGAATCGGGAAAGGTGCCGAGAGGGATCCATTTATTTTTATTTGGGCCGAAGGCGTGCGATACAGTGCCATAAATTTTGCCAGGAGAGAGGGTCCTATGCCTACATGTTGAAGGGTTTGGCAAAGGGCAGGCCACGATATTCTGTCAAACGCCTTTTCGGCATCTAGGGATAGGATCATGAGCGGGATGTGGTTAGTCTGGGCGTGATGGATGATATCAAAAGTTTTAAGGGTTTTGTCACGGGCCTCCCGACCAGGCACAAACCCCACCTGGTCCGGATGAACTAGACTAGGCAGGTATTTATTCAATCTATTGGCGAGTAATTTGGCGTACATTTTTAGGTCTACATTGAGTAAGGAGATGGGACGATAACTTGAGCAGAGTTGAGGATCTTTACCCGGTTTAGGGATAACCGTGACATGGGCCAAAGTGGAGCTAGGAGGAAACATGACCTCCGGGGAAATAGAATTAAAAGCTGGAAGTAGAAGCAGTATCAAACGGTCAGCCAACGCTTTGTAAAACTTGGCAGTATAGCCATCCGGCCAGGACTCCTTCCCCCAGGAAGATCGGTTATAACCGCAAGGAGCTCCGGGGAGGTGAAGTCCATATCAAGTTCCTCGGCCATCTCCCTAGACAACGGTGTGATGGGAGAGGGGAAAGAATCCTGGTCCGGCGGATGGGAGGGGGCGGGAGGGTCAAGGTTGTAGAGGTCAGAGAGAAAGCTATGGAAACAATCCGCTATCTCTGGGGTCGTGTGAACAACCTGGCCAGAAGGAGATTTAGTGTGACAGCTCCTTTTTAATAATAATAATAATAATAATAATAAAGCAAGTGTTTGGCTGACAAAATGCAGGGAGGCAAAAATGATAACATTAAATTGGTCTTTTAGGCTAAAATTGTCTTGGCCCCTAAATGGTTAAAAAATTATTAGAATAACCTTTATTCACACAGAGCCTGAACGTAATCTAAGGGGGATGAGATAGGTACTAATAAGTGCTAATATGGAGTATCCACTTGTACAACGACAGTCAAGGAGGGGGGACAAGGTGACAGGCTTCAGTAATAAACGGAATGTGAAGAAAAAGAACATAAATCAGAGTCAAAAGCCAAAGAGATCAGGCCTGTACTCTGTAAAGATTGAGAAAATGGAAGAAAAGGGGAAAACAGAGTTCAGTTTTAGAAAGATTACGTTTGACAACTAAAATAGGACATAACAGCAGAGACAGCCCAAAGACAAAAAATTATAATATATATATATTTATTATTTTTTAGGAGAACAAGAGAAATGTAACTAGTTGGATGTCATCAGAATAAAGATGGCACTGAAAACCAAACCTGCCGATCGCACACCCAACTGGGTTTGTATTTAGAGAAAACAGAAGGAGGCCCAGCAATGAACCCTAGCGAACGCCACACGAAAAAGGAAAGTGGGGGGAGAGAACCAGCAAAAGACCTACAGTACTAATAAAGTACAGTCAGAGAAACGGGAAGACAGCCAGGACAGAACAGAGTCATTCAACGAATGGACATGGTGAAGGAGTATTGTGTAACCAGTATGAACTTAGGGGTGACTTTATTAGGACTAAGGAGTTTCATACGCCAGTCAATCTAAAAAGTGGTAAAGTAAGATGCGCCTAATTTATAATGTCTCACGCCCCTTAATAAATGAAGTGCATTTCTGGCTGTAGAAAGTTTAATAAATTCCCTCCTATGTATTGATATTTAAAATTAAATAAGAGATCAGTAGATACTATATATCAATGGAATGGAAAGCACGGAAAGGCGATTGTACGGGGTCCATCGAAGGTAATAGACCAGATGAGTATATACCAGTCCTTCTAGTAGTTTAGAAGTTGAAGTTAGGTTAGAAACCAGGTGATAGTTGACAGGGGAGGAAGAGGAGAATTACTTTATTATTAAATAACCTAATAGGAACAACGATTTTTATTTGACTTATTTTCTGATCGGTCGGTAATTAGATAAATAACATTGAATGAGGTGAGATCTTCTATCTACATTTATTTTATATGTATTTTTTTTAATTTTTATTGAATGCACAGATAAGTGATGTGCATAGGAGCCATTGTGTTCCACAGACTATAGCTTGCAGAATATTTGCTGGGCAGTGAGCCACTGATCGGAACAAATGGGTCTTGTAGACAAAATACACAAAAGGCCAATAAATGCTGTACGCTGTGGATATTTAATAAAGTGTTTACAGCAAACATCATGTGGTGCCGAGAACGGCATCCAAAAGAGTTAGTCCAAGACCACCTTTGATGTAATTTTTGTGTATTATCTTTAACCAAAAGGAAGAATGTCAGGCAGTAGCAGTATTTTCACACATAAGAGAAAACATAATTGAACTTTTTTTTTTCTTGCAGCCAGATGGCACAACATGTTGTGAACTTTCAGAAAATAGATCAACGTAGCGACTCAATCTGCTGAACAAGATTTACCTGTTCCAAGCCGGCAACGTAAACAGGTTCTTGCTGAAATTTGGAACACTTATAATTCTGTGAGCGGTGTCTATTGTTTGTGTGCCAAATATGTACACTGTGCTCTTTACTGGTAAAGTATAGCTAGAAAAACGCGCAACTAACAAAGTCAACTGGAGAAATGGCGGCCAGTGGCGAAGCATAAAACCTGAAAAATCAACACGAGCCCGTTTCCAATTTATACGAAAAGAGGGAAAGGAACACTAAATCCTGAATTTCATTAGTGGCAATAAAACGGAGAAACAAAAAAAAACTAAAAAAAAGAAAGAAAAAAAAACTTAAAACACACCAACAAAAACAGGGTTGTTTTATAGAAAAATAAGTAACACTTACGTGCATTCATTAGATAATGGTGATTATTGTGTGGAGCTGGACAGAAGACTTGCGCAGCATAATCCTCGAAGGTCGTGGGCTCCAAATGTTGCTGGATGATTAGATCCAGGTACCGCATTCTCTCCTCAAAGCTTCAGTTTTTGGGGGTTAAGGGTAAAATGTTCAGAGAGCAAAAAGAGAAATGTAGCGGTCACCACTCCGGTCATGGCATTGACATTTTAGCACCTAGGCACGGCTTCTCCCCAGTATCTCATGTGGAGTGTGATATTTTAGCCACAGCTAAAACAGGGACTAGAGAAATCGGACATCATACAAATTAAACCTGTGCACCTGCAAGAAACTTTCTAGAATTTACTGAGAGAGCGGTTTGCATCAAAGTCAGATGGTCTTATAATATTATCCGTCTATGGAAGAGAACTCCTAAGAGAGTCCAGTTAGTGGATACAAATACTAAAAGAAGTGCAAAAATCATAGAAAAAAGATTAATTCTTTGAAAAATGTTAGGGTAAAGAAGAAGATAATATGTTCTGGCAACCATCCCTTTATATGTAGAATACACCGGTGTTGCCGTGCGCTAGGCAGAAAGGCCTTCGGTAACGGTCGCTACAAGCATATACATATCATGCAGTGATAAAGGCCTATACACATTGATCGCAGTGTACATCAGGAGACACATATACCTTTGAGGTATAGGCATAAAGTGGCATAGGTAGGCCATAGGTTTCCATCGTAAAAAAAAATAAAAAATATGTATACCCTACTGTATATTTTAATGGATACCTCTTTTTGGAATAGTGCAGTTGACTGCTATTCCATATAGTGAAATAGTAGGTATATTGACATATTCTAACCTGACCGATGCCAAAAGGACACTCTCAGCATCGGTCGTGTGAATGGGTACCTATAGATATGTTCGGCGACTCTCCTAGCGCATACGCTGAACAGACACTGCAAATGCAGTGTAAATAGGCCCTCAACAAACAAACGAGTGGTAAAGATAATTGGCCAGTGTAAAACGTGCCCTTAGCAAAAGACAGAGACGATAACGTAAAAGGTTCTTCTAAAAAGCAGCATGAAATGTGTGCCACAGATACTTCTATACAATTACCTGGAAACATTACTAGCTCGCTCTCCTGATTTGCAATATAACCTAACCATTGTCCCACAACTTTTGAAGCCTTTAACGCGGTATTCAAAATAGACATTTATGGCATCCCCACATATCCTGTGCCTTCTGTTTTGCAAATAAAGGAGGTGACAAATAGGAGGAGAAACCTTACAAGTGCGCAACTCCCCCCTACGGACTGTTAGTTACGGAAACAGCCGAGTGAGTCAGATGTTTGGTAACTCCCGTAGACTCCAATGGTGAGAGCCGCACACAGGCATGACCAGCTCCCTCTGGCTCATCCGATTTGCTGCCAGACACTTTGTATAACAAAACACGGGTCATCCCGTATATATGGTGGGGATTGGGCATATACGCCGATAGCACTTTCCAAATGTCAATGTGTCCATAGACTCCAATAGCCAACTGGAAAAAATAAAAAAGGGCTTTCGGTATATGTTTGGTTGCTATAACTTTTTTTTTTTTTTTTAACTGTATTGAAAAGTGTACACAAAAGCAAACAGAAAAAAACACACACTCTTATATATATATATATATATATATACACACACATACATACATACACACACACATATATATATATATATATATATATATATAAACATATATACACTACCGTTCAAAAGTTTGGGGTCACCCAGACAATTTTGTGTTTTCCATGAAAACTCACACTTATATTTATCAAATGAGTTGCAAAATGACTAGAAAATATAGTCAAGACAATGACAAGGTTAGAAATAATGATTATTATTTGAAATAATAATTTTCTCCTTCAAACTTTGCTTTCGTCAAAGAATGCTCCATTTGCAGCAATTACAGCATTGCAGACCTTTGGCATTCTAGCGGTTAATTTGCTGAGGTAATCGGGAGAAATGCTCCCAGAAGCCCCTCCCACAAGTTGGATTGGCTTGATGGGCACTTCTTGCGTACCATACGGTCAAGCTGCTCCCACAACAGCTCTATGGGGTTGAGATCTGGTGACTGCGCTGGCCACTCCATTACAGATAGAATACCAGCTGCCTGCTTCTTCCCTAAATAGTTCTTGCATAATTTGGAGGTGTGCTTTGGCCCATTGTCCTGTTGTAGGATGAAATTGGCTCCAATCAAGCACTGTCCACAGGGTATGGCATGGCGTTGCAAAATGGAGTGATAGCCTTCCTTATTCAAAATCCCTTTTACCTTGTACAAATCTCCCACTTTACCAGCACCAAAGCAACCCCAGACCATCACATTACCTCCACCATGCTTGACAGATGGCGTCAGGCACTTTTCCAGCATCTTTTCAGTTGTTCTGCGTCTCACAAATGTTCTTCTGTGTGATCCAAACACCTCAAACTTCGATTCGTCTGTCGATAACACTTTTTTCCAATCTTCCTCTGTCCAATGTCTGTGTGCTTTTGCCCATATTAATCTTTTTCTTTTATTAGCCAGTTTCAGATATGGCTTTTTCTTTGCCACTCTGCCCTGAAGGCCAGCATCCCGGAGTCGCATCTTCACTGTAGACGTTGACACTGGCGTTTTGCGGGTACTATTTAATGAAGCTGCCAGTTGAGGACCTGTGAGGCGTCTATTTCTCAAACTAGAGACTTTAATGTACTTGTCTTGTTGCTCAGTTGTGCAGCGGGGCCTCCCACTTCTCTTTCTACTCTGGTTAGAGCCTGTTTGTGCTGTCCTCTGAAGGGAGTAGTACACACCGTTGTAGGAAATCTTCAGTTTCTTGGCAATTTCTCGCATGGAATAGCCTTCATTTCTAAGAACAAGAATAGACTGTCGAGTTTCACATGAAAGCTCTCTTTTTCTAGCCATTGTGAGAGTTTAATCGAACCCTCAAATGTAATGCTCCAGATTCTCAACTAGCTCAAAGGAAGGTCAGTTTTATAGCTCCTCTAAACAGCAAAACTATTTACAGCAGTGCTAACATAATTGCACAAGGGTTTTCAAGTGTTTTCTAATCATCCATTAGCCTTCTAACACAGTTAGCAAACACAATGTACCATTTGAACACTGGAGTGATGGTTGCTGGAAATGGGCCTTTATACACCTATGTAGATATTGCATTAAAAACCAGACGTTTGCAGCTAGAATAGTCATTTACCACATTAACAATGTATAGAGTGTATTTCTGATTAATTTAATGTTATCCTCATTGAAAAAAATTGTGCTTTTCTTTCAAAAATAAGGAAATTTCTAAGTGACCCTAAACTTTTGAACGGTACACACACACACACATATATATATATATATATATATACACACACACATATATATATATATATATATATATATATATATATATATATATATATATACACACGTTCAGTGGCACAATTAAAACATGCGTGACTAGTATATGTCCTGAATGTGTTGTGTGCGGAACCTAAAAGTACTATTCATCAAATTGATAAATTTTTCCCTAATAATAAATTTTACCTAAAAAAAATAAATGTATGTTTTACAGATACATCTTTTAATCTCTTGATTTGAGGCGTGTGTCCACGTACAGAGGAAAGACTACAGGAGTCTCTCCCAGCTGCTGATTTCTGTGCAGTTAATAGAATCTTCAGATTCACAGCAAGTCTCCCCTGCACATGAAAAACTGGCCTTTGTGTATTACCAAAACTAATTTTCTATTTGGCTGAAAAAAAATAAAAAAACACAGTTATTTTTTACCTCCCGTGGAGCATTTCATTATGTTTCGTTCACTGAACTTCTAAGCTATTCCTCTGAGGTAGAACAGTAATAAAGAGGCAAGAGGAAGAAGAAAAAATGAGCTTGTTAGCACATTACATACGCGGCATCTAGGTGGGTCCAAGAAAACCCCACTGGTGTGTTAACTTATCACTCTAGGCACGCTGGGAATGAGACGCTTTCAATTGATCCCTCTTGTTCACACTAGAAGGTAGTACAAAGCTGCATAACCACTACTCAACATTAGCACAAACACCCTGCAGAAAGACGGATTTTACAGATATTGTGTGGTCAAAACTTGTCAACTCTTCTGTATAAACAAAAGATCACATTTAACGTTAGCGAGGCTTATAATTCTTAAAAAAAGGTTAATTTTCAAAGAGACGCTTTGTAGCAATTTTAAAGGGATTTGTGTAAAAATAAAAGGTTTTGTCCAGGCACGGACAACTGATGACCCATCCTGTGGATAGGTCATCAGTATATGATCGGTGGTAGCCCAACACCCGGACACCCCACTGATCAGCTGCTCCGGCTGCCTCTGGGCGCCGGATGTTATGCAGTGTATGCAGTATTCAAAGCCGAAAGCAGATGGCTCCGTACACTGCACAGCAGCCGTGCTGCAGAACTGCAACTCCTATTCACTTAAACAGAAGCAGAGCTGCAGGAACTCCGCTCAGTCGCTATTCTGTGACTGGAGCCATCTGTTTCTGACATGGACATCAGGTGCCCGGAGGCAGCCAGAGCAGATGATCGGTGCAGCGTCCGGATGTCAGACCCCCACCGATCATATACGGATGACTTATCCTGTTGTTTGTGCCTGGACAACCCCTTTAAAAGAACATGGCCTCAAAAGATCGCTCACTTTAAAATGGTCCAGGGGATGAATTTTAGTTTGCTTACATCTCGTCCATTAGGCTCTGTGCACATTTGTGTTTCTGAGATGAACACCTCTTTTTAAATTACCTCTGGCTTTCTGTGCGCCTGACGGGAAATCTACGCCAGTGCTAACGGTTTATGGCATAAATTATAGTAAATTTGTTGTGCCACGGCAGGCATCGTCCACAATACTTTTCTGAGAAATGGACGGGCCTATCAAAAGGGACGCTGCATAACATCCGGCACCCAGAGGAAGCCGGATCAGCTGATTGGTGGGGCGTCTGGATGTCGGACCCCCACCGATGATATACTGCGGATAGGTCATGAGTTGTTCGTGCCTGGACTTCCCCTTTTAACCTTTATTTTTACACAAATTCCTTTAAATAATGAATATTTTTATATATTCCCCCATTGTGTTCAGAATTCATGCTTGAGATTCAGGGGAGACATAATTTGTTTCTTCCAAGCCTTTCCCTATGCATCACAAATAACGGATAATAATTATTGGCATGCTCTCTCTGTACCCCCAGGCTCCTAGAAAAGTTATTCTTCTACCAACACTATATAAAATTGCAGTTTAAATTATTATTTTTATTTTAAATATTAAAATTTAGGGCCATCGACTTTTACAGCAAAAAATTCTGAAGGAATATATGGCATAATTATTCCTTCTCAAAGTTAGAAAGTCGATCATGAAAAGGATATTTGTATATCAACTTATGCAATTAAAATCCATCAAAGACTGAAAAACATTTTCGTGAACATAGGATAGTCTACAAAACATAAACGCAAAAAAATAAAGTCATCCATGGTTGCAAAAGACTTCTAACAGGCCTTCCTCCATCCCGGAGTGCAGATCTCAAAGGACAGGTGCAGGAGGGTTGTTACAAGTCGCTGGCTTACACAGAGGGCTCTATTGCTTGGATACATCTATAGCCCTCTATAAATGTATCCTAAGTACCTTCTCCATTGGCAGATCAACAGCATAGAAAGAATCCCTCACTGGCAACCACTGGACCTGAAACAAGTGCCCAGGGACTGGATTATAACAAAACGCACAATCTATAGCAAGCTCCATCTGTGCTTTATTATTCAGACTACATACATATATATATATATATACACATACATACATACACACACACACACACACACACACGGTTGCTCAGTGTTGCTTTGCTGTACTGAAAACTTGGGTTTGAATCCATCAACAGCAACATCTGCAGGGAATTACACAGGTTTCCTCCCATATTCCGAAAACATACCAATTGGCTTCCTATAAAGTTGGCCATAACATGTACTATACAGGGACATTAGATTATAACTACATGCTGTATGTGTGTATGTATATATATATATATATATATATATATATATATATATATATATAGATCACACACACACACACACACACACACACACACTGTGCCAGTGTAAAGCGCTCACCAGACTTCTGGCATGTCTTGATCTTTAAAGAGGACCTATATATAAAAGCTTTTTTTCCTGGACCTCCCCCGTTCCAGAGATATGGCCCACTGTTGTATTGGCACCCTTTATGCTAATTTGCTGTAGTTCGCCAATAGGGCGTGAACTACCCTCAAGCTGCCTTGAACGGATTGGTCAGCAACAGAGGCAGGGAAGCTAGCTGCACCCCGTTGGCTATCTACAGCATATGGAGAACTATTGTGTTGGCTCCCTATTTCTTTTTTTTACTCAATAATTTTTTAATGAAATTTTCAAAAAAGAGTAACCGCATACAAAATAAGTACTCCATTGAACACCTTTTGGTAAGACAAAACCATTACAAGACAAGGTAAAATCCCCAATCACAGGGATCACTCTGAAAATGATTTAACAATGAAATGAAAGTCCAATATCAGTGCCAGAGTATAAGAGGTCTTTGAAAGGTATAGACCAGAAAACACAGTCTGCAAACCATTTCCATACCTGGAGGGTGTTGGAGTACTAGGAAGAAAATAAAGCAAAACACATAATGCAAAACAAATAATGTATTGTCTCAGACAAGATACATATTATCAACTCAAGGAAACAATTAGAAAACCCTCCACTAAGGAACTCAATTATGAGCGCTACGTATCCAGAGTCCCCAAAATTTCTCATATTTAGGAAAGGAGTGATCCGTATATGCCATCATTTTCTCATGAGAGCAAGTACTATTGACATGTGCAATGATTTCCTGCATAGAAGGGATTATGGAGCTTTTCCAATATCTAGTTATTACCAGTTTGGTCGCAATTAATAAATGTGATGATATAATTCTATACTCAGCCGGTATATTGTTAAGGTTTAGAAAAAGCAATGCTAGCGATGGGGAAGGAGCAATGGGAGTCCCTATAAGGCTTGACAAAAAAAGGAACGAAGAGTCCCAAAGATTTTTGATCAACGGGCAGTTCCATAGAATGTGGAGAAGGGTGCCTCTGCCCCCACAAGTTCTCCAACAATAGTGGGAAGCATTAGGATACATATGCTGAAGTCTATCAGGAGTATAATACCATCGAAGCATAGTCTTCATCACTGACTCATAATGCAAAGTACACTTCAGGTGTTTTGCTGCAAAGGCGAGAGAATATGTCCATGTAGATGGGGAATAAACTCGTGCGAGCTCCCTCTCCCAGGCCAAGAAAGGGGAAGACTTTTCAAAATTAGCTTTTGATCCTAAGAGGTCATATAAAGGACGCAAGCCTTTAAGTTGTATCGCAGGCTGAGACCATAACTGGAATATATCAGAATTAGCTGTGACCGTAAATGGACAATCAGATTGTAAGAGATGTCTAATTCGAAGGAATTTGTAAAAATCGGAATGTGGAATACCAAACCGGTCATGGAGGGAGCCAAATTGTAGCAATTGGTCATTAACCATAAGGGATATTATTTGAGTCAAAGCCCCCGTTCTTCCAGGAGCGGAGATCCAAGTCAGGGAGAAGGAGCTCGAGAGCCTCTATGGGTGAACAAGGGAGTAGAGAAAATGAAGATGTTATACAATGGGAATGAAATTTTATCCAGTTCTGTAGAGATGTTGACAGGAAATATGGTAGAGATAATTTTGGCAAGCAAGGATTTAATCCGATTATTAAAAGAGCCTTTAAATTATGTATAGGTGCAAATGTGGTTTCAATATGGACCCAATGTTGGGAAGAGTCACCCCTCCACCACTACTTCAATTGAGATATCGGAGTGGCCAGGTAATAATGGTGAATATTGGGCAAGCTCAGGCCTCCAGTTGTTTTCTCCTTGTTCAATAGTCTTGCTGCTATACGTGGTCTACCCCCCTTCCAGATATATGAGGTAAGCAATCTATGTGCCTTAGTGAAAAAACATAAGGGCATTTTGATCGGTAGCGTCCGGAAAAGATAAAATAATTTTTCGGAAGCACCAACATATTAAACGCAGCTATTCTGCCTATCCATGAGACTTCATGCGTTGCCAACTGCATCAAGTCAAGTTCTATTTGCGACAACATAGAAGAATAATTGGCCAAATATAACTGCGAAACTTTGCAAGTGATATTTATCCCCAAGTACTTAATTTGGTTCTGTTGCCAATCTAGAGAAAAGCTGGACTGCAGGGAAAGCAGATCTGAAGGTGAGCAATTTAAAGGCATAGCCTGTGATTTTCCCATATTAACCGTGTAAAATGATAAGACACTAAATTCTTGTATGAGCTTAAAGGCCGCTGATCAGGATAATTCCGGTTTTTCCAGAGTTAATATTATGTCATCTGCATAAAGAGAAATGCAATGAGAGTGATCTCCTATTCGTACCCCATGAATGTCTGAATGTTGTCTAATAGCTTGAGCTAATGGCTCCATAGAAAGGATGAAAATCAAAAGGGACAGGGGACAACCCTGCCTAGTCTCATTCGTTATCAAAAACTCTTCAGAAAGAGTTCCATTTTGGCTCCCTATTTCTATGGAATGGAGGGGTCCAGAAAAAAAAAAACTGCGCTGGAATCGGGGAGACAGCGCTATTCAGGTCAGTAAACCAGTTCAACTTAATGTGACCACTTTAAATGCCACATGAAACCAGAGGTCTCTCAAACTGGCACAATTGGCTAAAAGGACAGACGTCCTAGTAATATATGTGCGATCACACAGACAGACATTAAATTCCTTAATGACCGCTGTATAGTGTTTTTACGGCGGCTGTTCAGGGTAGTTCTTCTGAAGCGCCGCCTTTTCACGGTGGCACTTCAGAAGAAATTTTCCCACATCGGGCAGCCTCGGGCTTTAGGGCATCGATCGGAGACCATTTAATCCCTCAGATGCAGCAGTCAATAGCGACCGCCGCAATGGAGTGGTTTTAGAGGGAGGGGGCTCACCCCCTCAGCACACCGGGGATGCAATCGTGGGACGTCAATGGTTTTAGTGGCAGCCGGGGGCCTAACAAAGGCACCCAGGTCTGCCTTTAGCGATTGCCAGAGACAGCCGAACGGATGCCTGTCAGTTTTACACTGACAGGTAATAAATAATACACTGCAATACAGAAGTATTGCAGTGTATTATAAAAGCGATCACAAGATCGCACAGTAAAATCTCCTAGTGTGACTAATAAAAAAAGTTTGTAAATCAATATAAGTCCCAAGTAAAAAAAGTATTAAAACCCAATTTTTCCCTTATCGGTACGGGGTCCGGGTGTTGGACCCGCACCGATGATATCTGGTGGATAGGTCATCAGTTGTTCGGTAGTGGACAACCCCTTTAAGGTTTAAAATACCTTCGGTATTAAGGGGTAAAAAGGGGCTGACCTGATCGAATTAAAAAAAAGTCTTTACAAACAAAGCTATGACATATCCAATCTGACGACCGCAGAATGAAACACAAATTGGATGTCGAATAGGTATGCAAAAAGTAAAATGTAATCTACAAAGCTCTAATTTTGGTGGAATGCCGGTCTTCACACTATTTACCCTTGCGTTACTGAATTTCCAACAGCTGATGAATCCTACAGCAGGAACGAGAAGCTGCTGGTCTGAATGCAACTTTAAAACCTTGCTAAAAAAATCACGCATCGGCAACAAAACACAGTGACATACTTGTAGAACTCCTCATTATTATATTATTACTTAAAAGGATTGTCTACTTTTAGACAGCTCCATTCACAATGTCTCCCTAGTGCAGAGGTGGTGAACCTTTTTGTCAGTGTGCCCAAATTTGTGATATTTTTCTCAGAAATTCTCAAGTGCCAAGGTACAAATAATGGGTCAGTAAATTACCGTAAATCACAATTACAAAAATTCCAACATGATTTTATAGCAATTTACTGTCATTTTCTGGGACTCAGCCTAAATATGAACATAAAATAATAACATAAAATGCCTGCCACAGGACCATCATAACCGTAACATTGATAATGAAAAAAATACTTTGTGCTCCTACAGTAACCCTGTTTACCAAAAAGATATGAAATGCTAATAATGAAAACCAATACAGCTTAAAGGGAAGGTGTCATGATTGTTTTTTTTTTTATCATATTGCTTTTAAATTTTATTTATTTGTGTTCTCATGTTCAACTCTATTAACGACACATACAGAGATGGAATACGGCACATACAACCCCATAGAGAATGCGAACGGGAGCCGTTCCATTCTCAGAAGCATACACCACCTGTGTGGGAACAGCGCATGCAGGTTCGCAGAGCAAAATCCTGTGCCATTTTCATGTGGACCGGAAGCTGCTGCCAGATGACGACTTCCGGCCGCGGCTTCCGGCCAAATGTTCATGCGCAAGGAATAGGAGCATAGACCGGTGGAGGCGGCAGGTAATTTATGTTCGTGTATGTGATGTGTGTATTATGTTCGTGTGATACTGTCTGCTGAGCCGTGTCTAATCCTCCTACACTGTGCAGTCGCTCAGAAAATGGCGGCACAAAGTGTAGAAGGTTTGAAGATTCAAACACCTCCTTCTCCTGACACTAGCCAGAAGAAGGGAGGGGGGATTGTGTGAGGACACTAGAGAGAGTGTGTCCACCCCAAATTTGCAGCATAAATCAATGAGGTTGCTTTACCACATTGACCATGCTGCAATTTTGGGAACTGCTCCCTCTAGTGCCCAGCACATGGAAATGTTATAAATTAGAATCTAATTTATAATATTTCCTGACTCGTGAAAAAATTCAAACAATGTGTAATCACTTAAATAATAATTGTTTAACTGAAAAAAAATACATTTCCTTTTAAAGGGATTGTACAGGATTAGTAAAACATGGCTGCTTACTTCTAAAACAGCACCACAACGGTCCGTGGGTTGTGTCGGGTATTACAGCTCAGATCTGTTAGTGAATTGGGCTGAGCTGCAATACCACTCTCCACCTGTGGACAGCTGTGACACTATTTTTGATAGAAAGTAGCCAAGTTTTTATAATCCTGTTCAACCACTTTTAGGGCTTGTCCACACACAACGGAATTGCTGCAGAGAATTTTTGCAGCAATTCCGTTGAAAAATGCTGACATTCCGCTACGGCAAAAACGCACCATTTCCTGCGTTTTTTTAAGGCAGAGAATGGTGCATATTTTTGCTGCGTTTTTCACAACGCTGGGAGATGGTGACATCTCCTCTGAAAAACGCAGCAATTCTGTCCACATTCCGCAGCAGGAATTGACATGCTGCGGTCTGAAAAATACGCACCGGAGGTAAATTTCGGCTCAGAATTTTTACACAGTGTGTGGATGACATTTGTTAAATCTCATCCACTGTGCTGTTGCTGTATTCTGCTGCATTTTTTCTGTCCGCAATTCCGCAGCGTGTGGATGAGCCCTAAGGCTTTCCACACACGAGAATATTCGGTCCGTGATGTATGGACCATATGTCGGCAGTATTTTCTGGACTGAACACAGTGCAGGGAGCCGGGCTCCAAGCATCATAGTTATGTACGATGCCAGAAGTCACTGCCTCGACTCGGGGAAAAACGTCCCGTACTGTAATCATGTTTTCAGCAAGGGACAGTATTTCCGCAGCGAGACACCTAGTGTCATACATAACTATGATGCTATAGGAGCCCGGCTCCCTTCACGGTGTTCAGTCTGGGAAATGCGTCCGACATGCGGTCCGTTTATCACGAGCCAAACACGCTCGTGTGAATTAGGCCTAAATTGGCAGTACAACATCTCAACAATGTAATCATTTTGTTTAATCTTACATTTAGCTAAGTATTTGGCAGGTTAATATGATTAAAGTGGCTGTCTCTGTACAAATATTGATAACATATTGGTTATTCATCATAAAGAGCGGACCATCTGGCCTAGAACAAATGCAGAGCAGAGATGTGACGCAGTGGCACGCCGCTCTCCTAGATGTCACATCCCCATTGATCGGACATCAATGGTATAGCCTAGCGATATGCCCATCAATGTTTGTAATGAGACCACCCATTTAACCTCAGTCACTGATTGCGACATCACAAGGGAGGGGGCTTTACTAGACAGGATTTCCAGGCCCAGCAGTAGCCGTAGCCAGGGATGATGGCCTAACATTTGCACACAGGGCTGTCCTGTGTGATCCCATTTGCCTGTGCATTTTACATGCACAGACAGTAAGGAAATGGAACACAGTTATTATATAAAAAAAAAATTTTTAAATAAAAAAGTAAAAAATGTGTTAAACACAAACAACCCTCCCCACAAAAAATATAAAGGTTCTCGTAGAACTACAAAAAAATACAAAAAGAATACACCCGAATTGCAAAAACACAAGACCAGCAATGTCCGTGAAAAAATCTATATATATGGCGGAATGAATGCAGTGAGGCAAAAATGGAAACATACGCGTCCTTAGGGATTAAGGTACTCAACCACTTATTCCTCCTTATAAACTGTAGAGTCATATTGAAAGAAGAACCTACATTTTAATAAGCGACCCTAGAAGGCTCCCATAGATTGCAACCCCACCAACACTACATACAGGTGATAATCACATTTTATTTAAAAATAAAATATCTTTATAAAAATATTTGTAATCATTCTCCCACAACTCCAGGCACAGCTGCATTCTTCTATCTGGAAGAGATGTGGGCATGATCATCATTGTTGCCCTGGTTCATAAATGCCAGAACGTGGTGTAGATATAAGGGATACAGGTAAATGCGAGAATATGTAAATAAGGCCCCATACACACCACTTTTGTTTGATGTCCGTGTGCTGTTGTTCAATGGAAAGCACATGGACCCATTTATTTCTAATGGCCCCATGCACACGAGGGCTGTGGGATAGAGACGCAAAACTTGGAACAGGTCCTATTCCGGTGTGTGTTTGCAGCTCGGTCTCGTCCGCGACGTGAAAAACTATGGAACATACAGAATGGATGCGAAGGATACACAGACCGCAAAGAACGGACCACGGATCCATTGTTTACAAGCCGCAAAATACAAACAGTCGTGTGCATGTAGCCTAAGTATGGTGAAGAATGAGGACAACACTAACAGAACAGCGGGGTAAGGGCATTTAACTTTGCATAGCATTTATAAACCATCTAACCTCTCTAGAAAGCCTGATGACAACTGGAATGGGCAGTGTAAAGACTGCAGTCAGGCCAAGATCACACACAATTTTGATGCAGTTTTTGGTGCAATTTGTAGCTCCCTTTTTTTGGGCCAAAACCAGGAGTGGATCCAAAAGGAAGGAAAGGTATAAGGAAGGGACTGATGAATCTTCTTTCTTTTGTTTCCATTTCTCAAAAAACGGAGCCAAAAACTGCATCAAAATTGCGTGTGATCCTGGCCTTAACGGGGTTGTCTACTTTGGACAAATCAGAGCGTTTGTCTATTTGTTAGAAGGGTACCCCAACAATAAGTCCATCACAGAGTATCCTGCTGTTGGGATTTGGCAATCTGCAGGGGGACCAGGTAACAAGTCTTTAATTTCCCTGCAACGCTACCGAAGTGGAAACACATGACATAGTTCGCAGTGAAAACAATGGGCTGACGTGACTATGAGTGGACGCGCCGGGTCTTCCATAGCAAGAGGCGTTCTTTGTATCCACTTTTTTCTCTGACTTACAGATGAGCGCCCTGAATGGGGGATCCCCTTGTTTTAATACAGAATTTACTAATCGGGTATTTGAAAATATTTTGTTTTAATTTTTTTTTAAGCAGCGCTTCTCAACCTATGAGGTCGGCCTCACCAGCGACATCCCCCCATAAATGTTGGTGAAGCACAGTTGTGGAGTCCGTTTTGACGGAAGTGATCATAAGCAGTCCTTTCTCTAGTGGCGCCAATCTCTGATTTAGTAACATAACGGACTCCTTTTGTGATTATTATAATTTATATATAATTCAGGTCACAAATGAAAGAAATTGAGCAATTTTTTGATATTTTTTTTGCCATGTACTTTGATCACGGATGTTAAAGCCCCAGTAGAAAACGTTTTAACAGCCCGGTTCTAAATCAGGCAACCCCGTTTAGGTATCATGTTACCCATGAAGTAGACCAAAAGACTGTAAAACAACCAAAAGAATAGTACAAAATGCTGTAGATATAAATATAATAAACAGTATAAAATAAGCTACATAAAAACATTCAAAATGTGTGCAAGATCACACGACCGCCCTTCCTATAAGGCAACCATTAGTTTTATAATGTGCCACCAGACCACTTTGTTTACTGGGCGGAGAGCCAACCAGTAAGTGTGACCTAGTTAACTGTTCACCAAGCACCGTAGTGTGTGGAAGAAGCAGCAGACAGGCAATCTGTCCAGAAAAGCTTGCACTTTTGTTAATCCACAGCTAAGCTTCCACCCAAGCATCGCAGCCACAAGCATATTCAGCTGTCTACATCATTATAAGGTGAATTACTTAGGGCTTATCTGCATCTATGCGTAAGACAATCACGTCCAGGCTCAATTGAATCTCGTAATTATTATGAACGTGCACAAAGTTTGATTTTATTACTTAAAGTGAGCTGTGACAAATGACAGCGAGGATCACCGCCTCGGTCCGGCTGATAAGGAGCATATTAGTTTAAACTAATGCACAATGTGCCTCTAGGGGTCAGCTGGCTTAGGTTTGGGAACAGTAATCTGGACAGAAATATAATATATACTGCAATAAGAGGTACAAATGGCCTCCAGTATATTACCTTCTCAAGTAATGAAGAGATGTTTGTGTCCGATCTTGTATATAGTACGAATATATATCTGACAATCTAAAAAGAGGAAAAATTCCATGATGGGTCACTTGGAAACAGGTGGGTCCTGTGGTGGATACTCCACCAGGATCAGCTACTTTAATGGTGGAAAAAACAATATAAAAAGCAATGCACTGTAAAAAAATTCTAATAATAATAATATAAAAAAAAAAAAAAAAAAGGTAAAATAAACGAAAACAGCCAGATACATCAGAGAGTGGTGTCTGATCAAGCCCCTAATTGTTGCTAGCAGAAATGGGTTTTGATCAGGGGGTCCCCCCCTTTTTAATTTTTTTTTTAATAATGACAAAATGCTCTTATATGGTTTTTATGAGTTGTTAAATAAGTTGTCCAGGATTTTTTTATTTTTTTTTAATTTCGAACCTGAATTTGTGCTGGATATATAACAAATAAAACCAACATATGTTTCATGCAAGAGTGGATAGTCGATATATTCTATTTTTCATATTGTACATTAAGATTACTACATAGGAATGCAAAAATGTGACCAAAGATTTTTCTTTTTCTGGTATGGCAGAAACGTTTGTCCCTCAATGTAACACTAGACAAGACTTTATGCATAAACACTGCACTCAAGAATCCCCATAATCTTGATAGGTAGGCAAATTACGACCCTGGCCAAATAAGCTTCTTATGGCTTCTTCCCACTGCAAATGAAAGGTCAATGTGAGACGGGGCAAGAGGACAGATTTTTAACGCCAATCCAAGCCTTCGTAATTATCACAAATCTCATTTTCCCCTCATTTCTGTCAGCATGTAGAATCCCAGGTTATAACCTGCAGATGGTGCTGGGAGACAGATTCCTCCCATTCTCTGACCCCCGTCTTCTAGGATCTGTCAAGCTGTTTTGAGAAATTTGCAACAGCACAATGCTACTATTGTGAACCTTGGCGGTCATCTCTTCCCACTGAGATGAAGCTCCGGCTTCCCCTGATTGGTGTCTACAAGAACAAAGACACAGATTTAGATTCTCATCAAGAGAACCAAGCCAAGCTCTGCTATCTGGTTGGAACATATGCCAATGGTTGGCCTCTTGGGTCTCTGAGAAGGACGCATCCCTACAAATTGTACATGCCTTTGTCATAGGCATGGCAATGTGAAAACAGCATTGGGCTCCTAAAATGGGGAATACCTTGTTTTCCTATTGTCAGCAGATGTGAGGAGACCACAAAGCGTCATCAGTAAAGAATAATGTCTCAAGGTCCGGTACAACAATGCGGGCAACATACCAAGCACTGAAATGTTACTTCCACAGCTGACACAACCTAAGCTTTATGAAACATATTTTAAAAAATTTCAAAAATATAAAAATCATAATAATAACTACAACAAATAATAAAATAACAGCAAAATACTTAATTCTATTATTTAATTTTGATCCTGCTGCTCCTCCAGCCCCTGAGAAAGTATTATAGCAGAATAGATAAGACTTTACTGTTCCAAAAAAACACAAAAAAGTATTTGTTTTTATTTGTACTAAAAAAAGAATTTAACCAAATCTACCCCCAAAAATACGAACCATCTTTTTGACTCAGGTTTATCAATACTGCATTTTTTTTTGGGGAATAATTGTAAACCCCAGATAGGGATAGGGATGCGGAGACAATTGAGGGTTTGGGGTTACATACTTTATTTCTTTTACGGCCATGCAAAATGCAATGATACCCTGTAGGTTGGTTGATGGTAATATGGATTGGCTGGGTTGTACAATTTTTTATTTTTATTTTGTTTTTAACTCGTTTTGATCCTTTATTGCTACAATTATTTTTTAATTTCTTTTCCTATATCCACGACCTAGAGCTGGCATGAATAACATAATCTGTGTTATTCCAGCAATTATAACACTTGGCAAATAAAGGAACAAATGTAAACACACACAAAAAAAAGTTATTTACCCAGATTCTGACCAATTACAGATGTTTGTATTATCAGCGGAGGTGTATGGATTACTTAAATGACACTAATCAAGATAATTTAGCCCAATATTCACTGTCTATTAGACATGTAAGGGAAATCAACAGCTGCTCTACCTCCAGTTTAAGTTATAGCGCTTGTAAAATGTACGTAAAAGATGAAAGGAAACGGTTAAAAAAAACAACAAAAAAAACGTATTCTGGCAACATATACAGTTCAGTAACTAACAGGCGGCCTAACGGTTACAGTAGAAGAGGGGTGTATGAACCCCTTTAGTACCAGAAATAATGCCATGGAAAGGTCAAGGACAACAATGCAGTCTGGGTCTTTGCTGAACTCCGAGGCTTTTAAAGAAATTATCACAGAGGAAAAATAAGCCATCTATCAACAGGTAAGTATTACACAACTGGCTGACACCAAAGCATCTCCGGCTGGTTCAAAAAGGCGCAATTGTTCCTCCGATCACTGCCTGTTGTACCTTCTCATTGTAATTGCAGGAGGCAGCTGTTAAAAGTGGGCACTGGAGACAAAATGTAGCAGCTTAGAGGTTTGGAAAAAGCTGGCACACTCCCTAGATGAGAGCTTGGGGAGGGCGAGAGACCTCAGAGCCAGAGCCACGGGCAGTGATAGAGACAGATTGCTGTAATTCTGTCTGATTGATCCAAGAAGCTACTTGCGATCAATAAACGGCCTATTTCGCTCAGGAGCACAAATACACATTTGTTAAAACTCTTACTGCACTAAAAACAAGGCCTTAAAGGAGTTTGGCAAATCATTATTTTTTTTTTCAACAGTAGAAAGTTGAATATCTGCCTAAAAAACGTCAATCTAGGTGGTTTAGAAGAATGGAGGGGAGATCTCCTTCTAGCACAATTACCCTTTTTTTCTAACAGGGAGTCAAATAATAAGTCTGTTTATTAAGAAAAAAAAAAGCTTATTTTCTGTGTCGTGCACCGGAGACTGTATTCACTTTCTGCCAAGGCAGTATGCTGAAGACCAATTATCTAAGTCAGTCCTATTGAGTCCTTATCTTTTAGAGAGTAGAAGTCAAAGATCGCTCAGAGAAGTTACTGGCATAAACATGGTCTACTGTAGTGATCACTGGAAGGGGGCATTTACTTTACTGCACACAAGAAAATGGCGACAGCACACTGCAAACACTAATGCCACTAAATATAAATAAATATGCATTACTGCTAAATCTACTTACAATAGGGAGGTTCTTAGCGCACATTTTGATCAAATTGTGTGAGCCCACCTGCCACGACAAGACGACCTCTATAAGGTGGAAACCTACGCTGCACATACACCCAGAACTGGGACTAAGCCTACATATATATCTGGGGATGGTAGGAACCAGCATTAAACAAATTTAAATCATCCAGGGCGGAATGGAAGGAGCGCAAGATCAAAAATGGAGGCAGTCACTAACCCCACATATATGAATCACATAAACACAAAAGTTTGAACAGTACATGCCAACAAAATGAAACAAAGGAGCTAGCCACTAAATATAAATAAATATGCATTGCCTTGTCGCGGCAGGTCGGCTCACACAGTTTGATCAAAATGTGCGCTAAGAACCTCGCTATTGTAAGTAGATTTAGCAGTAATGCATATTTATTTATATTTAGCGACTTAGGTGGCATTAGTGTTCGCAGTGTCCGGTCGCCATTTTCTTGTGTGCTGTATACATTTGCAGTCACAGGTGTTCTTGTGCTTGTATACACGTTTAGGCCTTATTCACACAAAAGTGTTATACCTCCGTGATACGCGCGTGATTTTCACGCGCGTCGCACGGACCTATGTTAGTGAATGGGGCCGTTCACACTGTCCGTGATTTTCACACAGCGTATGTGCGCTGCGTAAAACTAACCACATGTCCTATACTTGCCCGTGTTTCGTGCAGCACGCACCCATTGAAGTCAATAGCAGATATAAAAAAATGGCGACAGCACCCTGCAACACTAATGCCACCTAAACCACTAAATATAAATAGATATGCACTAAAGCTCAATCTACCTACAAATAGGGAGGTTCTTAGTGCACATTTTGATCAAAAAGTGTTAGCCCACCTGCCACGACAAGGCGACCTCTTGAAGTCAATAGGTGCGTGCAAATCAAGCACGGCACACGGAAGCACTTCCGGGTGATTCGCGCTACAGCTGGAAAAGAAGCTGGTAGAGAAGGGAAACATAAAATCCCCTCCTTCTTTACTATGTTGTCACATAAAAAGGGAGTGTCATAATGATGCCGGCTGCGCGAAAATCACGCAGCCACGCACCATATACACGTCACACTGAACTTTTGCGCACGCAAAACGGACACGTTCGTGTGAATAAGGCTTTAGTTTAATTTTTGGGAATGTGCGGTTTAAATTTTTGTGTTTATGTGATGCATTTAATTTACTTGCATATACAGAAACCCCTATAAAATCCAGTGAAAGTGTATAACAAAAAAAGTTACCACTTTGCAAATAGCCACTACCAGTATTGTCCCGCACAAAAAACATTGGTCTGGTATTTCAAGTCAATCTACATCTCCACAAGGAGTATTAAAAAAAGGACCCGACACCTCTCCTGACTTGTGTGCTAGAGTAAATACTTGTATTCTACATAAAATAACAATTCAGGAACATCTTCTCTTAGAATGGTTGTGAAGTTCCTCTGTTATGCCTCCTGGAAATATATCAATAAATTGACAACTGGGTGTTGCTATTCCTCTTATCATTTGGGGTGTGTCCCTGCACAGTCTGACACTGTCCAATCAGTACTGCCAATACATAGTAAAGGGTATATCTCTATACTGTCTGACAAAGGGCCTACAATTTAAATGCTACATGGACAGCGGAGTGTGAAGTTTATGATCTGCCCACGATAGATGGGGATCGGGTCCATCAGCCCATAGTTCTATCTCCTCATCCTCATGTCACCGGATAATGCTTGCACAAAGTCAATCTGTTAGACTAGTAGGTTTTAAGGAGTTCATATTTCTATTTTGTATGAAACCATCAGCTCTAACTTGCTTTTTATTAAATGGGTCGTCTCACCCGCAAAATCAGCTGTTTGCCAGGGGTGCCAAGAGCTAGACCCGCGGCGATCAGCATGTGTGGCCCTCATCACAGTTGGGTAATTTCAGGGAGGTGGGGGAGGAGGATGACACCGCTGTCAGCTTTTCTTGTCCCTACATGTAAGTTGCTTTGTCAAACACAAGTAATCTAAAACCGATGACACACAATTTGCACTAGCAATGTATTTTGGGTGAGAAGACGATATACCCTAGCGACAGACTCCATCTTTCCAAAACCCAAACATTTACTCCACTCCTGTGCTATACATAGAAAGGATACAAGTTCTGGTACAGTGGGATGAGAGATTTAAGCGCTCGGCTAGCGTTAATGGCGGTTGCCCGAACCAAGCCAGGAAGAATTTTGCCATTCACAATGGCTCCATCAAATAGTGGTCCAAAAAACGGGATCTGCATCGGGAAAAAAAAGTGTTACACTGAAACAAAAGGAACAGTTGTTATCCGCTAAGGTAAGTGTTATGATTTGGGTGATCTTCTAAGGTCCCTCGATCAGGCTGGATTACTAAAGGGGAAGCTCCACTTTTGGGTATACATTGCCCATTGCGTTAAAGACTAACAGTTACTACAGAGAAACCATCAGGTGTACGAATATGACAGAATCAGGGCCTCAATCCCTCCAATGAATCCCACAAACTGAATCTCGTACTGTATTTGGATGTCAGATTTAAAAGTTGAGTATCAGAAGAATAAAAGCAAAGGCTGTGTTCACACTTTGTGGATTGTGTCAGGATTTGGAAGCAGATTCTGCATCTAAATCCTGACAAAATCTGCAAGCATTCCATTGTGGATTTTAAAATCTGCAGCATTGAGGCGGATTCCACTCTGAATAGCTGCGGATCAGCAGAAATCTGCGTAATTTCTGCTGCGGATTTTTCATGGCACATATGACTACTGCATTTTCTAACCGTGTAAACATAGCTCTACACTAAGAAATGGGTGAGGGGACAGTATCGTATTACTCGAAACTTCAAAAGGGACATTTAAAGGGCTTTTCTGTTTTTTTATTACGGTAAGTTATTTAATGGATAATGAAAAATTCTCAATTTACTTTGTGTATCAATTCCTCAGTTTTTAGGATCTCTACTCTAATTGAATTGGAACCTTTGTTTACTTCCAAAGAATGAAAATCTCTCCTGCTCATAAGATGCTCACATAGTGGCAGAGTTCGTTACACTGCAGTAATCAGGGCGATGTCTTGTGACGAGACGATCACCTGTGTGATCACATGACCGGAACAGTTTCTAATGAACGTTTCTATTCAAAGAAGGCAAGCAAAGATTCTGAAAACGCACGAGGATTAGATACAAACATTATATGAGAAAATTGCAGAACTAGTCACACAAAGCTAAGCTTTTTACATAAAACTGAACAACCCCTTTAAATTTAAAGTCCGGCTTATCCCTTTTTACATAGTTATGTATTCTTAATGACAAATGTCCGTGAAATTAAGCATCTCGACTATCTAGCCATTTGGAGCATAGATAGGCACTCCACAATTATTAATTGTGCCTCATTTTGGAGGAACGGGGAATCGTTAATGCCCGCAGAAAAAAATTACATAAATCTGTGAAGTTGAATTTAATCTATTATCCTCTGGTATCTGCCATTTCAGGATGGAGAGAGACTGACTGAAGGGTTCAATAGAATTACTAACAAAAAGTTCATAAAGAAAAATCTGTCCCCCATGAACGCTACTTTATAGTCACACATCTCCAGGGCTGAGAATCTCCACATTTCCCTAGAAAGATTTAGTGGCCCTTTAATTATAAAAGAAAAATAAAGAAGCAAAGTTGTATCTTACTTCTGGTTTCTTCAGAATCTGGATGCTGAACATATGATTCTTCATGGGATAGATGACTAGTAGCACATCACCAAACTCTGTGGGTATTATACCTCTGCGATACTCTCTGCTGTGCTCCGACCATACGATATGAACTTCATCATTGCCGAGGTGACGAAGCTTCAGAGGTAAAGGAAATTGAAAGAGACGTAAAAAAGTGAATGAGTATAATTGGGACTAAAAATGAAAGCCAGCTGTTATGAAATGTAATTTGCCGGGGAAAATGTAATCTACTTTGCGGCGTTAAGCCCTGTAAGAACAGGCAGACAATAATGTGTGAATGTGAGAAATGGCGCAAGCTGAACACAATAACAAAACTTTTATAACTGGATTACACACACACACACACACACACACACACACACGTCTTCCGGGACATACTGAGAAAATCAGGACGGCACGACCCATCAAGACATCGGAAAACCAGGCTTCAAAATGGTGACACTACTTCCCATTCTGAAGACATTAACATGAATGTCCCTTTTAAATAGTGACCGTTCTATCCATGATATAGCTGGGTTAATCATTCAGGGGTCTGGAAAAGCTGAGTGACAGTGGAAGCTGAAATGGTGGTATCAATGTAAAATAATCATCAAGAGATGGGAGATGGTATTAAAAAGGACAGGTTACCTCTCCTGACATGTCTGTTTTGGTAATTGTAACCCCATGAAATCACAGTTCTGGAGCATCTTTTCTTAGAACTATACTTTGTTCTATTCCTCGGTTATTCCTCCTAGAATTTATGATTAAATTGACAACTGGGTGTTACCAGTTGGGGGGTGTCCCTACACAGACTGACACTGTCCAATCAGTGCTGACGGAGTGAGATTGTGTAGGAACACACCCATCTGACAAGGGGAATGGTATCACCCAGTTGTCAATTTATTCATAAAGGTCTAGGAGGAATAACCGAGGAATTGCAAAACAGAGTCCTAAGAAAAGATGCACCATAATTGTTATTTCATGAGGAACACAAATATTTACTAAAATAGATATGTTCAGAAAAGTTAAATAAAAATGGTCCTCTTGAAATGAGAATAAATGACAAGTGGCGATACTGACTGAAGTTCACCCCTTCCTGCTCTATAAAGTGTGCATGTATATGTATATATATATATATATATATATATATATATATACACACACACACACACACACACACACACACACACACACACACACACACACACACTTGGTGGTCGATGCAGCACACATGAGTGGTGATCATGTGGGCACAGCATCGGAGACTGAGTGATCATCCACGAGGGGTGACCATGATGGACAGTTGCCCCACTGCACTTATGGCAATACTGATTGGTACACAAATTGGGTTCAAGTAAAGTAAGGGAACTCCCTTTGTTTGCTCTCCATCAGCCCCAGTTTTGCGTTTGCAGGGGTGGACAGTGTTATACAGATGGACCAGGCATTAAAAATGCTCCCAGAGCTGTAATCAGAGTGCCTGCTAGCACTTCCCTTACTTATACCCCAACAGATGCTTGAGCATTTCACAGTTGAAGTTTAAAGTTTTAAACACCTTCATGTTCGCACGACTTGTTTCGTGTGTAAAACACTCATATTGCGTCCGAAATACACGTGCAATACGTCTGCAAACAGCTTCCCAATGAGATCAATGGGAAATACTCTGTGTAGTTCATACGAGTATTTTTACGCTATTAAATAAAAAAATTGGCTTTGTAAAAACGAAGAGATATTTAACATCTTGACCTGTTTTACAAGCCGATGTTTTACATTGACACTTCAAAAAAAAATTACTTTAGAAATACGCTTCAAAAATAATCTCCAAAAACGCCTGGATTTTAGGTTTTTTTCTCTTGAAATCAGCCTCGTATTTGTTTAGTCTGAACATAGCCTTAGCCACATTTATTAAAACGCAGTTTTTCACAATTCCCGACCTTTACTCCAAGTACGCATTCCCTCTCTTAGTTCAGTAGGATCATTGCTATTGTTTAACCCCTTCCCGCTCCTTGACGTACTATTACGTCATGGCAGCTGTATCGTTCGCGCTCCATGCCGTAATAGTACGTCTCGGGAGTAACGGCCGTTTCGGCCGTCCTCCCGACACATACAGGAGCTGTGACAGCTGCTGTCTTGTTCAGCAGCTGTCACAGCTCCTACAGCGGGGACCGATCGCTGTGTCCCCGCTGATTAACCCCTTAAAAGCCGCGTTCTATAGAGATCGCGGCTTTTTAGGGGTTAAGCTGCCATCGCCGGCCTGCTACGCGATAGCGGCCGGCGATGGTGACTATGGCAACCGGACACCAAACAATGGCGTCCGGCTATGCCATAGACGGAAGCCTAGTGGGTCCTGACAACGTCAGGACCCACTATGCTTGCTGTCAGTGAGTAGCTGACAGTTCTAATACACTGCACTACGCATGTAGTGCAGTGTATTAGAATAGCGATCAGGGCCTCCTGCCCTCATGTCCCCTAGTGGGACAAAGTAATAAAGTAAAAAAAAAGTTAAAAAAAGATGTGTAAAAATAAGAAAATAAAAGTTTTAAAAGTAATAAAAGTAAAAGTCCCCCTTTTTCCCTTATCAGGCCTTTATTATTAATAAAAATATATAAACAAACAAATAAACTATACATAATTGGTATCGCCGCGTCCGTAACGGCCTGAACTACAATATTATTTTGTTATTTATCCCGCACGGTGAACGCCGTAAAAAAAAATATTAATAAACCGTACCACAATCACAATTGTTTGGTCACTTCACCTCCCAAAAAATGGAATAAAAAGAGATCAAAAAGTCGCATGTACCTAAAAATGGTACTGATGGAAAATACAGTTCGTTACGCAAAAAATAAGTCCTCGCACGGCTTTATTGATTGAAAAATAAAAACGTTATGGCTCTTAGAATAAGGTAACACAAAAAGTGAATGATTGTTTACAAAACGTATTTTATTGTGCAAACGCCATAAGACATAAAAAAAAACTATAAACATCTGGTATCGCCGTGATCGTATCGCCCCGCAGAATAAAGTGAATATGTCATTTATAGCGCACGGTGAACGCTGTAAAAAAAAAAAGTATACAAAAACAATAGTAGAATTGCTGTTTATTAGTCACCACGCCACCTAAAAATGGAATAAAAACTGATCAAAAAGCCGCATGCACCCCAAGAAAACTACAATGGATTCCTCAAGGGGTCTAGTTTCCAAATTGGGGTCACTTTTGGGGGGTTTCCAATGTTTTGGCACCACAAGACCTCTTCAAACCGGACATGGTGCCTAATAAAAAAGAGGGCTCAAAATCCGCTAGGTGCTCCTTTGCTTCGGAGGCCGGTGCTTCAGTCCATTACCGCCCGAGGGCCACATGTGGGATATTTCTCTAAACTGCAGAATCTGGGCAATAAGTATTGAGTTGCGTTTCTCTGATAAATCCTTTTGTGTTATAAAAAAAATGGTATAAAAAGAGTAAATGTCACCTCTACTTTGCTCTAAATTTCTGTGAAACACCTAAAGGGTTCATAAACTTTCTAAATGCTGTTGTGAATACTTTGAGGGGTCTAGTTTCTAAAATGGGGTGTTTGATAGGGGTTTCTAATATATGGGCCCCTCAAAGCAACTTCAGAAATTAACTGGAACCTAAAAAAATAAATAAATGAGGCAATACTTCGCTTCTTACATTATACTGATAATGAGCCGTGCCCACTCCGAGATGACCCCAGTTTTGACCGTTTGTATAAACGGAGACCCCTATTAGACCGTTCCAGTGCCCGGTTTTCCCAAGCATACACCCCCGAGAAGTGTTTTTCTATTGATGAGTCCCTGGTACATTTTAAAGGGAGGGTTCAATTCCGCGAGTACCTGCCGGGTAAGAGGGCAAGGTATGGCGTGAAGATGTATAAGCTGCGAGAGTGCATCAGGGTATACCTACAGATTTAGGATATATGAAGGAAAGGCCACCCCCAAACCAGACTGCATCCTGGACTACAATAGGTACATGGGAGGGATGGACTTGTCAAATCAAGTCCTGAAGCCCTACAGCGCCATGCGGTGAGGTATAAGAAGCTGGCCGGGCACATCATACAGATGGCTTTGTACAATGCGTATGTGCTACGTCGATGTGCAGGCCAGAGGGGAACTTTCCTGGAATTTCAAGATCTAATCTTTAGGGACCAGGAAGGGGGGGCGCATCGTACCAGGGCAACACTTTCCAGGAGAAGGTCCCCAAACCGGTGGAAAGGGAAAGAGTCAAAAGAGGTGCAGAGTCTGCTATAAGAGGGGGATAAGGAAGAACACAATATACCAATGTGACACGTGTCCCGAAAAACCAGGGCTCTGTATAAAAGATTGTTTTAAAATGTATCATACATCCCTTGATTTTCAATTTACCCTGATGCACTCCGCACAGCTTACCCCCCTCATCTTTCCCTTCTGAGCCCTGCCGTATGCCCAGGCAGCTGATAACAGCCACATGTAGGGTATTGTCGTACCCAGGAGAACCCACATTACAATTTAAGGGGTGTATATCTCCGGTGGCGCATGCTGGGCACACTATATTGGACACTGAAATGGCATATACATATATAAAATTGCAAATCTCACACTGCACCATCTGCTGCGCATTATCTTTTACACAGTACCTGTGGGGTCAAAATGCTCACTACACCTCTAGATGAATGTCTTAAGGGGTGTAGTTTTTAAAATGGGGTCACTTCTCGGGGGTTTCAACTGTACTGGTACCTCAGGGGCTTCTGCACACATGACTTAGCACCAGAAAAGCTCCAGTAGGCCAAATGGTGGTCCTTTCCTTCTGAGCCCTCCCATGGGCCCAAAGGGCAGTTTATCACCACAAATGGGGTATTGCCGCACTAAGGACAAATTGGGCAACAAAATGGGGTATGTTGTTCCTTGTGAAAATAAGAAATTTTGATCAAAAATGACATCTTATTGGAAAAAATATCATTTTTTTCATTTCACAGCCCAATTCAAATAGGTGCTGTGAAAAAACTGTGCGGTCAAAATGATAACAAAAACCATAAATGAATTCCTTGAGGGGTGTAGTTTCCAAAATGGGGTCACTTCTGGTGGGTTTCCATTGCTTTGATACCTCTGGGGCTCTGCAAATGCAACATGGCACCCGAAAACCAATCCAGCAAAATCTGGACTCCAACAAACACATAGCGCTCCTTTCCGTCTGAGCCCTCCCATGGGCCCAAACGGCAGTTTATCACCACAAATGGGGTATTGCCGCACTAAGGACAAATTGGGCAACAAAATGGGGTATGTTGTTCCCTGTGAAAATAAGAAAATTTGATCAAAAATGACATTTTATTGGAAAAAATATCATTTTTTTCATTTCACAGCCCAATTCAAATAGGTGCTGTGAAAAAACTGTGCGGTCAAAATGATAACAAAAACCATAAATGAATTCCTTGAGGGGTGTAATTTCCAAAATGGGGTCACTTCTGGTGGGTTTCCATTGTTTTGATACCTCAACGCCTCTTCAAACCTGGCATGCTGCCTAAAATATATTCTAATAAAAAAGAGGCCTCAAAATGCACTAGGTGCTTCTTTGCTTCTAGGGCTTGTGTTTTAGTCCACGAGCGCAGTAGGGCCACATGTGGGACATTTCTAAAAACTGCAGAATCTGGACAATACATATTTAGTAGTGTTTCTCTGGTAAAACCTTCTCTGTTACTAAAAAAAAATTGAATAAAATTGAAATTCAGCAGAAAAAATGAAATTTGCAAATTTAATTTCCACTTTGCTTTAATTCCTGTGAAATGCCTGAAGGGTTAAAAAACTTTCTATATGCTGTTTTGAATACTTTGAGGGGTCTAGTTTTTAAAATGGGGTGTTTTATGGGGGTTTCTAACACATAGTCCCCTCAAATCCACTTCAGAACTGAACTGGCACCTTCAAAAAAAGGCTTTTGAAATTTTCTTAAGAATATGAGAAATTGCTGTTTATGTTCTAAGCCTTGTAACGTCCAAGAAAAATAAAAGAATGTTCAAAAAACGATGCCAATCTAAAGTAGACATATGGGAAATGTGAACTAGTAACTATTTTGGGTGGTATAACCGTCTGTTTTTCAAGCAGATGCATTTAAATTCTGAAAAATGCTATTTTTTGTAAATTTTCTCTAAATTTTGCAATTTTTCACAAATAAAGACTGAATATATCGACCAAATTTTACCACGAACATGAAGCCCAAAGTGTCACGAGAAAACAATCTCAGAATCGCTTGGATAGGTTTAAGCATTCCGACGTTATTACCACATAAAGTGAAATATGTCAGATTTGAAAAATGGGCTCTGAGCCTTAAGGCCCAAACTAGGCTGCGTCCTTAAGGGGTTAAACAGATCATATTTTCATTGAATACATAGTGTATGGCCAGATTAAAGGTACAGTGACCTCACCATCCGGTCTATATAATTAACATGACAGACTTATGACTCGCGGTCACCCGCAGAATGTTTTAAACACAATATCAATCAGGTTTCTGTCTCTTGAAATGTTCCTTGGAAAGACTTTATCTCCAACGTACTGTCCTGCTGTGTAACCTCATCTTCTCGTTTGGGTTCATGTGATATGTCTTGTGCTGTCAGACCTTGTACTAACTGAACCTAAGAGAAATGTGAAGTAAATGGAACCTGGAGGCATAACTAAATGCAATTTTGATCCAATAATGTTCTAATCTAAGGCAGAACTTTGGCTGCTAGCACTATGGTATGATGCACCGATGTTTATAGACGCCGTCACAGGCAATGCAGGCCATGACAGAAGAGGCTACGGAGGAAATCTACCAGGACACAAGGAATGCATTTTGATTGGAAATAAATAATCTAAATGTTTTCGGTCATTACAGTAATAAAGCATATAGATTATGTCTCTGCCAGAGCTTTCCAAAAAGACAGAAAGGCGTTCATAAAGATTTCTATGGGCAGCTGAATGACAGACGGTACTTCCTATCTACAAGCCTGCTTTACATAAAAACCTGCCATTTTCTGATATCTCTTTTATTATATGAATATAATTCGAATATTTTCCTGACTATACAGAGATATATATATATATATATATATATATATATATCAAAACGAAAATATTTCAATTTTCACACTGCCCACTGGAGCACATAAAATAAGCTGACATTTCCTGCAGTTCACTTGTCCGCTTTGCTGTGTAGACCGGGAGAGTCAGCAGAGTCCTCTCATTATCAATAGAGAGTGGAGATTTAATTGAAAACTAAACGTCAAAAAAACACAATAAATAAAAAAAATTACAGCAAGTCATCCCTTCATGTCATCTTCTTTAATTCTTTTAGAGAAATATAGTAAAAAAAAAAATCATATCTGTGTGCCGGGAGATCAGTCAGTTCCCCCTTCTTCTGTCTGGCTGTAAGACAACTGGCTGCAGAAGAAGCCTTCTGTATTGCCCTGTCTGCAATAGGACACAATAATTATAAAGCCCCATCCCTTTGCTAAGCCACATCCCCCTCAATTTAAAATAGAAATGGAAGAGACTAGCAGGAAACGGACACGTGTTCTCTGTAGGGTTTCTACAAGACTGTCAGCCAACAGGATTTTCTGCATGTTCCTGAAACGAACACGATGGGCAAGTTTATCTCCTTACTTCACTGCTTACTAGGTTTAAAGAGGCTCTGTCACCAGATTTTGCAACCCCTATCTGCTATTGTAGCAGATCGGCGCTGCAATGTAGATTACAGTAACGTTTTTATTTTTTAAAAACAAGCATTTCTGGCCAAGTTATGACCATTTTTGTATGTATGCAAATGAGGCTTGCAAAAGTCCAACTGGGCGTGTATTATGTGCGTACATCGGGCCGTTTTTACTACTTTTACTAGCTGGGCGTTCTGACGAGAAGTATCATCCACTTCTCTTCAGAACTCCCAGCTTCTGGCAGTGCAGACACACAGCGTGTTCTCGAGAGATCACGCTGTGACGTCACTCACTTCCTGCCCCAGGTCCTGCATCGTGTCGGCCACATCGGCACCAGAGGCTACAGTTGATTCTGCAGCAGCATCGGCGTTTGCAGGTAAGTCGATGTAGCTACTTACCTGCAAACGCTGATGCTGCTGCAGAATCAACTGTAGCCTCTGGTGCCGATGTGTCCTCGCTCGTCCGACACGATGCAGGACCTGGGGCAGGAAGTAAGTGACGTCACAGCGTGATCTCTCGAAAACACGCTGTGTGTCTGCACTGCCAGAAGCTGGGCGTTCTGAAGAGAAGTGGATGATACTTCTCGTCAGAACGCCCAGCTAGTAAAAGTAGTAAAAACGCCCCGATGTACGCACATAATACACGCCCAGTTGGACTTTTACTTTAAACACGCCCACTTGGACTTTTGCAAGCCTCATTTGCATAAATACAAAAACGGTCATAACTTGGCCAGAAATGCTTGTTTTTAAAAAATAAAAACGTTACTGTAATCTACATTGCAGCGCCTATCTGCTACAATAGCAGATAGGGGTTGCAAAATCTGGTGACAGAGCCTCTTTAAGGGCCTTTTATATGGGGCAATAATTGCCCAAACAATCGTTAAACATGTGCGGCTAGCGAACGATTATAATTTGTTTGCTTGTTGTTGATCGCATCATTTAGCAATCTATCTTTCCATGTAAAAGTGTTCTTGTAATGACAGATGATGTCCCTATTGTACTGCTGGAGGTTTAGATAAGGCAGGATTAGAAACACTTTTCACACTAATAAGGCTCCCCTGCCACTTCCTGATCTCTGGGGGAGGGCATGCTCTCCATCTGTTCCTGAAGACTATACTAAGTCTATGAACGCTTTTATGCTCATTAAAGGCCCTTTTACACCGGCCGACACTCGGCCGATGCAACGAGCATCGTTGATCGGCGCTCGCTTGCTCCTGTCACACGGAGCTATGGATGGTTACTCCGATCGCTTGTCCCCATACATTATCATCATGTCGGCAGCGCGTCTCCCTTTTTACACAAGGAGATGTGCTGCCGACAACGATAAGATTTTACTAAAACGATACGACCAGCAGATGATCGAGCGTTTGCGCTCAAAAATTTTTCCCAAAAAAACCCACATTATTTCTTGGACAAAAGCGGTGGTTTCTAGCCGATAGAGGGCCCCACTCTCGAGTGATGTCGAGGATTGCATGGTCTCCTGGTCTGCCAAGAACGGAAGCTTACTAGGCACCGCAAGAGGCAGGACCTATTAGGCTCGCTGTTAAGAGTGCCAGTAATAGCTCTACTGCATTGCAATACGTAGGTAGTGCAATGTATTGGAATAGAGATCAGTGGTGCAGGCCTTCAAGTCTCCTAGTGGGACAAAAAAAAAAAAGGAAATAAAAATGTTGTACAAAAGAATAAAAATTTCAAGTTAAAAAAAACGGCTTTTTTCTCATTATAGGAAGAAATCAGAACATTCAAAAAAGTACACGTTTGGTATTGCCGCGTTCGTAACGACCCAAACTATAAAAATATCACATTATTTTTTCCACATGCTGAACACTGCTAAAAAAACCCTTCCAGAATTGTTTTTCTTGGTCACCACCCCTCCTAAACATAGGAAAAAAAAAAAGTGATCAAGAAGTTGCATGTACCCCAAAATAGTACCTTTAAAATCTACGACACTGCAAAAAATAAGCCCTTACACAGCTTTTTTTGATGGAAAAATAAGTCATGGCTCGAAATAGAAAACAAGGTAGGAGCAGCTCCGTGGCAAAAAACCAAAACTTGGTTGGTGCTATGCTTCAAATAATGAGTGACAAACGTTTGAAAATGCTTCCATTGAGGAAGTGAAACGTTGCATTTGCTGGGTGAATAAATTTCAAATTTTTTTTCTTTGAGTGCTGCTTCCGTGCTCTATAAAAACTATATACATATGGTCTCGCCGTAATCGTATCATCCAGCAGAGTAAAGTAAATCTGTAATTTATAGCGCACGGGGAATACTGTAAAAAAAAAAAAGAAAAAAAAGAAAAGAATAGAATACAATGTCGGAATTTGTGGTTTTTGGTCACCTTGCTTGCCACAAAAAAAAAAAGAGAAAAGGAATAAAAAAAGTGATCAGAAAGTTGAATGTGCCCCTAAATGGAACCAATAAAAAATAAAGATTGTCCCGCAACAAATAAGCCCTCACACCGCTCCATTGGCAAAAAAAATAATGTTCTGGCTCTCAGAATATGGCAACACAAAAGGTGCGGAGTGTGTTCCAAAGGGGGATAAGATTGGGCACCATTTATCAGTGTGATTCCGGCCACAGATCTCCGGATTACTATTTATTTACCACGTTATTATACCCTCTTACTATACCCTGATGTACTCTGCACAGATTACATATACCCCCACATTATAAACTGAAATACAAGTAAAACCCCAAAACAGACCAACTACCAAGCAAAATCTGCGCTCCAAAATCCAAATGGAGCTCCCTCCCTTCGGAGCCCAAACCGCAGTTTACGCCCACATATATGGCCTTCTCATACCCGGGAGAACCTGCTTTACAGTTTGTGTCTTCAGTGGCACAAATTGAGCATAACATCCGCTGTGCATTAATTTCGAATGAAAAAAAACCTGTGGGGTCAAAATGCTCACTACACCCCTTAAAAAGCCTTTGAGCCCTGCAATTGTGGGCCAGTGCTGTGAAAATCACCAAAAGAAGGCCTCAAATGGGCATAGATCTCTTTCACTTCTGAGCCCTGTGACATGTCCAGGCAAATGATAAATGCCTTGAAGGGTGTAGTTTCCAAAATGGGGTCACTTGTCGGGGTTTCCACTCTACTCTGGTACCTCAGGGTTTTTGAAAATGCGATCTGGCGCCCGAACACCAGTCCAGCAAAATCTGTGCCTCAAAAGCCAAATGTCGCTCCTTCCCTTCTGAACCCCGCCATGGGCCCAAACAGCAGTTTAGGGTCACATATGGGGTATTGCCGTACTCTGAAGAAATTGAGTAACAAATTGTGTGGTGTTTTTGCTTCAATTACCCTTTGTGAAAATAAAAAATTGGAAGCTAAAATGACAATTTTAGACAAAAAAATTAATTTTCATTTTCACTGCCTAATTCGAATAAAATCTATGAAACATCCGTGGGATCAAATGCTCACTATACCCCTAGATGAATGCCATGAGGGGTGTAGTTTCCAAAATGGAGTCACTTTTAAGCCGTTTCCCCTGTAATGATACCTCAGGGGCACTGCAAATGCGACATGGTGCCCAAAAACCGATCCAGCAAAATCTGCATGCCAAATAGCACTACTGCCTTTCTGAGCACTGCTGTTGCACATATGCACATATGGCGTATTACCGTACTCGGGAGAAATTGCTTTATAATTGTCGGGGTGCTTTTTCTCTGTTATTCCTTGCAAAAAATCTTTATGTGGTTATAAAAGCAGATACATTTAAATTTAGAAAAATGCAAATTCACTCTAAATTTTGGTGTTTTTCACAAATAAATACACTGAATTTATCGACCAAATTTTACCACTAACAAAGTACAATGTGTCCCGAGAAACTCTCAGAATCGCTTGGATAAATAAAATCATTCCAACGTTATTACCACATAAAGAGACACGTCATATTTGAAAAAAAATTGGCTGTGTCCACAAGGGCAAAATAGGCGGTGTCCTTAAAAGGGGTTAAACTAAAACGAAATACATAAAGAATTCACTTTAATGGAAAATTATTTATTTCTGCATTTGTGTTGTTTTGACACTTCTTAAAATACTGCGTATAAACATGGATCGTCGTCACTATCAATTTCATAAACCGTTATTTACAATTAACCTAAAAATCACCCCCCCCCCCCCCCGTCATTTCACACTCACAGGGGTCCAGGAAACAGAGACAGTGTGAGGAGTTTGTTGCCATCTCTATGCTGTAGAGTTGTTTTAGTTGTCGGTCTAGTGTCAGACGCGCCCACCAGTGTACCCGAGGATCCTTGGGCATAATAATTGGACCCCAGGGTCCAGCTGAAGCAACTCTATGTGGAGCCAATCACTTACCACTAAGGTCCATTTCTTATGGGATGATTCACAAATACCTATTAGACCTTATTGATAATATGTCTGGTGTGTGCAATGAAAGCAGCAAAGATTACCATTAATTAAAAAAAGAAGTGACATATTCTGTATAGATGGAGGGTGGGACCTCAAAATTATTTCCTCTGGTGGGCCCAGGAAACCCCAATCCAACAGTGTGGTGGAAATACGGTGTTCACCAGTTGTTTTCCATCCCAAATCTATTTTGATCACCTTCGCTGATCAGGTAAAGAAAAACACCGGTGACCAAAGTGTTTCCGCTCTTGGGCTATGTTATTTGAATGCTGAATATATGCAAATACACATATATACCCCTTCTTAATAGTGTTTTAGACAGATTGAAATTAATGCAGAATATATCACATAAAAAACATCCGTTTTAGACGAGACAAAGGGTAGGTGAGGTTTTTTTTTTTAAATAAAAAAGTGTTAAATAAAATGTAAAAAAATAAATCTTACTACATTTTTTTAAATAATACATACAAGTGTTCCGTAATTTCAACCCTATTACAATAGGGTGTAAATGGTCTGGACATATGGCTTTAGATTCAGATCATTTTTCCTTACAGTAATGATGATGAAATGGAGTAGTCTTTGTATGTGAAAGACACAGGAGGATCCATAGCGCACGGCTAGAGCCCGAGGCCTGGCCAGATCCCCATACTCCATCGCTATAATTTAATTAGAGCCATTAAACTCCACGCTGGAGTCAAGCGGTTCCCACTTCCTGCCTCCCCAGCTATCCAGCCTGCGCTCATTAATGTTCCCACTGACTGGATTAACACCTCAGAAGATGCATGTCTAGAGGAGACGGGGGTGGATGTGCACCGATATCAAGGGACAAGTTTGGAGACATCGACTTGTTAGTACTAATGTGAAATTTATTGCACACATTAAAAATAAATGCTTATGCAGACACAGCGCTAGACATTTCAGCTCGCAAAATCTCCGTGAGCGCTCGGCTCGCTCGGTAGATCTGTCCCTTATCTGCGTTTATCACATAAATACAGCGGAATATTAATTAGGCTAACATGATACGCAAGAAAAGAAAAACACAATACAAATTGGGAATAACAGATTTGATATACACTACCGTTCAAAAGTTTGGGGTCACCCAGACCAATTTTGTGTTTTCCATGAAAACTCACACTTATATTTATCAAATGAGTTGCAAAATGACTAGAAAATATAGTCAAGACATTGACAAGGTTAGAAATAATGATTTTTATTTGAAATAATAATTTTCTCCTTCAAACTTTGCTTTCGTCAAAGAATGCTCCATTTGCAGCAATTACAGCATTGCAGACCTTTGGCATTCTAGCTGTTAATTTGCTGAGGTAATCGGGAGAAATTTCACCCCATGCTTCCAGAAGCCCCTCCCACAAGTTGGATTGGCTTGATGGGCACTTCTTGCGTACCATACGGTCAAGCTGCTCCCACAACAGCTCTATGGGGTTGAGATCTGGTGACTGCGCTGACCACTCCATTACAGATAGAATACCAGCTGCCTGCTTCTTCCCTAAATAGTTCTTGCATAATTTGGAGGTGTGCTTTAGGTCATTGTCCTGTTGTAGGATGAAATTGGCTCCAATCAAGCGCTGTCCACAGGGTATGGCATGGCGTTGCAAAATGGAGTGATAGCCTTCCTCATTCAAAATCCCTTTTACCTTGTACAAATCTCCCACTTTACCAGCACCAAAGCAACCCCAGACCATCACATTACCTCCACCATGCTTGACAGATGGCGTCAGGCACTCTTCCAGCATCTTTTCAGTTGTTCTGCGTCTCACAAATGTTCTCCTGTGTGATCCAAACACCTCAAACTTCGATTCGTCTGTCCATAACACTTTTTTCCAATCTTCCTCTGTCCAATGTCTGTGTGCTTTTGCCCATATTAATCTTTTCCTTTTATTAGCCAGTCTCAGATATGGCTTTTTCTTTGCCACTCTGCCCTGAAGGCCAGCATCCCGGAGTCGCCTCTTCACTGTAGACGTTGACACTGGCGTTTTGCGGGTACTATTTAATGAAGCTGCCAGTTGTGCGTCTATTTCTCAAAGTAGAGACTCTAATGTACTTGTCTTGTTGCTCAGTTGTGCAGCGGGGCCTCCCACTTCTCCTTCTACTCTGGTTAGAGCCTGTTTGGGCTGTCCTCTGAAGGGAGTAGTACACACCGTTGTTGGAAATCTTCAGGTTTCTTGGCAATTTCTCGCATGGAATAGCACTCATTTCTAAGAACAAGAATAGACTGTCGAGTTTCACATGAAAGCTCTCTTTTTCTAGCCATTTTGAGAGTTTAATCGAACCCACAAATGTAATGCTCCAGATTCTCAACTAGCTCAAAGGAAGGTCAGTTTTATAGCTCCTCTAAACAGCAAAACTGTTTACAGCGGTGCTAACATAACTGCACAAGGGTTTTCAAGTGTTTTCTAATCATCCATTAGCCTTCTAACACAGTTAGCAAACACAATGTACCATTAGAACACTGGAGTGATGGTTGCTGGAAATGGGCCTCTATACACCTATGTAGATATTGCATTAAAAACCAGACGTTTGCAGCTAGAATAGTCATTTAGCACATTAACAATGTATAGAGTGTATTTCTGATTAATTTAATGTTATCTTCATTGAAAAAAACTGTGCTTTTCTTTCAAAAATAAGGAAATTTCTAAGTGACCCTAAACTTTTGAACGGTAGTGTGTATGTATATATATATATATATATATATATATATATATATATATATATATATATACACACACACACATTTATATTTTTTTGTTATATATAATATCGGCTACAAATATGCACGAATGTTTTGGAAAACAGCATATGAATATTAAAACTACCGTACGTCTCCCAAAATGTACTACCAACTCACATAAACACACACGGCACATTTATCAAAGAAAATGTCCTAGAAAAGTGTGGTAATGCAATGGAAGATGTGCGCCATTTTTAATCTTGCTTTGTGATGTATCATAGGAATGCAGATAAACATGCAAGGGTTACACCATATTTTTTATGGACTATTTTAGGAGCAACATACGGGCGCTCATATATATTAGTACTATGTGTAGAATCTTTTCCACCAAATGTACCACCATAACACAGCACCTACGCACTCTTTAAATATGGATCTCTTTCAGTAGAGCCAAGCGCATGAATGCTTTTAGTCACTCCTTACCCCTGACGAAGCATCAGCGAAACGCGCGTCGGGTCAAGCGGCGGTCCCCCCCTCCCGGTCCTGATCTCCTGGCCATCCTTGTACTGTGTAGGTATATTGCCATTTATAGGTTACATTTGTGTAAGACTGCACTTGCATTTTTTCTATGTATAGGTATCTATCTGTGCAAATTTGGAAAAATTGTTGCTTCGGTGTAACAAATGTCCAAAGAAAAAACCCATAATTTGGAAAACACAGTCCAACCTGTCCATTTGTTCTATTCAGTCCGTGTGGTTTGAAAAAGCTTCAGGCTAGGCTCATGGCAGACCACTATATGTACGCTTTCATCTTCCTACAGTTTTTTCAACCGCATCGGCAACTATTTTATTCTAAGCATCTGAAAATCTATAAACTGGGAAATACAATCAATATGTCATAAATACATGTGAGAAGATCACATTGGTGAAGTCGGTCATCTCGGATCACCACGGATTTCCAGAATGAAAGAGCGCTTAAACCCCTGGCACTTCAGAGCTTTCTGTTGAACGGCCTATTGCGAAGATTCCCAGTACCAGAAATTTCTAAACAGTGTCAACGGGCTATAAGTTCTCTATAGAGCTCTTTCATTGTGGAGATCAGTGGTCAGATAGAACAGACTTCATCAATGTGACTTTTCACGTGTATCTATATATGAAAATTTTCCCTTTGAAGGGATTGTCTCATTTCCCTTACAATAGCCAAAACGTAGAATTACACGCCGGACATTCAAACAAATGGCCAACTATTTAACGGGTGAACGAGAGGTGGGCCTCCAACTATTACGTCAATATATCCCAATAGAGAATACAGACAGGAGCAGTCTATGAGACAACAAGTAATTTGTAACCGTTGAGCTAGTGAAATGAACGGGCAGACTATGAACGGCGAAATCTGGAGTCCGTTCACATAAAGTCTCTCTTACCTTTTTTGTTAAACAGTCATCGGAGTCAGAGAACATCCTAGTGGAGACATGAAACATAACTTCTACAATAGAAGTGGTAAAATAAGGGGTGCTTAGTCCAGTGCTCTTGTTTCTCTGAAGTCCTCCCAGGAAGCCACAGTGGTTCGCTAGATTCACCTGTAGACACGACACCTATACATATTAGTTGTTGAACCTGTCACTACACTTCATAAAACATTACTTAAATTTACATTAAATTTTGGAAGGACAAGTTTTTATATACACATACATAGGCTCTGTTCACACCTCGTTCACGGTGCACATTCGGCAAAAATCTCCCAACTTAAAAGCCAATCGTAAAGCCTGAGATGTACAACCTTAGGCCATACATTTGTATTAGTCACCCACAGACTCCCATTGTAAAAAATTTAAAAATTACAAAAAAAATCCTGCGCATTGAAGAACATAAGAGTGATAGAAAAAAAAGTTATGGTGATGCATGTCCCCAATGTATGACAAAGGAACATTCTTTCGTCATACGTTGGGCCCACTATAGGGTATGGATACGTTTGGCGTGGTGTGAAAAAACAGACGGGAAAAGAGAGAGAAAAAGAAAAGAAAAAAAAAAGGAGAGAGAAAAAGAAAGAGAAGGGGAAGCATGCAATGGAGATCGGACAAACCGACAACCCAGAACAGTGCACAGACGGGTTTCTCATTTCAGATATATTCAGGAGGAGGGGAGGGAGTTCTATTCATTCACTTCCATATACTGTGTCCTGCAGAACTACAGAGGGACATTATACGTCACAAAAACTCCTTTTGCTGAATCCTCCAAAGGCGAACATACTTCACCTGACCTATATGGAACTGGACTAAAAAGGTAGAAATGAGCTATCCTGGGCACAGGGAAATGAGTAAAAGAGTAACTACAATGGAAAGTGAAGCAGTACTACCTCCCATCCAAGCCCAGCCACAAAGTCCTCGTAATCCTGACTGCCGCCCGTGTTCGAGAGTATTGAGTGTTTATCCTCCTGCCCGTCAGCAATGTAGAAAACTGCTATTTTATGTGTTTCACGGCTGTGAAAGGGAAAAAAATTCATTAAGAAAAAGACAATTGCTGCAGTACTACAGTGTTAAAGGCTATGTGCACCTTTGAAAGGCATATATATATATATATATATATATATATATATATATATATACATACATACATACATACACACACAAATAAAAATGTCAGTCAGTGTGATTGGAACGACTTTTGAAATTAATTTTACTTTTTGAGATACAGCTGCTCTGTACTTTCTAGCAGCTGTATCGTTCGCTATGACCTGAATCAGGCAGTCCAGCGGGACTGATGGGTTCAGCGTCAGCGGGTCCTGCGAGTCTCTTGATGCCCAGGATCCACCGGTTATGCATCACATCATAGTTAAGAACTTAGATGTGATTGTTTACAGGTGGATCCTGTCAGAGACACGCAGGACCCGCCGACGCTGGACTCGTCAGTCTTGCAGACGTGATGGGAGCAGGATTTAGTGAAAGATACAGATGCTGTGTATGGTGAATACAGAGCAGCTGTAACGAAAAAAAGTAAAACTAATTTTTAATAAAAAGTATTTATAAAGTTGCACCAAACAAACGGACCTTTTTATTAAAAAAAATAAAAATTGCCTTTCAAAAGGTTTTAATTAGCCTTTAATAATATTCCTCATTAGAATAGGTCTTGGCAAAATGAGAACCAGGTGATAAAGTCTACAGACCTAAAGGATAATTCTTACACTACACATAAGACCCAATCCTAAATCTAAATGACTAGAATACTTTGCATTCATTTTTTTTTAGTGGATGAACTCTCCAAATGGGTCATCCCATCTAAAAAAAAAATCCTTTTCACATGCCCTATAAAGTATATTAACATCATAGAAGTAGGAGTGGGGGGGGGGGGGTACCTACACGGGACCATCCATTATCAACCAGAGCGGAGTGGGCACCTTGTAATACTACGAGTTGCCACATGGAGCTTCCCAGACCTTGGTTTATGTTGTATTAAAGGTCTTGTCCCATCTGTATAAAGAAAGAAGCTGCTCCAGCAATAATTATACTGTCAGGGCAGCTTCACCCTTCATATAGATAGGACAAGCCCTTTAATACAACATATAGCCTAGGAATATGAAATCCACTATAGCCGACCTGCTGTATTTTCTAATTATTCCTGCAGCTAAAAAGGAAAATTTTAATTAATAAGACTATACTAGATAATTCCTTAGAGTAAGGCCACATGTAGTCCCTTCAGCAGGCGTCCTTCCCCCGGGGCCACCTTTAGACACATCACTACTGCACCTATAGGAAAACGTGGCCCTGCTTTGACAAAGGCAGCACAACATTTTAACACAATATACACTCAGTCTTGTGTTTCTGGTCTTGTGGAATACAAAAACATCTTCCACTGTTGAAAACAAGCGCCGGATTATCAGAATATTTATATTACCACAAAACAGATTCAAGGAAATTCTATATAGTTATTATAAAGGTTTTATACATTTAAAAAGAAATAACACCAAAGCCGATTGTGCCGCTCACCATTGCCTGGAATCAAGATTTCTCAGCTCCCGAAGTAACTTCTCATTTTTCTTGAGAAGATGAAAGTTTCTCCTACAGAAAAGAACACTCTAAAATGAACAAGATATTTATTGAACACAGGGTAATATTTACTGTGTAGTCAAACGGTAAGATCCCTATTTCCAGAGTCCTCTCATAAGGCCTCATGCACACGACCGTAAAAACTAATTACGACCCGAAATAACGGGCCCATAGACTTCTATTGGCCACGTGTACCTTCCCGTTTTCTTACGGGAAGGTGCCCGTGCCGTTGAAAAAGATAGAACATGTTCTATTTTTTTATTTTACGGGCCGTGCTACTCTACTTTATAATGGGAGCACGGCCCGGAAAAACGGCCGGCTGCCCGTGACCGGCCTTGCCTGTAATTACGGGCACGGTCGTGTGCATGGGGCCTAACTGTGTTGAAAGATCCTGACAGATCTTCCTTCATATTAGGGTAACTATTAGATACCCTAATAGCGGTAACCAAGGACCCAAAGAAAGTACCTCAGCTACTGATCGGTGGGCTATGATAGAACTTGCACTGCATGTTAGAAAGCATGCCCAGGACCACATTACCGATGACCTTTTTTCAATAGAAACTGTACAGGTTACACATGATCCTTTTCAATCTACGCAGAAAAAAGCATACGTTGGGTGCCATGACATACAATGTTATTGCAGCATTTTGGCAATAAAGTCAACCGAGATGCATGTGCATGCATTTTAAGGGTATGTGCACACACACTAATTACGTCCGTAATTGACGGACGTATTTCGGCCGCAAGTACCGGACCGAACACAGTGCAGGGAGCCGGGCTCCTAGCATCATAGTTATGTACGATGCTAGGAGTCCCTGCCTCGCTGCAGGACAACTGTCCCGTACTGAAAACATGATTACAGTACGGGACAGTTGTCCGGCAGCGAGGCAGGGACTCCTAGCATCGTACATAAGTATGATGCTAGGAGCCCGGCTCCCTGCACTGTGTTCGGTCCGGTACTTGCGGCCGAAATACGTCCGTCAATTACGGACGTAATTAGTGTGTGTGCACATACCCTTAGAGTCCTGGATACTGTAATAACAAGTAAGAAATTTTTTGTCAAATGACTCCCATTAATTTTAGTTGCCATGAAGCGCGCGCACGCACCCTGATGTACTGTCTATACGGACAATAATGTAATGAACAGTGTGTCTTCAATATGGCTGCATCCAGGGACTTCTTAAAAATAAATTTTTATTTTTTTTTTAAGGCTGGGTTCACACCTGCGTTTGACTTTCCGTCGTTCTGGTCCGTTACAGGAGCAGAACAACGAAAAACCTGGAAGCGCCGGTTCCATTGCACGACGGACACCACAGGCAGCTGGTTGGAAACCCTTTCACTTTATTAGGCTCCATTGGGCGTTGGGGTGTCTGTGATTTTACCACAAACAATAGCGCAGCATGCTGCACTATTTTTTTTCAGCATTTTCGACCAGGTCTGAGATGAAGGCCCCTAACTGAGCCTCCAACGCAGATGAGAACGAGGTCTTACACTACATTTAATTAACTAAAATGAAATACATGACGCACTCCCTTTAATAAAATCAAGTTAATACAGGCAGAAAATGACTAGGCCTGGACTTATCATAGCCAGCACGATACATGAATTGGAAATGAGAGCCATAGACACCCTCAAAGGAAGTGCTCTAAAGGAATAGTTTAGATACGTGAATGACACACGAGTCAAAATACACAAGCTTTCACTGAACACTTAAATTCAGAGGACAAGAACATCGAGTTCACATGGGAGGATGCGGAACAAAACATGTGTTCCTTTAATATGCAGAAGTGTCCTAGTTTTTATCACAACAAATGCAATGAGTAAAAAAAATGGTGTAATTTACGGAAATGTCCATATCTGGGGACCTATCCGGTCCATGTTTCTTCGAGAACCTCAAGTGCCTCAACAGTACTAAAGCCGATTATACACATTAGATAATTGTTGAATTACGGCGACGTTCTGAAGTGTATGAGAGCAGATCGGGCGTATTAGATTTCGACATGCCAGATCTTTGTTCCACCTTGAGATAAACAGCGATAGTGGTGTCTGATAAAAGATGATTGCCTTTACCCTATGGCGGTAAACGCGCACGACTGATCTGAGCATGCATGGTGACAGATATTTTATGTGTATGGCCAGTCTTTACGTCATACAAAAAATTATACAGGATTAGAAAAACATGGCTACTTTTTATCCCAGATACAGCCGAACACCTGTATGAGCTGTCTGTCTGGTATTGCAGTTGATCTCCAATAAAGTCAATAGACTAAGCTGCAATACCACACCCACACTGTGTACAGGTGGGGTGCTCTTTTTGGAAGAAAGCAGCCATGTTTTTCTAATCCTGTATACCCCATATCATGTTTCCATTCACTGACACCAACACCAGGACAGAGTTCTTGTTATAGGGGACTAAGAGGGCCCTAATTGGTCTCCATGCAGTGAGATTTACATTTTTTTTTTAGAAAAGCAATGATGGGCTCAAGCACACCACTGTTTTCTTCAGTGTCCTAACTGTTATTTTTGTGGATAGCATACTGAACCCTTCATTTCTACGGGGCCACGCACAGATCCGTGTGTCCGTTCCACAAATTATAAATACGGACGAGAATCAGACCTGGTATATAGTCTGTCTCACCCATTCTAGTGTATGGGTCAGCAAAAAAAAACAAAAAAAAAAACCGGATAGCACACGGAAGCCACTAGGATCCGTGTTTTGCGGTCCACAAAACGGAAACTGTCATGTGCATGATGCCTAAACAACACAAAGATAAAAACGGCAGATTCAAAAGTTCTTGAAACAGAAAAAGATAAGCATAGCATTTTTACCTTTTCTCCCATGAGTTCATGCCTAAAATGCTGAGCAGCAGTCGGGAGTAGTAGAAGGCGGACTCCGGCTTTTGGTTGGTGGGTTCCTCTTGAGGTATTGCTCTCATGTGGAGGTTACTATTATGCTTCTCAACAAACTCCTTCTCTTCTGCACTTTGCTTTAAAATAGCATTGCTGACTTCATTCTCCAGTTTTTCAGAAAAGCAGGCAGGCGGTGGCGAGGGAACATTCAGAGGAACTCCTGCTCTTTGAAGGCACTCGGGGCCTGTGGCTCCTAGATACTGCAAAAGGCAGTCAAGAGCATCTTCCTCATCTGACAAGCTGTCCCATAAAGGCAGAGCTTCCCTGCCTCTCCTTCTTGACTGAATTAAGGACGTTTCCTCAGACTCCCGTTGGGCGGTTGGCTGTTCTTCTTCTACAGTAACAGAAGACGTATTAAAGGCAGGAAGAAGGGAAGACCACTGAGACTTTTGTCCAATATGTTCAAGTGCAGGTCCATAAAGGATGGAAGATTCCCAACTGTACTTGCCTGAAAGGTCCCTCATGAGAATACGAACCATTGAACTAGCAGAAGATAGTTCCTCACCAGGAGGTAGCTTCTCCTCTGCTGGTATTTGCAAGCAGGACACTAGCGTGGTATTATTCAGTACAAAGAACTGAAGATTGGGGCTGTGGAAGAGCTGAGGGGAGAGGTCAGAACTTTCACTATAGGGATTGTCGTGATTCTCACAGATCTGACTAGTCAGCATGGCAGGGTCTCCGCTCATGGGATAATGTCCTAGGTGGTTCACCAGATGTGTAATAACGGTTCTTGCTGCTACGGGAATGAGGCCTTGCTGCTTGTGTATCTTCACTGTAAATTTTAAAAAAACGAGACACTATTATAATGCTAGAAAATCATTTATAATTCAAGTTTACATTTGCATTTCTTTTAACTTTAAAGGGTGACTAAACTTTCAAAGAACTCCTGACATGTCATAGTGACATGTCAGAAGTTTTGATCGGTGGGTGTCCGAGCACTGAGATCACCACCGATCGCTAAAGCAAAGTGGCAGAAGCGCTCGGGTGAGCGATGGACCGCTTAATTTCTGATCGGCTTTTCTCGGAAAGCCGAGCAGTTGGTCTCAATAGAAAAAGTCTATCAGCCCGTACACCAACTGCTCGTCTTTCCGAGAAAAGACGATCAGAAAGGTTAGTGACCCTTTAAAGGGAACTTGTCATCAGTTCTTACCCCCCTAAAGTGCTCCCACTTTGCTCTAGGTCATCTAAATGACCTTTTTAAATGTATGCCTGTTCCCCCCCAGTAGCACAGCATGTCTTAAAATGTCAAGCATCATATGCAACTAAGGTCTGAAGTGTCCGCTGGGTGTATACTCAGCTCGGAACGGTCTGTTTTCAGTTCTAACCCAACCCCTCTTTCTTTCATAGACGTGGATGACGCCTCAGACGTCCTCCACACACTTCTCCAAATCTTCCGACTGCACTGTACTGCAGTGAACCGGCTCTACGTTCCGGGATAATCGCGGTTCACAGTGATTTTTCCTGCGGAAACCTCGAATGTTGAACAATGATAGGGACTGGAGCATTAACAGAACGGAACTGAAGCCCCCGGGCTCACAACACGGCGTTCCCAATGCACGTGTCGAATTAATGCAGCATGGCGAAAGAGAAAATTTAGTGAAGGGGGTAACTCAGGAGGCGTTATCCACAGCAATCAAGGAAAGATGGGTTGGGTTAGCGGTGAAAATGCCAGACACTTAACGGCTGAGTATATGCCCAGCGGACACTTCAGGCCTCATTTGCATACAGGGTAGGACAATTTTATTTACTTTTTTAGAACGTATGCTGCGCTACTAGGCACAAACAATCATACATTTATAAAGGTCTTTACATGACCTAGTGCGTGTTGGGACCACTTTGGAGGGTTAAAAACTGATGACAGGTTCCTTTAATTATTAAGCTCATATTTCTCTTTCTTCATAAAGATATTTTATTAATTTATTTCCGGTTGCTTATATAGTGGCAACATATTCTGCAGCGCTGTACAGATATTGTCAACAATAACATCTAAATTTCCCTATCTCACACAAGGACCAATGTCAATTAACCATTCGGATCCGAACCTAGGACCCCAGTGCTGCAAGGTATCACTGCTAACCACTGAGCCAACGGAACAAAAATATACTTGTACATATATAAAATCATAGGTGCATATATGATAGCAATGATGGGACATATAGAGCAGGGGTGCACAACCTATTCAGGTCAGAGGGCCACATTGTCAGATTGTACTGCTCCTTAGGGCCCGTAATAAAACTTAAGAGGTCTCGCCATTTGGGACCATTAAGTGCATATAGACTATAAACGGCAAGTCTGGAAAGCGGGGTTCCAATTTTTGGGGCGTTTCGCAACTCCCATAAAACGACAATTAGGAGAACAGCACGCATACACGTGTCACCACATCTTAACCCCTACTGTAGGGGGGCAGTGAATGACAGAGGGATTCAAAGGACACCAAGGAGAGAATACCAGACACGCACTGCCCTTTCAGGCCTGTGCTAGGCATAACACCGTAACCGATTATGTCCCTCCCCATAACACCGCCAGTAACTCAGTGGCGCTGGGAGCCGAACAGAATGGCTTCGCGGGCCACAGGTTGTGCACACGACAGAGTAATGGCTCCATTATATCGTTGCCAATCAGAATTATGCACAGCAGAGCATGCAATCTCCAATGTACGGTTTGCCTTTCAATATTAGGCAGTGCTCTAACAAATAGCAGTAGTGTTGATCTGTTCATTACCGGATTAGAAGAAAAGTGAAAATGACCCGCCACAGAACAATGCAGTTACAGCTGTGGTTCGGCTCAACGAGTAGCGTTTATTTCTAAAGTATCTCATGACAACAGAGAGTAATAGTCCCTTGGGGCTGGAGAGTTTAACTATAGGTCAACAAGGGAAAGACAAATCTGATCATCTTCTAATTAAGGACGGAATATCAAACTCATCCGTCCCACTAATACACCGCTCCAACTTGGCATCTGATAATTAAACAATACGCTTGGTATGAGCTCACAATTCATCTCTATTTAGGAGATCTGGCCCCCGGGCATGGCTGATATTAGAAAGGCTTTGGATATATTCATGCAATTACTTTTGTTCTGCTTTAATTAAGGCTGGCTTATACGTGACTTTTATGCAAACTAACTGAAAATTAGATTAAGTGAATGTAAAAAGATCCATCAACAGCAAACTAACGCATGGCAATTAAAGCAAATGTGTTACTGAAATCATAATGTCAAACATGCTAGATCTCGGTGTCAACAGGGCTCCTGTAAAGAGCTATTTCTATAGATTGCTGCTTGCCGGGCAGCCACCAGGAGATTACTGCCTCACTACATGTCTATGTAGCCACGCCAGTTCCATTACACTTCACTAAAATAGAAATGGGATGAAACAAAGAAGTGCAATGGCTTCATTTTTACCAAACGGCTGCCAGAGTGAGTTCTACATGGCTGATGGGCCTAGTTAGAAAGCCACAGAGGAGTAGGGCGTGCATAGCGAGACCAGGATATCATTTAGGCGTTTGGGAAAGATGGACGACTGTCCCTTTGGGATATACAGAAATGCTCTTTAATAGAGTTGAAGCAATCACTGGAAATTTTAGCAATTGGAAAAATGTGTATTTAGGAAATGAATTTAAAAGGGGTTCTCTAGGAACACTAATATACCCGGGTGTAGTGTGACGTAATCGGCGCAGTACAGCCGATTAGACAGGTGAAACTTCAGGGATGTACTGCGCATGCGTCGATTCGAAAGCAGAGGTGCGAGCGTGCTCCGGCGAATAAGGGGCCAGGCGCGATCATGACTTTTACAATGACTAGCCCTGTCAATCAAAGGAAGGAAGGGAAGGAGGGTCGGAATAGGGATAGAAGGTAGAGCTGTTTGGAGCAAAAAGCAAATTTGGATAAATGGAATAAAGTCATTATCGCTGCAATGGAGCCACTCCAATGAAAAATGCGTTAGATTCAGGTGAGGCTACACTATATTACTTTGCTGCTTGTTTGATAAGCAAATTTCTGGTGACCGACTCCCTTTAATAGGAAATGACCTACATTTGCCTTTAGCTCCAAGAAGAATATAAATGGACTAAAATAACAAGTAGATCTAATAGCTAAAAATGTGATAGCATGGCAATGGCCAAATCCAGACAACATTGTTTTAGTTTTTTTTTTGCATTAATATGAATTTTATATATTTTCCATGGAGTTGAAAATGTAAAATATGTCCTCCAGTAAAAAAAGAATGGATGAGGGCACGTTCACACCTGCGTTGATACATTCCCTTGTTCTGCTCCATCAGCCTCCAACGTAGATGTGAACAATGCCTGAGGCTTCTGTTTTAGCGGATCCTTCCAGATTAAAAAAAACAAAAAAACTTACACTAATAACGGATGCCTGACTGAAAACAACGGTAAGTCTTCCTTTTTTTGACTGATCCGTTTGCAGGATCCGTCAAAAAAACAGACCCTTTACATTCGTGTTTTCGTTTGGCATCAGTAAAGCTCTAAGGAAAAAAGTTAGAGTTCCAGCACACGATATGATGTGAAAAAATACAAAACGGTTTAAGTCAAAATTAAAGCAAGAAATTAAAAAATCCCGGGAGAGAACGCCTACGCGTTTCGAACTTTTCCCAGTAAGGCTCTGTGCACATCTGCATCAATCAGGGGCCTCCGACGCAGATCCAGGAGAGATTACCACTGAACTATTGTTACTGGTAAAACCTCGGACACCCCGACGGAACCCATAAAAGTCAATGGGTGCTATTACCCGCAACAGAACCATTGCTTCCGGTTTTCCCTTGTTCTGGTTTACTGACGGAGGAGCACAATGGCAATCAGCGACGCAGGTGCGAACACAGCCATTGCTCTGTTTTTAACGGATCAGTTTTTTCAGTATTTTTTTGTCATGTTCAAAATTAAAAAAAAAAAAAAGGACCCGTTTAACGTAATGAATAACAGATACTATTGAAAGGCATATCTGTTTGTATCCAGTGACTTCAATGTTAAAAAAGAAAAAAACTGGAATCCTTATTTCGGTCAAGTTTCCGTCATTTTGGACGGAAAAAATAGCGCAACCGACTATGCGATTGCTTCAGTCAAATAAACAGAAAGCTGACGGAAAAGAGAATAACTAAGCAGAACTGAAACACCCAATGAAATCAATTGGTTGCTTGACAGAAATGTTTGTTTCCATTTTTCTGTTCCTCCGATGGAGCAAAAGAACGGAAATGCACAACGCAGATGTGAACGAAGACTGACATGTACAAAGTGACAACGGTCCTGCCAGTATGGATACAGAAATTTGTCCTCACAAAGACACACGTGTGGGGAATGCCATCCCTTGGATATCTTTGATAATACGGCTTTGTGCAACTTGTATTTACTTAATAGAAGAGTCTATTCAGAGCAGGCTATTCAGCTTTAAACAAACCTCCATGCATTGTGCTGCAAACTCAGTAATTACTGCCCATTATGGCATACAGAGAGGCGGCACAGACACAGAACGCCCGCTGTCCTTACTGCCGCGGAAAAAAGAAAACATGAAACCAATCGTGACAAGGGGCCCAAATGTTAGTCTCTTGTAATAGCAATAGGTGAAAACGTAATTACGGGAGAATAGATCTGTCCTGGCCCACAGATGAGTACATTGCACTAATAGGGAGATCATTTGGGGGGGGGGGGGGTCGACAGTTCCACATTGCCTATAATTATGACCTCTCCTGCCCACGGAAAACATACACCTTTATTTGTATGAATAGCAAATTAAAAAAAAATTCTGTAGGGACAATGAATAAGAACTCCTTTACATAATGGGCCTCTAAACAGCAAAAAATAAGTCAAATAGAGGATTTTTTTTTTTTTTGCATTAATATGACCTGAATACATATCACATGTGCGGGCATCAAAACACAGGGACTGCTAACTACACTACCAATCAACAGTATTGAGACGGTGTAATGGGTCGTATTCACATACAAACAGATAAAGTGTATTATGACAGACTACAGGATTGTAGCGAGATATATAAATCTGGTATAATGTTCCTCCTACTGTAAATTCTAGGAATTTTACAAGTCACTAAAGAGTTCTGAGACCATATAAAAGTATCAGGATGAGTACATGTATACAGGCTATACTGAACGCCGAAGCGACTTCTAATGCTCTTCGAATTTATAGTAGGGGGGGTGGGGGGGTTACTCCTTATAATTCACAAAGAGCTGCAGAACCTCTTTCTGAAGACTAAGGGGGAGTTTAGCGTAGTTATACATGTTGTAGATAACCAGAGGGGTACATTAAACAATCTGTCATGAATAAGAACACAGTGTTCGAAACGCGTAAGCTTTTTGACATTTGCAACTCTGACACCACCTCGATACGGTGTTCCTTTTGACTATTTAATTTTCTATGTTAATAAAAGTGGGAACATCGATTCCTTTTTATCATCAAAATACCTTCTTTCTCTACATCAAACAATATCTGAATGATATCAGCTAAAATCAAAATGACTAGTACGCTCAAGACGAAGAATTCTTGGCGCAGCATTGAGACACATTGGTGGAGAACGCTCATGTTGCTGCAGCCGTACGTATAAAACCAAGCGCAGGCAAAAAGATAAGCAGCTGGTTACAACTACCAATATAAAGCAAGTTTTCATTTTTCCAGTTAGGAATGACAGAAGTGAATCGATTAGGTGTTCAGGGCAACTGTCCAACTTTATGTCAGCACTTGTTTCTATAGGTTCTCTATATGTGCTATGTCATTTTGAGGTCTTTGCATTTAATCGCTTGTTCCTCCCACACTCACTATTTATTCTTCTGTGCATAGTAATCCCTTGATCACTTGCAGTCCTCATGTTGAGTTTGGGCTTAGGTTCCTTTTCTCCTCTGATAATTCTCTCATGTTCTTTCATGCAAAGCCCTCTAGTGGTCAAGGCTCACATTTTCTCTCTATCTTTATAGAGTCTTCAAACAGAACATCCACCCTTGAGCTACTATAAACATATCAGCTAACCACATTCTAAAATATAAATATTTATATATAGTTACAAGAAAAAGTAAGTGAACCCTTTATAAATACCTGGATTTCTGCAATGATTACTAATAAAATGTGGAATAAAATAAATAAGTGAACCCTTAAATTTAACCTACAGATTCCCTTTTGGAAGTAATCACCTCCACCTCCTGTAGCTGCAAATAAGATTTTTTTGGAGCATTCCTCCCTGCAGACGTCAGCACATCAATATTTCTGGGATGCCTGGAGTGCGCAGCCCTCTTTCGGTCATGCCACAGTATCTTGATGGGGTTAAGGTCAGAATCTAACTTGGCCATTCCAAAACACAAATCTTCTTTTTCAACCATTCTGTAGTTGATTTACTTGTGTTCTTTGGGTCATTGTCTTGTTGCATCACCCAACGTCTCTTCAGCTTGAAGTTATGGACGGCTGCCCTTACATTCTCCTGTAAAATATTTTGATAGACCATTGAGATCATTGCTCCTCAATGATCGCAAGACATCCAGGCCCCCAAGGCAACAAAACCGACCCAAACCATGATGCCCACTCCACAATTGGCATGGAGTTTTCTTTTTCCTCCGAACAGTGATGTGCATGTGTGCTAAAAGTTTCCACTTTTGTCCTATCTGTCCATAGAACATTTTCTCGGAATAATTAGGAACATTCAGGTGGTCCCTGGCAAACTTGAGACGGGCCACAATGTTTTTTCTTGGACAGCAGCGACTTCCTTTGTGGTGTCCCGTGATGAACACCATTCTTGTCCAGTGTTTTTCTAATAGTAGGCACAGGTTTTTGCAGTTTGCAGAGTCTTCAGTAGGTCTTTTGCTGCCACCCTTGGGTTCTTTCTCACCTCTTTCAGGATTGTCCGTTCTGCTCATGGTGAGATCTTAACCGGACCCACTTCTAGGGAAAGTAGCAACAGTCCTAAATTTTCTCCATTTGTAAAGAATTTGTCTAACCGTGGATTGATGTACACCCAGGACATTAGCCATGCTTTCTTAGCCTGTTCTATCTTCATGCTTTTCTAGAACACATCTTCTATGGTCTTCTGAAAGTTGTTTGTCTCAGGCATGGTTCACATTAACCAATCTTTCTTGAGAAGAAAAGATTTGTCAGTATCCGTGCCTTATGTGCCTTTATTTAATGGGCAAAGCACCTGTGAGACCCACACTTATAATCTCCTCTCCTTAATTAAAACACATTTTGTATATTATCTTTTGTAGAAATTATGAACACAGAGGTTCATTTACTTTTTCTCCCTTCACGGTCGACGTCAAGGTGCTCCATAAAAGACATTAACAACTATGTGTGTGATACAACGGTTTGTGTGCTGTTAAATCGTGTTTGTCTAGAATTGTAACGTAGTTAACAATCAGTCCACATTTTAGGAGTAATCAGAAATCCAATTCATTCCAAATGGTTCACTTACTTTTTCTTGCTTTTAATAAATTTCCCTGAAATACATGCACACACTGGAGCGTGTTGGTTTCTCTGGCCCATATGAGGAGTCCATATCAGGTATAAATGATACCGGAGTACAAACTACTTTCCTGCAGGTGCAATCAGCAGAATACAGGACTTCGTATACTCTGAATAGAGCAAGTAGGGGGGCTGTTGTAATGTCCACCACCGCATGCCTCTCTGCTTGCTCCATTAGCAGGATACGGGCTGGTGTAAATCTCATAGGAAATGTGTGAAAAAAAATTGGCAGGGCATGCCGGCAAATGTAGTCCGACAGCAACTGTGCCCCACAAGAAGAGCGAACACATGCAAACCGAAAACGACAGACATGCGGATAAGCAGAACACATGTTAACAGAAAGGGTAGAATCCTGCATACATTGTACTTGGCACAACTAGTAACTTCTGTCATTATCTTTTTTTAAAGTTGCTTTTAAAATCCAGGAAATGAGGCTGCAGTCTAAACAGGTCTAAATCCCATGGATGAATTGAGACCCATATGGAGGATTCAATTTATTTGCTGATCCAAGAAATGAAATGATTTGTGTACGACATCCTGCTGACAAACCTTCCACCGGTGCCATGATTGCTAATAGAATTGCTGTTTTTACCATTAGGGGACCTGGCTTGAAGCCCTCCTCTATTTTTTGGTGTGAAAAATCCTAAATTATGGATATAAAAGTTTATTTTGGCACTCAATATTGTTGCTGGCATCACAGTGAGGGGGGGGGGAGAGACATGGCGTACAGAACAGGGTTGAGACTAGTTACACTTTTTGTTTAAAAGTTTCTAGACTAGAAATCATTCGAACACAAAAATTTGTGATGAAAAATGGAAAAAATAATAATCTGAAAAATACAATATTAAGGAGAATAATAAAAATACTAATATTACTATGCCCACTCTAAATAGCAGCCTGGGATTAGGACACATTCTAAGTAGCAAGTAAATATATAGGACACGTTTCAGCTCCCTAAGGACTTTAAGCGCTTGATAAAAACTCCGTAGGATGCCGAAACGTTGCATGGGTGAATGCAGTGAGCATGCTTTTTTTAAAAAACGTGGGTGTGCTGGCTACATTTCCGAGGTATTTGCCTATGTCTTGCAGAGAACAATCATAGACTTTGGGCACTGATAACCATCTACAACTGATGTTTGTTGGAACATGTGGCAGGACACTAGTGTGGTGCCAGCAACGTGTTTGATCCCATGCTTAGATCTTAATCAGGAGTGTTTTGTACCGTTACATTGTGGGTCTATACACTTAATAAAGTGGTTACACTGTAAAAGGGGAGACTCCAGAGATACGATCTGATCCAGAACCCCAAGCGTACAATAAAATATATACACAAAGGTGCGTCACTTCTGCATCACAAAAACTGCACCAAATATGCATGTGTGGTTTCGTTGCTGCCATGTTTGGCACAGTAGCATTACGGTCTAGATGCGCAAGTAGGGTGGCAAATATGACAGCACCTTAACAATGGTGCCGTCACATGACTACAGGACGCAAAAATGTCTGGCGATTAAAGCTATGGACAGCAGCACCTGAACTTTGTTTGTTCAGTATGTACCCCCGTGACAGATTCTATTTATACGTCAAGAAAAGTAGGAAATGTTTCCAGAACTGCCGCTTCTTTTGCATGCAGTTTCTACAAATTCATTTAATCTATAAATATGTTCTCCATTATAGATATATGTTATGGCGTAGTGTACTTGACAATAGTACATACCCTCGGTAACTGACATTAGTACATACCCTCGGTAACTGACATTAGAACATACCCTCGGTAACTGACATTAGTACATACCCTCGGTAACTGACATTAGTACATACCCTCGGTAACTGGCTGTAGCTTGGTGGAACGTTCGGAATCTGGGGAATGGAGAGGTTCTGGTTCCTTCAGGCATTCCAGCGGCAAAAAGGGATCATAGTCTTCAGATACCAGATCTGAAAGGCTCAAGGGAAAGTACCGCGGGTTGCTGAAATGCTGCGAGCCATAGACACAGTCATGCAAAACCTGCAAGAAGATTAAAGAAAACAATTAAAAGATCATCCAAGCAGAACTGTGTGCACTTGAGTAAAGGAGCAAATACAGTGATTAACTATGTAAAAATCAATATACATCCAAGTTTAATGAATTACACTGAGGACCATAGGAGATTTCTTGATAAACGCTATTATTGCAATCAACTATAAAGCGACTGCAATTCATGTCTGTCCACTTCTTATACACGGACGTACTGCTTAAGTGAATGCACCGACATACAGAGACGATTCTTATTTGAATGTGTTAGGTTCGAAATAAGAAGAAGCCAACATGCAACCAAGGATTTGGTCCAAATTTGTTCTAACATTCCCCATGGCAGTTGAGATCGAAAAATCTAAAAATAAAGGAGACCAGTGAATACAGGTTTCTGGGGATAAATCGAATAAGCAATAAGAAATTATATATATATATATACACATACACATACATATACACTTCCTTAATACATACATACATACACACACACACACTTGAGAACACCATGACCACATTTCATGCTGAAGCTTCGTTACAGTAGCTTAATAATATAAGAACACGAAAAGAAGGCAAAAAGTCGATGGCGTAAGAGAACAAGTAGGAATCCAATTTCATTTTGCCAGCATGGGTTAGAAAATGCAAGAAGTGATCTTTTTGGTAACACAAACGTGAGGCCGTGTGTGTAGAACCAGAATCAAACAGCTCAAGGGAACCGAGCTACATTTGCCCCTTCCAGATTGGGCATTTGCCCAACGAAATGGAAAATTCGATAGAGAATCTAAGTAAAACAAAAGAGTTTCTCAAATAAAACTGAATAATCATAACATTAATGTGAAATATGCCTTTAACCCTTTCAGGACCAGCCTAATTTTCGTTTTTATGCTTTTGTTTTTTTTTTCCTCCCTGTCATGAAATAATCATAAATGTTTTATTTTTTTGTTGACACGGCCATATGAGGGTTTAATTTTTTTATGGGACAAGTTGTACTTTTTGATGGCACTATTTAATATTATGTGTGATGTACTGGGAAGCCGGAAAAAATAATAATTCAGAATTGGGTGGAAAAAATAAAAAAATGTACTGCCATTTTCTCATGGGTTTCCTTTTTACGGTGTTCACTGTACGGTGAAAATGACATGTTACCTTTATGCTGCGGGTCAGTACGATCACGGTGATACCAGAATTATATAGTTTTTGTTATGTTTTAGTACCTTTAAAAAAAAATGGAAAAGTTTGAAAGAAACAAAAAATGTTTTGCATCGCCAAATAGTGACCCACGTATCTTTTGTATATTTCATCGTATAGAGCTGTGTAAGGCGTCCTTTTGTACGTGGAAAGATGTAGTTTTAATTAATACCATTTGGGGGAATGTCCGGCAATTCGATCAATTTTTATTCAATTTTATTAGGGGTTGAAGTGGCTTTTGACCTTTTCTCCCGCTGCGACATTCACTGTATTGGGTAAATATTTTTATATATAAGGCATTTTTGGATGCGGGGATACCTAATGTTTATTTTTGTATGTGATCTAGGGAAAGGGGGGTGATTAGAATTTTTATATTTATTTTGTTTTAAAAAAAAAAAATATATAATTTTTATTACTATTTTTTTAGCCCCCCTAGGGTGCCTGAACCTGCGATCATTAGATCGCTTATGCCATAGACTGCAATATCACAGTATTCCAGTCTATGGCAAAATCAATGTATTGCTATTGAGACCTGCCACAGGCGGAGCTCAATAGCAATGTTCCTATAGAAGGGCTGGGAGCGTTCACAAGGCTCCGAGCTGCTATAGGAATACACCGCCTCCCGCGGCACAGGAGCCTGTGAGCGCCAGTAAACAGAAAGTGAATACTCCTCAGATGCCTGTGGTCACATCTGACACCGTCATCTGAGGGGTTAAATGCTTGTGATCAGAGATATTTCTGACTGCAAGCATTGCCGCTGGGTCGCTGCTGTGTAACAGAGCAGAGACCCGGTAGCTATGTGGCCCGGTCTACTTCTGAGTGTGCGCCATATTTAACTAACCCACTCCCGATGTAAATAGCCCGTACAGCGAAGGGAGAGGGTTAACCTTCCTTAGGCCTTGTTCTCACACTGCAGTTTTGTGTTTAGTTTTCCTTTTTTTTGTAGGCTTAAAAGAAAATGAAAGTAAAAAACGAAAAATAAAAACTGTGTGAACAAGTGCTGAAGATGCAGTCACTCGCGATAGATTTTTTTGCAGTAAATGTGCCATTCCTCTGATATTCCTCCTGGAAATGTATGAATACATTGACAACTATGTGTTACAATTCCCCTGGTCAATGTGCGTTTCCCTACATACCGATACTGCCCAACGGTTGCTGAAAATGTCAGTTCTGGTGGAGCAGACTCAGATACAGTCACCACGTAATAAAAGTATATGAAACATCAGACATTGATCCACAAAATAAATTTATGCTAATTTCTTTATCATAATTGTGTGCGGAGAAATAAATACCCACTTTACCTGAAAAACATTTACATCTCAGTAAAAAACTCCTAGGCCAGTGTCATGGACGAAACGCACTCCACTTATAATAAATTCAGCCTGTGCTATTTCTCACCAACGGCACACACCTACCCAGTAGGCTATTGCCTGAAGAGGTTTTTTCAGGTCTGAATTACACCTATTTCATGTAGTAGCTCCAAGTGTTGAGGAGAAAACAGTCCTAAGAGCGAAGTTGCTGATGGACTTTCAAAGGCCCCGGGAATGTGTGGTAAGGCTCTGTTCACATTTGCGTCAGGGCTCCATTCGGTCTGCGTTTTCCGTCAGAACGGAGCCCTGACTGACACAAGCTGAAACCTAAGGTTTCTGTTTCCATCACCACTGATTTCAATGGTGACGGATCCGGTGCCAATGGTTTCAGTTTGTCTCCATTGTGCACGGGTTCCGTCGTTTTGACGGGATGAATAACGTAGTCGACTGCCTTCAGTCAGGGTTCCGTTGAAAATCCTATAACCAGTGTTCTCCTTATATGACATATGAAGATCATATGGAATGGAGTCGTGAGTAATAATGTCTGACTGTACTGACTGCTTAATACTTTGATACCTTAAAGCTACATCTAGTTGATGAACTCCCCTGCGCCCCACCGGTGCATGTTACCTTAAGAATCTCTTTGCCCATCTACCGCTCTGCGGGCTATGTGAAATCCTATTTTTGCAGGCTTTTGTAGCAGCCAAATATCATACACTGTGCAGCCACACAAACCACGAACGGATCCTGTCCTGAGGGTTACAAGCTGCCGCTTCGTCCATCAGACAGGTTTTCAGCAGTCAAATTTAATACTTGCACAGTTGCCCTAGGCCCGTGTAACGCCACATATGCCGCTAATGTCAAACAGCCGGGCTTTAATGCAATCCCGCTAAATGCAATGTATATTGAGAAACATGAGGGTGGCGTGAAAAAAATAGGAAAAGCGTACATTTAAAGAGAATTTCCTTAGCTCCAGTAATGGATCATATCTTTATGTAAGAATAAACTAATCAGCACGTTTCTATTAGGGCATGGCGAGACGTGGCTGAATTGCTCTGGATTCCGCTGCGGAAATCCGCAGCGGACATTTTCTCCATTGGTTTCCACACCTTTTTAGTTAGGTTCTTGCACACGTGGCGGAAAACTCCACTGCGGAGCATAGGCTGCGGTGCGGAATTTGGTGTCCGCAGCATACACTGGCTGTTGCGGACGTGTAGTGGACTTGTTGCGGACTTATTGCGGAATTTCTCCATTGACGTCAAAGGAGTTTCAAAATTCCGCAAAAGTTATGTGTGCTGCGTTGCGTATTGGTTTTAAGAAAAGGATATTTCTTCATTCTGGCTGGACCTATGTATTTCTCGGTCTATAGCCAGACTGAGATGAAAAGTTTTAAAAAAGACAGCAGGAAGTACTCTTCACCTGAATACGCAACGGCTAATCCGCATCAATTTACGGCACATTTTAGGCAAAGCCGCAACAGAACCTGCAACGCAGATTATGTGCGGAATTGATGCGGACAGTGGCGGAAGAAATATGCCACGTCTGGCCAAGCCCTTACAATCTAGAAATACACAATCTGGAAGCGACTACATAGAACATGCTGAACAAACTTACTAGGGCATAAATCATTTATTTAAAGATTTTAAGCATCATCCTCCAGTCAGCCAAGTAATTCATAAAGCCATTGGATATTCTGAATCAGTACATAGCAATCGTACACTACCTTATAGGCACAGTGCAAAACAGAATTTTCCCTCCCTTGGTTTTCACTCCCAGCGTGCCGCACTGGCTTCAGTAATACTGAGAGTGGCAGTGCCATCATCCATTCTAGGAGCGAGAGCAGCAAAGACACGATCAACTGAAAAACAAACATCAGGAAGGGTTACACAATGTACGTAAATCCAACTTTCTATCTAATATCTATCTCTCATATCTATCTATCTCTCATATCTATCTATCTATCTATCTCTCATATCTATCTATCTATCTATCTATCTCTCATATCTATCTATCTATCTATCTATCTCCTATCTATCTATCTATCTATCTATCTCTCATATCTATCTATCTATCTATCTATCTATCTCTCATATCTATCTATCTATCTCTCATATCTATCTATCTATCTATCTATCTATCTATCTATCTATCTATCTATCTATCTATCTATCTATCTATCTATCTCTCATATCTATCTATTTCTCATATCTATCTATCTATCTATCTATCTATCTATCTATCTATCTATCTATCTATCTATCTATCTATCTATCTATCTATCTATGTCCTTGACTACATTAAATGGGTTGTCCAGTTTTAGCAAATTCATGTTATTTTTTGTATAATTACTTACTCCAATTTTCCAATGTACTTTCTGTATTAATTCAAGTTAACTCATTAACTCAAGGTTTTCAAGATCTCTGCTTGTTGTCATTCAGTAGGAACATTCATGGTTTACTTCCAGTGGATATAATTCTGTCCATGGTCATGTGATGGACACACAGGTGCTGGGATCGTTAGTTACAGTATGTGTATCAGTGCTGTGTCATCTAATAATCCCAGCACCTGTGTCCATCACATGACCATGGACAGAATTATATCCTCTGGAAGTAATGAATGTTCCTACTGAATAACAACAAGCAGAGATCTTGAAAACCTTGAGGAATTAATACAGAAAGTAAATTGGACATTTTTATAACTTTTCGTTATACAAAAAAAAAATAACACTAATTTGCTGAAACTGGACAACCCCTTCAACTGTATTTGGTAAATCTAACAGTGTTTTGAAACTACTTTTAAAAGGCCATAACATGAATAGCCCCCCCCCTTCCCCCTTTGACAGTGTCCCGATGGTACTAAACGAAACCAAATAAGCAGATTGTGGTACTGGGATGACTAATAATCTAATGAAGTGTGAACGCTACTGTACATAGAAGTCTAAACAACATATGTTCAAGTGATGCCCTGGTCTGCCACCTGCTGGCTAGATTCTTAGAAGTACAGTAGGATCCTACAAATGTGCTACATTTGGTGGCCTGTAACATAACTCTCATGGAATTGTCAGTATAAGAAATGATACTTCAGCCACTAGGATTCCTTCCATCTCCATTCTGTACGGCCATGTGTAATGACTGATGTACAGGAACTTCACTGCTAGAGGCCGTGTCTGCTGGTCAATGTATGTGGGTAAGAATTCGTAACCTGAGAAGTGTTTATATACATGAGGGGAGGCCCAAGCAGATGCTGGTTCACTCCAGAAGGCAGGTCTTTATTTCGTACAGATTTGCTACACCGGCATGTCACACTGCCGGTCTGTTTAGAACACTGTGCGGTCAAATACGCCGTTCATTTTATCCGTCATGTGCCAGATTATCAAATGTTCAGGATTACTGGACAGTTAGAGAAGAGGATTTGTACTTGTAAGGATAAATACCTTATAGGAAGATGGGGCCTAAACGGTTTACCGCATCTGATTTTATTAATTTCCAGATCGTGCTGCTAAAGTATCAGAAAGTCTGAAGAATCGGATGATAGTTTAACAGAATTTATACACCGTGTGCGTCTGAATTTATATACTCACTCGTTTATCTTGGTCATAAGAGGATGACTCAGCAGTGGGCAGGAGATGCGTCACAGTGGCTAGAAGGATCTAAAAACAAACAAAAAGGAAAAGAATACATAAATGGCATAAAGTGGTCACATTGTAAAATTACCAGGGGTCGCAATAAAACTTTAAATGATCACTGGATTGATCCTTCAAGTTAAAGCCCCAAAGTGTCCCCCCCCCCACACAAGTGTCAGACATAAAAGCCCCCCATAACAGTGTCCGCCACACAGGGGCCCCCATAACAGTAGCAACTACATAGTACAGCCCCCACACTGCCCCATTAGCACTCACCTGTCCCCGCTCCTCGCCATTCCTCTTCTTTCTGGCATGGAATATTCATGTCAGGCCCCATGCACACGACCGTGCCCGCAATCACGGCCCGCGATTGCGGGCATGGCCGGCCGCTGACTGACAGCCGCATTTTCGGGCCGTGCTCCCATACAAAGTATGGGAGCACGGCCCGCAAAATGCGAAAGAACTGACATGTTCCATAATTCCCGGAACATTTCCACGGCACTGACACCCTTCCGTAGTGCTACGGAAAGGTGTCAGTGTTCAATGAAAGGGAATGGCTCCGTTTTTGCGGACCGCAATTGCGGTCCGCAAAAAAGGAGGTTTTTTGCTGTCGTGTGCATGGGGCCTAAGCAACCAACAAAGGACGCCCACATGTACCTTCCAATACCTGCAGTGATATCTATAAGATCAGTGCAGGGAAGAGAGAACGGAGCTGGCATCTTTTGACAGCCATGTCTTTTTTAACTATCAGGACCACGACAAGCATGTCAGTTTCCTGATGGTCAGCAGGTTGTGCACCCCCGATTTACAGGGGACATAATTGTTTTTCACAAAGCCATAGTTACATCAGCATATGATTTCTATATAACAGCATTTTATCCTGTTGCAGAGGGCAGGGGATATCTTGATAAGATCGATGCCCCCACTAGTTAGGTCTACTGATAGATAGATATATATATATATATCTGACTCTTAGTGGTTCCATTACACACCTCTTGTGCATCCTGTGTAAAGATAACGTGACCAGAGGTATCAGAAGTAGAACCTACCTCAATAATTTTCAGTGGATAGTCCGGGTGGTAAATTTGCAGCTGAGGGACGTAGTTAAGGAGAACGTTCAGGACGCTGCATGCTACTTGTGCAACAACTTTGTTGGGAAACTAAAACAAAATAGCAGAATATTGGTTGAGTATATTATTTTTACCAGAGTGTCATCTGATACACGGAATTGACATTCAAAGAAGCTGCAGAGTCTTCTCTGCTTGTTAGAGGAGATGCTGAGCAAGCACAATGCAGTATCGCTGTCACTTGCTCAGTATCTCCTCTGACAAGCCGAGAAGACACTGCAGCATCAGATTCACCCGGCTCACCACACCAGGGATCCCTCCACATACCAGTGGAGCAGAGATAGAAGCAGGCTATCTGGTTGCCATGGCAACAGCACACCCTAGAAGCATCCCCTCTTATGGCATGAGACGCGGCTGTGATCGTCAATACAGATACCCTTAAAAGTGGTCCCACTTCCTTCTACCATCCCCTAGGTCATTAGGTATATTAAGATGCATAACTATTCTATTTTATAAGATGTCCTTACTTTGAGGGAAACACAGATGACATTAAGTGCTTCTTTAATCTGCGGATGATGGGTTTGATTGACCAGCTCCTCGCACATCCAGATTCCTAAACTGCACAGGGCTACACATCTGCAACAGAGAAAAGAAGCTTAAAGGGGTTGCATGGGAGTTAAAAAAAAAACCAAAAAAAAAACAACAATGTGCTAAGAGCAGGAAAAAAAAAAAACAAAATCACTAAGACTCACGTGTTCAATGTCCCACATCCCTCCAGTGCCACCGCTGACCTTTGTTGACTTCTCAGGGTGGCAGGGGATTGAACAAATGAGCATTTTTTAAAATATTTTTTTTGGAGGGGGGTTAGCTAGTCTCCTGCTCTTAGTACCTTTCATGGACAACCCTTTTAATAGAATGTATGTCTGAAGGCGGTATTATCCAGAATGCATCGTGGGTTCCCCCTGTCAATACTGATACCTCTTCAGTCTATGGGGGCGAGGCCAGTATTTAAGCTATGACCCCGTGTCCACCAAAGGTCCTATATTTCTAGTGATCTCACCTTGCTGGTCCAGATGGCTCTTCTCTAGCAGAGCTTAACACAGTTTTGATTGTGAGCTCCTGTGATAAAGTAAAAAATACATTAGGCAGCTTATCGGATCAGTGCTTTAAGTTATGATTATGACTGCTCAATAGAAAAAAAAAAAAAAAAGGTATTTGTCCAGCTCCGCTTTCGGACATTGTGATCATAATTACTGCTGGGCTTTCACTTTTAAACGCGGTCATTATATTTATACAGACGTCACATTTTAACATGCATCTGATGATAAAGACACGCCCAAGTATTTCACATTTCCAAAATTGTCTTTTTGACCCCACTATTTACTAATCAACAGCTAGAACATGTTGAGCCTCATGCTTAACAATAAAAGATGTGACCCGCAGGAGGCAATGCTGGATCATCACTCATGTGGAGATCCAGCATGGTCACTTACCCCGGTACCTCATTCGGACAACTAGACTTATACCCTTTTTTTAATACTGCACTATTTAGCTCTTAAAGGGATGCTCAAGCTTTTGCCCAGATTCCAGCCGCTCCACTACCCCCATGCCACTTTTATAGATCAAAGGTCCTGCGCTCCCTCTGCCGCCCGGCCAGCACTTGTCAAAGAGCGTTATTTCCCGGGTGGTCTAGAACTGCTGCTGCCCTTGGGACAAAAGGAGAGCAGACTAAGCAGAACCGCATACTGGAATCATCTACAAAAGCACCAATCTGAGGGGAATTGTTTTTGTTTTTTTAGCTTTTGCCCAAGTCGCTTTAAGCTTTATTTACATAAGAATGGAAAACCCCTTTAATCCCTGCATGATAAAAGGTTCTGCAATTTTCTATTATATTTTGTGTATCAATTCATCACCATGTTCAAAATGTTGCTTTAATATTCTGCTCATCGGATTGAAACATTTGTATCTATATCCAGAGGCTGAAACCCATTCAAGATTGCAGAATATTTTGTACAAACGTCTGCGAGCTAAACAGCCTGGACCCTATAGTTTATATATAGTTCCTTAAGAATAGCATTGACAGGATACAACTGTAGCAAACTCTCAACTGTGAGACGTATTAGGTCTGTATGGGTTTTCAGTCACTGAATGTAAATAAATGTTTCCATTCATTGACCGCAAGCACATTTTTTTTTTTTTTTTTTTTTTAACATTTGTGAGAAATGACGGTAGACTAGAAAGTTGCATACCTTTCCACTATACACCCATTAAGCTTTATTTACATAAAACCCCTATAAGGACTTACTTCCCAAATGTGTAGTTTTGCAGGACTTTTTGTACGACTTTATTTATTTGTAAATACCATTTAATCTTAAATGAAAAACAACCATCTCTATTACTAGATTTAAACATGGTAAAACAACCAAAATATATATTATAGTTTCACCTTTACATCCGTGAACTGGGACGTGGCAATTTCAGAGCTACTGGGGCGCAGGGCAGGGAGCTCCTGATAGAGGTTGGGGAAGCAAACTAGAGATCCTAGAAGCACCTGAGCTTCCACACGTGGAGCCTGCCAGAGAGAAGAACAACAATCAGCATCCAGAAAATACTGATGTAAAAATGAAAGACAACATTATACAGACCATAAGATGAACGGCAGCCTTCAATAGGAATACTGATCGTATGGGTTGGCTCTACGTAAGAATTCTGTACAACTAAGGCCTTCTGCACATGACCACGTGCAATGCAGTACTGAATACGGAGGTATATAGAGCACTGTAGTTTTGCAACTTGTCCTTTTTTTAAAATGTATTTAAGTTTTGTATGCACAAATAAAAAAAACACATTTTAAGACCATAGAACTGATAAATAATCACATATTTCCGATATATGGTACAGAGAAAAAAGACACAAATAAGGGCCTGTTCACATCACCGTTGACTGCGCTATGGATTCCGTCAAAAACGACGGAACCCTGTCTCAACGGTGATAAACGGAAGCCTTTAGCAACGTTTCCATCACCATTGATATCAATGGTGAGGGAAATGGAAGCTTAGGTTTACGTTTGCCTTTCCATTGAGGGGTTGACCCGACGGAAACCATGATGTAACCCCTCAGTGGAAAGGAACGGCGATGTGAACACAGCCTAAACCAAATACCCAAATTTGGCATGGTCAAGGATAATCGTCTCCAACCAAGTAAGTTCTTACATTTCCAGAGAAAAAACAAAAACCGCATTCACACAACATCCATATCGGACTGTGTTCTCCACCATTCTTACCATGCCGGGCCACCTTACACATTGCACAGAAGAGGATGAGGAAGAATTGCAGATAAACTGGATCATGGGTGAGCCCAGTGATATAACCACCTATTCTCTTGATATATTTCCACATACACAAGAGGAGGGTTCGATATACCGAGTACCAACACTACATTGTTTCAATATCTAAACTTACATTCAGGGAAGGTGAGGCAGCAACTCTTCCTGCTGCTACTATAAAGTCCATAATCAAGAGGGTGGCCCCCGGGAGCCCCAGTGAAAAAAACTGAGGGGAGCAGTGCTTGATAATGGTGTTTACTATATCCTAGGAGAGGAAAAAGCAGAAAATAGTCACTTACATATAACCGTTTCTTACTTAATCTGTGGGTTAGGAGTTTTCAGAGGCAGCAAGTTCCCCATCACTTTTGTGCCCCAGTGCAATTTCTCTCGGACAGTAGTATCAATGTCTCATCACGAAAACGCCATGAGTTTTTTCTATTGTTTCTTTTTAAGCAATGCTCAAAGCTTATCGAAATCCCTCTACACTGGTGTTGCTAAAATGTAGACTAACAAAAACAGGATATGCCAACTGGATTTAGCCCACGTGTTATACTTGGTGTATCGTCTATGAAAAGCACTGACCAGTTAGCGCACGCAGGAGGTGACGTGAGGCGACACCAATAATTACATACTGGCAGGCGTCTATGCGACTGGGTCCTACAACACAGGCGATGACTTTACCTGGTCATTATGGAGCAAACCACAATGCATAATATTGTAAAAGTGCGTTAAGAAGTCTCGGTTTGGCGACACATCCTGTCTTCTCTTCATGATTTTGCAGATCAATTTGTAGGCGTGAAGTTTCCCTTGTTTGTATTTGTCTGGCAACATTGTGGCCTGAAATATTAAAAAAAAAGTCAAATCAATTCAAGAAGCAGATCCGTCGTCATACGATATTGCCATGATTAAGGACAGCATAGTATGGGGACAGATCTGGTCAAAAAAATAAAAATAAAACAAAAGTGTGCCATTTGGCTTATAGCAGCTATCAAAGAATACAGCGGACTCCTAGACTTCATGAGGGGAGCGCTCCCCCTGAGCCTCTTACCAGTGACTGACGGGTTGTCGTGTATCTGCATGTATACATGGAAGTTATCAATAACTGGTGAGAGAGGCGGGGAGAGAACTACCAACTGAATACAGTGGAATCATGACAGAGTCCGCTGTATTCTTTGATAGCTGCTATTACTCAAGCGGCACAATATTTTTTTTGTGCCGTTTGGGCTAATAGTAGATCCGACCTGTTCCCATACTATGCTAAACTTAAACAGGGCAGCATACTATGGTGATAGATGTGCTTTGACATAGAATACATATATAAATATAGAATACTCACACACACACATATATATATATGTGCCGCATATGTGTAGATACCTTAAAGAGCCAAGGGGTGAGGATCCTCAAGGGTGGGATAAGTACAGGTGGGGGAGGAGATGACATATTATCCAAAGAAATTCCCAAATTGTCTCGAATCTGCAAAAGAAAAAAAATGGTCCAACAAGTTAATAGATACAAACCATGAAACAACCTTTTTTTTATTTATTTATAGTTGCCTCTATATTATTTGCCTTCCAAATCGAAGTGAGAATTGGGGATTGTATGTCTGATAGTTTGCTGAGCAACATAGGGGCACCACAGGGCACTGTCCTGTCTCCATTTTTGTAGATTAGATACTTTTGTGTACCAGGTCAGGGCTCTCCTTCTCTGCTACGGCCTCAGCGCTACACTGAAGTCGGACATACACATTGTAAATGTCACATGTGTTATATTAAGTTCAGCGCCAAGGCCGGTGCTGAGAGAGAGCCCAGATGGCAGCTGCTGTCCACTCAGATCTTCGACGGAGCTTTGTGAGCCTACAAACACGCCAAACACTAGCCCTAACTTCAGGGAGTAGCAAATTTTTGGTGCCTTTACAGCTACCCAATCCCACATCTCCTACCCACCTCACACCACACAGGGATTGCTGTTGTTTCTATTCACACAACAGGGTTCGGGTGTCGGCCGGTCTAGGTCCGTTTTTGACAGCCGTTTTGCATCTGTTTTGTATCCGTTCCGTGTTTTCCCACAGTTTTAAAAACAGATGAATTTCATACGTAGATAATAAAACAGTGCCCTCTGTAGATAATGCCGCAGTGTCCTCTGTATATAATGCCACACGCCCCCCTGTAGATAGCGCCACACAGCACCCACTGTAGATAATGCCACAGTACCCCCTGTAGATAATGTCACACAACCCCCCTGTAGATAGCGCCACACAGCGTCCCTTGGATGGTACCACACAGTGCCTGCTGTAGATGGCGCCACCCCCACTGTATATTGCGCTACCACCTTCCCCTGTAGAGTAGCTCGTGCTACACCCCACCCCCCATAGATAATACCGCAGTGCCCCCTGTATATAATGCCACAGTACCCCCCGTTGATTTATCACACAACCCCCTGTAGATAGCGCCACACAGATCCCACTGTAGATGGCACCACACAGCATCCCCTGTACATAGTGCCACTCCCACTGTTTATAGCACCCCCTTCCCCTCCAGATAGTGCCACTGAAGCTCCCTCAAGAAGTGGAATCCCCGGCCACAGGATTGCAGATGCTGTGGCCGGGGATTCCCTCTAGGTGGAGTCCCTGACCACTGTCCATATATGGACAGTGATGTCAGGGGTTACTCCCTGAACGGAATCCCCAGCCACAGTATTGCCGACGCTATGGCCGGGGTTTGCCTCAAGGAGGGGTCCCTGATGCCTCTGGCCGGAGATTCCACTACAGGGGTGTCCCTGACGTCAATGTCCATATATGGAAAGTGACCTCAGGAGTTTTCCTCTAGGAGCGGAATCCCCGGCAAGATCATCGACAACGGGGATTCCGCTCAGTCAGTAGCCACTGCCGTCACTGTCCATATATGGACACCGCCTGGAATACGAGACTGTCCCGCTGAATCCAGGACGGTTGGGAGGTAGTCGGGGGCTGTGGTTGGAGCGAAATCACCGGCAATGCTATCGCTCCCAGCTCACAACCATCTGCCCGCTGGAAGGTGCATGCGGCAGCACCCGGCGTTCATACGGCTACAATGTACGAAGATCGGATACGGCGCCGGGCATTCCTAGGAGCCGGACCCAGAAACACTGCAGGTAACCTTTTTGCATCCGGCTCCCAGGGAGGTCCAGCGCCATGCGGCGCCACAACTGATGTCCCCCGTACCAGAACAGTTCCCTTAGAAAGCTATGGGATCCGTTCTAGCATCAGTTTGGCTCCGACTGTTCTGCAACATGCCGGAGGTAATCTGAAGCGGACATATGTGAACGGCCCCTTACCTGAAGGGATTTTGAAAGATATTTTTCTGGCTGTCCAGAAATGTAATTCAGTCCTGTGCTCTCTTCAGTTGCAAGTTGGTATTACTAATGAATCTATAGTTATTATCTGACATGATCTACAAAAGGTATCTGAGCACACTACAGCTGCAACCCGTTGTTAGAGAAGCCCGAAGTCAGGCACAAGAACTAGTAGGGCTTTGTGCTAAAGCAGATGACCTGGAAATCAGATCAAGGCGAAACATCAGGCTGGTTGGTGTACCAGAGAAAGTTGAAGGTGAAAGTTCTGATTTTTTTTAAAAACGGCTGCTAGACAAGATTGGATGTACGAATCTCACTCCCATGGGATTCCAACCAGACCGCCGCCTCCTGGGGCGCCACCTCATTATAAAGATAGGTCTGGGTGATCTCATGTTCCTAATGATTGATGGAAAAAGAGTTTCGATGCTCCGGGATTATTCGGCAGAGGTGCAACGCAAGTGAACTGAGTTCCTGGAAATTAAGCTCAGGATGCATCGGCTAAATATTTCTTATGCTATGCTCTATCCAGCTAAGCTGCGAGTTGTGGCTTTGGGTGAAACCCATTTCTTCACTGATCCAACAGAAGCGTTTTCCTGGTGTGAGCGAATGTAACACCGACTGGGACAGGCGGGACCATGTGACCCATGAATTCTTTCTACAGTTGCAGCGGGATAATGCCTTTATTGCCCTGATGCGGGGGGAGTATGAAGTATCTGCACAAGAATACTGGACATAAGGTTAAAATTTTGCCTGTTTAATACTTATGATTTCTCCAAGCAGGTCTTTACCAATTGGCGGAGCTGAGCGTCCTTAATGCTTGCTTCCTTTTCAGTAGCTGTATTGATACAATACCGTTTTTTTTTGCACTGTTCTAAGCGAAAGTTTTTTCTTTGCTCCCTTACCAGGTGACTACATAGGTAACCCTAAAGTTTAGCCATACTTTTTACTGGCTGGAGCTTTATTTCATTACCCCAACCCTCTGTAGTGAGTGAGGGATGAAGCTCTGTTTCTATGTTTTTTGTATGTGTTGTTGGGGTTATGTTGGGATGTGGGGTGGGTTTGACAAGGAGTATGATACATGTCTGGCGAAGGGTGTGGTCTGGGAAGGGGAAAGGGAAGGTGTCATCTTGCATTACTTTTACTGTATGTGTATATGGCTGGATAGGTTAATTTATTCATATGGAAAGTGAGTTGAATGATGCCACTAAACGCTATGCCATCGTTCATACGTGAAAGTTCAGCAACCAGCAATAGCGTGTCTGCAGGAGATGCATCTTGTGGTGGACTCTGTGCACCTTCTTAACTGATCATGGATTGGGAATTTTTTCCACTCTTTCTCCACATACTTTAGAGGGGTCAGTATACTTGTGCACAGGAGTCTACCATTCGTGTGTCTCTGGTCGATCGTGAATAAGCAGGGCAGGTTAGTGTGTTTACACTGCAAATAATATGATACATCTTGTTTTATCATTGCGATTTACATTCCCCCTCCATTTTTGTGTGTAGTACTGCTTCAGACTCTTAAAGACATTTCTTGGTACTAGCCCCTTTTTACGGGGTGTTCTGCTAAAAGGGATTAGTGGGGTTAAAACGCAAGAGCGCTCATATTTCACTTGCTAAACGGACTAGGGTGCAGGACACTGAGTAGGTACATACCCGGGGAACCTTTGCAACTGGCAGGAAGCAGAAGACGCTCTGTCAGAACACAATAAAAGATGTGCGGATAAGAAGCATTTATGAGACAGAGGTACTTTGAAGAGGGGGAGCGTTCAGGGCATCTCCTGGCCACTATAGCTGGGGCTCAAACAGGCACACATTTTGTTGCAGGTATTGATGATGGCCGAGGTAATTTAGTGACTGATTCGAAGGGTATTCTTCATGCTTATTAAAAGTCGTTTGATACGTCCCGCTCTGCTGTTTCTTCTGGGGACGATCACCGCTACTTGGATACTATTTCATTACTGGTGTTGTCCCCCAAATAGATAGATTAGAGGCTCCTATAACACTAGAGGACTTGGAAATTCAGACTCAAATGGTCTCCCAATTGAGCTCTTTAAAAATGATAGAGAAGTCTTACTGCCCTTTAGTTGTTGTGGTTATTATTAGAAGTCAGAGGAGAATAGATTGCCAGCTTCAATGTTGGAGGCGTTAATTATTGTCTTATTGAAACTGTGTAATAACTGGAGCGTGCAGAGTCTTATCGCCCCATTTCCAGGAAATATTAAAATACTTGCCAAAGTTTTGGCCATTAGATTGGAATCGGTAATCACTTCTTTGGTTCTTCCCAACAAAAATTCCCAGCCATCAAAATTTGCAGCCATTAATATACGGCGCCTGTTCCGAAATATCCAGGCGACCCAAGATAACACTATCAAAAGCTTTTGCAGCGTCCAAAGAGAATACTGCTCTATTAACTTGGTTAAGTGGTTGTATCTGTGAACCATCCTGGAGAAAATTGGATTTTTTCCCCGTTTTATAAATTGGATTAGACTTATGTACCAGTCCCCGAGGGCGAAAGTTGGGACTCTGATTCGTTTCAGTTGGGGAGGGGCACACCGCAGGATTGCCCGTCTCCCTTCCTCTTTGTTGTGGCGATCAAGCCCTTGGCAGCTAAACGTAAGGGTACCTCTGCTATTATGGGTTCGAGTCATAGAACGGTGGGAGGAAAAGGTGACATTAAATGCGGATGACCTTTTATTCTTCCTTGGGGATACTTGACCTGTGCCATTGCACTATTCATGAGTTTGGGGTGTACTCTGGACTTCCCATAAACTGGGATGTCTGCTCTAATGCCCATTGATCCCCTGCCCAGCTCTCTTCTGGCTGAGTTAGGATGGTGCAGATTTCCTCCCAGTTTTGTTATCTTGGGGTACAGCTCTGTCGCAGAGTTACTGATTTTGTTCCGTTGAATAGGTTAGCAGTTCTCGGTAAATTCAAAATTAAAATTGAGGCCTGGAGCGAGCTTCCATTGGGTTTGGAAGGTAGGGTAAAATTATTGAAGATGGTGTGGATGCCGCAGCTGTTATACATGCTACAGAATGCCCCTGTATGGTTGGCAATTTCCCGGATTCGCGGGATAGATCAGATCTTCAGAGGATTTCTGTGAAGGAGAAATGTCCCTAGTATTAAACTGCTAACCAGGCTGAGGTTTCTGTTAAAATGACCAGGTTGGAATCTGTGGGCTCCTCGAGGAGACTTCTCTCCTTTCTTCATGGCCAGATATTGCGATTTATGCTACCGACCACCTTGGATAGGATTAGAGAAAGGTGGTCACAGGATGTAGGATATTAATACTGAAACCTGGAAGGCGATTTTGGCTGCGGTCCCGAGGCTCCCTCTTAATGTAGCTAATAGGAGATCCCAGTTGTTCTAACTTTACAGGGTAAATCGCGCACCGGAGTTGTTGAGGAAAATGGGGATTCTTGCTGATGCTAAGTGTCCAAGGTGTCCGGCTGAGACAGCAGATTTTTTACACATGGTCTGGAGTTGCCCTGTCATACAGCCATTTTGGTCTCGAGCGTTTTGTTTATTATATACCTTGTTCCAGGTCTCAATTCCTCAGACAGCCATGGTCGGTATTTTGGGTAATGGGTCCAATCTGCCTCCCCCAGCACCTCATCAACTAACCACTCTGTACCAAGCCCGCCAACTAATTGCTGCTCACTGGCTTGATATTGATCCTCCGACATACGTTGAACTAATTAACTATATAAATGGAATCATTTAAATGGAGAAACATATTTATATGAATTGAGGTACTATAAAAAATTTGAAAGGCAATGAAATATATGGTTACTAACGTCTGGACTGGCCTACATAGGTTCTCTTGGAGCCTTCTAATAGCGGTGTCAGGATTTGGGTTATTTCACCACTAGTTGGGATAATGCTCCTTATACACTCGGTTGTGCATCAAGTTATTTCCGTGTCAGCATATATGATTCATGGGTTATTCTCTATTGACAGCCCTGTGTATGTGTATGCGCGTGTGTGTGTGTGTGTGTGTGTGTGTGTGTGTGTTGCTCCTAGTCAAGGGAGGGTTGGGATTTATTTACAGTATTGTCTTTTTGTATTTTTGAAAATGTTCATAAAAAATATTTGATAGAAAAAAAAAAAGTTTATATCACCGCGAAATCTCTGCAAAGTCTACAGACACGCATCTATGGATCATAGCAAACAGATTACCTTGGCCAGGTTCTGCCACAGCTCACACAAGTAATCAAACACCTGAGCATGGATTTCAGGATTGATTATATTATTGACGTCTCCCAGGATTCCTAGCATTCTCCTCCACATAACGGTGGACACGTCAGCATGCCACCCGGTTAGTGTTCCACCTGCCATCACACTGCAGCTTTCTAGTGGGAATTCACAGGTCTCTGTAAAAGAAAGCAGTCCATATATAAGTAGCAGCATAAACGTCCTTACAGTGCACTGCAAATACGTCACTATACTATAGCACTGAATAAACCTATGGCTTAAAGGGGTATTTCCATCTAAAGTGATGGAATATCGCTAGAAGTTGCCATCATTCTAATTGGTGGTGGGTGACCTCTGGGTCGCCCACCAATCCGGAGAATGAAGGGGCCTAAATCAGCGTCAATTTAGCGCTGCATTCCCTTTGCGGTTTTTCCATGCACAGCAGTGCCCCAGGCCGACCCTCTGAAGGGTATTGCAGCACGGCTGAAGTTCCCTGCACAGCCAGGTGGCCAGGAGCACAGTGCTAAATCAGTGCGGCAGCCCCTTCATTCTCAGGATCGGTGGGGGTCCCGGAAAGATAACCTCCACTGATCATAAAGTCATGGCCTATCCTAGGGATATGCCATCAATTTATAAGATGGGATAAACCTTTAAAAGATTTCAAGATAGATCAAGCCTATTCAAACCATTCATGACCAAGGGTCATTGATGCCCCTGTGTCCAGGTCAAATTTTCCATTTCTGATATGCACTTCTTTAAACGATAATATCTTTGCAACCGCTTTGAATATCAAAACTATTTTTACAAGACCTATGAGGCTTTCAATTTCTAGATTAGTTTAATCCCATGTTTTTCATTTTTATTATGAGCAGACAAAATCACTAAAAATCACCCTGGGATGATTTATTCGTTAGGGTTTTTTTTGTCGCAGCCACCTGAAAATACCATAGTGACACAACACCACTGTAGATAGTGCCACATTGCCCACTGAAGATAGTGCCACAGTGCCAAAGCCCACATAGATAGTGCTCACTGTAAATAGTGCCACAGTGCCCAAATTTCCTACTGTAGATTGTGCCCAGATAGTGCCACAGTACCCATGTAGATAGCGCCAGTGTCCCCTGTAGGTAGTGCCCATATAGTGCCACACCCCCTGTATATAGCACCCCCTGTAGACAGCGCCACTCCCCCTGTAGATAGCGCCACTCCCCCTGTAGATAGCACCACTCCCCCGGTATGTATCAGCACCCCCCCCCACTAATTGGCACCCCCTTCCTGTAAATAGCATCACTGTAGCTCCCTGTAGGAGCGGAATCCATCTGACCGGGGACTCCGCTACTGGAGGAGCCCCTGGCGTCACTATCCATATATGGACAATGATGTCAGAGGCTACTCTAAAAGCGGAATCCCCTGCCTCAGCAGCGCTGTGGCAGGGGATTCCGCTCCATGAGTAGCCTCTGATGTCACTGTCCATATATGGCTAGTGACGCTAGGGGCTTCTCCATTAGCGGAATCCTCGGTACAGAGCGATTTGACACCAGGGATTCCGCTCTTAGTGGGAGTTTATGTGGCGCTATTTACAGCGGGGATGGAGAGACGTTGGGGTCTCCCTCTAGGAGGGTCTCTCTGGCCGGGGATTCCGCTCCTAGAGGGAGCTTAGGTAGCGCTACCTGCAGGGGGTTTTGCGCTATCTACAGGGGGTTATGGGTGGCACTATCTACAGTATGGGGTGTAGTCCAAGGCTCTTAAAACCCCAGCAGACATGAGTGTGCAGCGCTGCTCACGCTGAAGCAGCACTGCACTCTTTAAACCCCGTACAAGGCTGTCAACGTTTATACACAGGGCATCGGCAGTTGGAACGGTCGTGAAGGGCTTAATGCATAATGAGAAGCTATACAATCTTTCTAACAATGTGGAGTAGAAAGGTTAATAAATTCAACCCAGTTTTCGGACGTTGAACAGTTGCAAAAAGGCCCATAGGTTGCAATTTTCGGTGACTATTTAACTATATTCCACTTGAGACAAACAGCTTAGACTTCTTTTCCTTTGTTATTAGAACTTAAAGAAGCACTCCCATGAAACCTTGTATTGCTTTGCCCGTTTGTAATGGCCATCTTGTACATGTATTTGCTATTTATTGGCTTATTTATTTAGTCTAGTTTTCACAACACCATCTCCCCCGTGCGGCCATGAGTTCTTTAATCTGGCTGGACGATTCAGACAGCGTCTTGTGTGTGGCCCGGAAGTCAGTTTCTCTATGTAAGTCTATGAGACTCAGAATGTGCGAGTCTCAGACGCACATTCAGGTGAAGTCTCACAGTAAAAATCTACATGGATGAATCTCTAAAGTAACTGCTGGCCATTAGTGCACAACAGCCCCTGCCGCTGGTAACAGGTAGCCAAATGTACAGGACAAGAGAGCAATATGTGGCTTCATGGGGATCACCGCTCTAATCTAATAGCAAGTGACTTCATAACTGTAGTGACAGTGACACCTACAGGAAAAAAAACGAATTACAGTGAACAGCCAATGTTTTGAATCTGAATTTGGTGAGGTTACAAAATTATACAAAACTTTTGCCCTGCATTGTAACTTTCTTATCCTACAAAAACAAAAAAACATTCGCATTATCTTAAAAGAAAGCGTAATAAAAGTCTAAACAATCAAAAATCATGAAAATAAAATGTAATATTTAATTTACCTATATCATCTGGTGTCTGTAAAACTGAATGTTGAAGCTTTTCATGCAGTTCTGTTTGATCAGATGTAAAAGCAGCAGGGGATGGCGTTTGGGAGCGCGAGCCATGAGCCGATATGGCAGGAGATGCATTTTCAGAGCCTGAGACAGCATTAAAAAACAGTTGAACAAGTGTTTTTGTGTAAATTATTTATTAGCGGATAAAAGGGTCTCTCCACTCTGGATCCCGCTCTATGACGTCCATATGCCTTCATAGGGCGTATGGACAGGGGTCGTCTACAATAGGTACCAATGTAACTATATGGTACGGTTACATAAATAGGCGTATTTTCCCTGATGTTCTGTATGACTAGCGAGGTTCAATGACCGTCTCATGAAATTAATGGCCGGCTAAACGCCATAGGACTAAAGTACATCGGAACGATTCTCCAAATCTCACCCAACGTACTCTAAGAAGTTACAAATATTAAAGTGCAACAAATAAAGAAATGGAAACTGTATAGGGAAATGTTGAGTGATGAGAGTAGGATTGTCAAAGTGGTAACTCAGCTACTAAGGCCTTGTTCACACGGCGCTTAAAAAAACAAAACCCGACATGTCAAAAATGCTAGCGTCTTTTTTTTTTTTTTTAAGCGCTTTTTAAAATGACAGGCGTTTGACACGTTTTGTGCGCACTTTCGGCGCGTACTTAGGACTCCCATTGACTATGGGACTTAGGCGCGTTGCCGACACTATTTTTTTATGTGACGTGTTTTTTAAATGGGGGTGTAAAAAAACGTATTGCATGCAGGAATCTTAAATAATTTGTTTTGTGACGCGTTTTTTGCGCCGAAGAGCACGTCAAATATACTCCGTGTGAACAGGGCCTAATAGTTTGTCAGCTACTACTTAACCCCTTAATGACCAGCCTATTTTAAACCTTAATGACCAAGCCATTTTTTACGTTTTTCCATCGTCGCATTCCAAGAGCTATAACTCTTTTATTTTTGCGTCGACATAGCTGTATAAGGTCTTGTTTTTTGCGGGACAAGTTGTATTTTTTAATAGCACCATTTTGGGGGACATATTATTTATTGATTAACTTTTATTAACTTTTTTTTTGGTGGGGGGGGAATAGAAAAAACCCTGAAATTTCGCCATTCTTTTTCGCGTCTTAAATCTACGCCGTTTACCGTGTTATATAAATAACACAATAACTTTATTCAGCGGGTTGTTACGATTGCAACGATACCAAATTTGTATAGTTTTTGTATGTACACAGTAAAAACGCTTTTTTTTCAAAATCATTTGTTTTTGTGTCTCCATATTTGAAGAGCCGTAACGTTTTTATTGTTCCGCCGATGCAGTTGTATCAGGGCTTTTTTTTTGCGGGAAGACTTGTCGTTTTTATTGGTACCATTTTGGAGTAGATGCGTCTTTTTGATCACTTTTTATAACATTTTTTTGAAGTCAGGATTCACAGAAAACAGCAATTTTTCCATAGTTTTTTTATTACATTTTTTATGGAGTTCACCGTGCGGGTTAAATAATGTAATACATTTATAGTCGGGGTCGTTACGGACGCGGCGATACCAAATATGCATAACTTTTTTAATTTATTTTGGTTTTTTAATAGTAAAGCATTTTGTAAGGGGAAAAAGTGGGTTTTTCATATTTTTTTTAAATTAACTTTATGAAACTTTTTTTTTTACTTTTTTACTAGTCCCACTAGGGGACTATAATATGCGATTCTCCGATCGCTATTATAATACACTGCAATACTTTTGTATTGCAGTGTATTACTGCCTGTCCGTTTAAAACAGACAGGCATCTGCTAGGTCATGCCTCCGGCATGATCTAGCAGGCATTCGCTCCAGGCAGACCTGGGGGCCTTTATTAGGCCCCCGGCTGCCATTGGAGACACAGACACTCGGCGATCGTATCGCCGGGTGTCGGTGGGGGAGAGAGGGAGCTCCCTCCCTCTCTCCAAAACCACTCAGATGCGGCGCACGCTATTGCGCACTGCATCTGAAGGGTTAAACGGGTGAGATCGATACGAATATCGATCTCACCCGGCAGAGCAGGGACGTCCCCAGCCCTCAGCTGCCTCTAGCAGCTGAGAGCAGGGAGATTTGACGCTCCCTGCTCTGTTTACTTTATCCTGATGCAGTGCCGTAAAAAGGCACATGCATCAGAATAAAGCCCGTTAGTGGCCGCCGTTAAAAGGCGTATTGGCGGTCACTAACGGGTTAAAACCGTTCTTTACGGGATTATAGAAAAGGCTAAAAGACGCCAACACGTAGTGCTCCAATTCATTACTATATATTCCCTTAACACTCGGTCCCACTATTCTCATGGACGGCAGCTGCAAGATGGTCACAATTCATTTCAATGTGCCCCCTGCAGGATAGATCGGCTAGGATTGCTGAAAGTAATATAGCGAGCAAAGAAAAAGGATATGTTTTATAGGAACGGATCCTATCCATGCAGAGCAGACAAGGCCCCTAACAATTCAATCAGTGCAAAAGGGCATGAGCGACCCATCACGGCAATATGGGAATACCTGCGGTAAGCGGCACGTCCGCACACAGGGCCTGTTGGTTAAGACTGCTGGTTTCAGAGTCAATATGGAGAGTAGTCAGGCTCACAACCTCTGGTTCTTCTGTGCTCAGCTGTAGAGATCCTGCATCCGTCTCTGTGGTGAGAGGAACCGCTGAATCATTGCCAAATGGGAAACCAGCTAAAAAAAAAAATAATTAAAAAAATGTATCATCTGGTACCGGCATATGATCGTAGCCTATTATATAGTACGATGTCCTCACATACTAAGGTGATCAATGATATTCCGTATTATATTTGTATGAAAAACCACGATCTCCATAGTAACAGTTAGTAAGGGGGAAAATAGACCCATGTCCGTCAAGTTCAACCTATTATACCGGTGTTTCATCGTACAAACATTACAATACAATGCACTTTATTTCTATAAAGGATAATGTAGCACCGTGAATTACAGCAATGGTGCATGACCAGATCAATGAGCACAAACATATTCATTTAATGCACTGACACAGGAAACTACAATCTGCAACATTTAAAGGGTTTGCCCGGGATTAAAAAAAAAAGATGGCTGCCCTCTTCCACTTCTTTACATTGCATGTGTGTGGTATTGCAGCTGTTCACTTTAAAAAGGAGCTTAGCCTCTGTTCACATCAGCGCTGGAGGCTCCGTTAGCGGCTTCAGTCACAGATCCAGTGTGAAATGCTGGACACAAAATCACAGAATGCATCGTAACGTTGTCTGGTAAAACGACGGACGAGATTAAAGAAAACCAGACCAACCAATGAAAGTCAATGGGTTTCGTCGGGCACCGTTGGGGTCCATCATGCAACAGATTCGGCACTTTAATTTTTTTTGTTCTGCTCCTATGATGGAACAGATCAATGGAAATACAGCTGCAGATGTGAACAAAGTCTAAAGGGGGTTTTACACTGGCCGATTATCGTGCAGACTAGCGTTCATAGAACGCTCGTTGCCAATAATTGCCCTGTAAACAGGGCAGTGATCAGCAGATGAACGAGCAAACGCTCAATCATCTGCGGATCGTACGTGTGGAAACAGGGAGATGCGCTGCAGACATGATAATGTATGAGGACGAGTGCTCGGAGTAACGACCGCGCGTGTGTGTGTCCTGATCCCTTCAAGTGCTGCTAACTGGCTGACAGTGATCATGTGACAAATCACGTGACTTAAGAGAACCAAGAAGTGCTTTCTTTTCAGCCCTCGTTTAACATTTTGGGGCAAGGGCTGCTTATAGAAGCGGTCTGGTTTCAGCAAATTAAATTAATTTTTTTTGTATAATTAAAAGTTAAACAATTTACAATATACTTTCTGTATTAATTCCTCACCGTTTTCAAGATCTCTGCTTGTTGTTATTCAGTATGAACATTCATTGTTTACTTCCAGTGGATATAATTCTGTCCATGGTCATGTGATAGACCCACAGGTGCTGGACCGTTAGAAGACACAGCTGATACACATACTGTAACGAGCCCTGCACCTGTGTGTCCATCACACGACCATGGACAGGATTTTATCCATTGGAAATAAACAATGATTGTTCCTACTGTATGGCAGCAAGCGGAGATCTTAAAAACCATAAAGAATGAATATAGAAAGTAATTTAGAAAATGGTATAAATTTTAATTCGCTAAAATTGGGATACCCTTTTAATTGTTGCAATTACCTTTTTCTAATGGAGTGGGTCTAACACACAGATGGCTTTCAAATGTAGGAAGTGTCACCTCACTTTAAATCATCACAGAAGGGGGAACCATCTAAATTATTTTTGTCCACTGGCTGTGTCAAATAATGGGGCTAAGCTGCAATACCAGAGCCAACCTACGGACAAGAGCAACGCCGTTTCTGGAAGAATACAGACGCGTTTTTCTTAAACCCAGCTTTTTAATTTTTATCTATTCGTACCCACCTTCAAATTTCTTCCCATCATACTGAAAGGCATTGAAAGAGTCGGAGTGGCTGTCTGAGCTTAGGAGGTCACTGCTTGCAGCACTCGCTGGAGAGGTCCACTCAGATGGGACACCTGGATCATCGGCAGGGCGCATTTGGCTATGTTTGTTTAGCAGGTCTGGCAAATCTTTGGGAACCTCTAGACTACCGGGGCTGCTACCTCTTCTTTTCAAATTCTGGAAGACATGGAGAAAAACAACTGGTTAGCAGCTAAAAACTTACGTAGATAGTGACTTTGTACGAGCTGCTGGTGCTTCAATGCGAGAGAAGTTATTTTTATTTAAAAAAAAACACATTAAAAGCTTACCGGTACTGTGCCCGACCTCAGCCTTTCGGCTATGAATTCATCCATTAGATCTGGGATGTTGGAGCTGGAGTTGAGATCACTGTTTAAGGAACTTATCTGGGGAGCTAAATCTTCTTTGGTGGCTACAAAATAAGAATAATACAAGAAAACCATTCATTTTGTATTTTAGAGTCCCAACACAACAGACAAGCAAGGATCTATTGGGGCGGATAGGGAATTAGACTGGTGAGGGTTGCGGCATGCAATAGGGGTGACACTATGTTTTACAGCGGACAGTGTGTTCGGGATTAGTAATTTCTGAAACTTTTCGCAAAGTTTCATCAATAAGCAGTTAGTGAAATCTGGGTGGAATTCTAAAAGCAAGGTCATTGAAGCAGAGCTGGCAGGTTATAGGAAGAGGAAAGGACCACTTCAAATTAAAAAAGTTCTGATCTTTTGCCGGATTTCACAATTGGTCCTCCATAGCCCAGGGCTACTTTATGGAGGTTCAAATCCTGGATCTTTACATAACAAAACAAAATATTATTAAAAAACAATTGTAAAAAGAGAAACAACTCCGGACAAAGTGAGTATCATCCTCATCTGAGAAAGCCATTGTGTAGTGGCCCTATTTTCTTATGTACACCTACAGCCAAACCAATAAGACCCATTCGGCAGCTTGAACAGATTGTTGTGCGCTTCATTGCGTTTTTTTCATTTACAAACTAACAGGGATTGTGGGAATCCAATCATATGGCCCATGTTCACAACCATTATAGAACAAGACCGTAATTGTGGATCAAAGAACGGACCCATTCATTTCTATCGCCCAAAGACACCTTCCCGTACATTTACAAGGTGTCCGGGCCGTAGAAAACTACGAATATGCCTAAGGCACAATGAAACCCGGTTTCCCAACTACTCGAATTATGGAATAAGGAAATAAAATATAACTTTTAATAATACAAGTTTAAAATGTCCAAGAGAGAGACATATAACATGTAAAGTAAATCAAATTTAGCCAAGGTAGGCTAGCACAACATATCGAGTACGTTGCAATAACATATGAATGGATGTTTGTGGTGACTGAATGCAATTGCTTCGGCCAGCAGCTGCAGACTGCTGAACCAGCCACTAGATCACGACTGAATTTCAGTAGCAGTGCTAGCCTAACAATGATATTAAAACCACGACAGCCCCCCTCCGACATGTTTCGCTACAAACGTAGCGTCCCCAGGGGATTAAATGGGACTATTGACCGCACGCTCGAGTTTCCCTTCCTTTTCGACCTTTTGAACACCCGAGGTCTTAAACTTATATTATTAAAAGTTATATTTTATTTCATCATTTGAGTAGTTGGGAATCGGGGTTTCATTGTGCCTTAGGCATATTAGTAGTTTTCTGATTTATTCATATACCCGCCAACTACCAGGGTCTCTTTAGTTTTACATCGGGCCGTAGAAATGACCCACAAAAAATAGGATATGTCCTATTTTTTTATTTTATGGACAGTGCTCCCATACTTTATAATGGGAGCGCGGGCCGCAAATGCGGATGACTCGTATCACGTCTCTTGTTTTATAGGACATAGGGGGTATTGACCGCACTCCACAAAAACACACCATATCATCCACAAAAACGTAAGTGTAATCTCCAGCATTTTTCTATTATTTTCCAGTTCTCTAAATGCAGCCAGCAATGTAAACAATACCTACCGTGATTCTAGTCATGTCTAGGTCCCAGGGGGATGTATACAGCTAGATTGTAATCCCCCTGCTCCCCCCCCAAATAAAAAAAGAAATCAACATCTGCCCGCTTATTAAGCTTTACTATTTGTATAATCCTACATTTCCTATAGACTGGAAGAGACCTTATACTCACATGTAAATATATAGATTTATTATGACTAGAAGTGAAGCTTCTGCCCCTGGACGTAACCATGACAACCAGCATGAAAGCATTCACTGTTGGTGGCTGCATTTAGAGAAATTAAATTAAATGCAAAATACTAATAAGCCTTTAATTACATTCCGGTTTATTTCTAAAAAGTATAGAACCCAATTATTATAGGACGACATAAGCTCTTGCTATAATAAATTATATGTATATTTTTCCTTTTTCTTTACAGGGCTATGTAATATTTGGTAAGTACATGTATTTTTTATGAGATTTACCATTAGACTTTTACCATTGATCTGCATGTCAAAATTATAATTATATTATCAGTGTGATCTGCACCCCAACACACAGATTAAAGAGAGGAGTAGATGGGTGTCTGTCCGCGCATCTGTCTGTACCAGGAGCTCTTCCGCTCTTCTGACCTCAAGCACAGGAATAGGAAGTTACATACGAGCGGTCATGATGAGATCAGCACTGTGGAGGAGGGGCGGATTCAGTGGCTGCTGTTTGGGGTGGTGGCCACTGTAGCTGGCACTGTCTGACACACTATATGGGGGCCTCGTACCTGACACTCTATGTAGGGCATTGTAGCTGGCACTGTTATAGACACTTTAGTGACAGAGGGTCAGCAGCAGGTGCAAGGAATAATGTACCCCCTACTCTTAAATAAAGGGGTTGTCCACTTTCAGCAAATTTATGTTATTTATTGTGTAATTAAATGTTATAGAAAGTTACCAAATATATTTTCTGCATTAATTCCTCACGGTTTTGATCAGTGCTTGTTGTTATCCATTGGGAATAATCATTGTTTACTTCCGGTAGATATAATTCTGTCCATGGTCATGTGATGAACACAGGTGCTGGGATCGTTAGAAGACACAGCTCTGATGCACATAGTGTAACTAACGAGCCGTGCACCTGTGTGTCCATCACATGACCATGGACAGAATTATATCCACTGGAAGAAAACAATGAGCGTTCCCACTGAATAACAACAAGCAGAGATACAGAAAGTATATGGAAAAATTGTATAACTTTCATTATACAAAATTTTTTTATTCATTTGCTGAAACCAGGCAACCCCTTTAAAGGATATAAGGAGTCACTTCAGAGTTCCTTGACCTGTAGAACAGGACTTGACCTGCAGCTTTTGTACGGTCACAAAACTCCTCAGGGATTTCTAATATCCCTTTTCACCCAGGAAAGCAATTTACAGGTAGTCCATTTCTTAAAATAAAGCAGATACCAGATTCAATTCTCCCAGATACCAGCATTTCAACAAAGACACACAAACTCTGTTACGACAAGGCACACTCAAAGCAAATGCTAGCAAAACACGGACGTGAGCGTCAATTTACAGTGCACACTGCTTCAGCGCCAAGATCTTGCAAATTAATACGTGACAAGTGTGATGATGATGAAGATGACGACGACAATATGACGTCAGTGAAAATGTAACACGTACCGGTTGTTTCTGAAAACTTTCGTCATCATACGTAAGGATACTAAATCTGGCTGAAAATATCCGCAAGTTGCTTGGCTTGCAGTCATCACTCTGATCCCCCATCAACGTGCAAAAGACCCCCAACATGGCTGGAACGTCTTCTCAGCTAAGAACATTAGTGAATGGAAGTGGATGTGATGCTTGCATAGAAATATAAGAATAGAGCCCATTAAATAGAACTTTCTTAAATAAAAGGGCACCTATTTTAATGAAAATAGAAGGGAAGGTGCGCATTTCCTGATCAATACTAGTTATCGTACATGAACAACGTCACCTCAAATCCCAGATACTGTAGGCAAGAGAGGTATGGGATGCTTCTTTGCAGGCACCATAAGACACTTGGGGGGGGGATGTAGGACGGGCTTTATGCCGGTTTTCTGGCTTTAAAAAGTTGCAAATTAAAATAAGTAGTCTGTGTTGGCGACACATTTACTATAATTTACGTTAGAAATTGGCATAAAGTCTAGTAAAAACCTACACCAGCTCACAGCTGCGTAGATTTCCCTTTCTGGTGCGCGGACAGAAGACGCGACAAGGTTAAGTGGCGCGCATCTCTTAATAAATTGGCCGGATCTTACTACTGCGTGCTCCATACAAAGTAAACCTGTCCTAGTTTGTGGGATAAAGAGTTTATTATGCTGGTTCCTGGCCTGCTGGGCTCTAAATCAGATCCACATTGTTCCTGCCGTACCTCAAAGGAAGGAGACGTTCCAGCATGTTGGAAAATCTTATGCAAAATCTGAGGCTTCTCAATAAAGGAACAGTCCAGTCATCTGCCAATAAAGCTAATCATAAAACTCATGAAGCTTACAAACAGATTTTCTTTCAATTCATCTCCATTTTAAAAATCTCTGCTTGCAGTCAGTGAATGAAAATTTTCTTTTTGTTAATTTCACATATTTTAGAGTTTGTTGTTAGGTAAGAACTATCAGTCTGGACTTCCTTCCAGTAAAGAAATGCGGTGTTTAAAATCACAAAGGGTTTGACCCAAATTTCAACGCAGATTCCACGATTAAATCCACATCAAATCCGATGACAATCCGCACGCTATGTATGTGAATAGTGTTTCCGTAACCCCCGTTCACAAGCAGTGGAAAATTTCCATGTGGATTTTGGGGCTGCGGCAGAAATAAGGCGCATGTCACTTATTTTGGGTGGAAATGCAGAAGATTAGCCAAAGAGTAGAAGCAAATCCACAAAAAAAAAATAAAAAAAATAAATCGAGGCTCAGTCTCCGATTTCTGCCACGCAAATATTTACGTAGAATTTAAGTCCGACGTGTAAACATAGCCATTTTGGGGTAGATTTACTGGCTAATAGGTTTTTATAAGGAAAAGGGTCTAGCAAGATGCGATAAATTTATCATACAGCGTGCTACACTTTAATAAATTTGGCGCATTTTTTGACTGCCATGTCAAGTTTACGATGTGTATAACTTAGACAGTATTAGTAAAACTGCCCCATGGTGCCAAACAGCAGCAATGTGACCAGCAGTAGTCAGGACAGGCTTGCAGTCTCTGAATATTACAAAGAATGTTTCCATTCACAGCCAGCGGAGATCCTAAAAACAGGGAGGGAAATTAACAAAATGTATATTAGAAATCTGCACAACTTTCTCTTCTATAATAGTTGAGCTGTATTCACATTGGACTGGACAACCCTTATAAGAGAAGCTTTCAACCTCCGTCATATTGTAGCCCAATCGTGTCGGGATTAAAAATGGAATGGCCAATTCACAGCTCATGGCACTGATGTAACGTATTTGTAGGGTGAGAGCATACCTACTGGCAACATTGCAACTTTACAGATATTTTATTACATTACAGGGTACTTGCACCAGATTATATTTAATCTTGTATACTGTATACAGTGCTTAAGTAACAAAATACCCAGTAGCGTTGGCATAGAGGACCCGTCAGCTCTCCTGACATGTCCGTTTTAGTTAATACTTGCATTGACCATAAAATAATTCTGGAACAGCTTTTCTTAGAACTCAGCATTGTGCCGTTCCTCTGTTATTCCTCCTGGAAGAGAATAAATAAACTGACACCTGGGTGTTTCCATTGCCCTTGTCAATAAAGTGTGTCCCTATACAGTCTTGACACGGTCAGCACTGATTGAGTGCGTAAGGACACATCCTATTAATAAAAGAAAAGGTAATACCTGGTTGTAAATTTATTCATACATTTCCAGGAGGAATAACAGTGGAACGACACAATGCAGAGTTCTAATAAAAGATCCTTCAGCATAGTTATTTCATGAAGAATACAAGTATTTACTAACAGACATGTCAGGAGAGGCGACAGGTGCCCTTTAAAGTAAGTATTGTAATTTGTATGCATCATTAAGGAATTATTATGCTCCATTAAGTCTGTCTCGCTGGACATGATGTTTTGTAACAATTCTGGCGCATAAAGTGAAGTGGCTTTTAACATATAAATCAACTATATTATTAGTCCTGATATACAAGAATTCTTGAATTGCAGTTATCCCTATTTGAACAGCAGAACTTGTGAAAGCATGAATTACAAACATTGTAAAACAAGGCACTAAACAAATAACATGTTGCAACAAAGTAGTCACGGGTATGTTCACCTTGGAGCACTATTTTACAGTTTATATGTACATAAAAAAATTGTAAATGCTTTATAAATTAATTGCATTACTTATTGCTAGTTGGTCCTGCGTCCAGACTGTATTGTAGCTCAGAGCTGAATTCATAGTTCTGCTGGTTGTTATTTGAAACAGACCACAAGCTTAAAGACTATGGGAAATGTTATGTAATGTATGTATCTAATGATAATAAGCACTTATATTTCATCACTATTAGGTTTTGTCCTTATGTAACAGAATTGCTGTGTATTTTCCGTCCGGAATTGCGGACAAAAAATATGCAGAATACAGTAGTCGCCAAGTGAGTGAGAGTTAACAAATCCCATCCACACGCTGCGTAACATTTCCAAACAGAAGTTGACCTGCGGTGCGTATTTTTCGTTCTGCGTCAATTCCTGCTGCGGAAAGTGGACGAAATTGCGGCGTTTTTCAGTGGAGAATTCACCGTCTCCCAGCATTGAAAAAAACGCAGCAAAATGCGCAGCATATTCTGCAGTAAAAAAAAAACGCAGGAAATGGTGTCGTTTTTGCGCAGCGGAATTTCTGCTACTTCCTGCAGAATTGCTGCAGAAAATTTGTGCAGCAATTCTGTTACGTGTGGACAAACCCTTAGGGTTGGATGAGTAGTCAGAGGCACACAGGAGCCGCTGTCAGCCGAGCCGTCAGTCCAGCTCACTGACTGATTCGGCTTTCAGCAGCATTTATGTAAAGTGGATACATAGAAGCTGAGGGCTGAAATGAAGAAACGTTTTTGATGAAGGTTTATTAAAAAAAAAAGTGCTTATTAGTTGCCAAAAACATACATTACATAAAAGAAAAAAAAAAAAAAGAAACGGCACCAAAGGTTTCCATAGCCTTTAACTTTCGACACACCCGGACCAGCTTCATTATAGTAGTAAGTTTTCCCATTTCGAATTGCAGTATAATGCCTGGAATAATAGGGATCCCTGCCAGGATGGACCAGCAAGGAATTCTGGGAAATTTCAGCTGAATTCTAAATGCAGCTATGAACTAGAATACAAGCTGTAGCCGAAGATCAGTACAAAGTAATGCAATGTTTTTCCAAAGTCACTCAATAATTTGTAAAGCAGATTAATTTTATATATAAAACTGCAAATGAGTGTTTAGTGGTGGACATGACCTAGGCGCCTGTTCACATATAGCCATCTAAGTACGTTACGCAGGCTGTGCACATGATCATATGGATCACATTCAGAAAGCACTGATGAAAAAAAAACAGGCATCAGGATCGTTATTCATAAAAGCCGACTATAGACATATGGCAATAAAAAGAGAACGATGACGTTCTTTCAGCCAACAATCAATGGTCCTCCAAATACATACACAATAGGGTGGATCAAAAGTCCAAGTAGTGGACCGGCTGTCAAAGATCTCCGGTGTGTCACAGGCGTAAACCAAATGTAAGAGGACAGGGATCTTATAGTGGGAGACAGCAACTTTCAGCACTCCAGCTGTTGTAAAACTACAACTCCCAGAATGCATTGACAGTCAAAGGCTTTATTATTCCAGCCAAAACCTGTCAGTGCATGTTGGGAATTGTAGTCTTACCACAGCTGGAGTGCCGAAGGCTGTTGACCCCTGTCCTACAGGAATGAAGTGGGTGAAATCCGCAGCTAGTTTAGAAGTTAATGGGGTAATGCGGTTCTTTTTTCTAGGATTAAAAGTCATGCAATTTTCCATTATACTTTCTGTATCAATTCCTCACGTCTATTAAGATCTCTGCTTGCCGTTATTTAATAGGAACCTTCATTGCTTGCGTCCAATGGATACAAATCTTCCCTGGTCACGTGATGATCAGACAGGTGCATGGCTCGTTACAAGACACCGCTCTAAAAACTGGACTGGAACTGTAATCAGTCCTGCACCTGTGTGTCCATTAGACGACTAAGGGAGATGGTTATCCCTTGGAAGTGAGCGATAACGGTTTCTGTTACAGGACAGCAAGCAGAGATCTTGAAAAGCCTAAGGGCTTGAAACAGAAAGTATATCAGAAAAATGCAGAATTTCTAATTATACAACGGATAACCTTTTGTGAATACCGCAATTCCCCATTAATGATCCTGATGCCTGGTCTATCTTCAGGGTGCGGACATTGTGATATACCTGCATCGTGCACTTCAGGGGCCATAACTGGACAGGTTGAAATAGCTGTTAAATACATGAATGAAAAGACTCCCCATTCATTGTGTTCTCAAGTAGTAGTAACGTGTAACAAAACAAAACGACACGACTGCAGGACAAAACACTTAACAGAAGTGATCCCTGGCTATCGAGTAACCAAACCGTAATAGCCAGGAAATAACAGGTGTATTAGTAAAGAAAGCAGAGTTGCTGAAAAAGGTAGGGGAGGTAAAACACTTTCCGAAAGGTTAGATCAGCCACAAGGGAGTAACATGCAAAGATCCCAGAGAGGGTGTCAACGAGCCATGGGTGAGGTGTAAGCGGCAAGTCATCCCAAAAGAAGCTCCTGATTGCTGGCAGCTGGGGGGGGGTTTTCGTCTGCAATACAAAGCCAAACGGGTGCTGCATCGCTGCGTGCGCTCTGGGAACGCTGCCCATGGCTGAAGGATCTCACCTGCTGCCTTCCTTCCAAAATAGCCCATTACATGACCGTACAGGTCCTTCAGTGGAGCCTCGGCTGCCATCTTTTGCTGCTTCTGCAGGGACACGCCGGCCTTAGGTTTTGAGAGAGCATGAACAACAGATTTATATACGCCTCCTAAAGACGCGTGAGAAGAGGCTCTCTCTTGACTGCTAGACCGGGGCCTGGTGCGGCTCGATTCCTTATGCACTTGTGAGGGAGGGTAGGGAACATCAATTTGGTCAATACTTGACTGGCTAACTCCTGACGCTACTCTTACCGCACCCATAGCAGCATATGCCGTGGGCTTTCCTGTATCTACCACAATGGAGGAGTTTGAACTCAAACCACTTAACTTCCGTAGCCTGGCTTTCCAAGGGGCATCTTTGTTCTCCATGGAATTGTAGAAAAGCACAGCCTCCGTTGAAGGGCGGAAGGAGACCTGTACGTTGTTGCGTTTCCGGCGCATTCCTTTGGCCTTGTGCGTCACAGACTCACTCAAGTTCTTTACGTTGCCCCCATGTTCACCGCCAGATGATTGAGGCGGCTGAGAAGATTGCAGTTCAGGAACCTCATCTTCCTCTGCTGCAGCTTGTCTAAACAGCCCTTTCTTCCGGTCGCCTTGCTCCAGGACCGTTTTATATTCATTTAACTCTCCATCGGCCTGTATCCTCACATGAACATCCCTTGACCTACCAGGTACCTTCAATCCCCCAGGTTTCCTAGCTATATGCACTTCTAAACCTGAACTACTCTCCGCCTGTTGTAGAAACAATTGTGTGTGAAGGTGCCCATCGGACAACACTGTATGCCCCTCTCCTTTAGTGAACAACTCGGAATCCTCAAGGTGTTCGGTTTTGTGATCCACCAAAGTAGACCCGACCGTGCTTTGATCCATCCCATTGCCTTGCTCTTTTAAATACCCCCTTAAACAAAGCATAATGTCTCCCCCCTCTAACTCCTCATACCAGCCCTGATCAATTTCAGCATCTGTCAATTTAGCGGAGCCCGTCAATTGGCAAAGGTGATCATATATACTGCCATCCGCCTGTGTTAGGGATGCTTCCTGACCGTGTGTGTTAGCACAAGGGGGGTCCAAAGTCTGGGGGGAAAGATGGTCTGCAACTGGCACTGCACCTTTGACTCTCTCAGCTGCAATGGGCCCCAGGATGTCAGACGTGCTGCTGCTGCGCGGTAAAGTTGAGGTTTCCTCATTGGCTCCTCCAAATGTCTCCGTAGGGGTCTCTTCGCTCTGCGAATAATGCCTCACTCGAGGTACACGTGGGTGGACAGGGGCATCCTCCATTTCTGTCAAACAGAAGAGGAAAAACAATACTGTAAGTTGTGTTCATTTACATAAGCAAGTTGAAAACATTCATTATGTTCATAAGATCTTGAAGTTGTGTAGAAAGAAGTCAACGTCATAAAGGATTGTCATGATAAAACAGTGACATCCATGTGTTCCTGGTAAAACACAAAAAAAATAGACCACCCAAGTTTCTCTGCTTCTTTCTACACAGGCAATCAATACATTTCATTGCAGGCACAGGATTCTGGAAGATAAGGGTTAACTATCAGGAATCGGGGGGCATAACGTTAGTATGAGGGTTGATATAAATATATATGTCAGCATGCAAGGGGGGGGGGCAAATCTAATGCAAACACCTTAACACGGCTAGTAACTATTGGGGTTAATGGTTTGGTCTCAAAACTCTTCCGCATCAACTCCATGGAAGGGATACATACTGGGCGCTATATGGAAATATATCCCCTGCATATCACAGACCGTCCAACCCACCCGGCAAGCAGCACAGGTAATAAAAGAAGCAAAAATCAGTCTACCTGCGGTATGCACCTTAAAAACGGATGCTGGGGACAAAAATTTTAAAAGATAATATAATAACCTGTGATTTTTTATTTTTTTTTACGAATTAAACCAACATGCTTAAAACGTTTTATTGACGTGATTATGGGGGCAGTTCAGAGATTGCTTTACAGCAGCCACGTGGACATGGGAAACCGGTCAGAAAAAAACAAACCTATTCACTTCTATGTGAGAGTGTTGTGGGCATGCTCTGTGACGTGTGCAGTGAGAAAACGGCAAGATTTCAGAATATATATATATATATCTGAATAATTTATTTATTATGTATTTATTTTTTAATCCCAACATCGTGAAACTATCGTTCCTCAACTTAAAGGAAGTCTGTGTCCCCCCCCCCCCTCCCAAACTGCTTACACCGCTAGATATGTATGGGGGGAAACAGTGGCAGCATGCTTCTGTTACATTGTCACGACTCCCTCTACATACAGCTATGTATTACTAGTTCTTTAATACAAGAAAACATGTCAATTGACTTCCTAAGTGTTTGGTGGCTGCTACACTAAGAAAAGCAGTGGTGATGACGGGAGTGCTAAACATTTTAGAAAACAATTTTTTACAAAATATCCTCTAGGGTGCTTGTACACTCTGCGGCCGTGCTGCGGTAGGGTGCGAATTGCCACGGTTTTGAGATGCGGTTTCCGGCCATGCAGCGTGTACAGGTAAAGCACGTTGAAATCAAGTGCTTCACTTACAAGTCGAGCGGCTGAAGACCGCATCACAAAGCCGCAGCAAGTCGCAGTAAAACAGCAGCGTGTACGGGCAGCCTAAATGCTGCTGTTGGGAGACAGGTGTACATTATAAAGAGGTAACAAGGGTCTTCTCTAATTGGGCAGCCAGTGGTGCAGTTGGAGTAGAGTCCTGTCTGCCAGCAGCCCTTCTCCAACTGCACTGCAGTGCCCAATTCTGTAGGGCAGTGGGGGCACCACACAGGACCCATGAACTTTACATTTTGAGAAGCTTTACAGAGAATGTGCCTAATAATTTAACTTTTTAGGGGCATCATGTAAAGGGGACTGATGCACTTTAATGCAAATCTTTCTCAAGTTGTTCAAACTTTAAAAACCGCATAATAATAAATTAACAAGATCACTTGACTGTGACACAATAAGTTCAATGCTGCCGTCCTGTAACCCCTGGCGACAGACCTTGAGCGCACATGGAAAAGGCATGAATACAAGGTTAGAGCATATCCAGTTCATAAATACAGAGTTACACAAAATATGGCAAGTTAGTGCAGAAACAGCATTTATATAGTGCATCGATCATATCAGACAGTCTCAAAATTGTAGAAAATAAAAGTTTGCCAATGTAGTCCAGATATCTTACCTCATGCAAATAGCAGAATTTTAAAGGGAGACGGTCATCACATTTTCGCCTCTGCTAATACCGATATATAGCAAAGGATGATGGGATACATGGGCATGTAAGAAAACTAAGTCAGCCAATCATGAACCATAAAAAAAGTGCTTTTATTCCTTGGGGCCCCATATGCAAGTGACTACTGAAGAGTCCCGAAATCCAGGAAGTGTCCTGCATTGTTTCTGCTTAAAATACAGGACACTTTGTGGATTGCAGGAATCTTCGGCGCTCATTTGCATACGGCGCCCGCTGGATTAAAACCACATAGTAACCGGCACCCGAGATTTCATTAGAATAAACGCATGATGTGCGGTTTGTCTTGGATATTAGATGCCAGGAGCAGCGCACTGTTTACAGTAGGAGCCACGTTGGTCATATCCTGCCGGCAAAATAATTACTATGGCCGAAGCCTTCATCATAAGACATTTATGAATGAGATTAGAATTATTGACATCTTTTCTTAAAGCGTACATCCGCTTATAACTTAAGGAACACTAAACCTAGAAATAAATGAGAAGAATTGCCCACACGGTTTACCAGCCTGCAAGATCTTCTACTCGTTCCCGACAAACAGTCTTGAAGAAATCTTGCAGCGAGCACAGGGGTTCATTTACTTCCGATTTCTTCATTTTTAGCTGGCAGAGATCAATGGGGTGGGATATAATGTTATTGGTCTCCTAATGCAATTTTCTGTTATTGGAGAACACCCTGGCTTGAAACAGTAGAAAACAAGGAACAATATAAATTGTATTCAATTGCACGGTAAATGAGAATGCACCGACTACAAGTTTAGTGTCCCTTTAACTAATGAAAAAATTCACAAGGCTCGACTATACAACCAATAGTATGAGACAGCAGGATATTCACAGACATCTGAACCACAGTCCAGGCTACCGAGCAGCACATATCGGTCCGTAAATAAGTTTGAGAATGTCTGATAATAGCGATTAAAGAACGTGCATAGAGGGAATAGGAACGCAGATTCCACCCTTCCCTTTCAGACATAAATAAGGCTCCTTTCTGGGTGATTAGAGGGGCTGCAGACAGGGGGATGGGGTGCAGACAGAGGTGCCACTACCTGACAGCTCATCGGAAAGCAGAGTGAGAACAATATCAGGCAGAAGGGGTTTGGAAGGATGGATCAGGACAGGTGCACTTTTAGCGCTGCGGATAGAGGCGGATGGCAGGGCACTGTCCCCAATGGATCGGCTCCTCATGGCTTTAAAAAAAAAAAAAAAAAAGACAAAGACAGGAGAGATCGGGGAGAAGAGGGAGCGGAGAAGAGAGAGAAGTGACTGATGAGAGTGCAGCAAAACCACAAGAAGCAGGCAGAAAGTGAAATTATGCACGTGGAGAAACTCTACAACATTGTGTGCTCTTATGAAGAAGAACATGGCAAAACAGAGAAAAGGGCAGACAGAAAAATCTACCACAAACAGTAATAACACATTGATGCGTGACACAAGGAAAGCAGATGAGGTCCTAGAATGGAACAATACAGGCTCTTCTCCACTAAGAAATGCTTCAACCCTGACTGATATGACTGGAATTAAGGGCAACATCCCAAGTCCAAGTCATACCGGCAGAGGTCCGGCAAGATGTGGTGAATCACAACTACAGCAGATCCCCAAACAAGGGCACCCCGTAAGGCCCTGTTCACACAGAGTTTTATTGCAGGCAAAAAAAAAAATCTGCCCCAGGATTTTTGAGGCAGATATTGATCTGCCGGCACTTATTTTTTTGCGGTGCTTTTCACCCGCGGCCATTGAAGCTAATGCAAGGACCACGAGCAAAAAATACAGCAAAAAACGCTCAGAAACTAGCGTCGTGGTTTTTTTCGCCCGCCCCCCCCCCCCCATCATTAATTTCAATGGGAGGTCAGAGCTGGAAACTGCGCAGGAAACTCCATGCCACTTTTTTTTTCCCACGTGCGGTGAAAAGACGCCCGGGAAAAATACAAAACGTCTCTGCCTCCAGTTGAAATCAATGGAGGGTGATTTCGCCTGGTTCTTTTTTTTCAGCGCCAAAAAACTCTGTGTGAACTAACTCTAACAGCTTTCGAGATGCCTGTGAGAGTGGGGAGTGGAACAAGTACATTACTCATAACTAACTAAATCTTATTTAACACAGAGGTGATCTTATTAAAATGTATGAAGATATGTGTGTGGTCAATACAAAGAACTGGCCCTTCATTCATTCATTCCAAGAACTGTACAAAGGAGCAGGAAACATTCATTACATGTGGGGAAAAGGTAACTCAGGGTTCCTTTCCTAGAGTAACCAAGCGGTAGTGATGGCGGATAGAACAAAAGCATTAAAAAAAAAAAAAAAAAAAAAAAAGGGGCTAGATGCCAAACTAATGACATATAGAATTGAGTGTTATGAATACTCAAGAATTGAATGATGTAGAACGGACATGACACAAGTTTAGCTTGATGGACACGTGTCATTTTTCAACCTAAGTAACCATGTAATAAAAGGGTTTACAGCCGTTGCCGATAGCAAACCATTCGATTCCAGCTCTGATCTGCTCAACTTTTCCTTTTAACTATTCTTGATAAACCTCCCTCTGTGATTTTATATATATACATACACACACACACACACACACACACACACACACACATATATATACACACACACACATATATATACACACACACACACACACACATACATACACACACACACACATATATATATACACACACACACACATATATATACATACACACACACACACACACACACATATATACATACACACACACACACACACACACATATATATATACATACACACACTTTAGTTATTTTTTCCTATATAATGTAGAAGTCTTATTTACATAAATTAGGAATCCTCCTTAAAGTAAAAGGCTATAAAGACCACACTTTATACTTTACATATTAAAATGTGGAAATAAAAGACAGCTAAGCAAACGGAAATGCTGCAGATTGACACAATACGGATGGCTTCTACACACACAATGATTCTAACCAACACCTTCTGCTGATATAAATGCAATCTAGATTTTCATCGACTTAAAAAACATACCAACTCACCCCCCAGTAGTGAATCCTGCCACCAGTGAGGTCATGGACTGATATGAGGAATGGAATATTGACTGATGTTAGAATATTCACATACCAATAGTTTTCTGGCGCACAATACTTCTTGCTTTCTCCGTGCCCGGTGATCCAGTGGTAGTGGCACTGCGTTGGCGCATAGGAGCCTGGCCAGGTTGCTCTCTACTCCACCCTCGAGAAAACGACTTATCCACTGCACCTCTCTGGAATTCATGGCCACCTCCTACACAAAGGCAAAGAATTGGTATCATACGGTGACGTGTCGTAAGTAATCATCTATGCATGTCTATCCACCCGTGACCATCGCTTCTAAGAGCTGCATTGGCGCTGCTGTGACAGCAGAGAAGAAACAATTCCTTTCACTATTTCAGCCCTCATAATCGGACCTACAGTCCAACGTGTCACAATGAGGAGGTCATTCTTGAATTGTTAAAGGGTGTACCATGTTATTTTGGGGTCATTTCATTTAACTCTTCTGCTTGCATGTTCACAGGTGAATATTTAATATGGTCTTACTATATAGCGCCAACATACATCCTACTGCCACACAATGGGGGAGAAGAAAAGCTGTACCGCACATCCACTATGCTATAGTGGATCTCTTGCGGATCGGCAAAATTAAAAAAAATGTATGAACATGAGGTTAATAGTTTACCATACGGCTATAGTACTTGTTTAGCTTCACCTGTTTTCGGAGATGGAGATTTTTTTTTACCTTGACAGCTATTTGAATGAATATCGACCCATGCAGCAGACCGGTTACAAGCTTATAGAAGATTTAAATTAATCGTGTGGTCTACTCTGGAAAATCCCTTTTTGTCAGAAGGGTCCCCTGACGTCAAGCCGATCGCAGCGTTTATCAGTATTGGGACCCCCAGCGATAAGGATTATCTGTGGAGGAATCCAGCAGAATGTTTAATTCCCCTGCAATGCCACAGCATGGGAAATAAAGAAGTACACAGTTCCCATGAAAATCCATGACCTGCCCACGTAATATATGGTATACCAGGTGCTCTAAAGGAGAGAGGCTCTTTATAGCCTCTCTAGTCTGGCTAAGAGATGAAAGTCCTAAACAGCGGGCATCCCGTTATTCACTAACCGGGTGTTTGAAAATGGACTTTCTAAACCAGACAACCCCTTTCATGTAGAATGAGCATTGTCGTGAGCTTTTGAATTTTTTTAACCTTTGCCTTTGTGCTTCTTCTGCTTTTGCTCGCTTAGTTTGTCCAACGGCAACTCGTTCAAGTCAAGATGGTAGACATTCTTGGCCAGCACTTTGGTTAACGTTTCCATGGTGTGCGCCCATTCCGTGGCTTGCTCCTCCCAGTAAGTCAGCGATGACATAACTGCCAATAAATCATCCCACAATTCTCGGGAAACACTAACGTGAAGGCTGGACTTAATCCACGCAACAATCAGGGTCTAAGGAAAAAAACAAAAAACTGTTTGTTCGTATGACTGATATTTACACAATGCAAAATTAACAGATTAAATCATAAAGTTGCATGTCATTTAGATTTATTTTCTATATAATTCTTATAAACACACCACAAGAAAAAACAGAAGGAATAAAAAAAAAAGAAGAAGCGCAGGACTATCTAGAAGTGTGAGGTCAATAGAAAGGTGGGAATGCTGAGATATGCTGTGCAGCACCTTCTTGACAAGTTTTGCCTCCACGGACATCAACACATCAGAACATGGTGAAAGTAAGAGAGTCCGTGAAAGTCGTACAATACAGACGAACGCCCCTGGTTAATAGCGCAAACATCTGAGAAGAGACCAGAACTTCCCCTTCAGAGGCCTGACCGTCATTCTAGTACAAGAGGAGATCAACTAAGAAGCCGTTGATCACTTCTGCGCCCTCCTTAGATCTGCTAACAATTTCCAACACATGTAACATGAACTTCTTTAGTAACCCTTCACACTATGTCCCACTTACCTGAAACAGGGGTCCTGCCAGCCGTCCAGCCAAAATTTGATTCTTCCTGCACTGATATTGCTGTAGAACCTGTGGTGGGATCTTCAGAACAGACTCTGTCACCCTGAGCATGACCAGTAGCAGCTGCATCCTAAACACGACACAGTAATAAAAAGGTGTTTAAAAGGAACAAACAAATGTAATGAATATCTGAACCTACGAGCGGCTATTTTCCAAGATTATTCTGTAAAAATTCCTGTACTCTTCTGACCAACCAAGGCTGATATCACATTGATCAAGCAAGTGTGTCAATAATTACAATTGCCTCAACTTTGGTCCAATAGATTATTACAATGTAAGAGAGAAGACAAATGAATGAGGTTATTTGTGAATCAACCCATGAGATAGACCCTATTATCAATGTACATCTACTTTAGGTCATAAAGTATTATATTGTAACACGTATAATCACTGGTGACATGACCCCACAAGGGCTTTCTCATGGGTGCAAAGTATGGCATATTGCTAGGAATGGTCAGAACTTGTTGATTGGGGGGGGCAGATCATCGCAAACCCTAGTGATCCATAGAGCAAAGGCCCTTTTGAAACTGATGCTAAAAAAAAAAAAAAAGCGCTACTCCCCGCGAGAGGCGTGCCGAGAACTGCAGCCACATTCAAGTAAATTGCGTCCATGCGCAGCGCCACTTCTGACCCAAGAGAACAAAGCACGAAGGGGCAGCAGTGCTTTACTAGCGCTGCAGCCCCTTAGTTCTAATGAGTAGTGCCGGCCCCCACCACGAAGTCTCCACATATCCTTTTCGAAACCCCTCAAAGTCGAAACTTCAATATGAACTGAAAATATACTGCACAACTTGCAGAGATCTCAACCATGTGTTCATAGCTGTATTCATTTTGAATTGCCCCTATTACCAGGTCTTCTTATCCATGGAAACTTGCACCACCATGTAACGATAGATGTTCAGGACCCTCTTACACATGTCCGTATGTTCATTTAACAGCGTCTTGTTGTCATTTGCTGGCTCAAGCAAAATGATATTTGCAGCATTTACAATAAAAACCTATTGATAAAATAGAACCAACATCTAATAAGCATTGATAACGGCTTCATCCACGAATAACATCCATCCAAATGATGTATATAAATACCTGATACACAGCCTGAGCGCCAGCCCTTACATTCCTGTCCGAGAGATTTGATTCCGAGAGCTTGTTACTGGAATCCTGGTGACACTTCGACCAACTCGATGTGCGGACGTGACCTTGAGGAACGGTCAGTGAATCCTATAAGGAGACAAAAAAGGCAACGACCACTTATAGCCAACTGCATAATTCAATGTTCGGTCCGGGAAGCACGTCCGACATATGGTCCGTATGTCACAGACCAAACACGGCCGCGTGACGCAGGCCTAAAGATCTAGAGCGTTAGTTCACATTGGTTTCAATACAGCTACCTCTCTCGTCTCCCCCATAAGCAAGCACACTCAGCCCCAACATGCATGTTTATTTCAATGGGGAATAGGCCACGGTCAGACACTTTCGTGGGAACAAATGATCGAGGCCCTTATACACATAAAAGGTCTATTTATACAATGTTCAAAGTAAGCGCCAGAAAATACTCCCCGTGAATATACGGAGCGGGCCGTCTCATAGAACCCTATAGACTCAACAGATGCCAAGAGTGTTCTTCTTGCATTCGCCAGGCAGGAATAGGTCACTATAACTTTTTTCTAGCACAGTAATTATGGAAGGCAAGATTATTAAAGAGACTGTCACCACATTATAAGTGCCCTGTCTCCTACATAAGGAGATCGTCGCTATAATGTAGATGACAGCAGTGCTATTTATTTTGAAAAACAATCTATTTTTACCATTTTGAGCGATTTTTAGCTTTATGCTAATTCGTTTCTTAATGCCCAAGTGGGCGTGTTTTTACTTTAGACCAAGTGGGCGTTGTACATAGGAGCGTATGACGCTGACCAATCAGCATCATGCACTCCTCTCCATTCATTTACACTGCACTAGTGATATAGCTATATCGCAATGTGCAGCTACATACACACACTATAAAATTACTGCAGTGTTCTGACAATGAATATACATTACCTCCAGCCAGGACGTCATGTGTATTCAGAATCCTGACCACTTCTGTAGGGTCTCTGTGAGATTTCCAGCAAGGCAAACGTAATCTCGCGAGATTACGATGTAAACGAGATTACGTTTGCCTTGCTGGAAATCTCACAGAAAAGATTCAGACGTGTCAGGATTCCGAATAGACATCACGTCCTGGTTGGTAGTGATGTATATTCATTATCAGGACACTGCAGTAATGTTAGTGTTTGTGTATGACGCTGATTGGTCACTGATTGGTCAGCGTCATACACTCCCCTGTACAACGCCCACTTGGTCTAAAGTAAAAACACGCCCACTTGGGCATTAAGAAACTCATTAGCATAAAGCTAAAAATCGCTCATAAAGTGGTAAAAATAGATCATTTTTCTAAATAAAAAGAATTACTGTCACCTACATTATAGCGCCCATCACATTATGTAGGAGACAGGGCACTTATAATGTGGTGACAGAGCCTCTTTAAGTGCCAACAGCAGATCATTTATCCACCGCTCATTGTCTGGATTAGAAGTGGTGATCATTTCAGTTAAAATGATCATCACAAAAGTCTCCAACACATCATATAACCATGTGTCAGAGGTTCATTATGTTCATGGAGATTTCCCTTCTAGGGGAGGACTCTAGGCAGATGAACCCCAATAAGTGATGTCTGTCATTCCAAAAACTTACAGGAGCTAAACTCCGTAATTCAATGGAAATCATGGTGCTTCTTATACTCTTACCTCTTCACCTTCTTTTCCTTTTTCACAAGTCCCAGTGAAACTTTCTTGACGTTCAACAGAAATAACAATGCCTTCATCTAATGCAGACGGCTTATCAGGTTCTTGCATGAACCAAGGTTTTTCCTTCTGTTTAATCCATTGCTCATACACCTTTAGCACCTTGCGCATAGCTGCAGCTTCACACACCGGTAACAAGAAAGACTGATGGGAAGATGCAATCAGATAATCAATAATTAACATTTCAGAATAGAACTCTTTCTAAGCCTAGGTCAAACGTAAGAAATTAGCAGAGACCTCGAATGGCTAGCAAAACATACGGTTTAACATTTACTTTCCACGTAGCGTAAACGCTGAAGATTTTCCCCATCGGATTCAATGTGGATGTAAAACCCACAACAAATAGCCAAGTGTTATGACTTTTGCCATGGAATCGTCGTGATTCCGCCGCAAAAATCGAACTAAAAAAACCTTTAGGCCTTATTCACATGAACATGTCCGTTTTGCGCACGTAAAAAAAAAGCAGCGTTTTCCCTGCGTTGCAGTTCCGTGTGACGTCAGTGTATGGTGCTGGTCAGTATTTTTTACGCTTGTATGTCATGCGTTATTTACGTCAGCAAAATAAAATGAAGGAGGTGGTTTTCTTTTTCTCATCATTTCATTAGCAAATGTTGAGTGAATCACGCACAGCACACGGATGTGCGTCCGTGTGCTGTCCGTGATTTTCACAAACCCATTGACTTCAATGCATGATGTGCAAAAAACGCACAAGTATAGGACATGCAGTGAGTGTCACGCAGCGGACACACGCTGCGTGAAAAACACGAAATGTCGGAATAGCCCCATTGACTTGCATAGGTCCGTGTGACGTGTTATTTTCACGCGCGTAACACGGACGTGAAATATGCTCCTGTGAATTAGGCCTTATACTATACGACCCGGGCGTCGTCATGACGACTATTTCTTCTTCTGTTCTTCCTGGCGGCCTCCTGGGATGACGTTTCATCCCATGTGACTGTAGTGGCCACTCACAGGCTGCAGTGGTCACATGGGCTGCATCATCATCTCAGGAGGCCGGACTACACGTCAACGGAGGGACGCTTCACCATGACTATGACCGGGGTGGGAATTTACTTTTCTTTTTATTCAGCCGGCTTCTTTTCTTGTAGAGTCAACCCCTTTAATGCCTGCTAACAGAGAACAACCTATGTAATAAAAATAAAGATGAAGGCAGAACTCCTTGTGAATGATCCTTCATTTCATCCATGGAACATTACAGCTCTAAGAGCTTTTCTTAAAGAGGTTCTGTCACCAGATTATAAGTGTCCTATCTCCTACATAATCTGATCAGCGCTGGAATGTAGATAACAGCAGTGGTTTTTATTTTGAAAAACGATAATTTTTGAGCAAGTTATGAGCAATTTTAGATTTATGCTAATTAGTCTCTTAATAGACAACTGGGCGTGTTTTTACTTTTTACCAACTGGGCGTTGTGGAGAGAAGTGTATGACGCTGACCAATCAGTGACCAATCAGTGACCAATCAGCGTCATACACTTCTCATCGTTCCAGCCATATGTGGTCGTTATACAGACTTTTAGTCGAAGTCCTACCAAGTGTCAGTACCATTTCTCTACTCTCAATTTAGTGGCAATTCTTCCATAAGCTGAAGACCTGAGTTAATAAAAGGCCGGCTGGTTACTAGGTATGTGCTGCTGGACAACCCATTGAAAAGACTGGAGCGTTGAATCCCAAGCAACCACTTTAGCTCACATTTTTCGTCTCAAAGCTGGCTTGGCAATGTGATGACACCAGAGAACCACTCCACATCTCAGGCTGCACATATTTTTCAAAAACTTATTTTTGGTGGAAAATCCTTTTAAGTTGGTCATGAATGGACAAACGCCCGACCAACTGAGCAATGACGACGGATTCTGACTTTTCTATTTGGGCTCTAAATGCCAAATTATCAGTTTGATTATTGGTCTGCAATAAAAACACTGGACCTAGCTTGCATTACCGTACAATTTTTTTCCCACGGACGCCAGAAAATGTTTTCCCTACTAACCAACGCAACACCTTCCAGTCTCCCACTATGCTTAAATCGAAGTCTTTCAGAAAAGTTTTGTTAAATACATTTAATATTGCAAGTTTAATGACAGTTCTCACCTGCCGGAAGATCTCAATGAGGAAGTCAACATCGCAGCACCTGCTGGAGAAGAACCTGCGGATGATCTCGTAGTCGGTGACATGCTCCTCAGCAATGCTGCACAGACTGGAGACGCTCGGCTCCCGCTCAGTCAGGGTGCTGGTATTCGAGTGGGATTGCTCAGGCTCGGTTGTCCTTTCTCCATTTTCATTTCTACTTTCCTCCTGGGCAGCCAGGTTGGCAGCAGCTCTCTATAGAATGACATTTATAGAAATACGTAACACAATAAAACAATGCAGAATATATTAGAAGTAGACAAATGGGATGCCTCAAATATCAAAATGATAAATCTCGTGTGTCATTTACAAAGCAGCATTAGGAAGAAGTAAAACGCCTACACACTACCAACCCCCTGCCCTCGTCCCAAACAAAAAATACAGATCCTGCACCCCCTGTCCTGTTACTCGTCTGTGTTCAAGATCTCGCTTGTGGTCAGTGAATTGAAGTATAAAACTCCTTGCTACAGTTCCATCCAGTCTAGGTAATCCTCTGTGAGCTAAACACATTTGAAGCCCTAAACTCTTCCCATTCCTGACAGTTCACGGATATATATCGATGTATGTAAAATTTACGAGAATAGAAACTAGGTTGTGTAACTCACGGAGGGTCGTCTAGACTGGATACAATTGTAGTCAACTGTATTAGTATTAGGTTTGTACCGGTCTTCCATTTCTAGATGTAAACAAAACTGTTCCCATTCACAGACTGCAAACAGAGATCTTGAAATAGTAAGATACAGACTTGCATGCAAAGTGGATTATTCGGTGTCCTAGTACCTGTATATTCTTTGGCACATTCTCCCCTTCAGTCCCAGGAATGAGAGTCCCCGTGTGTGGCTTGGGTTCCAGCCAGAAGGACACCAGCCATCGAATGACAATCACCCGGGCGTTAAGAAAGGGCTCTTTGGTGCAGTAATGAGCCTCATTGCTTTCTGCATCCCTCCGGACAAGCATATAGTGAGGTTTTGGTCTCATTTGTGGTATCTCTGCAAATATTTATATTGCTATATTATTTAACTATAATATTTATATACAGTATAATGCAAGCAATCCAGTAAAACGCATATACCTGGTATAATTCACACTCTATGACATCCACGTACATGACCCTCAACAGCACACCACGTAACAATCGCCGAAATAGCTACAGAATCGCCTTCACTGACACTAGTTGTATCCACTCAGGATTGCGCCAAACTCTCAATAAACGTGAAAGCAGAAAGATCTTTATAGGAGGATATGGTTAGGCCTCATGCACACGACCGTAAGGGTTTTTACTGTCCGCAAATACGGATCTGATGGCCACACATCCATAGTCGTCCGCAAATGCAGAAGTGCCCATAGACTTCTAGGGGCAGGTCCGTGCCGCAATTGCGGACAAGAATAGGACATGTCCTATAATTTGCGGATCATTTCTACAGCCCTGACACACATCTGTAAATATACAGAAAGTTGTCCGCGGGTAATGAAAATTAATGGGTCATCCATAATTACAGATTCCGGAATAGGGCTGGATGGTGCCCAGCGCAGCACCTTCTATTGACGCCCCTCTTATAGTATACTGCATAGTGCCCAAATAATACAATCACACAGTGTACAAGTAAACATACCCTACAGTGCCCAAACTCAGACAGTTCTCTAAATAACAGTACCCAAACTACGCAATAAAGCGGTTACGCCCTGTGTGCCCGCAGAGGTCTAATACTGCTGCGGTCGGCCCTCATAGAAATCAATCCCCGCAGGGGAAGCGGTTTGTTTGTGTAAACTGCATTTACTTACTTTACTCCGACACACGTCTCCTACCCCTCCGATTACTCACTTCTTCTAAACCGAACATTAAAAAGGCCCCACTACCATTTCGGAAATAGCGAGTTTTAATAAGATAAATTATAGGCCCAGAAAGTCATATTCATTTACTTACACATCAGTCAACCTATAGATGACAATGACAGGAACACAACAAATAACTGCACGGACAATCAATTTACCAAGTACAGGGTTGTATAGGCTGCTTTCTCTGCTCATGGCAGGGAAAATATAAGGCATGTAGTATTTCTTGAAGTTGGAGAACAAGAAGGCAAAGCCATCTTCCTCCTTATCTTTATTTTGCCATTCTAAACTCCGGACCTGCGGGAAGAGGAAATAAGAAGCAAATATTTCAAAATATTGGAATATGCACTGAAATGTATCACAGGAAAGGATCACAAAACCTAAAAAGGTACACTTCAAATGAAAAAGGAAAAAAAATAAAACCTAGAAATTGTGCCGAGTGGTTTCCTCATTCATTTCTAGCTTGTAGAAACGTGGCAGTGGAAACAGGATCCATGTACGCCTATCCACCCCATCATTGGCTGGAGACTCATTGAGAGTGAAGCTTAGCGGCCCAGACTGCACAGCAGACAGAGCACATGGTGAGGGTTTCTTCTACAGCAAGCTGCCTCCCAACCCCAAGCTTATTGTTTCATTTATGGCCAAGAATAGGAGTAGTATGGTTGATAACAATGGATGCCGTCTGGGACACATTTTTAGTAGGATGTACTAATAAAACCTTATTCAGCGGGGATCTTGGGGATTACCATGGATCCTCTATGGATTTAATGAGTCAGTCTAGGGAAAGCTGCAAATTACATTTCCCTGCTACCCCACCCTGAAAACACTTTCTGCTGCCTGTCCCCTCATTTTGAAGATATGACAACCTGACAATAAGCAGCTTATCCTTGAAACGCTCTCCTGGGCACTAGGATAAGTTTTAACATAGGGGAAAATTGTCTAAGCACAAATGTGTCAGATACAAATTGTGATTTTGAAAAATTAAAAAATAAAGTCTAGTGAGTTGCTCCAAATTTAATCATGCAGCGGGCTAAATTTGGCGCCGTTTTTGCCATCTGGTCTAGTTTTATCCTGTCTATATTTAGGACAGTACTACTGTGTTTCCCCGAAAGTAAGACAGTGTCTTACTTTCTTTTTATCCCCAAAATCCCCACTATGTCTTACTTTCGGGGTATGTCTTATATTGCGTTGCGTTGCTCGATTTTCTAGATAGTCACTGTTCATGGTGCTGAAAGAGTTAAACTGTTTCAGCACCATGGACAGTGACTTCCGATCCCAATAAACATGAACCTGTCAAAAAAAAAGAAGTTCTGACTTACCGATAACTCCCGGCGTCTTCCTCCAGTCCGACCTCCCGGGATGACAATTCAGGCCAAGTGACAGCTCCAGCCAATCACAGGCCAAGCACAGCCTGCAGCGGTCACATGGACTGGCGCGTCATCCAGGGAGGTGGGGCCCGATGTCGAGAGGCGCGTCACCAAGGACGCGTCACCAAGGCAACGGCCGGGAAGTTCTCGGTAAGTACGAACTTTTTCTTTTTTTCACGGCATTCACTGTCGAGGGTGCTGAAAGAGTTAGCTCTTTCAGCACCTTGGACAGTGACGGGCGGCGACCAGACTCATCTCTATGATGGCGGCTGCGCGAAAATCACGCAGCCGCGCATCAGAAATACCCCCGTGTTTCACCGAAAGTAAGACATATGTCTTACTTTCGGGGTACGGCTTATATTAGCCGACCCCCCTGAAACCCCCGATACGTCTTACAATCGGGGGTGTCTTACTATCGGGGAAACACGGTAATAAATCCCCCCCAATGGATCTCGTGCCATCAATATTTCTTTGCTCTATTGAACTATACAGCTGTGGATGGAGACGAATATGTGTATTGTTAGATTACACGATGTGTACAGCATTAAAAGGGTTAAGAGACCGTGCTTCTTGCTTAATGCTTATGCTAGATGGCTTCCTTTGCCACTTCCCAGGAGTACAAAAGCAGGCATTCGTAACAAAAAGCTGGCACTGAAGGTTGGGTTAAATTGCAATTTTTTAGGTCTGACTCCAACAGCAAAAAAAAAGTGAATCCACGTGACTCAAATGCCACTTTTCACAATAGACCAATGCTAGGGCTGGACAGTTATTTGTGCCATGTAGGACATGTAGTTTAGTCTAGCAGATGTTCTAGAGGTGGTATCAACTAATGGCAGCTGCATGTCTTCAGAGCCCTATGCATTGGAAATTAAAAGTTCAACTATTCCTCCTTCAATAAGAATGGAGATTTTCCAATACGTTGGAAGTGCCTACATGACTATTTTTGGTCCAATGTTTGTAGATACAAATAATAAAAAAACCAATGTCTATGACCAGTTTAAGGCTTCGTTCACATCTGCGTTTGTGGTTTCCGTTGCTCTGCTCCTTCATAGGAGCAGAACGATGATAATACCAGAAGCGCCTGATCCGTCGCATGATAGACACCATCGGCGCCTGACTTAAACCATTCACTTTAATGGGTTCCATTGGGTCTCTGTCACGCGACCGTCGTTTTAATTGGACAAAATAGCGTATCATGCTGCGCTATTTTATCTCGCACTTTTGACCGGATCTGAGACACAGCCTCCGACGCAGATGTGAAAGAAGCCTTAGTTACTGAAATAATTAAAGGGAATGTGTCGCTAGAAATTATTATTTATTTTTTTCAGTTAAACAATTAGTATGAGTGATTACACATTGTTTTCATTTTTTCACAAGTCAGGAAATATTATAAATTAGATTCTAATTTATAACATTTCCATGTGCTGGCCACTAGAGGGAGCAGTTCCCAACATTGCAGCATGGTCACTGTGGTAAAGCAACCTCATTGATATATACTGCAAATTTGGGGTGGACAAAATCTCTCTAGTGTCCTCACACAATCCCCCCTCCATTTTTCTGGCTAGTGCCAGGAGAAGGAGGGGTTTGAATGTCTTCAAACCTCCTAGACTGTGTGAAGCCATTTTCTGAGCGACTGCACAGTGCTAGGAGGATTAGATGCAGGGCTCAGCAGACAGTATCACACATGAAATACACGCACATAATACACAAACATAAATTCCCTGCTCCTGCCGCCGCCTCCGCTGGTCTACACTCCTCTTCCTTGCGCCTTCGCTTCGTTGAACACATGACCGGAAGCCGCGGCTGGAAGTCGTCATCTTACTGTCCGGCAGCGGCTTCGGGTCTACATGAAAATAGCGCCAGATTTCGCTCTACGAACGAGCTTCGTTTTGGTCTGGCCGGGAGCGGCGCATGCGCCGTTCCCACACAGATGGCACACGCAACTGAGAATGGAACGGCTCCCGTTCGCATTCTCTACGGGGTTGTATGTGCCGTATAGCATCTCTCTATGTGTGTCGTTAATCGACACATACAGAGATGAAAAAAAAAAATGGCAGTCCCCATAGAGAAGTAAAAGTAAAAATACATTAAAAAGTAAAACATGACAACACAATTAAATAACATTTTTGAAAATATTATATTAAAAGCAATATGATAAAAAAAAAAAATCAAAAAAAAAAATCATGACACCTTCCCTTTAAGAACAGAAAAAACTACATGAAATGAAAGTTACCTGTATCACCATATATTTCAACAAGGCCTCAAGAAAATAACTAGTTAGATCTTCATGCGCTTTGTCCCCTGACTGGGGAGGAACGAGCGGTGTAATTTCCTCAATTGTAACTTGACCTGCAGAAAATACAACAATGATAATGATGATGATGATAAAGTTTTGCTTTTGTTAGCTACAATACCACTCTTTTAGGTAATATGGGCAAGAGACTATTTCCATCAAGTTTTACCATTATTCGGTCAAAGAAATGATTTTGACATAAAAAGTTATTGTGTCAATAAGGTTACAGTTTTCTGTGCTGTTCTCAGTAGATGGGGTGGGGTTCCTGGAAATCACCAAAATCTGCACTGAAATCCGAGTACCCCATTAGAAATTAGAAATGAACAAAAAGTTTCACATAAAATAAAATAAAATTATGTTCTGGCTGGAAGCTTTATGCTAGAGGGATTTCAGCTGTTGAAATGCAAATGACGAGAAATCTACAGCAGAATAAAGCATACGGACTGTTTTAAAAACGGTGGCACGCACTGAAATCTGTGTTTTGGGTTTTTTCTGTATGTGGATGGGGTTTTCCAAACCCCTATTCACATGCATTGTACTTTACTCCACACCGAAAATCGACAACAAAGTTCTGCCCATAAATGTTCTCAGTGACATGTAGGTTTGCCTCGACCAATTGTGCCACACACCTCCACTGATCAAAAGAGGATCGGCAGAAAAAAACCACAACCGATCTTGACAAAATACATGGTATCTGCTGACAAAACTCGAATAAGTATGAGCCGCTTTATACACTTCAATATACAGAATAGAAATGACAGATGGTGTAAGGATGAAGGGGACCCCAATGAGTGCCTTACTTTCTTGCAGGTTCAAGGGCTGATTGATAAGATTATCCAGAGTATATATGCCATGGTCAGAGGGTGGCGCAGGAAAACCAGGTATGAGACACGCGAACATGCAGAACTGCTCCCAACTGCAGTTGTTCTGAAGTGCTTGAAGCCACAGGAGAAACAGGCGCATCCCTTCAAGGCGGATCTGAAATGAAATCCAGTAATCACTTCTCTACAAGTAAATGTCTAGTGAAAGCGTATAGTGGTCATCAAATAAAAGGAACAAATAAACGCCTCCTGTATTAGACACGAACGGCCTTCGTACTTCATGATGAGCTTACAACCTCCAATACTGTGCAAAAATATTGAATTGGGTAAATTGAAGGTGCTTAAGCAGTAGCCTTCTGACTAGCCCTTTAATACTAAATCCCGCCCACCCACCCAGCTTATTTGACACGTGTCTGTGTATAAGCCTCATAAAAGGGGGATGCTTTATTAGGCGGGATTCACACGACCGGGTCGTTCCCGAGCCAGAGTGTCGGCCGGTAAAATCGGCCATTTTGCCCGGCCGGTTTGCATTAAGTTTTGCATCCGTGCCGGGCCGGGCAGATCCGGACAGTGACATCAGCGGCACCTCCTGAAGGGGAATCCCCATGTGTTCGGGGATTCCGCTTCAGGAGTTTCCCCTGATGTCACTGCCCAGATATGGACAGAGACATCAAGCGCTCTGTCCAGGAGCGGAATCCCCGAACACACGGGGATTCCGCTCCTTCAAGGAGCTAAAGTGCGGCTAGCACATAGCAGAGCGGGGAGATACCTCCCCGCTCTGCTATAGTGGCGTCGCTACAGTAGTAACAGCCACAGCTGCTAGCGGCGCCATCGAAGGTGTCGCCGGGCCAGGGTGCTTTTAAAACAAGCAGGGGAAGGGAGCCAGCGCAGCGCTCCCTCCACCTGCTGTACACCCTGGCCCTGCCACACAGTGTACAGCGATGCCATTCGTCAGAATGGCATCAACTCCTCCTCCTCACATGCACTCTGCGCTGTGAGGAGGAGGAGATAGAGCGCAAGCGCCGGAAAACCCAGGCCATCACTCGGGACACATCCCGGTGATGGCCGTGTATTACCCGGCCCCATAGACTTCTATGGGAGCCGGGCGGCCGGGTACCTGGGCGAAGATAGAGCATGTCCTATTTTTTGACGGCCGGTTTTCCCGGCCGTCAAAAAATCGGTCGTGTGAATAGCCCCATTAGGGGTCTATTATTCCTAATGCAGCCGGGTGCCGGCCGATTTATGAACGGCCGGCACCCGGCCGGGAAACCCTGCCGTGTGAATGAGGCCTTAGGCTCCAGTAAGCCCCGCCACTGGCGTTCGTCATTCCACACAACCAGGCCAATCAGTAGCTTCCTATTGGAGGATGCCTCATGACTCCTCCTTAGGGCCCGTCCCTCCTGCGTAAGTCATACCATTGTAATCAGGCAAGTCCAATTTACAGGACAATGCGTCCACACAATGACGGGCCTCTCCCCGCCCTGTGACGCGGCACACTGTTATTGGTGGATGAGGTAGTATTAAGGGTGGCCAGCATACTTGGTAGATAGCACCGTTTTTTCACCTGAGTGAGTAGTGAGTGGTTCCATTGTAGGCTGAGCTATTTGCTTATTGGTGTATCTAGGTGGTGTATTTATTCCACCGCATATACATGTTTGTATCCTTTTCATCTTTTTGCTGTGTATGATCCCTGTTTTTGTCCCCTGATGAACCTGCATTTAATGGGAAAACGCATCGAGAGACCCTTTTAGGGAAAGTTTCAAATCAGTCAACAGAAGACCCATGAATGTGTAAAGAGGCAGAATGAGGTGTATACTAAAGTTGATGGCTGCCTAGGGCGCCTGAAGGGGTGGTGTTGAAATTTATGGATAAAATAATATTAAAAAAACACGGTCTGCCATGAATTTATTTTTGCAGCCAATAAACGCTGTGTCTGCGTGATTGATAATACAGTATGACAAACTGTACATCTGTATATAGACGTTACATCCACAGACATATCAGCCGAGCCAAATGTGCAAGTTACTGTGTGAACCAGGGCTAAAGGAGGTCGACTGTCCATTAGGAGCCAAGAGAGGGGAGACATATTATAAAACCAATGCCTAGGGAACTAAGAGCGCTTGTCCCACCCCTGGATGTGTACCATTCCACCCTGTATTTCTCTTGTGATGAATGTTCGCAGATGAACTTCACCCTATTCTCCACTAGAGACCTTCACCCTATTCTCCACTAGAGACCTTCACCCTATTCTCCACTAGAGACCTTCACCCTATTCTCCACTAGAGACCTTCACCCTATTCTCCACTAGAGACCTTCACCCTATTCTCCACTAGAGACCTTCACCCTATTCTCCACTAGAGACCTTCACTCCATTCACCACTAGAGACCTTCACCCTATTCACCACTAGAGACTTTCATACATACAGTTGATGAAGAACAGATGTAAAATTAAAGGTCATTTCTTCCAATAAGAAGAATGGGAAATCTTACAACATGTCATTCTGATAGGATTACCGTTTAACAAGAATCAGGACATTTTATATTATATTCTTTACCTTTAAAGAGTTCCCGGTGTGAAGCAATTTTTTCAGAATCAGACCTAAATCAAAAAAATATATGTATATTACATTTCTAAAATTATGTACGTTTGCAAGGAGAATTTAAAAATGAAATCACTAAAAAGGTTAGCCAAAAATGACAACTCATGTTCAGGTGGCACCGCCCCGATCAGAACATGAAAGTGATACTTGATCTAAGAAAATAACATGGACAACAGCTCTGCATTCTTGAATGATGCCGCAACTGCAAAGTAAACCGGAAAGCATGGAAACTTGTCCGGATTTTAGTCATTTCAACTATTAAATAGGCTGTTTGGACTCTAGTGAATAAAGTTTAGTGCTCTACACTTACTGTAGCATTAGTATCTTGAGCTTGAGGGATAATTACATAGTCACCCGAGTTGAAAAATGGGAGACTATATTCCTAGGAGCGTGCGTATCTACATACAAAACATTTTTATAGGCACACACGTGCTGATGACTGCGGGCAGTGATCGCCCAATACAGGACAATGGCATACCGGGACCGGTGTAAAGAGCAGACCGGTCAGCCAGTTGACAGCTTCTCAGCCTTCTAAACGATAATAGCTACGCAACAAAAGCAGAATCTGCATACAACAGGGCAGATCTTAGCACCAGTGGTATACGGGCTGTACATGGCCCAGTGCCACAGGACACGTGCTAGGTGAGAGAGTTTTCCCATAATATTTGCAAGTCAATTCGATATGCAGAATTGGATTACGGTCCTCGCTGTTAATGAGTAAAATCTCCAAGTACAGAACATTATTTTAATAGACCAAGATCATCTCTTCACATTATTTTTTAAAACATCTTGTATGTAAAATGACATTCATGGACATATGCGTTCATCTTTTCACGCTAGTTACATGCACAGGATACAAGTGTTGGAGGTCTCGGTCAGAGCCATACAGATCTCCTGCACTGGTCTTTGGCATCCTCCAGTATTTTGTTGGTGATCAGTAAATCCTCCAGGCAATGTCTCAATACCTGAACGAAAATGAATAAACCACCGTTTTGTCATATAGTCATTGCATTCCTCCCCCGCTCCTAGGAGGATTTGAACCTGGGTCTCTCTGTAGAAAGACTGTAACTCTACCTTTACATTCAGGGCACCATTTACAACAAGACCAGGGCCATAGAACAATTAATGCAAAGTGAAAAAGGTGTCGCGGGAAGTTGGCAGTAATACACCTTCAATAGTTGTCAGCCGACAGCTATTCTTCCCGATCCCATACACATGCATGCTTGGCTCAGCCGAGCATGCATGTGATCTCAATGGGGATAGATACCCGTGGCAGCAGCTTATCTCCCTTGTGAACAAAGGATCGGCATGTTGAAATTCAGCATGCCCAATACTTTTTTTCTGCAGACATAGGCCGAACAAACGTCAGTCGCACATACAATACACATGGGATGGCAAGCTGGATCCAACTAAATCGGAGGGTTCGGCTGACGTTTGTTTAATGTGTACAGCGACTTTAGCGGACACTCCAGAAAACACTTACTGATGCTGTGATACTGCCATCGTTGGTGAATTCTCTCAGGAAGGAGCTGCAGTATTTTCTAGAAAAATACAAAAGTTGAGAGGTTGGTGAACAGAGCCATACTGGTACAGGGGAAGTCTGGGTATATAAAAATTGGTCTAACCGGTTAGGAACAAAAGAAAAACCAACCCACTAATATATATATATATATATATATATATATATATATATATATATATATATATATATATATATATATATATATATATATATATATATATATATATATTAACACCACAGATGGGCCAGAAACAATGGAGACCGGCGGCAAGAGGAAGATTTTGGTAGGTAAGTATATAACAAAGTTTACAATTTTTTTTGTTTTTAATTCCAAAAGGTTAGACCATCATTTCAATATTCAGAAAATCTGTTTAAAGTTTAGTTTTCTTCGTATTAAGTAAAATTACTGACATACAACAATATTATAATAGATGGTCAGTCAGCAGTCTAGTATAAACTGCAGTTGGTAAATCCACAGTCTATCATAAACACCTTCTTTATTTAAAGGGGTTGTCTGCTTTGGACAAACCCTAATTGTTAGAAAGGTCCCTTTACAAAGAAGTAGATCACAGAGTGTCAACCTGCTGGCACCCCTAGCAATTAGCTGTGATCTGTAAAGAAAAGCGTTTAATTTGCCTGCAGCACCATCACAGGGGAAATTAAGTATTACACAGAGCCCTTTCAAATCAATGTATTGCCTGTGTACTGTGGGACGGGACAGAAAGGATTATTTTTTTTTACCCTTGAGCCCTGTGACTACAAGCAGAGACATTTTAAAACTGAGGAATTATAGTATATAAGAAAATTGCAAAACTTTTATCAGTTTTACCTGAGGAAACCTGAGTATCACTTTAAAAATGTGATTGTTAATCATCTGTGCCTTCAACTGTGGGTTAACATGTTGGCAACAAGGGCACGGTAAATGATTATTAAGGTTCGGTAATTGCTCTATTAAACAAGTCCCATTCCAGTTAGCTGGGAATGCAATCAAAGTTTGGAATTGAAAGTTTAGTTTGTTCAGCACAAAAAACAAGGAGGCCGGGAATCTGGACGCAGTACGTACGCCCAAGTAAAACTGGTAAATATTCTCCCCCAAATAAAAAACACCACAATTTTTGTCTTAAAACTTGTCTAAAGACCTTAATTCAGCATTAAAAGGGGTTATCCCACCACATCAACTGGTCACCTATCCAGAGGATAAGTAATAAGTGTTTGATGGCTGGGGGGTCCAACCACTGGGACCCCGACTGACCAAGAAAACGTGTCTCCTGAGTCCCCTAAACGAATGGAGCGGCGGTGGCGCATGTGCTCTGCCGCTCCATTCACTCTCTATGGAACTGCCTGAGATAGCCGATTACAGTGCTCTGCCATCTCAGGCAGTTCCATAGAGAATGAATGGAACGGCACCGCACATGGGAGACCGCTGCCCCGTTCAGGCAACTTGGGAACCCCGTTCTCTTGATCAATGGAAGTCCCAGCGATCAAAAACTTATCACCTATCCGATAGATAGATGATACATTAATGTGGTGGGATAACTCCTTTAACCCCTTGGCGACATGTCACGTACATGTACGTGACAGCTGCCATGGGGAAGTATGGAGCACTCTCCATACTGAGCGTGTGTCAGCTGTATATTACAGCTGACACCCCAGTGCAATGGGCAGAATTGAAGGTCACTTAGTCTCATCCAGTTTAAGTACTTAAATGCCGCGGTCAGTAGCGAGCGCAACTTTTAAACCGTTAAAATAAGGGGGGGGGTAGCCCACTCTGATTTGCCATCGGACAACCGAATGACGTGATCGTGGGGACGGGGTGACAATGGTTAGTATGGCAGCCTGGTGGCCTAATGAAGGCCCCCAGGTCTGCCCTCTTTGTCCTCCTATGAAGCTCTTCCTCCGACAGTTAGTAAAACACTAATAAAAAGTTAAATGCAGTTAGTTTTTTTTTATGTACAAAAAATAAAAAACACAAAACTAGTATCGCCGCATCCGTAAAAGTCCGAACTATTACAATATAAGCACCCAAATTGCTGTTTTTTGATCACCTTAGCACGCAAAAAAATTAAATAAGTAGTGATCAACTAGTCGAATGTACCCCAAAACAGTACCAATAAAAACTACAGCTCAGCCCGCAAAAAGTACGCCATCAAACCGCAAAGTCGACTGAAATATAAAAAAAGCTATGCCTCTCAAAATGTGGCAACACAAAACTATTTTATTTAACAACTTTTTTTTCTTTATAAAAGAGGTAAAATATGAAAGAAAGTATATACATTTTTTTAACTCTGCAATTGTATTTAGCTGCAGAATAAAGTTAACATATCGTTTTTACTGTACGATATACGTCGTAAATGCGAAACTTAAGAAACCAAAAAGTGGATGTGCTGTTTTTTTCCCATTCCACCCAAAAAAAAATTCAGTTACCCAATACATTACATGGCACATTAAGTAATGCTGTAAAAAACGACAACTTGTCCCGCAAGTAACAAGCCCTCATACGGCTGTGTCAACGGAAACATATAAAAAGTTATGGCTTTTAGAAGGCGGGGAGGGAAAAAACGAAAATGAAAATCCGAAAAATGGCTGCGTCTCCAAGGGGTTAAAGCAACTACAGCCCAAACAACCTCTTGTACCCGATAAACCTGAGAGAAGTAACCAGGAACTTTGGATTTGTATATTTTTATGTTAAAATTTTATTACCTCGAAGATAAAGAGGATAGCATCAAGCTCTTCACGCTGAGACTTGTGGCCTAAAAAGGGAAGAATTTTTTAAAATATTTTTTTATAATACATATATATATTACACATATAGTTATAATAACAGATATCTTATCACAAATTGTAGAAGCGCTCTAATGTTTTCATTAACAGTAAATACAATACCACTAGTGAATATATATAAATCACAATCAAATCATTAGTGAGGCCCCATGCACACGACAGCAAAAAACCTCCGTTTTTGCGGACCGCAATTGCGGTCCGCAAAAACTGAGCCATTCACTTTCATTGAACACTGACACCTTTCCGTAGCACTACGGAAGGGTGTCAGTGCCGTGGAAATGTTCCGGGAATTATGGAACGTCCGTTCTTTCGCATTTTGCGGGCCGTGCTCCCATACTTTGTATGGGAGCACGGCCCGAAAATGCGGTAGTCAGTCAGCGGCCGGCCGTGCCCGCGGGCCGTGATTGCGGGCACGGTCGTGTGCATGGGGCCTTACATAGTTACATAGTTTGTACGGTTGAAAAAAGACACATGTCCATCAAGTTCAACCAAGGGATGGGAAAAGGGAAGTAAAAAATTTCTACACATAGGAGCTAATATTTTTTTGTTCTAGGAAATTATCTAAGCCTTTTTTAAAGCCATCTACTGTCCCTGCTGTGACAGCTCCTGCGGTGACTATTTCTCCCACAATGGATGTTAAGCTTACTGGTCTATAAATTACCTGGCGAAGACCTAGAGCCCTTTTTGAAAATAGGCACCACATTTGCCCTGCGCCAGTCCCTTGGCACCATACCAGTCACTAGAGAATCTCTAAATATTATGAAGAGGGGGACAGAAATAACTGAACTGAGCTCCTTAAGAACTCTAGGGTGTAACCCATCTGGTCCCGGGGCCTTGTGTACGTTTATTTTATTTCATTTAGCCTGCACCATATCTACATTCATCCAATTCAGTATATCAACTGATATATTAACAGCACTGGCACCGGCTGTATCAGCTGCTCTTTCTTCTGTTGTATATACAGAGCTTAATAACCCATTTAGTAACTCTGCCTTCTCTTGATCCCCTTTGACCAACTCCCCATTACCACTATCTAGGGGTCCTACACGTTCAGACCTTGGCTTTTTTGCATTTATATGCTTGAAGAATTTTTGGGGATTTGTTTTACTATCCTTGGCCACCTGCCTTTCATTTTGTATTTTTGCTGATTTTATTACCTTTTTACAGATTTTATTAAGCTCTTTATAATTTACAAAGGCTACAGATGTACCCTCAGATTTGTATTTTTGAAATGCCCTTTTTTTTGTCATGTATTGCCCTTTTTACAGAAGGTGTAAACCATGTGGGGTTTAATTTTAGTCGTTTATACTTGTTACCTATAGGAATAAATTTTGCACTAGAATTACCCAAAGTAGATTTGAAAATCTCCCATTTATCATTTGTCCCATTATTTAACATTAGTTCTTCCCAGTCTATATCCTGAATTGCCGCCCTCATCCTGGGGAAATTGGCCTTCTTAAAATGAAGTGTTTTTGCCCTCCCAGCATGTGTTTGTTTTTTACAGTATATGTAAAATGTAACTATATTATGATCACTGTTACCAAGGTTTTCACGAACATTGACGTTCCCAACAAGCTCTGCATTATTAGAAATGACCAGATCCAACAAAGCTTCACCTCTAGTCGGGTCTTCCACAAACTGGCCCATAAAATTTTCCTGCAACAGGTTGAGGAAATGTCTCCCCTTTGCAGTTGAAGCCGAACCATGACACCAATTAATATCCCAGTAATTAAAATCTCCCATTATCACTACAGTACCAGCCCGCTCCATCTGTTTATATAGCTGACCTTCCATCTCCTCAGTTATATTGGGGGGTCTATAGATTACAGCAAAAGTAATTTTTTCAGTGTTTACCTCCCTTTGTAATTCCACCCACAAGGTTTCAACCTCCTCACAAGCTTCACCCTCTAATGTCTCATTCACACTCGCCTTCATATCGCTTCTCTGAAACCAAATACCTGTTAGTCTTTTTTCTGACTAGAAGTTAAGTTTATAACCATTCTAACTTTGGTGCCATTTACAACATGCCTACTACTATAAAAATAGTATGAATAACTTCATCTTACCTTTTTGTTTCAAAGATGTCTCGATAATCACAAAGTTTTCAAAGAAAACATAGTAGATGTGAGAGAAGTTCTGTTCAAAAAACTGCTTAAGGTCAATAGATTCAGCATTTTCTAAAAGAGAAAAAGAAGGGAACACATACAGTTAAGTACATAATTATTTGGACAGTGACAAGTTTTGGCATTTTAGCTGTTTACCAAAATATATTGAATATACAGTTATATAATCAATATGAGCTTAAAGTGCAGACACTCAGCTTTAATTTGAGGCTATTCACATCCTAATTTGAGGAAGGGTTTAGGAATTACAGCGCTTTAATATGAACTTGCCTCTTTTTCAAGGGACCAAAAGGTAATTAGACAATTATCTCAAAAGCTATTTAATGGGCTGCATGGGCTATTCCCTCATTAAACCATCATCAATTAAGCAGGTAAAAGGTCTGGAGTTGATTCCAGGTGTGGCATTTGCACTTGGAAGCTGTTGCTGTGAACCCACAACATGAGGTCAAAGGAGCTCTCAATGCAAGTGAAACAGACCATCGTTAGGCTGAAAAAAAATGAAGAAATCCAGAGAAAGCACAAATGTTAGGAGTGGACAAATCAACAGAGTGGTACATTCTTGAAAAAAAAAAAAAGAAGAAGATCTCGTGAACTCCAAAAGCCCTGGACATCTACGAAAGAAAACAGTGGTGGATGATCACAGAACCCTTTCCATGGTGAAGAAAAACCCCTTCACAACATCTACCCAAGTGAAGAACACTCTCCTGGAAGTAGGTCTATCAGTATCTAAGTCTATTATAAAGAGAAGACTTCATTAAGAGCAAATACAGAGGGTTCACCACAAGGTGCAAACCATTAAACAGTCTCAAAAATAGAAAAGGCCAGATTAGACTTTGCCAAACAACATCTAAAGAAGCCGCCCAGTTCTGGTACAGCATGAAACTAAGATCAACCTGTACCAGAAGAAGAAAGTATGGAGAAGGCTTGGAACGGCTCATGATCCAAAGCACTCCACATCCTCTGTAAAACATGATGGAGGTGGTGTGATGGCATGGTGGGGGCAGTGTGATGGCATGGTGGGGGCAGTGTGATGGCATGGTGGGGGCAGTGTGATGGCATGGTGGGGGCAGTGTGATGGCATGGTGGGGGCAGTGTGATGGCATGGGCATGAATGGCTGCCGAAGGCACTGGGTCGCTGGTGTTTATTGATGATGTGACTGAAAAGAGAAGCAGCTGGATGAATTCTGAAGTGTTCAGGGATTTACTTTCTGCTCAGATTTAACCAAATGCAGCAAGGTTGACTGGACGTCGCTTCACAGTACAGATGGACAATGACCCAAAACATACTGCGAAAGCAACCCAGGACCAAGACCAAGTCAATCACCAGATCTCAACATTTTATGTATGGTAATGTTAATTTGTCCAATTTAAGCCCCTGAAATGCGGAGGCTGTGTAGAAAAATGGCTGCAATTCCTAAACATTTCACAGGATATTTTTGTTCAACCCCTTGAATTAAACCTGCAAGTCTACACTTCAAATTGCATCTCAGTTGTTTCATTTCAAATCCAATGTGGTGGAAGCAGAGCCCAAATCATGAAAATTGTGTCACTGTCCAAATAATTCTGGACCGAACTGTATAAGTCTACAGATAGAGGAACATGAGGAACCATGCGATGGTGTTCAAAATGACTTGTAAGTTAGATCTAATGCACACGACCATAGTGATTTTGCGGTAATTGATCCCACTAGTTTGTCCCAACCCCCTTAGCAGGTCACGATATCGCTGAAATCGCATAAAACCCTGGCATCACTTGGCTATGTATCCGCAATTGTGGATGACACAGGGTGGCAACCCATATGCCGTCCACAATTTACACCGTCCCATAGACTTCATAATTGCGGCACGGACTCGCCCATAGGTCAGTAAGATGACATGTCCTGAGCTTTTGTGGCACCACACGGGGCCGTATAAATGAATGGGCCATAAAAATTAATCACAGATAGCACACAAAAAAACAGTTGTGTGTATTTGGATTTACATACAGAGAGATTGTCTCTCCCAGCCGATGGGTTCATGTCAAACAGGCGGTCCTACACCTTTACCGGACAGAACTATACAGTAATGGCTGGCAAGTTTCCTCTATAGAAGAATGGACTTTAAGGACATGCTCCATCCCAAGCAGCTTTCCCAACACATCAATTCACTGCAGCAAAAACCTCCTTGATAACCAAAGTCTTAGCGAAACATTTCTCATGCAAAAATTCACGAAATGACTGAATAAACACGCTAGTAAGGTTTCTCACTTGATGGTACAAAAATGCAGAGCAGCCTCTAAGACGTTGAGGTAAAAAAATACATAAAAGCAGTAGACAGACTATAAAACTCGACCTAAATAATGTAAATGCAACTCCCTAAACAAATACTTAGCAGAATCATAAATATATGAGTCCGCTGCATTCATGAGGGAAGCGCTGCACGTGGCTGCCTCACCGGTGACTGGCAGCCGCCATGCATCTGCATTTATACATGATCGACATCAATCACGGCAGAGGGGCAGGATGAGGTGGTGAGAGGTGGAAGAGCCCTCCAATCACCAATACATCATACCTATGCATTCTTTACTAGCTGCTACGAGCCAAACGGTATACATTTTTTTTTAGCCCATTTAGGTTAATAGTGCCGCGGACCTGTCTCCATACTATGCATAATATGGCAACAGACTCTCTTTCAAGGGGTTTTGCAGCTTTAATTATTTTTTGATTCAATTTTTTTAATGGCAGCTGCTTATTACCTAAAATGACAAATAGGCACATACTCACCCCTTTAAATCCCTTATTGACTAAGCGCCGACGGTCTTTGTTTACATCACTGATGAAAAAACGTGCCATACCGACATATGACCGCCGCAACAAAATCACTGACCGTAATGTTATGTGCTATACATATTAACATCCTCATTGCTTGGGACCACAGGACAGGTGTGGGATTTACAACAGGACAAGGCCGACTCCAGGTTTATGTGGGTCCTTGCGCGACATAGATTCAGTCAGCCCCTTTGCGGGGTAAGTCACGGCGGTAGTAAAACGGCAGTTTGTGCCCCCATATAGAAGTTAGGCCAACAGTTTGTGCATATATATATATATATATATATATATATATATATATATACACATATATACATACATACACACACACACACACACATACACAGTGCCCTCTGTAGAAGGTGCCACACAGTCCCCTGTAGAAAGGGCCACACAAACCCCACTGTAGATAGCTCCATTGGGGCTCCCTCTAGAGTGGATTCCCCAGCCAGAGTGTCGGAAACGCCCTACTCGGGGATTCCGCTCAGGAGGAGCCCCTGACATCACTCCATATATGGTTAGTGACACCAGGGGTTCCCTCTAGGATCGGAATCTCCGGCCAGAGCGTCGACTATGCTCTAGGGGGATTCCGCTCCTAGATGGCAGCGTAAAGACCCCGGTGGCCGAGTTGACCCTAAACGGTAGTGGGTCCCGGCACTTGCAAGGGGTTTTGCCGGGTGCGGACGCCGGCCCTGCAACAGGAGAATGTACCGATTTGTTATTTTATAATCTAAGCAGCTGCCATAAAACTGAAAACTCCAGGAAACTCTGTTAACGGTTATTTGGTAGGAAAATCCTTTAAAAGAAGGTAGTCAATGCACTTGCTTTGGTCTTTCCATAACTGCCACAGACTTAATTAGAGAGAGCCATGCATATGCCTGGTGAAAGGGGGCGGGGGTATACTAGAGGTCGGATAGTAAATAAAAGGTCTATAATAGGATTATCCCTTAAAAGTAGCTCTCAAAACGTAAGATTCTGATTCAGGAATTGGTAAAAAAAGGCACGCACGTACGTAGTCTCTATTATATACACGTTTGCGTGCTTGTTTAGATCTGATAAGGATTGTCTAGATCAGCGGTGGGCAACTGGAGGCCCCCGGGGTGCTCAGACTGTGGCCCCTTTTTTATTCGTCTACTGTACATAGCTACACAGACGCACCCTACTGCCCTACGTACATACACTGATCAGCCATAACATTAACCCTTACCTGCCGCAATTTTTCGGATTTCCACTTGTTTTTTCATCACCTTCCAAAACCCAGAATTTTTTTTCATCAATATTGCCATATGAGGGCTTGTTTTTTGCGGGACGAGTTGTTGATTTTGACAGCACCATTTATTGTACCATATGATGTAGTGGGAAACTGGGGGAAAAAATATTTGTGGGGTGGAATAGGAAAAAAACTGCGATTGCTCAATCTTTTGGGGGGTTTTGCTTTTACAGCGCTCACTGTGCTGTAAAAACGGCATGTTAACTATATTCTGCGGGTCAATACGATTACGGTGATATCAAATTTATATGTTTATTTTGTGTTTTACTACTTTTACAAGTAAAAAACTGATTGTTAAAAATAAAATTTGAGTTTTGTCGCCACATTCTGAGAGCCATAACTTTATTTTTTCGTCGATTGAGCGGGATGAGAGCTTATTTTTTGCGGGGCGAGCTGCAGTTTCTATTGGTAGAATTTTGGGCTACATGAGACTTTTTATTCAATTTTCTGTGGAAGATGAAGTCACCTTTTTTACTGCATTCACTGTGTGGACTAAATAATAATATATTGTAATAGTTCATGCTTTTACGGATGTTCGATACCAGTTATGTTAATTTTTTTAAACATTGTGCTTGAGGGAAAAGGTTTTTGTTTTTTAACTTGATTTTATTGACTTTTTTTACTAATCCCCCTAGGGGACTTGAACCAGCGATCGTTGGATCACTTGCATGATATACTGCAATACTAATGAATTGCATTATATCGGGATACTGGCACTCTTATGAAGCCCTGCTGGATGGAGTACAAAGATGGCAGACCTGGGGGCCTTCATCAGGCCGCCCCCAAACTACCATGCCAACCAACGGAACCCCGCCATCTCATCACGGGGGGCCATTGAAAAGTTTTTAGTCATTTAAATGTCGTGGTTGCTATTGACCGCGGCATTTAACAGGTTAAACTAGCAGAATCGCGCTTGAGTGGAATCCCACTCGTTTCCCTGAAGTGTCGGCTGTAACACACAGCCGACACACTCGCTCTATGGACTGGGCTCATCCTGTGTGCCCGCTCCATATTCCCACACCAGACACACACACACACACACACACCGGATGTCTGGAAGAGGTTAAAACAACCTGTCTGTTTGTAAAGCTCCCCCGTGTGCCACCAAACCAGCTCCGTCCCATCGAGGCATGGACTCCATAAGACCTCTGAAGGTTCCTGTGGTTTCTGGCACCAAGACGTTAGTAGCATATCCTTTAAGTCCTGTAAGTTGTGAGGTCGGGCTTCCATGATCAAACTAGTTTTTACAGCACATACTACAGCTGCTCGATCAGTTTGAAATCTGGGGAATTTGGAGGTCAAGTCAACATCTTGAACTTTTTCATGTTCCTCAAACCATTCTTGAACAGTTTTTCAGTGTGGAAGGGCGCACTATATTGCTGAAAAAGGCCACTGCCATTAGGGAATACCGCTGCCATGAAGTACTTGATCTTCAGCAATGTTTAGGTAGGTGGTACATGTCAAAGTAACATCCACATGAATGCCAGGACCCATGGTTTCCCAACAGAACATTGCCCAGAGCATCACATTGCCTCCACCAGCTTGCCTTCTTCCCATAAAGGATCCTGGTGCCATCCCTACCCCAGGTAAGCGATGCACACGCACCGGGCCGTTCACATAATGTAAAATAAAAATGTGATTCATCAGACCAGCCATCTTCTTCCATTGCTCCATGGTCCAGTTCGAAAGCTCACGCGCCCATCGTAGGAGTTTTTAGCAGTGGACAGGGGTCAGCATGGGACCTCTGACTAATCTGCAGCCACGCAGCAAACTGTAACACCCTGTGGTTCTGACCCCTTTCTATTATACCCAGAATAAACTTTTTCAACAATTTGTGGTACGGTGGCTCTTCTTTAGTATCGGATCAGAGGACTAGCCTTCATTCCCCAGGTGGATCAATGAGCCCATGACCCGGTCACGGATTTACCGGTTGTCCTTCCATGGACAACATTTAGAAGGTACTGCATTCCGGGAACACTCCTACCAGACCTGTCATTTTGGAGATGCTCTGACCCAGTCGTCTAGCCATCACAATTTGGCCCTTGTCAATGTCGCTCAGACGCTTACACTTGCTCGTTTTTCATGGTTCCAACATATCAAGAACTGTTCCCGTGTGAGTTGTTTTAATGTTATGGCTGAATGGTGTCGATGACTCTGTGTCGCACACCCCATGAGGTAACATTTTTAACAACTAAGCTCTTCATCATCAGCACTATTTAACAGCTTTTCTCACTGTACACAGACATGGCATATTGATAGGATCTTCCAGAAACATTTGATTGGTGGACATTTGACTGCTGGGAACCCTAATAATCTTGAGTCCTGGTTTGCTGGTTTGTGAATACATTGATGCCCTCCATTAAACGGAATATACAAACTCATCTGAGTGTCTTCACTTGGCTGTTTCTGTGTCTCTATAATGTGCACAGGTAGCCACCTCTCTGGTACAAACAGCGGAGAGAGGGACACTCAATCTTTCATGTGAACCTAGTTTGGCTGATTAGTTGCATATTTATGCAGTCACCGTCCCTTCATTTTAATTTTCTAGGAGCACACAGGACCCGCTATCAGCCGAGCCATCAGACCAGCTCCGTCTGACAGCGGCATTCTGCAGCTTCTATGTACAGTATTACATAGAAGCTGCAGGAGTGAAATGGAGCAAAATTGTAATAAAAGTAAATTTCTGAGATTATATATATACATATATATACACATACATACATACACACACACACACACACACACACACACACACACACTACTGTTCAAAATTTTGGGGTCACCCAGACAAATTTAGTGTTTTCCATGAAAACGCACACTTATATTTATCAAATGAGTTGCAAAATGACTAGAAAATATGGTCAAGACATTGACAAGGTTAGAAATCATGATTTTTATTTGAAATAATAATTTTCTCCTTCAAACTTTGCTTTCGTCAAAGAATGCTCCATTTGCAGCAATTACAGCATTGCAGACCTTTGGCATTCTAGCTGTTAATTTGCTGAGGTAATCGGGAGAAATTTCACCCCATGCTTCCAGAAGCCCCTCCCACAAGTTGGATTGGCTTGATGGGCACTTCTTGCGTACCATAAGGTCAAGCTGCTCCCACAACAGCTCTATGGGGTTGAGATCTGGTGACTGCGCTGGCCACTCCATTACAGATAGAATACCAGCTGCCTGCTTTTTTCCTAAATAGTTCTTGCATAATTTGGAGGTGTGCTTTGGGTCATTGTCCTGTTGTAGGATGAAATTGGCTCCAATCAAGCACTGTCCACAGGATATGACATGGCATTGCAAAATGGAGTGATAGTCTTCCTTATTCAAAATCCCTTTTACCTTGTACAAATCTCCCACTTTAGCAGCACCAAAGCAACCCCAGACCATCACATTACCTCCACCATGCTTGACAGATGGCGTCAGGCACTCTTCCAGCATCTTTTCAGTTGTTCTGCGTCTCACTAATGTTCTTCTGTGTGATCCAAACACCTCAAACTTCGATTCGTCTGTCCATAACACTTTTTTCCAATCTTCCTCTGTCCAATGTCTGTGTGCTTTTGCCCATATTAATATTTTCCTCTTATTAGCCAGTCTCAGATATGGCTTTTTCTTTGCCACTCTGCCCTGAAGGCCAGCATCCCGGAGTCGCCTCTTCACTGTAGACGTTGACACTGGCGTTTTGCGGGTACTATTTAATGAAGCTGCCAGTTGAGGACCTGTGAGGCGTCTATTTCTCAAACTAGAGACACTAATGTACTTCGTAAGGTCAGTTTTATAGCTCCTCTAAACAGCAAAACTGTTTACAGCGGTGCTAACATAATTGCACAAAGGTTTTCAAGTGTTTTCTAATCATCCATTAGCCTTCTACCACAGTTAGCAAACACAATGTATAATTAGAACACTGGAGTGATGGTTGCTGGAAATGGGCCTCTATACACCTTTGTAGATATTGCATTAAAAAACAGACGTTTGCAGCTAGAATAGTCATTTAGAACATTAACAATGTATAGAGTGTATTTCTGATTAATGTAATGTTATCTTCATTGAAAAAAACTGCTTTTCTTTCAAAAATAAGGACATTTCTAAGTGACCCTAAACTTTTGAACGGTAGTGTGTGTGGTGTGTGTATATATATATATATATACACACACACACACACACACACACACACACACACACACACACACACTCTAAGACTTGCAAAGTAAAAACCATAAACAAGAACTAGATTTGGTATGTGGAAAAAAATCATCAAGCAGCGTTAGACAATGAAAAAGGAAGTCCTTGCCCAGATACTTACTATTGTATTTGTAATACAAAGAAAGAGCTGGATCTAAAATAAGGAATTTAGGTCTATGAAGAACTGTCATCATAAAACGTTGGAAAGCAAATACAAAAAAAAAATAAAAAAATGATAAAATATATTTCTCACCAAGTCACTTCCAGTTCTAGACTGCAGCACAAGGACCTGTAATGGTTTCTTTCTAGGTTCTAATTCTACAGAAATGTAGGTACAATGCAAATTGGCGTGGCCATGGTGCCAACCTCAGAATGCAATCTACTGCACTAGGACTTCCTCTGACGGACATAAACATGGGCGACATGAAAGAGTGCTGAATTGAATGGCGAGTGTGGAGCTCGTCCAGATATGTTGTCTCGGGTGTATGAAACATTTTAATCATTTTCCTGGGAAATTCTCTGAAGTGCCAAGGTACCAATATAAAAGAAAATAAAAATGATAGCAGGAAGCCATTCATTTCACATTGTTAAGGTCCTTTGCACATGCAGATTCCGGACATTTTCCACTAGGTTTGAACCTGGCGCTAGGGCTCATAGAAGGAGTCTGGGAGGATTAAGAAAGTGAGGGTGCATCTCCATCTCTTAGGCAGAATGAGTGGGCATGCTGAGGGCCCTAAGAATGAAGGTGCCTTGTGGGAGTTGTTTAGAGACTCCAACAACCCTCTAACATGCATTGCTATGTAATTCACTGAAAGCAAGCAGAGATATTGAACATGGTGAGGTACTGAAATACAAAGGGCACATGCAAGCTGTTCTAATAAAACTGTCTGGTTGTTAACAGCCAATCAGATTACATCTCTGTAAATGTTTGCATTAGATTGGTTGCTATGGGCAACACAGACACGTTTTGTTAGAACAGTTTTTATATACAAGGCCTCAAAGTAGATCAGTAATTGAGTAACGTCGTCATACAAAGAATACAATTTATTTATATAAAACCAGAAACCAAATCAAAAATGGGCACATGGAAGGAAAAGGGCTTGGCCATACACTTACCCCCCACAGTTGTGGCGCAGTGATTTGCTACAAGGAGAGATACAGAAGTTTCCTTTGTTGGACCTATTTCCGGTTTTGGCAAGAAGTACTGCACAGCAACTGCAAGATGTGAACGTGGCCTTGAAAGGGGTTGTCTGGTTTAGAAAATCCTGTTTCAAATAAGCTATTATTCTAAGTTAATAGAGGGGGGGGGGGTCCCTCGGACTGGCATTTCTGTCAATTACTTGGAGCAATGAGTGGTTACCCAGAGCATCCACCTCGCTTGGAGGGCATGCCCCATTCCAGATTTACATGCATTTCGATAGGCACCATGTAATGCATCATTTCACCTGTGGTGGTGCTGTAGGGAAACTGAAAGCTCGCTACCAAGCTTCCCTGCATAGCCGATTGCTGGGAATTCCATGTGATCAGCTTATCAGGGGGCCCTTCTAACAATATACGGAACGTCACAAGCTTTAATTTTCATCAGAAACAGCAGGAATCCAAGACCAAGGAAGATCCAACTTGACCATCCACAAAAGCCAAGCAGACAGTCTGACTACTACAACTCTCACGTAGCACCCAGTTAGGAAATTCCTAATTTCAGGTGTAAACAAAAAGCAGTTTAGTGCTTGAATCCTGAATGTGACTTTTATTTGAGAAGTAAAATGACACAGACTTTGTTGTAGGCTCCGTCACAGATGCGGCCAAAAATGCCGGACAAAATAGTGCAGAATGCTGCTATTTTGTCCAGTAAAAAAAAAACAAAAAAAAAAACAAAAAAAAAACACCCCAATATAGTCAATGTGGCCTGATGGGCACGGTTGGTGCCGTCATGCAAGGGATTGGTCACATTATTTTCGTTGTTCCTATAACGGAGCAGAACAACGGAAAAGTATAGAGTGTAGATGTGAACAGATCCTTACACATGCTCCATCCACCCCCCCCTACCCCCCTTATTTTTTAAAACACAGGAATGTAAATAGACCGGTCATGAGGTCGCTGTCCAGAGGGGGCGCCAGAGGCATTCACATATCAACACAAAGTATAAACAATGCCCGCTGCCTGCAGAAAACAGAAGGTCATGCCTTTTCGGCTACTGAAATAATTCACATTCTTTGGCACAAACCGCGATCTTCACAAGTATTCTTCCATGCAGGTTAGAGTCTGACTTGTAAATAAGCTTAATATTAAACACGACCCCCACACTTTCCAGCAAGCGTTCCCCTCCCAAGAACGCAAAAGACAGTACGCACTCGAAAGGTTAAAACCAAGAAGCCTTCTAATACAATTGTGTATCTCTATTACAGCAAGAGTAAAAAAAAGTTATACCCTGGAGCTGTAAAACAAGTCAGACACAAAGTCATTGTTATCATGAGGCAGAACAGCACAGCAGACATTGGCCTCATGCACACGACTGCGCTATTGTTTCCGCAAAAAAGACGGAAACTTCACGGAACGGAAACCATTACCATTGAAATCAATGGTAATGCAATGGGAAGCTATGGTTTCCGTTTGGCTTTCCGTTCATCAGTTCCTCCGACGGAAAGTTCGAACGGAATCGATGCTGATGCGAACACACCCTTAGGCCCCATGCACACGACCGTAAAAATCGTCCGTAATCGCGGACAGTAGTTACGGCGGACCCATTCACTTCTATTGTCCACGGACACCTTCCCATTTATTTACGGGAATGTGTCCGGGCCGTAGAAAGCGACCGCAAAATATTATAGGACATGTCTTATCTTTTGCTTTTCACAGACCGTGCTCCCATACTTTATATGGGAGAATGACCCGTATATGTGGGTGACTGTCCACGGCCGTGACTACGGGCACGGCTGAGTGCATGGAGCTGTAGAGAATAGAAATAATTTAAGCATTATACTAAAAAGCCATCTCTGGAAAATAACATTCACATAGAGAACGGTTTAAAAAAAAAAAAAAGTGGTTTCCATCAAGTTCAACCAAGGGATGGGAGAAAGGGAAGGGATATGGGTAAACTTAGTAACCTGCAGACAATGACCATGTATAAAAACCAGCGCAAACAAAAAGCTAAACAAAAGAGTTACTTCCTATCATTTCCAGCCGGCCTTGGAATATAAGCCAGTTCAAACCGAGTTTTTGGACTTGGAAACCGCGTCGTTGAGGCCCACAGTGATATATGCCTATGACTGGCAATGCCCAGCAGCAGCTTTAGGGGTGTACCTTTGGGTTCTTTACATGTTAATACAGCTCAACACAAAACAACCCCTTCAATGTTCAGGGCTTGTCAAACGGAGCCATAGACGTACAAATAATATACAAGAGATCTGTCTGATGACCTTTATATACTTGGACCTGTAAATATAACAAGGGGGCATCCACTAGGTCTAATGTCATCGACACAGAGAGGGGTCTTTCATTTTAAGGGTGGTATAGCTGCCCATACATAGTCCAATAATGGCGTCTGCCTGCAATCTAATGTGTGGGCGCTGCTGGCTTCTCATTCTTACTCAAATGAGAGGTCAGGGCATGGTGGTGTTTTTTCTACGGACAGAAACCTACTCCATGATGCCGCTCTGCCGATATTCCACATTGCAACAGTAGTGCCCCTACAGTAATATGAATTCTAAATAGCCTGTACCACCGTGCCCACAACACAGAAATATTCAGTCAATGCTACAGTAAGGGCTCGTCCACACGTAGCGAAATTGCTGCGTATTTTCCGTCCGGAATTGCGGACGGAAAACACGCAGCAGAATGCAGTAGCAGCAAAGTGGGTGATACTTAACAAATCTCATCCACACTCTGCGTAAATACTGAGCAAAAATTGACCTGCGGAGCGTATTTTTCGGACTGCTGAAAGTGGACAGAATTGCTGCGTTTTTCAGAGATGTCTCCATCTCCTAACATTGAGAAAAACGCAGAAAAATACGCACTATTTTTTGCAGTTAAAAACGTAGGAAATGGTGCGTTTTTGCCGCAGCAGAGAGTCTGCTACTTTCAACGGAATTGCTGCAAGAATTTTCTGCAGTAATTCCGTTACGTGTGGAAAAGCCCTAAAGCTCATGTGACTGGTGTTCTTTATCCGGGCAGCGGTAGATTATGCCAGGACTGCGTCTCCACTCTCTAGGCCGGGGGTCTCAAACTCGGCCGGGTAAGTGGGCCGCATATAGAAAAAATGGGAAGTTGACGGGCCGCATTACTTTCAAATTTGATACAATACAAAATAATTGTTAATCATTTAGTTATTTGAACTACTATAACACTATATTACTAATACTACATTACTATAATAATACTGCTAGGTTTAAAATTTGAGAGATTTCTCCTTGTGCTTATTTCAACAATCCAGTTTTCCAGCTTAAGTGTCGCTAAATACAGTCCGGCAGCTCAGTTAGCAGACACACGTCAAGATTGTTCAGCCCCTTTTTAGATAGTGCCACAGTGCCCTCTGTAGATAATTCAACAAGCTCTCTGTGGATGCTGCCACAGTGCCCCCCGCAGATGCTGCCACAGTGCCCTCCGCAGATGCTGCCACAGTGCCCTCCGCAGATGCTGCCACAGTGATGTCAGGGGCTTGCCGAGAGATGGAGTCCCGGAGCAGAGCCGCTTCTAGCACTCTGCCTGGGATTCCAGCTCTGCTCCTGACATCACTGTCCATATATGGACAGAGATGTCAGGGGCAACCCCAGAGCTGGAGTCCCGGGCAGAGCACTAGTAGGCTCTTCCTGGGACTCCAGCTGTGCTCCTGACATCACTGGGACTCCTGCTCTGGGGAAGCCCCTGACATCATTGTCGATGTATGGACACCGATGTCAGGGAATTCCACAGAGTCCTGGGGCAGAGCCGATACCAGCGCTCTGCTCGGGTCTCCGCTCTGGGGAAGACCCAGCCACACTGTCCATATATGGACAGTGAGGTCTGTGGAATTCCACAGAGTTCCGTAGCAGAGCCTATACTACCGCTCTGCACCTGACTCCGGCTCTGTGGAAGCCCCAGACATCGTGTGTCCAAACATGGACACCGATGTCAGGGAATTCCAGAGTCCCGAAGCAGAGCCTGTACTAGCGCTCTGCACGGGACTCCGGCTCTGGGAAAGCCCCAGACATCGCTGTTCATATGCGGACAGCGATGTCAGGGAGTTCCAGTCTCGGAGCAGAGCCGATACTAGCGGCTCTGGGTCCCGCGGGACGCAGATGACAGCCCCAGGGGCCGCATGCGGCCCGTGGGCCTTGTGCTTGAGACCCCTGCTCTAAGTGAATACTGGACACTGAAGTTCGATAAACTTCTGACATGTCATAGTGACATGTCAGAAGTTTGTATTGGTGGGGGTACGAGCACGGAGACCCCCACCAATCGCTAGAACGAAGCAGCTGAAGCGTTCGTGTGAGCGCTCAGCTGCTTCGTGTCTGTTCGGCTTTTTCCGGAAAGCCGATGTATCGGAGTACGGGCTCATAGATTTTCTATTGAGTCCGTACACCGATACATTTATTTCCGGAAAAAGCCGAACAGACATGAAGCGGCTGAGCGCTCACACTAGCTGTTCAGCTGCTTCGTTCTAGCGATTGGTGGGGGTCTCCGTGCTCGGACCCCAATACAAACTTCTGACATCTCACTATGACATGTCAGAAGTTTGTCGAACCTTTAGCTACACTCTAAGGGTATGTTCACACGTAGTCAACAAAAACGTCTGAAAATCCAGAGCTGTTTTCAAGGGAAAACAGACCCTGCTTTTCAGACGTTTTTTTACCAACTCGCATTTTTCGCGGCGTTTTTTACGTCCGTTTTTGGAGCTGTTTTCATTGGAGTCTATAAGAAAACAGCTCCAAAAACGCCCAAAGAAGTGTCCTGCACTTCTTTTGACGAGGCTGTATTTTTACGCGTCGTCATTTGACAGCTGTCAAACGACGACGCGTAAATAACAGGTCGTCTGCACAGTACGTCGGCAAACCCATTCAAATGAATGGGCAGATGTTTGCCGACGTATTGTAGCCCTATTTTCAGACGTAAAACGAGGCATAATACGCCTCGTATACGTCTGAAATTTGGCCGTGTGAACATACCCTAACAGTTGAAGAGTCAGTGGCCGCAGAAAAGAAGATTTTGAGCAACATGAGGCTCCCATCTTACACAGCGGCCACCACCGGTCTACAAGGTTCCAGGAATGCTGGGATGTGTAGTTCAGCGAGGGATGAAGTAGATAGTTTCTTCTCATATTTGGGTAATACGGACTATGTGGCATAGTAGAAGCTCTGTGCATTACCATCTGATCGCGCCCGGGATAGTTATTGTGTATAAAATTTCTTCCGCCTTGTAGAACAAGAAATTGCCATCTATATCGCTGGGATTTTGGTTTTCTCCTCCTCTGGATCAATAAATAGAAAATACTAGGTTCCAATACTAGGTCTATTTTTTAGCCTCATTATGCAACTTAGGCCTCATGCCCACTTCAGTTTTTTTCGTCAGGGTGCGATCTGTTTTTTTAACTGATAGCACCCTGACACATTCATTTCAATAGGGCCATGCACACTTCCGTTGTTTTAACGGAACATGGGGCCATTCCGTCAAAAATAGGACAGGTCCTTCTCCTGTCTGTTTTTGACAGAACGATCTCGGCCTTTTCATTTATTTGGACCGTGAAACAACGGACTGCACACGAAATCCATCCGTGTGCGGTCCGTGTTTCAAAGAAGCGTCAATAGCGGCCATGCAACGGCCGACGGAAGTGTGCATACAGACTTAGGCTCTGTTCACATCTGCATTGGAGCGTCTATTAGGGGCTGCTGTTACAGTTTCGGTGAAAAACGACAAAGAGAAATAGCACAGCATACTGCGCTATTTCTTCCATTAAAACGATAGACATCCTCACGGAAAACAGACAGGAGCCATTAAAGCCAATGGGTTCTGTCGGGCGCCATTTGTGTCTGTGGCTCTGGTACTTTGTTTTTTTTAGTTCTTTTGTTCCTATGACAGGACAGAAGAATGGAAAAACTTAGCGCAAATGTAACAAAGCCTAAAGAGGAGTCTTATGTTTTTGGCATCAGACACCACATTCTACTTATCGCCTAACCTCGCTCATTACTGTTAGGCCTCGTTCACTTTTGTGTCTGTCTTTGCGTTGTTCTGCTCTGTCAGAGGAGCAGCACAACAAAAACACTGGAAGCGCCGGTTCTGTTGTACAACGGACACCATAGGCGCCCAACGGAACCTATTGACTTATAGGGTATCCGTGCTTTTACCTGAAACAATAGCGTGCTGCACGATCATTGGCCGGATCTATGATCCAGCCCCCTAACTAAGTCCCCAACGCAAATGTGAACTGGGCCTGAGAGTGAGAGAGAGAATCCAGCAGCACCGATAGAATCTGGGCGCAAGCCCTAGGGAACAGACAAAGGTCCCAACTATACAGCAATCAAAAAATAGGCAGCACTCCGTAGTTTTAAAGTGAAAAAAAAAATCAAAAAAGGTACTTTATTGCCCCATGTGCCCCATGGGGCAACAAAGTACCTTCGATTTTTTTCGCTTTCAAATTACGGAGTGCTGCCTATATATATATATATATATATATTTATTTAGTTTTTTATTTTATTTATTTTAGTCCTTGAGTTTTATGAGCAAAGGGCCTGTTCACATCTGCGCTGGCTTTAGTTTTGCTTTCCGTTCATCTGTTCCGTCAGAGGAACAGATTAACTGAAAGGCGAATGGAAAGTTTCATCTCTGTTTGCATTACCATTGATTTCAAGGGTATTTTTTTTGCTTCAGTTTGCCTCCCTTCCGCTAGGTTCCCATTTTTTCACGGAAACAATAGTGCAGCACACTACAAGCCATTGTTTCGGAAACCTAATGGAACGGAGGCATACAAAATGAAAAAATACCATTAAGATCAATGGTAACGCGACCAATACTAGTCATTTATCTGTTCCTCTGACAGAACAGATGAACGGAAAGCCAAACGGAATCCCAACACTGATGTAAAAAGGCCCTAAGTCAAAACAGAGGACTACCACCGGTCCTTACCGTTATAGCCCAAACAAACACCATTTCTAAATAGGCCCAAAACGTTGTGCCGATTCATTTCTTAATAGTTTACTGCATGCTGTAATACACCACAGTCAATGATAAAACCGTATGCACTAAGCTCCCTCTAGTGGTGGCTGCAGGCAGTCCGCATATTCTCTTTTAAATCTATGTCTACGCAGGGGTTTTGGAGCTTCTGTGTCTGGAAAACAAGCTCCGAACACTAGAAAGATACATTGAGAAATTAACCAGAACTGCATTGTAGGCCTAAAAACAACATGATGATAAAAGGCGGAGATTCACTTTGAAGCTTCTGGATTATTATTACAAGGCTCCCAGCGATGATATTTTTAGATCACATACGTGCACATATCAAGGGCTTTATATACTTTGGAGTAATGCCACAAAGCACACAATATTCTTCCTAAGCGGCCAGCTACAGTTCTGCTCCTGTTGTAAGAGCTCAGCCAATAAATTCTGGGATTTCTTTATCAAACGATATAAAATCCATTTTTTGGAAACCATTCAAACTTAGAGCACAATTATGAAAATTAAAAACACACGGGCAAACGTACAGAGCGAGCGCCGTTATCCTAAACCGAACGCCTCACTTTGGCACCAGCCGTCAAATCACGATGAACGTCAGGATTTCTAATGTATGTCAAATAAATCGTGGAGAAGAGGTGAAGACCAAGAAAAGTTCTGGCTATGATCAGAAACATTCGCATTAGTTGGGGTAGAATTCCTTACTGACATGTAGAACTGTAGGGAAGTTCTCAGATGCTGAGCATTTTAACCACGGGCAGCATGACATAGCAACAGGCGCCATGATTACCCTGAACTATGTTTTATCTAAAGTAGGGTTGCACGATGCATCGAAATATCGATACTACTTCGATGTCGTGCACCTTCCAATGGTTCAACACCGTTTATTCATGTATTTCGATACGAAGCTGTGCAGCCGCACAGCTAAGTATAGTAATACATGAATTTAGTGACTAAAATGTGATGCGGCTGGCGCAGCACTAATGAGCGGCAGTGCCAGCCCTGAAGTCAGAACATGTTGTGTAAGATGGCACAGCGCCCACATGTCCTCTGTGCAGCGCCAGCTGCATCACATCGTGCGGGTATAGCAAGTGTGGCTGTGCGATCTGGAGTGGGGCAATGGCTGTATTACACAGCAGCAGAGAAAACTCTCATCTCCGCCGTTATCCTCTTGAATGCCGCGATCAAAACTGACCACAGCATTCAAGGGGAAAATTAGAACGGGGACCCTCCTTTTATTGCATCACAGGGATCCCTGAAACACGATTGAGGGTCCTTCCACATATGGGCAGACAGACTGCCTGTATAAGTACACAGGCTAATGTACTGGCATATAGCTATATGCCAGTACATTAACGTTTTAAAATATAAAAATTTTAAAAAATAAAGTCATGTTAAATGAAAAAATAAAAAACTATAAAAGTCTCAATACATAAAATATACACACATTCGGTATTGTCGCGACCGTAATAACCTGCACAACATATTTATAGTGTCATTTATGGCGCACGTTGTAAAAAAAAAAAAGGGAACGTGAAAACGGTTTTCGTTCACTTATTAATGTGAGGCACGTGGGGTTATGAATTTTGAACCTTCATGTGACTCCCATTAATAGTAATTAACCCCATCATGTACCTCACACATTAACCCAATGTTGCCCAGTAGGACTAGGAGGTACACGATGGGGTGAATTACTTTACTCCATGTGAAGCACATGGGAGGTTAAAAACTCATCACACCATGTGCCTCACATCAGAAAATTAAAGAACTTTTTATTATTATATTATTGGTAAAGCATTGTTTTAGTATCGAGAATGGCAATACTACACTATCGGTATCGAAGTCCAAATTCTGGTATTGCGGCAACCCTAATCTAAAGTGATGCAGTTTTAGGCCCTGTTCACACAGTATTCTGGTGCTAATTATGACGCGGAGACCGAAGCACCAAAAATTCCGAAATCGCCCATTGATTTCAAATGGGAGGTAGAGGAGTTTTTTTTTTTTTTTACTCGGGCGGCTTTTGGCCGCTCACAGGAAAAACTGAAGCATGACCTTTCTTGCTGCGGTTTCCACCTCTGATCTCCCATTGAAATTAAAGGGAGGCAGAAAAAAAAATGCGGTGCTCATTTGAGCGTTTTTAACCCACAGTCCTTGCATTAGCTTCAATGGCCGCAGGTGAAAAACGCCACAAAAACCATGGAAAAAAAAAAAAGCACAGGCAGCTCAAAATCTGCCTCAAAATTACCGAAGGAATTCTGAGGCAGATGATTTTTTCAGCCTGCGAAAAAAAAAAAAAAAAAAAAACAGCTTGAATAGGACCTTAGAGAAAACCATTTTAGAAAGCGGCAAGGTCAGGGAGAAGTGTCCGATGGGCGGTTTCCCACAGGCTTCTACCTGGCCTGCTTGGCTTGTTTGACAGGTCTCTTAACAGCAAACAAACAGCAAAAGTAATATGAGAGGAGGTTGTCGGAAGGTATACCCCTTTAAAAAGATGTGGTCCTGGTTGGGGGTTGTTTTTATACTTATGCCCTATCCACAGTATAGGTTATCAGTATATGATCGGTGGTGGTCAAGCGACTAGGATCAGAGATGCAGTAACCCAGCACGGCCACTATACAATGGTCGGAGCCTTCTGCTTCCAGGACCAACCCTGCATAGCTTCTGGTGCCTGGGGGCGGCCCGACAGCTGATCTGTGCGGGGTCCGGCTGTCAGACTCCCACCGATCATATACTGATGACCTATCCTGTGGATAGGTCATCAGTATAAAAAACAGCCCCCAACATGGACAACCCCTTAAACAACACTGCACCAGATCAACACTTCTGAGAACTTAGAAAACCATCCTGCCATCTACAGACAAGAGTGTGTTTGCAAACAAAAGTCTCACCCACACACCGCCCGTCATCACAGCTATGACTGGAGTGAACACAATTGTACAATGTTTTTGGCATTTCCTGGGCTGAAACATTGGAAAAACTTGTCGAGTGATGGGAATCCAGCTCCATTCCTTATTTAGGAACATAGTCATATTATAATTTGCTTTATTATTCTAGTGGGTAAAAATGCATGCACTGAACTGCCCGCAGAAGTGCCAATCACAAGACAACTGCATTAAAACAGGAGCGGTCCTCTTTTATAATTTATACAGTACCCCAAAGTTCCCATGATGTTTTGTAACAACTCCACCAAAACATGTAAAAAATATAGAAAAACACTATACATAACCCTAGACCAGCGCTTCCCAATCACGCTTCAGTGGAGCCCAGTCCCAGACAGAAAGTTCCTCCATACCCAGCTAAGGATCAACCACGGATGCCGGATAGGAGACAAAGTGGACAACAAATGTCAGCTATACTCGTTCTAGGGCTGGGCGATTTTTCCAAGAAAATACAATCTAGATTTTTTTCAACTTTATGGGCGATTTTCGATTTGAATCTCGATTTTCTTATTACGGTTAAATAAACTGAAAAAAATACCAAAAGATAATATCATAAATTATTTTCTTTATATAAATAACTTTACATATATTACTATTTTAATTGTATGTAACTTCACAACTTTTAACCTCTGCAAATACTTTATCAGAAATACTATTGGAGAAATGTATATCTAATTGATTATAATTTCTGTGTTCCCCAGCAGGTAACAGGTTAACAGAACCTATAATCAATAATGCGTTGCGTGCACCAACATCCCCCTCTGCCCGTCACCACCTCAGCCAGTCTCCGAAATGCAGACGAGAGCAGTGTAAATGGCAGCAGGGCCAGGCAGATAGCGCCGAGCGGGCACTCTGGGGCGAGATGACATTATCAGGTCTGAAGTGTGAGCAGGACCCCGTGCAGTACCGGCCCCACGATGGAGGGTTAAATAAATGACATGATTCACACTAAAGTGATTGGACCGTGAAAAATGGTCCGTGTGTTATCCAGACAGTACATTTTCGGCTGTGATTTTCGGGTTGGCCAGCTGCGGAATGTCACCCGCGAGTCGCCCGCAAATCACGGACCGTGCACATGGCCGCGTCCATTATTTTCTATGAGTCTGGACCGCAGAACGCGGCCGTAATAAGACATGTCCGTTCTTTCAGCGGTCCAGCCTCCTGGGCCATGCACGGACATGGAAACCATGGTCGCGTGAATGGGCCCATAGAAATAAATGGGGCCGCAATTCTCCCGTGGATTTTCCGGAGAATTGCAGCCGCAAACACACATTCGTGTGCACGGGGCCTTAGGCTGCAGACACACGACAGTGGGAAAAAAAAAATGTCCATTAAAAACGGATTGTCAGTTTTTCATGTCCATTTTCCATCAGGGTCTCCAAATGGATCTCATTATCAGGGTTTTTTTTGTCCCAATCCCCTGAAGACACCACAGTGCCCATGTAGATAGTGCTGCAATGTCCCTGTTGATAGTGCCACAGGGCCCCCATATAGTAACAGTGCCACACACCCTTGCAGATAGCACCCCCATCCTTGTGGATCGCAGCACCACCCCACCCCCCTTGTAGAGCGCAGCCCCACATGTAGATCGCACCCCCACCACCGTTTGTAGATCGCAGCACTCCACCCCATCCTTCTTGTAGATCGCGCCACTCTAGCGGAATCCCCGGCCAGAGGATGCCGACACTTTGACCAGGATTACAGCTCCTAGTGGGAGCTGCAGTGGCACTATCTATAAGAGGGGGTGGTGGTGCAATCTACAAGGGGGGGGGGTAGTATCTATAGGGCAGTGTGACTATATACTAGGAGTTCCTCCTTCCTCACGGGACTGCTGTTCAATACTGTATCATTTTGTTCACTACAGAACAGCAGAAACAGAACAGGGCGGACCAGGCAGTGACGAGGCGGCGGGGCAGGGCTTCCTCCTGCAGCACGGCGCAACTACAAAACAAAAAAAAATGATTTCAAAATGAAAATAAAATTGTCAGAGGCCTTCAGGGCAAATTAATTTGATTAATCGCTCAGCCCTAACTCGCTCTGCCCTCAGTTTCTGATAATTCTGGTGTAAGGATAATGCACATTGTTACGTTATACAGCAGTATAGGAGGGGCTGGGAGGTGTATGTGGTCTGTAATAACTTTCCAGTGCATCAGGAGCGGCATCAGGACCCTAAGCAGTGGCGTCTAAAGCTGAATAAGAGCCGGGTAAGTATATAGTCTTGTCTGTGGACCACAGGATATGCCATAAATGGCTCATAGATGCGAGTCCCTGCTCTGGGAGCCACACCTATATCGACAACGGGGGTCACCACAGTTTGAGAATCAACAAATTGCACTGACCTAGACCCTAGAAATGGCCACCAAACAGTACTTTACACATATCATACACAGTCGAGTCACATTATTATGACCACCAGCTAATATCCAGAGTAATCGCCATGTGCAGCACAGACAGTAGCTAGACGGGCTTGAAGTGACCCAATAAGGTGTTGGTCGGTTGTCTCAGGTATCTGGAGCCATGCTGACTGCACTGCATCCCACATTTTCTGGAGGGTGCGTGGGGGAGGATCCATAGAGAGAACAAGACGATTCAGGTGGTCCCACAGATGCTCAATTAGGTTCAAGTCTGGCGAATTAGGGGGCCAGGGAAGTACTTGGAAGTCTTGGTCTTGCTCTTCCAACCACTGTTGGACATTTCTAGCCATGTGACGTGTCGCATTTTCGTGCTGGAAGATTCCATCTGCCACAGGGAAGACAAACAGCAAGTATGGGTGGACGAGATCTGCAACGATGGATTCATACCCAAATCGGTTCAGAGTGCCTTCCACATGGATGAGTGGGACCAGAGAATACCATGAAAAAATTCCCCAGACCAGAACGCTGCAGTCTCCAGCTTGTGTTCTTCCAGCAATGGTTGCAGAGTGTTTGTTCTCTGATGTTTCTCGCATGACACGCCAACGTCCATCCGTTTGATGAAGCAGAAAATGTGACTCATCGGAGAAGGCAACCCTTTATCAATCATCGGGGGTCCAATTCCAATACTGCCGTGCAAATTGAAGCCTTTGTTTCCAATGCACCTTTGTTAGCATAGGAGCAGTGACCATCTGTCTGCTTTGGAGCCCCATACACTGCAGGGTTCGCTACTGTTGTTTTAGAAACACGTCTGGTAGCCCCCTGGTTGATTTTCACGGTGAGCTGCTCCACTGTAGCGTGTCGTTCGGCCCTCGCGCACTTTCGTAGGCGATGTTCACCTTTCATATCAATGGCTCATGGAGCTCCGCAGTTTCCACAACGGTTATTCCCAATGATGCCATTTGTACGCTCACGATACACTTTCACCACAGCAGCACATGAACAGTTCACAAACTGTGCTGTGTGAGAAATACCGCCACCCTTGGCCTGTGAGCCAATCATTCCTTTTTGCAACTCTGAAAAATTGCCCCTTTTACCCATGGCAACAACAAGTGATAAGTGTTCAGACAGCCTCTTGCACACCTTATATACCCACCAAGCCAGACCACGACACATCACTTACTACATGGGCAACGCGCTACCGAGGTCGAAAGGAGGAGGTGGTCATAATAATGTGACTCCACTCTGTATTAAACAAAGTGACATCATGGGGAACTTATATCATAACAACCAATAGCCGTTATACAGTGACTGGAGCCTTCTGTTTCCCGTACCGATCACTGCATAGCTTCCGGGCCTGGGGGCAGCCAGAACAGCTGATCGGTGGGTCCAGGTGTCAGACTCCCCACCGATCACATAGTGATGACTTATCTACAGGATAAAAAAACAGCTCCCAAACTGGACCCCTTTAAGTTTAAATCGCTATACATATAATTTCTTGAAAACTAGTCGTGATATTAATTCCCTCATTTTTAGTTACAAAAGCATATAAAAAATTTAAAAAAAGTGGACACAGGACATCAGCTTGTTACCTACAGTACAAATATTATAACCGGCAGGAAACGCAATTCTCCGGTCTACAAATGTGAAGAGGAAACGCAGCTACTAATAAAGATCCGATAGAAGAGATTGCTCCAGTGGAGCGCTTCATACCATGCGATCCGTGGTTATCCCGCGCCATTGTGGGTGATAAGTATTTACTGCTGTGTATTGCAGAGTGAGGATGTGGATCACGGCGGGCGGCTGAACATTTTCCTTTGTGTGCTAATTATTTTTAAGAGAGAACTGGGCCTGAAGCCAAGCTGGCAGCAAGAAACCCGAAGGACAGCGGCACCATATATACACCCAGGGAGAAGACCACACAGGAACATATACATGTAGTATTCCAGGCAGCATAGGAATAGTTATAGGTCATAGTTTTACTTTTCTCCAGTGCACGTGGAAAACAAGTAGCGACAGGCCGAGTCACAGCTCACTTACATAGAAAAATTATTTGCAACCAAACTTTTTGTCCCCCACTTCTTGCTAAATTAATGGGGGGGGGGGAATTTATTAGCTTCGCAAATGCATTAAAAGTCAAAATTTGCAGAGAGAAAAAAACAACAAATAAATTTGCAACTTTTGAAGCATTTACGCTGTCCGCGGCACTTTTTTAAAGAGTGGGCGGGGCTTGGCCTGCCGCGGCCCCCACCAAAGGAGTAAATGATAAACTGGCATAAGTATAGCGGTAATCTACACAAGCTCATAGCTGGCGTAGATTTCCCTTTCAGGCACACGGACAGGCAGAAAAGTGGCTAATTTAATACGAGGCGTGCGTCTCTAAATAAGTTAGGCGCCATTGTCTCCAGCTATCCTTATATTAAGAACGGCGCATGAAACCAGTCTTAAGAAATCTCCCCCACTGGATATAGGAAGCACATAGGTCTGCATAGATGTTGTGCGCACAAAAAAGGATGGGGTGTTCTAGCTACAAACGCGAATATGACCTTGTCCCCACCCAAAAGTGGGTAGAAGGAGTATGAAAAATATGACAGTCGAGCATGCGCTCTGCCGCTCCATGCAAACTCTATGGGAGAGACAATCAGCCCAGCACAGTGATTGTTGGGGTACCCGGCAATGTTTGTGGCTGGAATACCCCTTTAAATTAAGACTATTTGCAGAAATTACTAATTTTTTTAATATTATGTCACTTGTAGCAATATAAAAAATAAATATATATATATATATATATATATTATTACAAAGCAGGACATACCCTTTAGGAACAGTTATGCAGTTTTTGTGACCCCGAGAACCACATCAAGATGTTGAAGTCCTCATCACTGGGCTTAAAACCCTCAATGCGGCAGCCTGTATTCTGCACAGTCCAAAAGGTAATAACTGGACTGATCCGGCTTCTTAAGGGCATGTTTCCGATAATAACATTCTACTACTGAATTGCTATTTATGCACTTCACGAACAATTCCGTCAAAGTAGGTTCAAGGTCAATTTGAAATGTAAAAGAACAACACCCTGAAGAAACATCTAATAACGACATCATTTTCTGCTTTTCACAAGCAATCCAAAAAGAACCGAGAAACAGACAGGAAAGTCTCCCTTCTGAGAACCATCACAACTTTCTGGAAGCAGGGCGTGTTCGGACCCTTGGGCTATGTTCACACATGGAGCACTTGTTAAAGGTTCTCAGCGCAGATTACCATGTAACACAAGTGAATGAGGATTTACGGAACTCCAGTCACACTTTCCGCCATACACACACATACACTATCAGGCGATTATATCTGGCTCTAAGCATTGAATAGAACTTACATTGTAAAGTGGGGTGCGATTTCTCGCAGTAGATCCGGGTATTCTAAACTAGATTTGAAGTTTTCAGCAATTCGCAATGTATATTCCTGGCAACATTGTTGAGTCTGTCCCTCCATTAAGTTCCCATTTATCCAAATAGGAATCTCACAATGGTGGGGATGACAACCCTGAAATCTGCATTCGTCAATAATTCAGACAGTGTAATATGTTACATGTCCGCACGCACAAAGAAGTCATAGAGACTTTCTAATGGAAATTAATAATGTATCAGTTCCAAGTCAAGCGCAAAAAGACTCTGCTATACTGGTGTATGACTGGCTAGTCAAGACGATAGTCAAAGTGATGGCAAATAATAGCACTCTGTTCTCGCACTTGTCCTCACTATTCTGTGGTTTGTGTGGGAGATCATGACATTTCATTTCCCCATTACATTTGGTGCCACCTTAAATGATCATTATGTAGAAAGAGTAAGGGTATGTTCACACGGCCTATGTTCGGCCATTTTTTGGACCGTAAACGGCTGAAAAATCGGAAGCAGAACATTTTTCTTTCTACTAAATACAACAAAGGGACCCAGACCAAACAAATTCAACATGGAAATGTATCCGGAATGGACAAAATACTGCAGACTATACATGTCAGTAAGATCACTCCAAGACAACGCCGCCGCAGCCACCACCACTCCAAAGACGACGCTGCCGCCGCCGCCACCACCCCCACCACTCCAAAGACAACGCCGCCTCCGCCACCACCCCCACCACTCCAAAGACAACGCCGCCGCCGCCACCACCCCCACCACTCCAAAGACAACGCCGCCGCCGCCACCACCCCCACCACTCCAAAGACAACGCCGCCGCCGCCACCACCCCACCACTCCAAAGACAACGCCGCCGCCACCACCACCCCACCACTCCAAAGACAACGCCGCCGCCACCACCCCCACCACTCCAAAGACAACGCCGCCGCCACCACCCCCACCACTCCAAAGACAACGCCGCCGCCGCCCCCCCACCACTCCAAAGACGCCGCCGCCCCCCCACCACTCCAAAGACAACGCCGCCGCCGCCACCACCCCCACCACTCCAAAGACAACGCCACCTCCGCCTCCGCCACCACCCCCACCACTCCAAAGACAACGCCGCCGCCGCCGCCACCCCCACCACTCCAAAGACAACGCCGCCGCCGCCCCCCCCACCACTCCAAAGACAACGCCGCCGCCGCCACCCCCACCACTCCAAAGACAACGCCGCCGCCACCCCCACCACTCCAAAGACAACGCCGCCGCCGCCACCCCCACCACTCCAAAGACAACAACGCCGCCGCCGCCACCCCCACCACTCCAAAGACAACGCCGCCGCCACCCCCACCACTCCAAAGACAACGCCGCCGCCACTCCCACCACTCCAAAGACAACGCCGCCGCCACTCCCACCACTCCAAAGACAACGCCGCCGCCACTCCCACCACTCCAAAGACAACGCCGCCGCCACTCCCACCACTCCAAAGACAACGCCGCCACCACCCCCACCACTCCAAAGACAACGCCGCCGCCGCAACTCCCACCACTCCAAAGACAACGCCGCCGCTCCAAAGACAACGCCGCCGCCACCACCACCACCACCACCACTCCAAAGACACCACCACCACTCCAAAGACAACGCCGCCGCCACCACCACCACCACCACCACTCCAAAGACGCCACCACCACTGCAAAGACAACGCCGCCGCCACCACCACCACCACCACCACTCCAAAGACAACGCCGCCGCCGCTCCGAGACAACGCCGCCGCCGCCGCTCCGAGACAACGCCATAAAACCAGAGTGTCATGATGGCGGCTGCGCGACAATCACCCGCCACGCACCATATGCTGATGACACACGGACCTTTTGCGCGCGCAAAACAGACACGTCCGTGTGAATAAGGCCTTAAGCCCACACAACTTGGCATCTGCCAATGGGGGGGCACTGATTGGCAGGTTGTACTTTTATCTGTGTGAGATAAGTGACGCCAGGATGTGTGTGCCACTTATCTTCATAAAAATAACAATTTGCAATACAAATATACAGCCCGGGTCTCACATACTAAACAATTGATGGTAACAATGTAAAGAAAGTCTCACGCCCTGGACGGTCTATGGCGGCCTCCGAGCAGTATATTCAGCGTGTGCAGTTTTAGGCTCCGTTCACATCACGTTACAGCCCTATGTCGAAGGACCTCCCACTGCATAGATATACGGTGACATATGTCACTAAGGGCCTGTTCACATCAGCGTTCGCTTTCCGTTCCGGGGGTTTCATCGCAGTCGATTGCGCTATTGATTCCGTCGGAAAAACTGAAACCTGCCGGAACGGTGACAGACGGAAACCATTAGCTAGGTTTCCAAAACCATTGATATCAATGGTGATTCAAACGGAAGCTAAGGTTTCCGTTTCACTTTCCGTTGCGGGGTTCCACGACGGAAAACTCAGACGGAACCCCTGAACGGAAAGCAAACGCTGATGTCAACCGGCCCTTATATACTCCCACAGTAAAACTCTATAAAGCAAAGGGCATGTGCAAGAAGGAGACACTTTTGGCCTACGCCGAGTGAACGGTGGACTACGGATACGGTTTCCTGGCACACACGTCTTATGTGGCGCTGTAGTCTGAAAACAGCCTTAGTTTGCTAGAAGTTAGTAAACGTTTGTCGTCATAATTTCCCCACGATTCGTGTATTCCTGGCTGATTACTACTGTCTGTCCTTAGAGGGAATGTTCATATATTATTCAATAAAACTAAATGAAAAATGTTACAACTACAAGATTCAATAAATGTAGACAGAAGGTTTTGTCTCCACAGAGGTAAAGATAACATTACTGCATGTCTACGGTCACTACAACCTCCAGCATCGCCCCAGAGTTGTTCATAGTCCTCATCCAGCAGTCACCCCAGGCCCCAGCATTGGGGTCCCCCACCCACCTCTCCCATCAGCCATCCCTGCACCCCCATCCCCCGGTTCTTTTACCGATCACGATCCTCAGATGCTTCAGCCGGGTCAGTACATCCTTTTTGGGGTCCAGCACTTTTTGGGTTGATTTCTTCACATCCCCGTGAGTTTTTTTAGAGAACATCCCGGATGAGAGGAGGACACGCCCGGCTCACACCCGGGTGTCTCTCCACCAGGCAGCGGTCGAGGAATACACGGGTTTCCCGAGATAAGGACACGGACAGCCCAGACCCGGGGATGTGATGGGAGGGGTGCGGGTCTCCCCGCTCTGACAGCAGCAGGTTACACAGATACATCCAACATGGCCGCCCCCTTCCGACTCCAGCATAACAAAGCAATCGAGTGCAGAGCAATTCAGCGCTCACGTCTGCCACCTAATGTCTAAAATAAAGTATATTTTTTCTATAGGTAATGGCTTCCAAAACTCAGGACTCATCATTAGAGAATGGTCACATCTGAAAAAGGAAAAAAACAAACACGTATACGATGTAATATACGAGAAAAATCAAACCATAGAGGTTTAATAATAATAGAAGAGTCACTCCAGAACTTGTAGTCGGTAACTTGTGTAAATTCAAAACCATTCACCTTAGGTATTTATTAGTGGATCCTCCACCCCCAATTTCAAAGTATTCTTAGAACAAAAATGAAGTGTTCTGCAACCTCTACAATTCCCTCCATGCTCTGAGGGCCAAAGTTCACTCAGACCCACTGACTAGAATGTAATATTACATTGGGGCCATTGAATTGAATATCTGTCTATGTAATAAATTTATAGTGCGCGGCCCTCAGAGCGGAAACCACTGATACTTAGTGGCGCTCAACTTTAGTTCATAGAGGGAGATCACGAGTAATGGACAGGGGGCTGGGACAACACTTCAAAAGAGAAGTACTATATAAGGTCTTGTTCACACAGTGCAGATTTTGCCAGTATTTTTCAAGCCAAAACGAAGAACGGAATGTAAACAGGCGAAATATATAAAGTAATGCCTTAAAGAGGCTCTGTCACCAGATTTTGCAACCCCTATCTGCTATTGCAGCAGATCGGCGCTGCAATGTAGATTACAGTAACGTTTTTATTTTTAAAAAACGAGCATTTTTGGCCAAGTTATGACCATTTTTGTATTTATGTAAATGAGGCTTGCAAAAGTACAACTGGGCGTGTTTAAAGTAAAAGTCCAAGTGGGCGTGTATTATGTGCGTACATCGGGGCGTTTTTACTACTTTTACTAGCTGGGCGTTGTGTATAGAAGTATCATCCACTTCTCTTCAGAACGCCCAGCTTCTGGCAGTGCAGATCTGTGACGTCACTCACAGGTCCTGCATCGTGTCGGCCACATCGGCACCAGATGATTCTGCAGCAGCATCGGCGTTTGCAGGTAAGTCGATGTAGCTACTTACCTGCAAACGCTGATGCTGCTGCAGAATCAACTGTAGCCTCTGGTGCCGATGTGTCCCCGCTCGTCTGACACGATGCAAGACCTGTGAGTGACGTCACAGCGTGATCTGGCAGAAGCTGGGCGTTCTGAGGAGAAGTGGATGATACTTCTCGTCAGAACGCCCAGCTAGTAAAAGTAGTAAACACGCCCCGATGTACGCACATAATACACGCCCACTTGGACTTTTACTTTAAACACGCCCAGTTGTACTTTTGCAAGCCTCATTTGCATAAATATAAAAATGGTCATAACTTGGCCAAAAATGCTCGTTTTTTAAAAATAAAAACGTTACTGTGATCTACATTGCAGCGCCTATCTGCTGCAATAGCAGATAGGGGTTGCAAAATCTGGTGACAGAGCCTCTTAAGGGTATGTTCACACGAGGGCGTCCGTTACGGCTGAAATTACGGGGATGTTTCAGCCTGAAAACATCCCCGTAATTTCAGCCGTACCGGCATGTGCAGGCGCTTGAACGCCGCGTCAATTACGGACGTAATTGGCGCTGCTATTCATTGGAGTCAATGAATAACGGCTCCAATTACGGCCAAAGAAGTGACAGGTCACTTCTTTGACGCGGGCGTCTATTTACGCGCCGTCATTTGACAGCGGCGCGTAAATTACGCCTCGTGTGAACAGACAAACGTCTGCCCATTGCTTTCAATGGGCAGATGTTTGTCAGCGCTATTGAGGCGCTATTTTCGGTCGTAATTCGGGGCAAAAACGCCCGATTTACGTCCGTAAATAGGCCGTGTGAACATACCCTTAAAGTGTCTCTTCTCCTGGATCCAATTCTGGTTTTGGCTTAAAAAAATCATGCAAAATCTGCCCTGTATGAACATGGTCTAAAAGTCCCTATAGTACATATTAATAATGTGAAAAAAGTAATTAGCTTACTCATACTTCCCAACTTTCAAGTATCGCAAAGAGGGACAACCGATGCGGCACGCGTTGCGTGGTAAATGTTTTTCCTTTTTCCCCGATACAGTATAATGCCCCCATAGGTGTCCCCATACACTATAATGCCCCATAGCTGCCCCCATACAGCATAATGCCCCCATAACTTCCCTTATGCAGTATAATGTCCATAAGCTGACCACATACAGTATAATGCCCCACAGCTGACCCATACAGTATAATGCCCATATAGATTCCCCCATACAGTAAAATGCCCCCATAGCTGTACCATACAGTATAATGCCCCTATAGCTTTCCCCATACAGTATAATGCCCCCACAGCTTCCCCCACACAATATAATGCCCACTAGTTGCCACCATACAATATAATGCCGCAATAGCTGCCACCATACAGTATAATGCCCCCATAGATGCACCCATACAGTATAAAGCCAACACAGATGCCCCCATACAGTAATATGCCCACACAGATGCCCCATACATTATCATGCTCCCACAGTATAAAGCCAAATAGCTGCCCCCACACAGCATAATGACCTCTAGCTGCCACCATACAGTATAATGCCCCCATAGATGCACCCATACAGTATAAACCCAACACAGATGCCCCATACAGTAAAATGCCCACAGATGCCCCCATGCAGTATAATGCTCACACAGATGCCCCAATGCAGTATAATGCCCAAACAAATTCCCCCATATGGACTAATGCCCCATAGCTGCCCCCATACAGCATAATGCCCACACATATGACCCATATAGTATAATACCCCCATAGCTGCCCCATACAGCATAATGTCCACTAGCTGCCCCTATATAGCATAATACCCCCATAGCTGACCCATACAGCATAATGCCCCCCTAGCTGCCCCATACAATATAATCCCCCATAGCTGCCACGATACAGTATAATGCCCCCTAGATGCACCCATACAGTATAAAGCCAACACAGATGCCCCTTACAGTAAAATGCCCACACAGATGCCCTCATGCAGTATAATGCCCACAAAGATACCCCATGCTGTATAATGCCCAAACAAGTTCCCCCATACAGCATAATGCCCACACATATGCCCCCATATAGTATAATGCCCCCATAGCTGCCCCATACAGTATAAAGCCAACACAGATTCCCCTTAAAGTAAATTGCCCACACAGATGCCCCATGCAGTATAATGCTCACAAAGATGCCCCCATGCTGTATAATGGCCAGACAAATTCCCCCATACAGCATAAAGCCCCATAGCTACAACCATACATACAGTATAATACCCCCATAGCTGCCCCAAACAGTATAATACCCACACAGATGCCCAAATACAGTATAATGCCCCCACACAATATAATGCCCTCTAGCTGCCCCATACAGTATAATGACCCATAGCTGCCCCCATACAGCATAATGCCCCCATAGCTGACCCATACACCATAATGCCCCCATAGCTGATCCATATACGATAATGCCGCCCTAGCTGCCCCCATACAGTATAATGGCCCATAGCTGGCCTTATATAGTATAATGCGCCACAGCTGCCCCATACAGTATAATGCTCCTATAGCTTCCCCCATACAGTAGAATGCCCCCATACCTGCAAACACACAGTCTAATGCCCTCTAGCTGCCACCATACTGTATAATTCCCCCATAGATGCAAACCTAGTATAAAGCCAACACAGATGCTCAAACAGTAAAATGCCCACACAAATGCTTCATGCAGTATAATGTCCACACAGATGCTCCCATGCAGTATAATGCCTAAACAAATTACCCTATACAGCATAATGCCCCAGAGCTGCCCTCATACATAATGTCCTAATAGCTGCCACCTAAAGTATAATGCCCACACAGATACCCCATACAATATCACACTCCCATAGTGCCTCCCACACTGTATAATGCCAAATAGCTGCCCCCGCACAGTTTAATGCCCTTTAGATGCCCCTAGTGCCAGTGCCCACGTAGATAGTGCCAGTGTCCATGTAGATAGCGCCAGTGTCCCCTGTAGATAGTGCTACAGTGCCAATGTACTGTAGATAGTGCCACACCCCCTTGAAGATAGTGACACCCACCCTGTAGATGCCAACCCCCTGTAGATAGCGCTAGCCCCCCTGTAGATCGCGCCATTGGTTCTCCCTCTAGGAGCAGAAACCCCAGCCAGACCATCGACCATGCTGTGGCTGGGGATTCCTCTCCAGGAGGAACCCCTCTGTACTAATGCTGAAGCAAGGAGCTGACGGTTCCCTGCTTCAGCATTGGTTTTAACCATATCTGCGTCCCGAGGATGCAGATACAGCTGACACCGGGACATATGACCGACCGCCCGCGACAGTGGGACACCGCCTGGAATCCGGGGCTGTCCCGCTGAATTCGGGATGGTTAGGAGGTATGAGCTTACTTCTAATCAGTGTTCTTGAAGTTGCAACTGTGTCCCCATGACAAAACTTAAAAGGTTATTCCCATCTTATAAAGTGATGGCATATATCGCTAGGATATGCCATCACTCTATGATTGGTGGGGGTCCAATCTCTGATACACCCACTGATCCTGAGAATGAAAATGCTGCGTCTATTTAGCACTGAGTCCACTTCTAAGTTTCCCTGCACAGCAGCGCTCTCTGGGCAAAACTGAAGACGGCACTATTCCCTTGAGTTAGACCATGCTGTAGTTTCCTGCACAGCGGGTGGCCGGGCGCCACCGTGCAAGAAAAACCGCGAAGGGGACGCAGTGACAAATCAGCGCTTCGACCCCTACATTCTTAGAACCATAAAGTGATGACAAATCCTATTGATAACCCTTTTAACGTCAGGTCTGGTGACCATGTATCATCATACCATTGTGTGGATCCAAATCTCCATCCTAACGCTTGAATAATAGCAGCTATGTGTGCATATGTGTAGATATCGATGTGTATGGTGATGTGGATTCACTCATTGGCCCTCATGAACAAAAACTGATGTTACGTTGCAATCACGTGCGGCAGAATTTGTTGCAGTCATGTGCGGCAGAAATAGTTTCTGCAGGCAATGCATGGATTTCTGCAAGATCCATTTAGATGAATGGAATTAATTATCAGTCGCAGAAAATGTCTGCAACCAAGTCTGCTAAGGGTATGTTCACACGCAGTGACCAAAAAATACGGAGCCGTTTTCAGGCGAAAACAGCGCTTGGTTTTCAGACGTTTTTGCAAGTACTCGCGTTTTTCGCAGTGTATTTTACGGACGTTATTGGAGCTGTTTTTCAATGGAGCCAATGAAAAATGCCTCCAAAAAGTGACATGCACGTCTTTTTCGCGGGCGTCGTTTTACACGCCGTATGACAGCGACGCGTAAAATTAAGCCTCGTGGGAACAGAACACCGTAAACCCCATTGAAAGCAATGGGCAGATGTTTGCAGGCGTATTAGGGGCGTTTTTTCAGGCGTAATTCGAGGCATAAAATGCCTTAATTACGTCCGAAAACACTGCGTGTGAACATACCCTAATTCTGAATGCACCCTAAGTCACACACGTCACGGATTTGATACGGAGCTCACATTTTTGCATTTCATAGGGTAAAATTTGCTTTCAAAATCTGCGACGTGTGAACCAGGGTTGCCAACCTCCACTTCAGAAATTTCTGGACAACTGAGCTAAAATTCAGGGACAGACCAAAATTTTTACAGATACATTACAAAATCATTGCCTGTGCAGGGTGCTAAGAGCGACCCACCAATCACAGCTTAGGCGTTGTTTTCTCTGATTAGTCGTCCACTTTCCCTTTTTTTCTCCATCCAGCCGAGACCACTGTGACGACTTATTCCAGCCTCGACTCGTCTCTGCAGAATTTGACACAGACATGTTGGCTTCTCACTTTTCTAGCACCCTCCACACCTACACCCCATCCTCTAAATAAACTCATAATCCACAGTGCTCCAGACAGTAGGGCTGGGTTCACACGAGCATGTTACGTCCGTAATGGACGGATGTATTTCGGCCGCAAGTCCCGGACCGAACACAGTGCAGGGAGCCAGGCTCCTAGCATCATAGTTATGTACGACGCTAGGAGTCCCTGCCTCTCTGTGGAACTACTGTCCTGTACTGAAAACATGATTACAGTATGGGACAGTTGTCCTGCAGTGAGGCAGGGACTCCTAGCACCGTACATAACTATGATGCTAGGAGCCCGGCTCCCTGCACTGTGTTCGGTCCGGGACTTGCGGCCGAAATACGTTCCGTCCATTACGGACGTAACATGGTCGTGTGAACCCAGCCTAATAATGATCCCTCAGTGCTCAACACAATAAAAGTGCCCCATCAGTAACCGTGCCCCCTGTACATAGCGCCATACATAGCACCACTTGTTAGATAGCGCCACACATTCCCCCTTGTATATAGCCCCTCTCCTTGTAAATAGCTCCACACTGCCCCCCTTGTAAACAGCTCCCTCTTGTAAATAGCTACACACAGCAGAGTGGAGTGCGGTAGTGGTATCCTACTGCTACCACTCTCCGCTCTGCCTAACGTGACTCACCGAGGTCATGCTACGGCGGTCCTCTTCTGGCTGGCGTCAGTGACGGCCCGGGAGTGGACCAGTCCAGTCACCTGACCTCATGTCGCTGACGTGAGGTCAGGTGACTGGATTGCTCCACTCCAGGCACCGAATTTTCAGATTCCGCTGTCAAGCGGAATCTGAAAGTATGTCAGGCCACAGCTTTTGCACTGTGCATGTACATTTTGGCGCATGTGCAGTTCAAAGTTTCAGGGGAATAAATATCCTGGATGGTGCTTTTTTTATGCCAGATGCTACGAACGGTAGAAAAAAAAAACACCAATTTTTTTTGCGGACGGTTGGCAACCCTGGTGTGAACTGTAAGGGTATGTTCACACAGAGTGTTTTTGGACGGTTTTCAGGCCATAAACGGCCGAAAAATCGGCAGCAGAACGACTCCAAACATCTGCCCATTGATTTCAATGGGGAAAACCGGCGTCCTGTTCCGGCGGGCCGTTTTTCTTTGCGGTCGTTTTTAAAAACACAAACGGCCGCGTAAGAAACACAAACGCGAAAAGGAAGTGAACGTCAATTCTTGGACGTTTTTGAAGCCGTTTTTCATAGACTCTTGAAAAAAGCTCCAAAAACGGCTGTAAAAAACTAAAGTCACGAGTGGCTTAAAAAAAGTCTGAAAATCAGGAGCTGTTTTCCCTTGAAAACAGCTCCGTATTTTCAGACGTTTTTGAGTTTGCATGTGAACATACCCTTAGGCTTAGCTGTTTTTCGGGCCGTAAACGCTAAAAATATGGAGGCTAAACGCCTCCAAACATCTGCCCATTGATTTCAATGGGGAAAATCGGCGTTCACTACCACGGGGCGTTTTTTTTACCCGTTTGTGAAAACGGAGTGTAAAATAACACCCTGTAAGGCAATGTTCACACGCAAACGTAAAATACGTCTGAAATTAAGGAGCTGTTTTCAGGTAAAAACAGCTCCTGAATTTCTGACGTAATGGCAAGTGCAGGCGTTTTTCCCCGGCGTCCATTACGGACGGAATTGTCAATGAAAAACGGCTCCAATTACGTCCCAAGAAGTGACATGCACTTCTTTGAGGCGGGTGTCTTTTTACGCGCCGTCTTTTGACAGCGGTGCGTAAAAAAAAAAGCCTGTCTGCACAGAACATTGTAAGACCCATTGAATTCAATGGGCAAATGTTTGTAGCCGGTTTGGAGCCGTATTTTCAGGCGGAATACGCCCGAATTACGTCTGTAAATAGGGTGTGTGAACATACCATTAGAGAGAATTGCATGTCACTCCTTGAGCCGTTTTTCATTGTCTCAATAGACAATAGCGAGGAGTCTTTGACGGCCGTAAATTTGAGCTGTTCTTCATTGAATTCAATGAAAAACGGCTCAAATTACGTCCAAAGAAGTGTCCTGCACTTCGACGTGTAAATTACAGGTCGTCGGCACACCCATTCAAATGAATGGGCAGATGTTTGCCGACGTATTGGAGCCGTATTTTCAGGCGTAAATCGAGGCATAATACGCCTCGCTTACGCCTGAAAATAGGTCGTGTGAACCAAGCCTTAGTTCACAGAGGGCGGATACGCTGCGTAAAAGCACACAGCGTATCCGCCCTGTGCGCCGAAGGGAATTCCAGATGAAAAACCGCACCAAATTGTGGTACAGTTTTTCTACCAGAATATCCGTTGCAGAAACCTGCACCAAAAAAAACAAGCTTCTTACTTGCATGGCCATGGCAACGCGTCCCTCTGCTGTCCGGCAGCCCGGTCTCCTGGTATGTCGATTGGCTGCAGCAGTCACATGGAATAAAACGTCATCCCAGGAGGCCGGACCGGGGAAGAAACACAGACTTATGGGTAAGTATAAGATTTTTTTTTCTCTGAGTTGTGTTTTTTTTGCGGCCAAATCCCTGCGATTCCACTGCAAAAAAATGCAACATCTGCTATTTGTAGCAGGATTTACTTCACCTTTGAATTCAATTGAGAAAACCCGCAACAAATAAGCAGCGTTTACACAAATACAATTGACATGCTGCGGATTAAATAAAACTCTGCACCGCATGTCAATGTCTGAGCGATTTTCCCACTCAGTATTTATGCGTGTGGATGAAATTTGTTTAAATCTCATCCACTCTGCTGAAAATCCACTGCGGCAGCCCCAGTGTCTACATCTGGCCGCCCCATCACTACATATGGTCGGGTACTGGATTGTACCCGGGTCTTCCCGGCACCCCTGGTGGAAGTGGGTATCTGGGTAATAATGGGTTTCTAAGTCCCCACCTTAGTAATGGATGCTGTCAAACAGACTACTGCCATTACGAAGGCGCTAATCAAGTATTAAAAAACACAGAAACATAAGAAAATAATTTTTTATTTAAATAAACACTCCCTTACACAACCCTCTTTCATCATTTTATTTAAAAAAAATAAAGTAGATCGTCGAGGTAGTCCAACAAATCTACGACGTAGTCCAAACGGTCCAGTGGAACCTGCAAAACCAAAAAAATAAAAGTTAATAAATATGCCGCTGCTTCTTCATTCCTTGCTCCTACTGTGAATCACCATGTAGTTACATGGCGGTTCACAGTAGAAGAAAGGAACTACAGAGCAGCGGCCTATGAGCGCCGCTGATCAGCTGTTTTGGAGGATCAGCAGCGCTTATACGCCGCTGCTCTTTCATTCCTTGCTCATACTGTAAATGGCCCATAGCGGTGGTTCGCAGTATTAGTGTATGTTCATATTTTCGGCCGTTTTTCAGGCCGTAAACGTTTGAAAAATCGGAAGCAGAACGCCTCCAAACATCTGCCCATTGATTTTTATGCGTAAAAAAAACGGCCGCGAAAAAGAAGTGCAAGACACTTCTTCTGACGTTTTTAGAGCAATTTTCCATAGACTGTATTGAAAAAATCAGGAGCTCCGTATTTTGAGACGTTTTTGACTCTGCGTGTGAACATACACTTACAGCCATCTCCCATTCAAGTGACTAGAATAAGGCTATAATACTGTGAAACACAACAGGAGGGCGATTTACAGTATGAGCAAGGAACGACACCGCAAGCACCCCTGCACCGTCGAACGCCCCTCAAACGTGCAACCACACCACAAACAAACCCCCTCCACATAAACCCCCCACACATGCAAAATGTCCGCACCCACGCACGCTTACACACACTTTACCTGCAGTGCGGCCGGTTTTCACCAAAAAGGCACCGGCTTTCCCCCTACAAGCCAGCTGGGTTGCTCTGAACCGCGAATGCCACAGAACATTCACAGTACAGAGCTAGGTGGCAGAAGCACAGGATATACGAACGGGCTGTAATATACAGCCACAGCCTAGCTCTAATGGCGGAGATAAGAGAAACCTCTTCTCTCCGTCGTTAACCCCTTGAATGCCGCAATCAAAGTGAAAATGAAATCCCTGTGACGCTATCGAGGCCCATACCTTGTACGGCCAGACGGCCCAGGGTCCATTGAAGGACCGGACCCCAGGGCTGTCTGACCATATTCCCTGTTATACCTCAGTATGTCATAACAACTGCCTATGTACTATCAGTAAATCGGCTAGTGTACGATCCCACAGTTATATCAGTACACAGGCTAATGTACGATCACACAGATATATCAGTACACAGGCTAATGTTCTATCATACAGTTATATCAGTACACAGGCTAATGTACGATCACACAGATATATCAGTACACAGGCTAATGTACGATCATACAGATATATCAGTACACAGGCTAATGTACGATCACACAGATATATCAGTACACAGGCTAATGTACCATCACACAGATATATCAGTACACAGGCTAATGTACGATCACACAGATATATCAGTACACAGGCTAATGTACGATCATACAGATATATCAGTACACAGGCTAATGTACGATCATACAGTTATATCAGTACACAGGCTAATGTACGATCACACAGATATATCAGTACACAGGCTAATGTACGATCACACAGATATATCAGTACACAGGCTAATGTACCATCACACAGATATATCAGTACACAGGCTAATGTACGATCACACAGTTATATCAGTACACAGGCTAATGTACGATCACACAGATATATCAGTACACAGGCTAATGTACGATCATACAGTTATATCAGTACACAGGCTAATGTACCATCACACAGATATATCAGTACACAGGCTAATGTGCTATCATACAGATATATCAGTACACAGGCTAATGTACGATCACACAGATATATCAGTACACAGGCTAATGTACCATCACACAGATATATCAGTACACAGGCTAATGTACGATCACACAGATATATCAGTACACAGGCTAATGTACGATCATACAGATATATCAGTACACAGGCTAATGTACCATCACACAGATATATCAGTACACAGGCTAATGTACGATCACACAGATATATCAGTACACAGGCTAATGTACGATCACACAGATATATCAGTACACAGGCTAATGTACGATCACACAGATATATCAGTACACAGGCTAATGTACGATCACACAGATATATCAGTACACAGGCTAATGTGCGATCACACAGATATATCAGTACACAGGCTAATGTACGATCATACAGATATATCAGTACACAGGCTAATGTACCATCATACAGATATATGCCAGCACATTCAAGTTAAAAAATAAACACCAAACTTAAAATAAAGATGAAAATATCCTCCTATGAGGATTTAAAAAAAGTTAAATAAAAAAAAAATCTGTAAAAAAACAACTACACAGAAATGAACTTATTTTAAAATTAATAACCTTTACAAAATATAAAGTCCAAAAACATGACATAATATAGACATATTTGGTATCACCATGACCGTAACAACCTGTACAACAAATATATAACATTATTTATGATGATCGGTGTATGGCGTAAGAAAAATGAAAAAAAAATACCTGCAGCGGAACTGCTTTTTCCCAAAATAAAAATGTATAGAAATTAAACGATAATGTAAATGTACAGAAAACGGTGCCTACATAAAGTACAGCCTGCAAAAAACAAAGTCTCATAGAGCTATGTCCAACAAAAAATAAAAAAGTTATGAGCGCCAGGATGCCAAGAGAGAAATATTTTTAAAAAAGTTCCCCTTAAGGGGTTAAGAGAGTCCTTTTACACAATAAATAAATACCAATAGAATAAATATTCTCAGTAGTTCATGCTATAAATTCCCTGGTGGACACCCGACAAACTCTATGTATTGGCTTTTGATTGGTTTAGTCTGCCGCCCCGTCTGTTTATAAGCCGCGCGACAGCCACGCGTTTCGCTATGCCAATCGGAAGTCGTAGTTTCATTCTTCGTAAACTTCTGGTACACACAACGAGGGCTGATAGTCAATAAAACCACCAATCCCAGTATGCAACGCAAACGCAAGGATCCGCCTTGCGCTCTCAGCCAAACCGAGGACTTGCTGTAAAGAAAGAAGATCGATAGCGAATCAAAAGCAAGGGGGGGCGAGTTATCAGCCAATCCGATTCTCAAAAAATATATATGCTATTATAGGCGGTGCATTAACAGTACTAAGATAGGGTGAGCAGCGGATCTCTCCGGAGGGAGGCAAATCTAAAAGGCGTTAGTGGACGGCTTGTGGAGTGGAAATGCCGGTCCATTCACGGGAGAAGAAGGAAAGTAACCACAATGATATGGAGGTGGATTACCCGGAGAATGAGGGCAGCAGCTCGGAGGACGAGGACACGGACAGCTCCAGCGGCAGCGAGGAGGGGGACAGCTCGGGTAATCTGCGCTCCTCATAATCGATCTTTCGTTGGTGCAGAGATCTGTTACGTTATATTACACGGTAGAAAAGCCCTGTGGTCTGGCACAATGGCGCGGATGTATAGCGTCATGACCGGTGTATGGAAATCAGGTGCTGCTGAAAAACCCGTTTTGATTTGCGGCTCCCCTCCACTTCTCCCTTACTGTAGTGTAGCTCTCCCCATACTATTACCGTTTGTATGTAGTCCCAGTCCATGATGGCGGTTCAATAGTCACCAAGACCGTCGCAGTCGTAGAAATCTGTGTCAATTTACATTCTGGTCATTGATTTCTATGGTCCCGTTCACATTGTTTTTTGCTTAGTGTGTTTTTTTTTTTTTTTTGCCAGATGTACATTATAAATGTGTCCCTAGGACTCCATTCGCTTTTTTCCCTTTTAGGATGAAATGGCGTGGTAAATACGCTACTCCATGTTGCAAAAAAAATGCTGTTTTACTTTTTTTTTTTTTTACATGGGAGCCTGTGTGTGATGCAAGCCAATGCGTACGCCACGTGTATAAGGTTAAAGGGGTTTTCCAGTTAGAAGAAATTGATGGTATATCCTCCGGATCGATGGCTCCCGCCACCCCCGCTGATCACTTGTTTAGAAGGGGCCATGGTGCTTACGTGAGCGCTGCTCCCTCTAAATTTCCGTCACTGCTCTCCCTGTGAATCGCCAGCACACTTGTAGTCTCATTCAAGAGTTGGACTCCCGCCGATCAGATCTTGATGGCCTATCCTGAGGATGTGAATAAAGCCTAACGCCTACTTCCCAATATTAAAGACTATAAAGGTTGGCACCCATGTGTAAGTGGCACCTCCGTTGTATGATGCCTCATTCTAGTGGCTATGAGTAGTAGAAGCGCCTGTACTATAACTGCATGTACCATCAGTGTCTGCTGACGGCAACTACTAATATAGTGTTCACGTGGAACTTCTTCCAGCATCATCTGTGTGATGAGCTGTCAGTGACTGCCCATCACTGGCTGCCAGTAAAGCAGGGGCACCGCTAGTGGAGGCATGTTTTCTGGGTTAGTGCCAACAAGCCACTCTGCCTTGCCAGGGTGTTTAGATACAGAGCTAGGGCCTCAAGCTAGGTTTTGCTTCGCTTGGGGCAAATATTCAGATAGGCCTCTAATTGAAGGGACTATGAGAAAGTCCTTATAAATGGGGGCAGTTGTGTGGTGCAATGTTATACTACTCAAAATAAAAAAAAATATATATATATATATATATACACACACACCAGAGCTTGATCATAATAAAGTTAAGGGGTAACTGAACTTTCAACAAACTTCTGACATGTCATAGTGACCTGTCAGAAGTTTTGATTGGTGGAGGTCTGAGCACGGAGACCCCCACCAATCGCTGAAACAAAGTGGCTGAGCTGCTTCGTTTCTGATCGGGATGATGATTTAGTAGTGTGTCGGCTCATAGACTATCTATTGAGCCTGTACACCGCTACATCGATTTCCAGAAAAAGGCGAACAGAAACTAAGCGACTCACCGCTCACATGCACGCTTCTGCCGCTTCGTTTTAGCGACTAGTGGGGGTCTTAGCGCTCGGACCCCCACCAATCAAAACTTCTGACATATCACTATGACCTGTCAGAAGTTTTTTGAATGTTTAGTTACCCTTTAACTTCCTGGGGTCTTGTGCTCGGGGTAAATCAATATCAAGATGATGTATGTTACTACACATACCGTACACGAGATCAGTGTATATAGACATGGAGCACCAGTATACATATGGGGAGTGAGTGGTTGCAGAGGTGATGGTAATCTATTTTGCTCCTACTGAGGCCGTCTAGAATCGCAGCATTGTTTCGTGTATGGCTTATACTGCACCACGTGTGTGTTTGTGTTTGTTTGTTTTTTGGGGAGGGTTTGTAGCATGTAATATATATATATTTTTTTTTTTTAAAGAAAAATCTTTAATACTGGATTTTATAATCCAGGTTTCACCCTGTAGAAAAAAAATGATGTAGCAATAACGCCTGATGTTGTTTTTGCTGTTCTTGCAGAGATGGATGATGAGGACTGTGAGCGGCGGAGGATGGAGTGCCTCGATGAAATGTCAAACCTTGAAAAGCAGTTTACGGATCTGAAAGATCAGTAAGTGTTTTATTTCCAGACATCCAGGGTTTGCAGCGACTGATCAAGAAAGAGCAACCGAGTGGGTCCAACAGAACATGTTCTCAATTTTGGCTTCCAAAAAAAGCGTAGCTGAGGCACGGCTTATGAATCCCCTGACAGATGTATGTAAATGGGGTGAGCCACCTTAGGCTTCGTTCAGGGGTTAAATGACATTAAAGCAGTTGTCACAAAACACATGTATCCCCTATCCACAGGATAGAGGGTACGTGTGTGATCCCTGGGGGTCCGACTGTGGGACCCTCAGCGATAAGGAGAATGGGGGACCGAAAGTCCCCACAAAGTGCTCCACGAGAAGCATGGAATTTCCGGGGTCTGTACCCGGCTTGTCAGTCTGGATGCTCCATAAAAATGAATCGAGTGCTTGTGCGCATGCGTGACCGGCGCTCCATTAATTCCTATGGAGCTACCGGACACACAAGCCAGACACAGACTCCGGAAGTCCCATGCTTCTCATGGAGCACTTTGGGGGACTTTCGGTCTCCCGTTCACCTTATCCCTGGGGGTCCCAGCGATTGGACCCCCAGCAATCACACATGTATCCCCTATCCACAGGATAGGGGGATACATGTGTTTTGTGTCACAACCGCTTTAATGTAACTTATTTAACACCCCATGGCGGGGCCGGTACTGCACAGCGTCCTTCTCACACTTCAGACACTATAATGCTATCTCGCCCCAGAGTGCCCGCTAGGGGATAGATGTGTTTTGTGGCACAACCCCTTTAAGGCCGGATTCACACGACCGTGAAAAACGGTCCGTGTGTTAGCCGGATTTCCTGGCCCGAATTAGGTACATGTGAACGGGACTCCTGGCATCAGTCATTTAGGCTGCAGTCACTCGACAGTGAAAAAAAAAATTGAACATTAAAAACTGATCAATTGTCAGTTTTTCATGTCCATTTTGCATCAATTCTCCAAATTCTCATCCATTTCCGGGGCTTTTGTCCGTTTTTCATGGCCGTAAAAAAAAATGGATGTAACTTGTCAGTTTTTTGTTTTTTTTTGTCCCAAACCCCTGAAAACACCACAGTGCCCATGTAGATAGTGCCGTGATGTCTTTGTATATAGTGACAGTGCCCACATATAGTGACAGTGCTCATGTAAATAGTGCCACACCCCCTTGCAGACCGGAGCAACCCTCCTCACTTGTAGATCGCAAACCCCCACATGAAGATCGCCCCACCCCACCCTTGCCGACACTTTAGCCGGTGATTCAGCTCCTAGTGGGAGCTACTGTGGTGAGATCTGCAAGGGGGGGGGGGGGCGGTGGTGGTGAGATCTGCAAGGGGGGGGGGCGGTGGTGGTGAGATCTGCAAGGGGGGGGGCGGTGGTGGTGAGATCTGCAAGGGGGGGTGTGGTGGTGGTGAGATCTGCAAGGGGGGGGGTGTGGTGGTGGTGAGATCTGCAAGGGGGGGGGGTGTGGTGGTGGTGAGATCTGCAAGGGGGGGGGTGTGGTGGTGGTGAGATCTGCAAGGGGGGGGTGTGGTGGTGGTGAGATCTGCAAGGGGGGGGGGGGCGGTGGTGGTGAGATCTGCAAGGGGGGGGGGGGCGGTGGTGGTGAGATCTGCAAGGGGGGGGGGGCGGTGGTGGTGAGATCTGCAAGGGGGGGGGGCGGTGGTGGTGAGATCTGCAAGGGGGGGGGCGGTGGTGGTGAGATCTGCAAGGGGGGGGGCGGTGGTGGTGAGATCTGCAAGGGGGGGGGCGGTGGTGGTGAGATCTGCAAGGGGGGGGGGCGGTGGTGGTGAGATCTGCAAGGGGGGGGGGCGGTGGTGGTGAGATCTGCAAGGGGGGGGGCGGTGGTGGTGAGATCTGCAAGGGGGGGGCGGTGGTGGTGAGATCTGCAAGGGGGGGGCGGTGGTGGTGAGATCTGCAAGGGGGGGGCGGTGGTGGTGAGATCTGCAAGGGGGGGGCGGTGGTGGTGAGATCTGCAAGGGGGGGGCGGTGGTGGTGAGATCTGCAAGGGGGGGCGGTGGTGATGCGATCTGCAAGGGGGGGGCGGTGGTGATGCGATCTGCAAGGGGGGGCGGTGGTGATGCGATCTGCAAGGGGGGGGCGGTGGTAATGCGATCTGCAAGGGGGGGCGGTGGTGATGCGATCTGCAAGGGGGGGGCGGTGGTGGTGCTGCTGTGTACTGCGGGGCAGTATCACTCTATACTAGGAGTCCCTTCTTCCCCGTGGAACTCCTGTTTTTCACTGTGTTCAGTACAGAACAGCAGTTCCGTTAAACAGAATTGTGAGAGTCCTTGAGGGCAAATTAATTTGATTAATCTTCCAGCCCTGCCTTAACATTACATTCATAAATAAACATACTCCTCTGTGTGATGTACAGTTGTAACATGTAGAGGTCTTACTACTGCACAGTATTACTATAATGATTGTACATGCAAAATGGCTGGAACAGCAGTAATAAAGGTGTAAACATCTGCCTTAGAGGCTCTGTCACCAGATTATAAGTGACCAATCAGCGTCATACACTTCTCTCCATTCATTTTTAGCAGTACTCGCAACACAGCGTCATAACGCTGTACTGTCACATACTCCCACATTAACTTTACCGAAGTGTCTTGAGAGTGAATAGACATTGCCTCCAGCCAGGACGCGATGTCTATTTACACTCCCGACACTTCGGTAAAGCTTCTTGTGGACTTACTCACACAGCACGGCGTGATCTCGCGAGATCATGCTGTGCTGTCATTCACAGAAACTTTACCGGAGTGTAAATGAATGGAGAGAAGTGTATGACGCTGATTGGTCACTGATTGGTCCTTGTCATACACTCCTCTGTACAACGCCCTGTTGGTAAAAAAGTAAAAACACGACCAGTTGTCTATTGAGAAAGTCATTAGCATAAATCTAAAATTGTTCGGAACTTGCGCAAAGATGATCGTTTTTCAAAATAAAAACCACTGCTGTTATCTACATTACAGCGCTGATCACATTATGTAGGAGATCGGGCACTTATAATGTGGTGACAGCCTCTTTAAGGCTCTATTACACGGGCCAATGATCGGGTAAACAAGCGTTCATATGAACGCTCGTTCCGATAATTGCTGTGTAATAAGGGCAATGATCAGCCGATGAACACGCAAACGCTTGTTCGTTGGCTGATCTGCTCTTTTATGCAGATTTAAAAATCATCGTCGTCCGCAGCGCCTTTCCCTGTGTAAACGGAGAAGTGCTGCCGACATGATGAAAATGTATTGGGACGAAGTAATGATCGCTCGTCCCTATACATAAGCAATCATTGCTCCGTGTGAAAGCAAACGAGCGCCGATCAACAAGCTGTCTCGCTGATCGGTGCTCGTTTTCACTGCCCATGCCGGCCCGTGCAATATGTAGGGGTGCAAGTCCCTAAGCTGCCAGCAATATGATAAACAATATGGCCCCTATTTCTGTTCATATCTATAGTAAATGTGTAAATATACGTTAAAGTATAACAAATGTGGGCCCTCTAGTATGCTGGTTAATAGACCTATGGGGCTAAACCCCCTACGGATCACGCTTTGATACCCTATGCACATCAGTGTCTTAGGCTGGATTCAGATGGGATGGAAATGCTTCAGATTTTCCATGTGGATGATCTTTGAACAAATCTCATCCCGTGCTGCTGAACGTCTCCCAGACGGAAGTCCGATCGTTCTGCGGATTTCCAAATCTTCAGAGTGCTCATGCTGTTCCGGATGTTGATTGCAGGTTTCGGCCTTTGCAATATTGGAGGGGTGAATACCGCCGCATTTCCGTGGCTTTGTGAATCCGGCCTTACCCTAGAAAACCCATTCATGTTTCAGAACCAACTTTTGGGACCTTGCGTTGTAAGATATTCAATACATTAAAGGCTATATAAAACCTGTAAACTGATATTTATTTATTTTTTCTTTATACAAAAATGTCAGTGTGTTTGGTGTAACCTTCAGATTAGTTTCTTAACATTTTTTGATACAGCTGCTTTGTAATCTGCATACAGAGCAGCTGAATCCTGTACCTGTCAGGTCTGTGGGACAGATGGGTTCAGTGAAAGCAGGTTCCGCGTGTCTGACACGCAGGATCCACCTGATATCCATCACATCTAAGTGCATAAATTAGATGTGATAGATTACAGGTGGATCCTGCGTGTTATAGACACGGAGGACCCGCTGACGCTAAACCCGTCAGGTCCGCGGGACTGATGGATTCAGGTCTTGGCGAAAAACATCTGCTGTATCTCAAAAAGTAAAATATATTTATAATAAAAACTAATTATAAAGTTGCACTGAACATACTGACTGACTTTTTTTATAAAAAAAAAAAAAGACAATCACTTTCAAAGGTTTACATAGCTTTTTTTTTTAAGGTTCCAGGAGGTGCAACATACAAAAGTCATCTATATCCGATTTATTTTCTTCTCTATCCTCATTCGCAGACTTTACAAAGAACGGTTGAGTCAAGTGGATGCCAAATTACAGGAAGTGATTGCTGGAAAAGCTCCAGAATACTTGGAACCACTGGCGGCTTTGCAGGAGAACATGCAAATACGAACAAAAGTTGCAGGTAAAAGGCGTTCAATTCATGTAGAAATAATGTATAATAAATATTTTTTTCTTAACTTTTTACTGTACTGATGTGCATACTTAAAGGGGTATTCCAGTAAGAAGGATTTATCACCTATCCACCTGATAGCTGATAAATGCTACATCGGCGGGGGTCTGACTGGTCGGACCCCCACCGATCGCTAGAACGGAGTGGAGGTTTGGCATACACCGTTGCCGCTCTATTCAAAGTCTCTATGGCATTGATGGAAACTGCCGAGCTGTGTGCTCGACTATTTCCGTCATTGCCATTGGCATTAAATGGAGCAAACTCCTCCAAGCTGCAGTCTTGCGGTTCGGGGACGACGACAAGGAATCTGACTCCCTTGTTCTGGTGATTGGTGGTCGTCCAGCGGTCGGACCCCCACTGATCTAGAATTTATCCACTCTACAGTGGATAGGTGATAAATCCTTCTTGCCCAAATATCCTTATTATTTAAATCCTTGGAAACCAAATAGATTAGACATTTCATATCATGGCAGTCACTGACAGCAGAGTGCTCCAGTGCAAAAACCGTAAAAGGCCGGGTTCCCACGGGTCAGATACGCTGTGTTAAAATCATGCAGCGTGTCAGACCTGGAACCCGCAGTACGTTCCGTCTGTCTTTTCGGATGGATTTTCCTCTGCGGAAAGCTGCAGTAAAAAACGCTCATACTTAGCTAAGCCGTTGTTACGGTGACTCGTCCCTCCTATACAGTCTGGTCCGGCCTCCTTGGATGAACGCCTCAGCCCTGTGATTGGCTGCAGTGGCGGTCACATGGGATGTAAAGTCATTCCAGGAGCCCAGCCCTCTGACATAATCCAGGTGGACTCCTGGGATGACCTCTCATCCCATGTGACTACCGCTTCAGCCTGTGATTGTCTGCAGCGGTCACATGGGATGCAACGTCTTCCCAAGAGGCCGGACTGGACGAAGAGGCACAGACTTCTGGGTACGTGTTGTTTTTTTCCGTGGTTACGATCTTTGCGGCGTAATCGCTGTGAAAGATCGCAACACTTGGCTTTCTGTTGCGAGATTTGCCTCCCCATTGAATTCAATGTGGAAAACCCGCAACGGAAAATCTAAAACATGCTGTGGATTTAAATTCTGCACCGCAAGTTAATTTATTGACTTTTACGCAGCCGTCTTTTTCCGCAGTGTGGGCAGGATATTTTCTAAATGTCAGACTCTTTGCTGTTCTTGTAAATGCTGCAGAATTTCCGCACAGTTCCGTTGCGGAAATTCCACAGTTTTTACGCTACGTGGGAACCCAGTCTAAGGGCCACTTGTTCTCAAATATCTCAGTATAAAACAGCTCCCTATGTCTCTAACAATCCATCAGTAATTGGAGGCCATGAAATTCGGTACCTCAGTATGTTACATTTAAAGAAGCACTCCACTTTTTTTGCCCCTCCATTTGTACATTGGTGTTTCAGTGCGGTGCTGTGTGCAGAAATACTTACCGATCCCTACATCACGTCGCTTTCGGGTCCAGCGCCGCCCACGTGATCTTCATTCTGACCTGGTCTGGAATAACTGCTTTTCAGTAAACCTGAACTCAGGCTCTCAAATCATTCCCATGGGAGCCAGAACGAGGCTCCATAGGAATGCACGAGAGCCTGACTTCAGGGGAGCCCATCAACGAAACGGCGAGCATATATATATATTAAAAGTGGGAAAAACAAATAGTCCAAACCAATTAGGATAACATTTATTTAGCCCGCACGGTGAATGCCGTAAAAAAAAAAGAAATTAAAACCCCAGAATTGCTGTTTTTTGACCACTTCATCTGCCACAAAATATGGAATAAAAAGTACCCCAAAATGGTACCAATAGAAACTACTGCTCGTCCCACAAAAAAACATCCCTCGTACCGCTCACTCTATGGAAAATAAATAGTGTTATGGCTCTCAGAATTTGGCAACAAAACACGTTATTTTTAACAATCTGTTTTCCTTGTAAAAGTAGCAAAACCTCAAAAAACAACTAATATATGCTATCGTCGTCGTAATCTTATTGACCCGCAGAATCAAGTTAACATGGCGTTTTTCCCGCACGGTAAATGCCTCAAAAAATGGTGGAATCGCTCCTTTTTTTTTTTTTTTTTTCTTTTTTTTTTTTCCCTCCCCCATTCCACTCCACAAATATTTTCCAGTTTTTCACTTCATTATATGGTACAATAAATGATGCAGTGAAACACCACGACTCGTCTTGCAAGAAAGTCATCATACGGCTTTATCAGCAGAAATAATAAAAAAAAATATGGCTTTTGGAAGGTGGGGAGGAAAAAAATCAGGAAAAATTGGCTGTGGCGGGAAGGGGTTAAAGAGAAACTAAGCTCTGACCATTAAAAAAAAAAATAGAAATGAATCAGCCCTTCACTTTTTCCCTATATAGATAGGCCTCAGAGTGCGCCCCATGTTCTCATTCTGTACCCTCGCTCCCTCATATACAGGTCGTATGTTCTACTGCAGGTGGATCGTGCTCTGATGGGACATTCTGGTCTTGGAAGTTAAACACATATTTAATAACCTATAAAAATGTAATAACTCCAGTCTGAATGTATCTGATTTGCTAGGAGTTGGGGGGGGGGGGGTTTATCTACCACTATGTATGGTATTTGTATAGTGTAAGCGACTGATTCTACCAAAACAACGGAAACCTTATGGAACGGAGACAAACCATGGTAATGCAAACGGGAGCTATGGATTGCGTTTTGCTTTCCGTTGATGGGTTCCCCTGACGGAAAGGTCTGATGGGACCCAACGCTGATGTGAACACGCCCTTAAAGTAATATTTATTTGAACATAAACCTATAATGTTTTAACAATTCTACATTTTCCTCTTTCCTAATATTTTATTTAAAGGCATTTATCGGGAGTTGTGCTTGGAGTCTGTGAAGAACAAACATGACTGTGAGATCCAGGCGGCACGCCAACACTGTGAGGTAGGGATCGCTGTGGTCCTCTGTATGAAGTGTTAGATGGGCGTGCGTTCTATATTATTTACTTTATAATCTATATAAATTTAAGGAATAACTTGGTTCTCAACTCCTTAAAGCGTAACTGTCATATAGACCAAACCTTTCACATGTCAGAAGTTTAGATCTGTGGGGTCCAGTTGCGGGAACGTAGATGCAGAAGCGCTCAGCCAGGTGCTCTGCCCTCTCCTCTATAATGGTATAACTTCAGCTCTTCTCGGAAAGATGGTTACCTGAAGATGGGCTCATGTATATGTCGGAGTCCGTCTTCAGCTAACCCCGCCTCTCAGAGAAGAGGTCAGCCAAAGTTCTACCATTACTATTTTTTTGGCCTAAGGGACCAAGAGAATTTATTTTTTTGCCTGCTCGCATTCCATCAGCCATAACCTTTTAGCTTTTGTGGCCTAAGGCAGACGACCATGTTTTTTTTTTCTGTTATGTGGCTAGCACACGGACCCATTTCATTTGTATGGCCCCATGCAGATTACCGTGATGATCCGTCTGGGGCCTGTGAGTCCAGGCCGCAAAAACGCAGGCCATGTCACTTTACGGTCTGTATTTGCCTATCATGTGACCTACTTAGGGGGTTGGGACAAACTGGTGACCTCAATGGTGGAATGTATAAAAAAGCAATTCCATCAGTATTCATTTTTTTTATATTTTTGCCATGTTGTAGCTTGATATTTTTTATTTTATTTGTTTATTTCTATTATTTTAAAGTCCCATTAGAGGACCTAACAGAGATTATGACTAGACCGCCCTGGGAACTTTTTATTAGGCCTAGTGCTGTTAGGATCTCCCAGCACCAGCGATCGCATTGTAGGAATGGATAGGGACATGACAAATGAATCCCCCTCTATCCTATCAGAGGTTATTGGTCTTCTTTTCTTCTTTCTTTCCATAACCCCCGCTGATCCTCAGAATGAAGGGGCCGCAGTGCTAATTTATCACTACTCTCCCTTCGGTTTTTCCCTGCACAGCGCAGCTTCCGTGCACCTGAATGAGGCGGTGTTTTAGTTCCCTGCTTAGTGGGAGCGACTCTGCATGGGAAAAAGACAAGAGAACCTCAGTCCCTTCGTTCTCCGTATCGGCAAGGGGGCAGAGATCAGTCCTCCAATTTATGTTATGGGTTATTCTAGTGATTAGAATACCCCTTTAACTTTGCAAAACAGCAAGAAATACTGTCGGGGTATGTGCACACGACCTCTTTTCAGACGTAATGGAGGCGTTTTACGCCTCGAATTACGCCTGAAAAGACGGCTCCAATACGTCGGCAAACATCTGCCCATTGCTTGCAATGGGTCTTACGATGTTCTGTGCAGACGAGCTGTCATTTTACACGTCACTGTCATAATACGGCGTGTAAAATGACGGCTCGTCAAAAGAAGTGCAGGACACTTCTTGAGACATTTGTGGAGCCATTTTCTCACTCTATTGAAAACCCCTCCAAAAACGGCCATAAAAAACGCGAGTTGCTCAAAAAACGTCTGAAAATCAGGAGCGGTTTTCCCTTGAAAACAGCTCCGTATTTTCAGACGTATTTTGTTAATCGTGTGAACATAGCCTAATCCTGCACAAAGTCTTTGTGCTGTAATCAATATATCGATACAGCAACAACCCACAGAATGGCGATACAGACGAAAGTGATAATACATTGACCCTTCACTGACTACAGAAGTAAAAGTATTAGGGTATGTGCACACACACTAATTACGTCCGTAATTGACGGACGTATTTCGGCCGCAAGTAGTGGACCGAACACAGTGCAGGGAGCCGGGCTCCTAGCATCATAGTTATGTACGATGCTAGGAGTCCCTGCCTCTCCGTGGAACTACTGTCCCGTACTGAAAACATGATTACAGTACGGGACAGTTGTCCTGCAGAGAGGCAGGGACTCCTAGCATCGTACATAAGTATGATGCTAGAAGCCCGGCTCCCTGCACTGTGTTCGGTCCGGGACTTGCGGCCGAAATACGTCCGTCAATTACGGACGTAATTAGTGTGTGCACATACCCTAACAGTAAATATGGCTTCATCTTAGGAGCCACTTTAACTATCAGCAGTTTTGTGGCTTAACCCCTTAAGGACGCAGCCTAGTTTGGGCCTTAATGCTCAGAGCCCATTTTTCAAATCTGACATATTTCACTTTATGTGGTAATAACGTCGGAATGCTTAAACCTATCCAAGCGATTCTGAGATTGTTTTCTCGTGACACTTTGGGCTTCATGTTCGTGGTAAAATTTGGTCGATATATTCAGTCTTTATTTGTGAAAAATTGCAAAATTTAGAGAGAATTTACAAAAAATAGCATTTTTCAGAATTTAAATGCATCTGCTTGAAAAACAGACGGTTATACCACCCAAAATAGTTACTAGTTCACATTTCCCATATGTCTACTTTAGATTGGCATCGTTTTTTGAACATTCTTTTATTTTTCTTGGACGTTACAAGGTTTAGAACATAAACAGCAATTTCTCATATTCTTAAGAAAATTTCAAAAGCCTTTTTTTGAAGGTGCCAGTTCAGTTCTGAAGTGGATTTGAGGGGCCTATGTATTAGAAACCCCCATAAAACACCCCATTTTAAAAACTAGACCCCTCAAAGTATTCAAAACAGCATATAGAAAGTTTTTTAACCCTTCAGGCATTTCACAGGAATTAAAGCAAATTGGAAATGAAATTTGCAAATTTCATTTTTTCTGCTGAATTTCAATTTTATTCAATTTTTTTTTTAGTAACAGAGAAGGTTTTACCAGAGAAACACTACTAAATATGTATTGTCCAGATTCTGCAGTTTTTAGAAATGTCCCACATGTGGCCCTACTGCGCTCGTGGACTAAAACACAAGCCCTAGAAGCAAAGAAGCACCTAGTGCATTTTGAGGCCTCTTTTTTATTAGAATATATTTTAGGCAGCATGCCAGGTTTGAAGAGGCGTTGAGGTATCAAAACAATGGAAACCCACCAGAAGTGACCCCATTTTGGAAATTACACCCCTCAAGGAATTCATTTATGGTTTTTGTTATCATTTTGACCGCACAGTTTTTTCACAGCACCTATTTGAATTGGGCTGTGAAATGAAAAAAATGATATTTTTTCCAATAAGATGTCATTTTTGATCAAAATTTCTTATTTTCACAGGGAACAACATACCCCATTTTGTTGCCCAATTTGTCCTTAGTGCGGCAATACCCCATTTGTGGTGATAAACTGCCGTTTGGGCCCATGGGAGGGCTCAGAAGGAAAGGAGCGCTATGTGTTTGTTGGAGTCCAGATTTTGCTGGATTGGTTTTCGGGTGCCATGTCGCATTTGCAGAGCCCCAGAGGTATCAAAGCAATGGAAACCCACCAGAAGTGACCCCATTTTGGAAACTACACCCCTCAAGGAATTCATTTATGGTTTTTGTTATCATTTTGACCGCACAGGTTTTTCACAGCACCTATTTGAATTGGGCTGTGAAATGAAAAAAATTATATTTTTTCCAATAAGATGTCATTTTTGATCAAAATTTCTTATTTTCACAGGGAACAACATACCCCATTTTGTTGCCCAATTTGTCCTTAGTGCGGCAATACCCCATTTGTGGTGATAAACTGCCGTTTGGGCCCATGGGAGGGCTCAGACGGAAAGGACCACCATTTGGCCTACTGGAGCTTTTCTGGTGCTAAGTCATGTGTGCAGAAGCCCCTGAGGTACCAGTACAGTTGAAACCCCCGAGAAGTGACCCCATTTTAAAAACTACACCCCTTAAGACATTCATCTAGAGGTGTAGTGAGCATTTTGACCCCACAGGTACTGTGTAAAAGATAATGCGCAGCAGATGGTGCAGTGTGAGATTTGCAATTTTATATATGTATATTCCATTTCAGTGTCCAATATAGTGTGCCCAGCATGCGCCACGGGAGATATACACCCCTTAAATTGTAATGTGGGTTCTCCTGGGTACGACAATACCCTACATGTGGCTGTTATCAGCTGCCTGGGCATACGGCAGGGCTCAGAAGGGAAAGATGAGGGGGGTAAGCTGTGCGGAGTGCATCAGGGTAAATTAAAAATCAAGGGATGTATGATACATTTTAAAACAATCTTTTATACAGAGCCCTGGTTTTTCGGGACACGTGTCACATTGGTATATTGTGTTCTTCCTTATCCCCCTCTTATAGCAGACTCTGCACCTCTTTTGACTCTTTCCCTTTCCACCAGTTTGGGGAACTTCTCCTGGAAAGTGTTGCCCTGGTACGATGCGTGTGGCCTCGCTTCCAGAAGTACTGGGTGCCCCCCCTTCCTGGTCCCTAAAGATTAGATCTTGAAATTCCAGGAAAGTTCCCCTCTGGCCTGCACATCGACGTAGCACATACGCATTGTACAAAGCCATCTGTATGATGTGCCCGGCCAGCTTCTTATACCTCACCGCATGGCGCTGTAGGGCTTCAGGACTTGATTTGACAAGTCCATCCCTCCCATGTACCTATTGTACTCCAGGATGCAGTCTGGTTTGGGGGTGGCCTTTCCTTCATATATCCTAAACCTGTAGGTATACCCTGATGCACTCTCGCACAGCTTATACATCTTCACGCCATACCTTGCCCTCTTACCTGGCAGGTACTGGCGGAATTGAACCCTCCCTTTAAAATGTACCAGGGACTCATCAATAGAAAAACACTTCTCGGGGGTGTATGCTTGGGAAAACCGGGCACTGGAACGGTCTAATAGGGGTCTCCGTTTATACAAACGGTCAAAACTGGGGTCATCTCGGAGTGGGCACGGCTCATTATCAGTATAATGTAAGAAGCGAAGTATTGCCTCATTTATTTATTTTTTTAGGTTCCAGTTCATTTCTGAAGTTGCTTTGAGGGGCCCATATATTAGAAACCCCTATCAAACACCCCATTTTAGAAACTAGACCCCTCAAAGTATTCACAACAGCATTTAGAAAGTTTATGAACCCTTTAGGTGTTTCACAGAAATTTAGAGCAAAGTAGAGGTGAAATTTACTCTTTTTATACCATTTTTTTTATAACACAAAAGGATTTATCAGAGAAACACAAATTAATACGTATTGTCCAGATTCTGCAGTTTAGAGAAATATCCCACATGTGGCCCTCGGGCGGTAATGGACTGAAGCCCCGGCCTCCGAAGCAAAGGAGCACCTAGCGGATTTTGAGCCCTCTTTTTTATTAGGCACCATGTCCGGTTTGAAGAGGTCTTGTGGTGCCAAAACATTGGAAACCCCCCAAAAGTGACCCCAATTTGGAAACTAGACCCCTTGAGGAATCCATTGTAGTTTTCTTGGGGTGCATGCGGCTTTTTGATCAGTTTTTATTCCATTTTTAGGTGGCGTGGTGACTAATAAACAGCAATTCTACTATTGTTTTTGTATACTTTTTTTTTTACAGCGTTCACCGTGCGCTATAAATGACATATTCACTTTATTCTGCGGGGCGATACGATTACGGCGATACCAGATGTTTATAGTTTTTTTTTATGTCTTATGGCGTTTGCACAATAAAATACGTTTTGTAAACAATCATTCACTTTTGGTGTTACCTTATTCTAAGAGCCATAACGTTTTTATTTTTCAATCAATAAAGCCGTGCGAGGACTTATTTTTTGCGTAACGAACTGTATTTTCCATCAGTACCATTTTTAGGTACATGCGACTTTTTGATCTCTTTTTATTCCATTTTTTGGGAGGTGAAGTGACCAAACAATTGTGATTGTGGTACGGTTTATTAATATTTTTTTTTACGGCGTTCACCGTGCGGGATAAATAACAAAATAATTTTGTAGTTCAGGCCGTTACGGACGCGGCGATACCAATTATGTATAGTTTATTTGTTTGTTTATATATTTTTATTAATAATAAAGGACTGATAAGGGAAAAAGTGGGACTTTTACTTTTATTACTTTTAAAACTTTTATTTTCTTATTTTTACACATCTTTTTTTAACTTTATTACTTTGTCCCACTAGGGGACTTGAGGGCAGGAGGCCCTGATCGCTATTCTAAAACACTGCACTACATGCGTAGTGCAGTGTATTAGAACTGTCAGCTACTCACTGACAGCAAGCATAGTGGGTCCTGACGTTGTCAGGACCCACTAGGCTTCCGTCTATGGCATAGCCGGACGCCATTGTTTGGTGTCCGGTTGCCATAGTCACCATCGCCGGCCGCTATCGCGTAGCAGGCCGGCGATGGCAGCTTAACCCCTAAAAAGCCGCGATCTCTATAGAACGCGGCTTTTAAGGGGTTAATCAGCGGGGACACAGCGATCGGTCCCCGCTGTAGGAGCTGTGACAGCTGCTGAACAAGACAGCAGCTGTCACAGCTCCTGTATGTGTCGGGAGGACGGCCGAAACGGCCGTTACTCCCGAGACGTACTATTACGGCATGGAGCGCGAACGATACAGCTGCCATGACGTAATAGTACGTCAAGGAGCGGGAAGGGGTTAATGTCTTCTTTTCACCATTTAGTCGCAGGAGATATCTTCTGCTGTTCATCTGCCAGGCTGAATATTCGGCTCGATCTGTGGGTGGCATGTGATGGGTGAAGGGACACTGATCATCAGGATGTCGTTTATTGTAAATGGTGCAGTTGAAATTTTTTATTATTTCAATCCCTTACTCGCTTCTCCGCTCCAGAGCCCGGAGATCAATCTCCCCAGTCCACACACAGTGATTGATTGTGTCTCCTGTATGAGCTTCTCTATGGGGACATCTACCGTGTTTCCCCGATAGTAAGACACCCCCGATTGTAAGACGTATCGGGGGTTTCAGGGGGGTCGGCTAATATAAGCCGTACCCCGAAAGTAAGACATATGTCTTACTTTCGGGGAAACACGGGGGTATTGCGGCCTCCTGCCCACTTCCGCGCCGCCCCCCTCTCCATACGTCACCGCGCCGTCCCCTGCACTTGCTCCTGCTGCAACTGCCGGAATCGAAGCGCTCGCCGATTCCGGCAGTTTAACCCATTAAATGCCGCTGTCAATAGTGACAGCGGCATTTAATGTGTTTGACAGAGGGGGGAGCTCCCTCTGTCACCCGATCGGCGCCCCCGCAAACAAATCGCGGGTCGCCGTCGGGTTTCCATGACAGCCGGGGGTCTAACAAAGACCCCCAGGTCTGCCTTCAGCATCTGCCTGTTAGGCGATGCCGGAGGCATGACCTAATAGGTTGCCTGTCAGTTTTACACTGACAGGCAATAATGCTTCGGTATACTAAGTATACCAAAGCATTATATATGCGATCGGCACATCGCATAGTGAAGTCCCCTGGTGGGACTAAAAAAAAAAATGTAAAACAGTTAAATAAAGTTTGTGAAAAAAAAAAATAAATAAATTCGACAATTTTTTTACAATATAAGACATACCCCGAAAGTAAGACATAGTGGGGCTTTTGGGGATAAAAAGAAAGTAAGACACTGTCTTACTTTCGGGGAAACACGGGTATCAATCATTGTGTGTGGGCGGGGGAGAGGGGATTTAAATAATTAAAAGCTTTCACTGCCCTATTTGTAAGAAAGATACGGGAGCATGATCACCATGACAAGTCAACACAACAGATGAAAGTCGCATGAGGTGCATCTGCTGATGGGTCTGAAGGACATCTCTGAGCGAATGGAAATTCTATGGAGCTTTTGCAACTTCTTATCAAAGTGCTCCCGCTATTAGGGTATTTATGTCAGATATTTATGGTGTATCCCATAAATGGCCCAGATCTGGGACCCTCACCTAGGTCAAGAATTGTGGTCTCCTGACCACCGTTCTGACTGGTGAGGCGGCTGCAGCATTCGGATGGTGAATGCATTAAGAGGTGGCTGCACGTGGCTCGCTCCATTCACTTCTATGGGAGTTACAAAAAGCAAACCGGCTTGGCTATTTCCACAACTCTTAGTACAAAATCGAGAGAGCCGTGCACGTGCGCTGCCATCTCTCTCTATTCGTTCTCCCCTTGCATTCGGGACCCACATCTATCAGACATTAATGGTGTATATACAAAGGATATGCAATAAATATCTAAGATTGGAATAACTCTTTAAAGGGAGAGATTCTGATAACCAACTCAAAGTGGCTCCAAAGTTCTTCTGTAAAGGGTTGTCCACCCCTTTCTCAAACATTTCATTGCCTGTAAACTCCTTGATAATATGATTGGACTTAAAGGGGTTTTCCCATAGTCAATATCACCTATCCATAGATTGGTGGGGGTCGGACTGCTGGGACCACACTGATCACGAAAACAGGCTTACCTTGCCGTTCCTGGGAGCCCCATAGGAATGGAGCAGTAGTGTGCATGCTCATCCACCACTCCATTCATTTCTATGGGGGTGTCGATGATGGTGCTGCGCAGCTCCATAGGAATTAATGGAGCGGCGATCGAGCATTTGCACTACCGCTCCATTCCTATACAGCTCCCAGGAGCGGCAAGGTGATCACATTCTCATTATTGGTGGGGGGCCTACAGGATGGGTGATAAATATTGATTTATGTGGAAACTTTTTTAACTACATTGTTTTGTCACCAGATATATCTGTTAACTATGGCATCTATTTCTTGATGTCCTATTAATGTTGAGGTGCATTCGTGCATATTTTAATCGGAGGTCCACAGGGAACGGTTCACTTTGTTAAGCAACCCCCCACTCTCTGCCTATCAGGATTGGCAGTCCAAAGATGACTGTTTAGTGGATACAATAGCACCCACAAGATTACGGTTATTAGGGCAACTACCAGACGCCCTAGTTTGAAGAGATTTGTCTGGTGACCGATTTCTCCTAAACCCTTTGGAGACCCTGCCATTTAACAAAAAATTTTCGTATGCGTTTTTCTGTCGACTCTTTCAAAAAGACATTTTCCATCAGCTTAGCTGTATGTGGGCTTGTTTTTTGCGGGATGACTTGTAGTTTTTAATAGTACCACATAATGTACTGGGAAACTAATTTAAAAAAAAATGCTATGTGGGGTGGAATGGGAAAAAATGCAATACCTTAGTTTTTAGGGGTTTTCTTTTTACCACGTTCACTGGTAATTTTATATACGGTAGTTGCTTTTTCATGGTGTACTATTTTTGCGTAGCTTTTTTTTTTTTTTTTTTTTTTTTTTTTTTGCCATATTCTGAGCGTGTGTGGCATTTTTTTTTCCTATCGATGGAGCAATGCGAGAGCTTGTTTTTTGCGGGGCAAGCTGTAGTTTTTTATTTTTTTTTATTTTTTTTTTTCACTTCTTCTTTCATATTTTTGTTTATGGAAAGAGTTGACCAAAAAATAGCAATGGTTGTATTGTGATTATTTTTCCTTGCGGCGCGCCCCCCCCCCCACTGGTAAAAATAGTGTGACATTTTACTAGACTGTTACTGACCCTGCAATACCAATTCTGTTTTATATACAACGTGACTGTACGTCCGGTGTCGCTAAGGGTTGGAATCTTGTTCATTCCTTATAAGCATTATTATTCAGGATATAATGACATGGGACAGGTGGGAAACTGCCACATCCAACCGAGTCTACAATGTTCCTGTTTATGAAGCAAACTACTTTTTGCATTGAACTTGTTCTTGTGTTTCAGAGCGAGAAGCTGTTACTTTATGATACAGTTCAAAGTGAATTAGAAGAGAAAATTCGAAGACTGGAGGAAGACCGTCACAGTATTGATATTACCTCAGGTAATGAACCTTATTAGGGCTCATTTTCGGTGTATCCAGTGTCGCAGAATTACTGGTACGGCCCCTTTCACGCCAGATTTTAGAATTCTGTGGAAAGTTACTGGATGCAAAAATGACTCAAGCTCCTTTTTCTGACCTGTTGAACAGGATCCAGGCTGATCGTGTGTGGGTTTTTTTTTTTGTTTTTTTTTTAAATTATACACAATACAAGTCAGGGGCAACAGGGTAGGCCTCCTGTTATGTTTTTAAATATACTTTTTTTTTTTTTCTAATCATGAAAAAAAATCCTATCTTTCATCAAAACGCAAAATAAAGTCGTGTGAACAGAGCCTGGTTGCCATTTAATACAGCGAGGGTTTATTTGAAAATATAGGAAGCTAGTGTAGCTAAACGTTTGACAAACTTATGTCATAGTGTCATGTCAGAAGTTTGGATTGGTGGGGGTCCGAGCACTGAGACCCCCCACCAATTGCTAAAACTAAGCTGAAGCGCTCGTTACTTTTTAACGGTGTTTATCGTGTGGTATAAAGGACATGTTAACTTTACTGTTGGTATGATGATGTGTTTTTCTTTTTTAAAAGCCATTAACCCCTTAATGACCTCAAACTTATTAGTACGTTGTCATTAAGTACTTAAAACTTATAGGTACGTTGTGTTGCTGGTGCGGGCTCAGAAGCTGGGCCCGCAACATTGGCGGCGGGTGTCCTCTACAGATTTCCCCGCAACAAATAAGCCCTCACACAGCTCCATTGGAGAAAAAATAAACTAAGTTCTGGCTCTCAGAATATGGTGACACAATGTGCAGAGCGTTCCAAAAGCGGATAAGATCGGGCACCACTTATCAGTGCGACACTGGCAACTTCTTTGCGGATTATTTATTTACCCCCTTATTATGCCCTGATGTTCTCCGCACAGCTTACATATGCACCCACATTATAAACTGAAATACCAGATAAAACCCTGAGTACAATTTTTGCCAATCAAAATCCGCTCTCCAAAAGCCAAATGGCGCTCCCTCTCTTCTGAACCCTACAGCGTGCCCAAACAGCAGTTTATGTCCACATATATGGGATCAGTATACGCAGGAGAACCTGCTTAACAGTTTGATGTATTTGTCTTCAGTGGCACAAGCTGGGCACAACATATTATGCATTAAAGTGGCATATCAGTGGAAAATTGCAATTTTCACTCTGCACCATCTGCGGCGCATTAATTTCTAATTGAAAAGCACCTTTGGGCTCAAAATGCTCACTATACCTCTTAATATGCCCTAAGGGGTTTAATTTCCAAAATAGGGGTCACTACTTGGGGTTTGTCTCACTATTTGACCTTAGAGCCATGCAATTGCGGGCCAATGCTGTGAAAATCACCAGCGCATGTTGCTCTTCACTTCTGAGCCCAGTCATATGTCCAGGAAAATGATAAATGCCTTGAGGGGTGTAGTTTACAAAATGGGGTCACTTCTAAGGGGATTTTCACTGTACTCTGGTACCTCAGGGTTTGGCAAATGCGACATGGCACCCAAAAAACAATCCAGCAAACTCTGCATGCCAAAGAGCGCTCCTGCCTTTCTGAACCCTGCAGTGTGTCCAAACAGCAGTTTATAACCACATGTGGGGTATTGCCGTAATCGGGAGAAATTGCTTATCAAATCTTGGGGTGCTTTTTCTCCTGTGTTTTGTAGAAATTGAAAATTAGTTTTATTGGAAAAAAATTGATTTTAATTTTTACGGCCCAATTCCAGTAATTCAGCAAAAAAAACAAAAACCTGTGGGGTTAAAATACTCACTATACCTCTTGATAAATTCCTTGAGGGCTGTAGTTTGCCAAATTGTGTCTTTTTTTTGTTGGTGTTTCCACTGTTTTGACACCAAGACCTCTTCAAATCTGACATGGTATCTAAAATATATTCTAATAAGGAGGCCCAAATTCCACTAGGTGCTCCATTGCTACTTGGCTGAAGCACAGGCCTTAGAACACTAGGGCCACGTGTGGGATATTTCTAAAAACTGCAGAATCTGGGCAATAAAGATCTAGTTTCATTTCTTGGGTAAAACCTTCTGTATAACAGAAAAAAAAAATATTTATACAGATATTCTGCAAAAAAAAAAAAAATTCTAAATTTCACCTCCACTTTGCTTTAATTCCCGTGAAACGCCTAAAGAATTAAGAAACTTTCTAAATGCTGTTTAGAATAGGTTGTGGGGTGCAGTTTCTAAAATGGGGTATTTTTATAAGCGGCTTCTAATATATAAGGCCCTCAAAGCCACAGAACTGAACTGGTCCATAAAGAAAAAAGGCTTTTGAAATTTTCTTAAATTTAGAAATTGCTGCTAAAGTTCTAAGCCTTGTAACGTCCTAGAAAAATAAAAGAATGTTTAACCCCTTAGTGACCAGCCTATTTTAGGCCTTAATGACCAAGCTATTTTATTCGTTTTTCTATAGCCGCATTCAAAGAGCTATAACGTTCTTATTTTTTCGTCTACATAGCTGTATGAGGACTTGTTTTTTGCGGGATTAGTTGTGCTTTTTAATGGCACCATTTTTGGGTACATATAATTTTTATATTAACTTTTATTAACCTTTTTGGGGGGGATTATAAAAAAAACCTGAAATTCCGCCATTGTTCTATGCGTTTTTAAATTGACGCCGTTCACTGTGCGACGTAATTAACATGTTACCTTTATTCTATGGGTCGGTACGATTACGGCGATACCACATATGTAGAGGTTTTTTTATGTTTTACGACTTTTGCACAATAAAAACACTTTTGAACTAAAATTATTTGCTTTTGCATCGTCGCTTTCCAAGAGCCGTAATTTTTTTATTTTTCCATCCATGTAGTGATTTTTTGGGCTTGTTTTCTGCGGGACAAGACGTAGTTTTGAATGGTACTGTTTTGGGGTGCGTGGGACTTATTGATTCATTTTTATTATGACTTTTTTGGGGAGCAATGGAAAAAAATTGCAATTTCGCCATGGTTTTTTGCGTTTTTTTTTTTACGGTGTTCACTTTGCGGTTTAAATTACATATTAACTTTATTAATGGAGTCATTACGGTCGCGGCGATACCACATGTGTACTTTTTTTTTTTTTTTTTTTATACTTTTACTAAATAACACCACTTTTTATGGAAAAAAATGGTTTTATTTATTTTTTTACTGTACTTTTTATTAATAATATTTATTTCACTTTGATTACTGATTTTATTAGTCCCACTAGGGGACTTTACTGTGCGATATTCCGATCGCTGCTATAATGCTCTGGTATACTTCGTATACCATTGCATTATTGCCGGTCAGTGTAAATCTGACAGACAATCTGTTAGGACGTGCCTCCGGTGCGTCCTAACAGGAATATGTCCAGGGCAGACCTGGGGGCTTTTATCAGGCCCCCGGCTGCCATGACACCCCATCGGAGACCCGCGATTTCATTCGCGGGCCGCCGATGGGTGACAGAGGGAGCGCACTCCCTCTGTAAACAAAGTTAAATGCCGCGGTCGCTATTGACGGCGGCATTTAACGGGTTAAACGGCCGCGATCGAAGTAAACTTCGATCGCGGGCTTTGGAGCAGGAGCCCAGCTGTCATCAGACAGTAGAGCCCCGGCTCCTGCCTGCAGGACTTAGACTAGGCTGACGTGAAAAGGCGTCAGCCTAGCCTAAAGCCTATTAGTGACCGACGTAAAAAGGCGTATTAGTGGTCACTAAGGGGTTAAAAAATGATGCAAATCTAAAGTAGACATATGGGAAATGTGAACTAGTAACTATCTTGTGTGGTATAACCGTCTGTTTTACAAGCAGATCTATTTAATTGTATCAAAATGCAGATTTTTTTCTAGATTTTGGTGTTCTTCACAAATAAACATTGAACATATCGACCAAATTTTACTACCAACTTAAAGTCCAATTTGTCACTAGAAAACCGTCTCCGAATCGCTGGAAAAAAATAAAAGCGCTCTAAAGTTATTACCACAGTGATTTATTCCCTAATGTCAGATTTGAGAAAAAAAAAAGATTTTTGTGTTGCGAGAATTTTTAATATTTTTTGTTCGATGGACCTGTATAATGTTTTTTTTTTTTTTTTTTTTTTTTTTGCTGGACAATCTGGTTTTTATAAGTACAATTTTGCAATACATGGGACTCTTTACTCACCCCTTTTTTTTTTTTTTTTTTTTTTTTTTTATTCAATTCATTTTTAGGCGATGTAACAAAAAAAATAATTCTGCCATTTGTCTTATTTGTTTTTTGTTGCTGCATTCACTGCACGGGATAAATGTATGTTTTTATCGTTCACGTCGTTGCGGACACGGTGATACCTGTGGCTTTAATTGAAGGGCTTTTCCCATCTGAGCCCATTCTGGAATATCTGCCTCTGGGACCTCCACCATAACTCCCCAAAAATATTTGGAGTCCTCCAAAACTAAATTTTTTTTTAATTTCAGTCACAAGTTTTACCACTACCAAAAAGCATGTTTATTTCAGTGTATGGTGCGGTAAAGCAGCGCTAGAAGAGAACAAGGATTAATATTTACCTTGAATGAGTCCTCATTTTCTATCCTGTTTTATTCTTAGAGTTGTGGAATGATGAATTGCAGTCTCGGCGGAAACGGAAGGACCCCTTCAGTCCGGATAAAAAGAAGAAACCTGTTGTTGTCTCTGATATCCTTTTTTAATAGAGATTTCGGAATCTATTTCCAGTTAGAATACAATAGATAATTCAATTTTTCTGTTTGCCTAAATACAGAAAAAGGAAACTTCAAACCTAGCAAATCGATACTTTCTAGTTATTCCCTTTACTTGGTGGTGGAGCTTTCAACTGCTGCACCCATATTGATGTGACAAATAAGTCCTATTAATGACCCTAAAGCGGTCATGAAGATGACTCCTGTCTGTATGTCCCATTAGGGTATATAGATGTAATAGAAGGGGGCTCCCTGCTTGGGTCCCTACTCTGAGACAGAACTGAGAGACCTGTCCTCTTAATGCACTACATGGAAGGCCCTTCATCTGAATAGCTGCGATGTAATCCTACTTTTTTCCAGCAGCGGCTAATGTCTAGCAAGACCTGGGCTTCGAGAAGGCAGACGGTGGCTTTCACTTAAAGGGAGTTGTCTTTGTGAGATTTAGGGAATTCCGCAGCATTTACAGTAGCAGCAAAGTGGATGAGATTTCGAAAATCCCATGCCCACGCTGCGGGGAAAATACACAGGGAAAACGTTACGTTGACGTGCGGTGCAGAATTTATAACCGCAGCATGTCAATTTATGCTGGGTTTTTAGTTTTTCTGTTGTGGGTTTTCCCCCAAAGAATTCAATGGGGTTGCAATTCCCACAGCAAATCGCCAAGTGCTTGCGACTTTTGCGGCAGACTTTTGAAAAAATCGCAACTCATACTTACCCAGAACTCCCTGCTTGTTCCTCCAGTCCAGCCACCTAGGATGACGTTTCATCCCATGTGAACGCTGCAGCGTCATCCAGGGAGGATGGAACGGACGGCAAAAAGAGGGCAAGTATGAACGTTTTTTTTTTGTTTTTTTTTTCCTAAACTGCTTTCCGCAGCGGAAAGTGGTCGCTAGCCGGCAGCACCGCTTGTGTAAACCGGGAGATGTGCTGCCAACCAGATGCAAATGTATGGGGGCCAATGGTCGTAGTAACGATCATTCGTACTCGTACTAACAATCGTTGCTCGTTTGGAGCAAACAAGCTCCTGAGCGACCAGCTGTATTATTGACCTGTGTTTGTTGGAAAGGTGGTAAACGTGGGCAAATCTGTCGTTGTATTACCACCTTATAGCTACACATTGATATCTCTCCACTGAAATCCGCTTTTGGATCAGTTGGTTCTCTTCATTATCTCCGCTGATGTGACTCTATTGACATTAAAGTGTATTATGGGTAAAGCGTTTTCAAAGTTCTTCTATGACTATTTGAAGGGGTTGGCCACTTTAAGAAAAATATCAGCAATGCATTTTAAACAGTATTTTTGGTGAATTTGCTATCTTACTTTATTTGCAGTTTACCTGGGGTCATAAGCCGCACACTCGTGTTATGACCGCTGTATCTACCTTGGGGCCGTAGCTCTTGTCCATAATATGGCCGAGGATGGAGGAGCGCGTTACTGCATCCTTTATTATAACGCCGAGCGTCCCGGAAAATAGTGCAATATGTTACAATGGAGGATGCAGTGACATGTCTAGTCCCGTGTTTCTCTATCCTCGTACAAATTATGGACAGCAGCCATAAGTAAGATAGCGCTGTCATAGCAAAGGGCGTGGCTTATGACCCTGGGAAAAAGGCGCGGAACTGCTAATCAAGTCAAATAATTCATTTACCAAAAACACTGTTTAGCATTCCCTGCTGATAAGTGGCCAACCCCCTTTGTTTGTTCTCCTCCGTCTTTAGTGACTTGTTGTCTTTGTAATAGGCTCTTATGCGTGACTCCTGTTCCAGCTTCAGGGCTCGTGCATACAGGAGTTTTTACATCTCTGAACCTTCTAGTTGTTGATAGCCCTAATACAGCGCCCATAGAAGTCCATGTGACCAGATCGTATCTCCGTACGCCCCTGACTTCATTTACAGGCATACAGAGATTCTCGGTTTTAGACAAAAATTGGCATTCTCAATCATTTGCCGTAATATATTCTCCCCCTAGAATCATTGCTTCGGATTACAGAGGCACCAGAAGTCCCTACACGGAGACCCATGTGCATGAAGCCTTAGTTTGATGACCGAAGTGCCCCAGCTCAGCAAAACGTAAACTTTCAAAGCCTAAAATAACTGGCTACTAATATAATTAACATTTGGGTCATTTCTGGTAGATGTTGCTGCAGATATATAGCGGCAGTATAGAAGTAGAGTTGCAGTTGTAACAGGGCAATCTGTCAGATGTCGGACCTCTGTGTCCCAATTCTATACGTCTATGAAGATCGTGACACTGATTGTCCGCCACTACCTAGCAGCCAGTATATAATATACAGTAGATACATAAAGGTGTATATGTGAGCACCTCCGAGCTGAGGGCAGGGAGGTCTGTTTAAACAAATGATGCCATCTAAGGAAACAAGTTGCTGCTTTTAATACCTGAAGTGCAGCACAGAAGTTTATTAGATTTAATAGTAAGATCTGCCAGATTGTTCTTTCACTCCTTCAGCTAGTACAGCAGTCCTGATTTCTGGGGGGAGGTGGTGGGGAGGGGGACTGCCGAAACCACACTGAAATGCATGCAGAAAAAAAAAAAGTCCCCGTCCCCCTCACAAGAGATTTATTTTTCTCCACATATCTGCTTGTCTTTGTTTCCATAGCTTGGTAATCACTTAATCGTCCAAAATATATGGCTGTCGGTGGTCAGACCTTCACTGAAAATAGCCTCCCTAGGAATTTGGCATAATGTCCATTCACTGCCATAATAACCAATTATCTTATTATTCTAGTAAAGCCTTTAAAACTGTGCATTTACATGCTCTTTCCCTACTGTGAATGAAGCCTGCCCACGCCAGCAGATTAAGTACTTTTGTGTATGATTATGTATCGGCGTAGAACGTTTAAAGCTGAACTACTTCTTCCGTTTTTTTTTTTTTTTTTTTTTTTGATAATTAACCGTGGAGTCCTGACTCGCATGGCATCTTTTCGGTTATAAATGTGTACGCTACCAAAAATAAAGTATGGAAGTAGAAGGGTTGTTTGCACAGTAAGCAGCAGATATTTGCCAAACACTAGATTTGTCTGCAAAAAAGAAAGGGGGCTTTTCATCTTTGTCTTTGTGGAAAGAGATGACCTTGGGTATATCTGCTGCCACTAGGAGGCAGACACGAAGTGAAGTGGTAGCTCCTAATACCAGGCTATAACCCATCGGCAAACCCCGAGCTAATCCGTTTGAGTTTAGTGTCTGTAGGAGGTAGACCCACCTCTTTGGCAGGTCCCTCTACTCTGTTTCTTTTTGTGTTTTTTTTTCCCTCATTTCCCCCCCCCTGGTTGGGAATACAGGGTTGACTTGATCACCCTGTTACCCAAATTACAAGGAGGGACGACTCTGCAGCCTAATCTCACTGATTGCCCTATTTGTAAAATAAAAGGAAGCACAGCTCTTACTCCTCAGTGACCCCATGGTTGCTGGGTAACAGACTGTTCCAGACAGCTTTTTCGCTTTCTAAGTGGAGGTGCCCTGAAGGGATAACTCTGCTGGACTCCTGGGAGCTAAGCGCCAGGATTCCTCAAGATGAGGTGAGCCTTCAGACTAATTTTGACACCTTGTCCTACTTTGGTTGGAACGTAAACTGTACCAAGTTCTAACTGACACCTTGGCAACATCTGATTTTTACTGAGCATGTGTTTCAACACTGTCCAGGCCAAAGTTCTCCTTCTGCTAGACAAGCTCCTCTCCATGCAACAGGCTATTCAGTCTCTCCGGGGGCACTCTCCAGTGTGATTCCACCACTGTATGAGGATTTGAGCTATATGGTCTCTTCCATTGAGGAGATTCCCGTTGCCTGGTTTTATACTTGTTCCACCTAGCGAGGATGGCTCATTGAAGGGGCCAAGTCAATGGATTATCTAGTCCGGCTCGTACTGAGCCGCTCCTTCCTGTTTCAGTAACTAGTTTTTGTGGTAGGCATCAGTCTCTTCAGGTGTGGAGGGGTCTTCTGATACCTAACTGTTCAAGGTGTGTGGTCCTGTCTGGAGTCCGCCCTCCCTATTCGAGTCCTGGAGCTCTGAGCCATCTGTCGCACATTAATACAATGGATCCACCTTCTGTCCAGCCACTCTGTCCCAGTTTAGCGGGCAGTCATTTATCTAGACCACCAAGGCGGGACCAGCAGCGATGTGGCAATGTCCGAGGCAACCAGCATCCTGACATGGGCAGAGACTCACGTTCTGGCTCTCTCAGCAGTCCATATTCCGGGAGCGGACAACTGGATTGCTGGCTTCCTCAGCCAAGCATAGATAGACCCAAAGGAGTTGGCCGTTTCATCCTGAAGTCTTCAGGGAAGTTTGCTTCAGGTAAAGTCATCTGGATGTGTACCTCATGTCCTCCAGATTTTAATATCTCGCTTCATATCTCGGGCTCGAGATCCTCAAGCGTTTGCGGTGAACGCACTGGTCATTCCGTGACATCCGTTCGAGCTCCCCCACATCTACTCTCCTCTCCAACTTTTGGCTCGGATCCTCCTTTTTTTTTCTTTTCTTCCTTCAAGAAGGCCTGGGTTTTGGCCTTAGCTCTTTCAAAGTTCAGGTGCCCGCTCTTCCTATTCTCTTCCAACAACTGTTGGCAGCAAAGGTGTCGTCCCCCTTCCCCCCCCCCCCCCTACAGTCCTCTTCTCTATGGGACCTTAAATTATGCAGGATGTTACAATTTTTTAGTAGGGGTTTGAAATTAAATCATCAAAAAAAACTTGTACTTGCCTATCCTTACCCCAGTCCATTCAGCCGTGTGAACATACCCTAAACCTGTTGCTATATGCCCTCCATTCTTCTGCCCTTCCCACCCTAGGAAACAGTCTCTCCACAATTTGCTTAGACTTTCCTTTTTATCTTTCCGGAGGATCCTAGGCAGTGTCTGGTGGCATATAAGGCCACCATACCCTGCTGTACTCCTTCTTTTTTTTTTTTTTTTTTTCTCACCAATGGGTAAAGTCTCCCTTCTGAATTACTGCTCATTCCCCTAGAGCGGTGGGCGCTTGGTGGGCAGTTTAAAGGGGTTTCCCCATAAACCATCCACAGTATAGGTGATAAATAATTCTCATCTGTAGGACTCCAACCGCTGGGACACGAGAATGGACTAACCTGGTCCCTGTGCGCCCCATATGAATGGAGTGATACTGCACATTCTTGACTACTGTTGCTTTTATTTCTATGGGGCTGCCGAGTGCAGTCTCCGGCAGCCCCATAGAAAGGGAATGGAGCGGTGGCAGAGCATGCGCGGTACCGCTACATTCATATGGGGTGCACAGGGGCTGCCAGGTAAACCGGTTCCCGGGACAAGATATTTATCACCTATCCTGTGGTTAAGCATATGGCTTCTGCCATACAAGGCCACTACATGGTCTCCCCTTCACACCTTCTTAGTTCTTTAGGATGCAAAGCTTTGCCTCACCTGATGTTCTCTTGGTTACAGGGTATTGCAGGAGGTGGTACTCCTGTTAAATTGTACATTATTCTGAACATTTTCATATCAAGTTATTGAGCTTTCATCCTGCTCTGACCTTCATGACCTGGAATTATAAATTTATCAGGTTAGGGCGTTCCTTATAGCAGGTTATCTTGCTTTCTAAAGTTACCTAGCAAGGGCTTATATTGGGTTAAATCTGGCAAGCTTTGGCCTTTTGAAGCAGGATGAAAAAACTTAAAGAAACACTCCAGTGTATTCCCCCCCCCCCACACACACAAGGTTTTAATATGTGGTGATATGGAGTGTAATGTTGTGTATCAACTTACCTGGTGCTGTAGATCACAGGATGCTGGGATTGGGGGGGAGGGGGGTGTAAAAAAATGCATCGGAGTACGTTTAATGCTAATGGCCACGACAACCCAAATTCCTGACATAAAGCCACGTGGGATGTCTGAGGCAGAACTAACTCAGGAGCAGGATTATTTTTGGTATGAACAATTATTTGTGACATTGCTCTGTAGGCACTGCCTTTGCAGTGGCATTGTTATAGTTTCACTGTTGTGTGGCTAGAAAAGCTATGGCAGACATTACTGTATGGGCACTGCTGTGTGCGTGGCACTGCTTTGGCAGACATTACTGTATAGGCACTGCTGTGTATGGGCCTTGTTGGCATTGCCATGTGGGCTGCTCTGTGGCATAGTTTACTAGCACTCAAGGGGTACACTTGGAGGTAAAACCAGGGTATTTAGGAAGTTGTAAGGGCAGCCTGAAAAACTGTAATTAGTGTGTGCTGATACGTGACCTAGGTAAATTAGAGGTGTTTTAATACTGAAATACTGTAATTATTTCCCTCCTTTACTTGGATTGTAAGATCCCGCTTGTTTTTAATTAACCGGAGAAGATGACCTTTATTAGTAGCCCTGCTTTTTAAAAAGCCGAGCAGTCTTTTTGCGGGCAGTGTAGGAGGTGGGCACTTCAGCATGTTATCGGCTTATATGCCCACACACATCCATCTTTAGTGCTTTGTTGAGCTAGGTCAGTTATTTGTTTCCTCGCTTCTGAAACCATTTAGTATAGAATATGGAAACCTGTCTTATAAGGGGGCTGCTCCGTGATGTCCGGATTCTATTCTCTGCTGGGTGAGGACAATGTAGATAGTGGTTTCCTGCAAGCTGCATTCTGCCTATGGAGCAGTAAATCCTGGTTGTTCTATGCAGAACAGCTGCTGGATTTCACTTTCCAATGAAAAGGATCTCATCTGATGCAGAAAATAATGCGAAAATGTCTTGCCTATCCTCATAAAAAGCACATTTACATGCACATCAAAACCGCAGAAACTGCACGTTTAATATTGCGTTTTAAAATCCGCACCACAGGTCAATTTACATGCGGAAAAATTTAGCAAGGTGTAGATGAGATTACTTGTAATCTCATTCACTGTGCTGTTACTGTATTCCACTGCAGGAATTCCGCACGGCAAATCCACACGTAATATTTTCAGGTCATTACAAGGATTGTGTTCCTGCCTTTACCAGTGAAATAAGAGGTGTATGTCCTTGTATAATCCTGGCCGTATCCTTAACGCGCTCACGTCCATATATTGTTTACATGTTACAAGACCTGGATATACTTGAAGACTGGACCACTATTCGAAAGGTAGGCTTTGCTCTTGTCACAAAATTTTGAGCTTTCTTATTGTTTTTCCCGCAGATTGTAAAGACAAATTATTTCATAGTCACTGGGGAGGTTTACTAAGCGATGCCTCGACAGTGTTTGGTGTTTTAGTAAAGTCGGTGTGGTTGAAGGGATTTGTGGAATGATCCAAACTTATTCATTATGTGCACTATTATATCAGTCATGATGGGGTGCAAGGAAGAGAAGTGTCTAATGCAGGGGTCTGCAACATGTGGTGCCAAAGCCGGCACATGGGGCACACTTCCCTCTCCCGGTGTCCAGCCCCGTTGTGTGCCTGGCAGCGCTGAACACAGAGAGCAGTGCTTCATTGTGTTTGTTGCTACTGAACACTTGGCAAGCACACAATGTATCACTGCTCTCTCACCCGGTATTCAGCATTGCCAAGCGCATAACGCCGCTCTCTCCTGGTGATCAGCGCCGCAAGGATGGAGTCTCCGATATCCCCCCCCCCCCATATATGCACCACAGATAAATCACCTTTCCAAGGAAAATCCGGTAAAAGGGTCACATTGAAGTGTAAGTTTAACTAATAAAATTGGTTTGTCACATACATGGTAACAGTTTGTCTTCTATTACTTCATCTTTTTTTAAATTTGTCTTTAATTGGCACGCCATACAAAAAAGTTTGCCTACCCCCGATCTAGCGTGTAGCAAGTTGTGACAAATTTACCTTCTCGTGTGCCTTTTTGATAACATTGGTTACATTTTTTCTTTTTCACCATCTTGTAGTACTACGATAAATCTCATCCACTGATTGTGAAGAGTCCTGAGCTGTACTTTTCTTCAAGATTCTACTTTACCGCTCAAGCAGTCACAGTTCACAAACTAGTCCTTCATTTGGAAGACACTTCTTCTCCAAGTCACACCATGTGGTAAAGCATAGGACGCAGAAGTCGGCTGTGCTTTCTAGTTCCACCGTCGGCGAAACCATAACTTCCGGGCCTGCTGTTTTAAGAAATAGCTGAAAGAGTAGCACGACATGCGCCAGGTAAAAGAGCTTTAATAACACTCACAATATGGAAGGTGTAACTATATCACACCTCGCAGGTTAACTGCCCAAACCTTGGTTTCACCCTGTTGGCTTATTCCAAATGTAGGACTAGATTGTGAACCTTGATTTTTGCATCAAAGGGGGGGTGATCCGACCTTCCTACTCTTTACCTGCTCCGCTCATTTATTTCAATGGTGTACTTTTTCTTTCAACCTCTATTGAGCCACGTCTTTCACAAATATACCAACGTTACTCATTTGATTTCAGATCCACCCTAAACACTCGGCAAAATTAACGTTGTTCTCTATCTGTTTTTGTATCAGGCCATGGCAACGTTGGGTCCTCATCGTGTAAAACCGGAAGGTAAGTTATGAACAAAGAGCTGACTGATATATCATATTTTTATTTTTTTTAATAGTCCGACAAGCATATCTATTGCTGAGTGTAAAGGAAAATGTACGTATTTATCAAAAAACCAGATCATGTAATGAAACAATGTAACGTTTACCACAGGAGACCTATTGCCACACGGTGCATCCAGGCATGCAGCACCTGATATGCAAAGGACTGACACACAATCTGGTAAGTAGTTGTTTGCTACACTACATCATTGTACAGACCGTCAGTGAATTCTTCGCTCTATGGACGTATTTACCGTGGGCTGTAGAAATGCAACAAGCACATTGCATGGGAATATATGCAGATTTTGTTTGTGGTTCTTCCACCATCCACCCCTGCAACAATTTATTTAATGTAGCAGTTCAAAGAAATCATCTTGGAACACCTCTAGGAGAAGCTGCGATCATGGTACCGTATTTTTACTATTTCCCCAAATAGGGTCAATGCGAGAAATCTCCCCAAATAGGATGTATGTAAAAAAATGTGGGTGCAAGCACCCATAGTGAATGCCCCCATCTGCATAACCCCTTATTTTTAACTTTCTTTGATTATCTAGTAAAAGTGTAATGGCTGCACCACAGCACAAACCAGGGGCATGAATTATTTTTTATTTTTTTTGTGTGTTTTAGGTTGTTAGACTTCTTAGACTGGATTCACACAGGACGGAAATGCTGCAGATTTTCAGCAACGTTTGTTGTTGTGGATTTCACCCTTTCTACATTGAAAAGGCTGAAATCTGCAGTGAACATCCAGAACAGAATGAGCGTGCTGTGAATCTGAAAATCTGCACCATGGTCTGATTTCCGTCCGGAAAATGTTCAGCAGCATGTGGAGGAGATTTGTTTCAATCCTGTGTGAATCCAACCTTAGGCCCCCATGACCGTTTGTTTTATGTTAATGTGCTATTAAAGAATCGCACACGGACCTATTAATTACTAATGACCCTGTGCGCACCATCGTGGTTTCCACTGATCTGTGGGACAGCTGCAAAATTCAGAGCCGCTGCTATTCCTGTCTGTTTGAGTCTTGCTCTCGCCCATTTAAGTCAAACCAATGAAACATATGGATGCGGAGGACATACTGATAACACACGGACCGCAAAAAACGGACACGATCTAATGTTTATGGGCACCAAATTACAAACGGTCGTGTGCATGTAGCCTTACAGAGACATCGTATTGTGGTTCGGGAAGAACTTCTGCTAGAAGTGGTTCACGTGCTTCGAGGAGGCAAACACATCATAAATGACGCAAAAATTTTGTTGTGAAGGTTATTACGGCCGCGCCGATACTGAATGTGTATATTTTATGTATTGAGACTTCTTTTAATGTTTATTGCAAAAAAGGTGTATGTGTATTTTATTTAATTTAACATTACTTTGTTTTTACTTTTATTTTTAAACTTTAATGTACTGGCATATATCTATATACTGATAGTAATGTACCGGTATATATCTATATGCCAGTACATTATCCTGTGTACGGATAGTACACAGGCAGTTGTTAGGGCATACTTGGTTATGTCCTAACAGGAAATATGGTAGGACAGCCCTGGGGCCTTCAATGGACCCTGGGCTGTCTGCCCATATATGGTATGTCCCTCAATCGTGCCACAGGGATTCCCGTGATGCGATCCAAGGGGCATCCTCCCCCCTCCCTACTCACTTCCTCTTGAATGCTGCGTTCAGCTTTGATCGCAGCATTCAGGGGAATACCGGCAGAGATGAGAGGTTTCTCTGATCTCCGCCATTATAGAGTGGGACTGCGGCTGTGTAATACAGCCATTGCCCCGCTCCTGACATTAGGTGCGCGCGCGGTCAGCCTGAGGTGATGCGGCCGGCGCTGCACTAATGAGCGGCGGTTCAGGCACGGAGGACAGAACATGAGGGTGTTTTGCAGTGCGCCCGCCATGTTCTGTCTTCAGTGCCGCCGCTCATTTGTGCAGTGCTGGCCGCATCGCATCATCCTGACCCCGCGCACTTGTCAGTACTCGGGTGCGGGGCAATGGCTGTATTACACAGCCACAGTCCCGCTCTCATACAGTCATGTGTTACTATACTGAGCTGTGCAGCCGCACAGCTCCGTATCGAAATACATAAAATAACGGTATCGAACCATTTGGGGATGCAAAGTATTGAAACCGTATCAAAGTTTCGATACATCGTGCATCCCTAGTCCATAACAACCATTCAAAACAAAAAATTTTAATTTTCTAACCTGTAATGGATGCGAATGAGAGCTAGAATTTATTTTTTATTTTTTTTCCCACCTTTGAAGACCAACGGCTATCTTCTTATAGCAGGGGGAGGAACTGCTGGTAGCTCAAATACGAGTTACAAGCCGTTTTGTCATATAAAAGGTAAGAACGTTGGTGTCCACAAGGCTCTCTAAAGGCTTGTATCCCACTGTTCGCTCTCCGCATCCCTACTATTGGCATCGCTGACTCTCTTGAGCTGCCCCCAGACTGCATATGAAGTACTGGAGGAGGGCTGATGGCCATGGTCACAGGTTGAGCATCACTACCTTTATATGTTGGTAATGTGCCATGTGGGTGGGCACCAATTATCAAAAAGGAAACCTATAGCGCTAAATCTGGTTATTATTCACATTTAATATTATTATTGGTAGTATTAAAGTCTACCTTTTATTTTTGTGCTCTTTAATGTATGTAATCTAGAAGTGCATTGTACGATCACTGCAGTGTTTTTTGTTTTTTTTGTTTTTTTTCGGGGGTTTTGCTTTTGCCCCCCACAGTTATGGTGAAGATGGAAAAGCACCAGCACGGTGCGCGGACAGAAGAGGGTCGTTTGCATTACAATGGTGAATGGTATGGTCGAGGGCAGACCATCTGCATTGAAAAGAAAGACGAATACCCAACCAGGTAGTAATCCAGAGAAGTAATATCTTAATATAAAGCTCCATCTTTGATTCACATTGACTATGTAGACATATGGGAAATCTTACCTCTTTTTCATATTCCTAAAATGACCTGTTAGCTCATTTTGGAAGCAATCATGGAGTTGGCACGCACCCCCCCCCTCTGAAACCGGATTCACATGTAACGTATTTTTACCCCACTGATTCGATCTCGGTGAATCTACTGCAAAATATTATAATATATCAACTCCACATTCAAATTTGCATGTAAAACATGCGGATATGCTGCAGTTTCGTAGCGTAAGAATGCACCACGTTTGAATCCAGCCCTAGTGTGCAGAACACTGGTGTATAATAAATCCAGATCTTGCACATTTTACGTTTTCTCAGTGTTGTGAACCTGCCCAAAGTGGGAGCCAATGCAAGATACTATAGATAGGAGTGTATAGGCCTTATACATTCAACTCCACGTTCTGCAACATTTGACTCTGGAATACTACAGGTTCCAGCATGCCTTATAACTGCTCACAGCAGCTGGAGAGCTGCACTTTCCATACCTCTCAAGCAACTGTAAGTCAACACACAAACCATTCCCAAACAAATCCCTACAAAGCAAATAAATAATGCACGTCCGCATGTATTGAATAGGTATTAATGGCTTCCAAGTGAATTACCTGGCAGCTCCAGAGATACTGCGTGCAGTGGATTTATTCCTTTCACGGAAGTCCATGTAATATGCAGCTTACTGCTTTAGAAAAAAGGATAAGCCGATATACATTTGATTGCAGATCCACTGATAGACCCAGAATGCCTCAGTCTAACAATTTTTTTTTTTTATTATTTTTTTTCATATTAATAAAACAATTATGAGTTGTGCTGCTTTTGTATTTATTTCTTTAAAGGGGTTGTCTGGGTTAGAAAACCTATTCAGGACCACCATCAATTAGCCGGAGAAAAACTAATCTCTCGCTCTGGAGGAACCGGCGTATCTGTGTATTACATGGATGGCCAATTGATTTTATTGGTCACCTGTAACGCTTAAAGTGTAGCTAAACGGTTGACAAACTTCTGACATGTCATAGTGACATGTCAGAAGTTTGGATTGGTGGGGGTCTGAGCACGGAGACCCTCACCAATCACTAGAACGAAGCAGCTGAAGCGCTCAGCCGCTTCGTGTCGTTTCGGCCTTTTCCGGAAAGCCGATGTAGCGGAGTACGGGCTCATAGACTTTATATGGAGTCCGTACACCGATACATTTATTTCCGGAAAAAGCCGAACAGACACGAAGCGGCTGAGTGCTCACCCGAGCACATCAGCTGCTTCATTCTAGAGATTGGTGGGGGTCTCAGTGCTCGGACCCCCACCAATCCAAACTTCTGACATGTCACTATGACATGTTAGAAGTTTGTCAAACGTTTAGCTACACTTTAATTTCTCCGGTGGCATTGCAGGTGAATTGAGCACTTGCTTCCATGTTCACCTGCAGATTGCAGCTGATCTTTGGGGGCCACAGCAGCAGTACAATATGTGATCAGCTTATTTTCAGTGGACCCTTTTAACAAAAAGGGGCTGTAAAAAAAGCAGACAACCCTTTTTTAAATTGGGGTATCGCACCCACTACATCAGTGTTAATAAAATGTCATGTTCCTCTCTACTGATTGTCTAGGGGGCATCGCGTAACTAGCTTCACGGCACTGTTCTTGCCAGGGCGCACCGTCTCCTGCAGACCCCAGTTAGAAGTGTTGAGCTTATTTTTTAATCAATGTTTGCCCTCCCCAAATCCTACCATGTGTAACCGGTTTGTCCTTTTTTCTCTTCTCTTGTAGCGCTGTCATCACGACAATAAACAGTGATGAGGTTTGGTTTAAGAGGCCAGATGGCAGCAAGTCTAAGCTGTACATTTCACAGCTGCAAAAAGGGAAATACAGTATCAAGCACCTCTGACTGGAGCCGGGGTCTCCACTTAGCCGATACAAGAATTTTTAGGACTGAAACGATGCCAAGTCATAGGAAGTTTATTGTTCCTTATATGAAGTATATTCGGGACTGTGCATCTGAGCTTGTGATGTAATTCATGACTGTGTATCTGTGTGTACAGTTCTGTGTGTACATTGTCAGGATAATCATTCATGGGGATAAAAGATACGCAAATACCTCCAGAACTCACGAAGAGGTGTACAGACGAGCTGTGCCCGCATTCTCATCCCTGAGGGTGCCTAAGGTAAACCGTTGTATTTGGTTCCACAATATGAAATGATGGAAAAGGAGAAGGCCGTGGAAGAATTGCTGTGCCAAAGCAAGTAGGGATGCAGTATTAAACACAACTTAAGATTACATTTATTATATATGCATTTATTTACTTCAAGCATGAGTTGAACTTTGGCTTTTTAATTTAAGGATCTCTTGAGAGAACGATGAGCACTGTTATATGACAAATGAATGGCTCGAAGCTCAATACACACATTATAATGCGTTCTGTTTAAAGAACCATCAAAAGTCCTTCACGCTTTTTTTTTTTTGTTTTTTGTTTTCTCTATTCATAGGTGTGCAGCTACCATTCAAGTGAAGTATCCTATAGTTCTATAGACGTCTCAATTAATTCTTGAAATCCCCTCTTATTAATATACTGAATGTTCTGCGCAGTAAATCTGCTGGGGTGAAAGTGTTTGCTGAACATCTATTCAATCTGTAAGGCTTTTCAATGTAAGAAGGAGAATCAATTGAAATTTCCAAGGGAACCAGGTTCTTCCAGTTGGGGACCAATAATTCTATTACTTTTGCTTTGACAGATGAAAATGAAATCTATGATGGGTGGGGATCATGGCGCTTGGCTGTATAAGGACAGATTGATCAGCAATGATCTGTCTGTTTTCAGGTCTAGACCATGAGATGAATTTTCTATGTATGGTGCCTTTACAGAGGTGCGGGTGTTCAAAATCAATTTGGACCAATCGTCGAAATTAATATATCAGAGCTGCAAAATATAATGGCCCGGCCGGAGCAAGCTGTGACCTTGCTTGTATCGAATACTGTCTTCATTATCCTGATCCCTGTATATGGTACAATTCTATGCTGTTTGTTTGTGGCAAAAATCTATTTGCGGGTATTAGTTTGTGCATTTTATGTTATGTCCATTTTATATCTATGGCTGCTTTCAGAATTCTTCTGGTTATCCTTAGAAAGAGACTGTTGGGCTATGTTCACGTGGTGGATTCCGCCGCAAAACTCCTCCCATTCATTTTATTAGGAGGCTAATGCTTTTTCCCGCTAGCCGTTTTTTGTTTTTTTTTTGTTGTTGTTCACCTAACGGACAAAAGATGTGTCCTGCCCGATCTTCTGCCCAAACCTCCCCCTGAATTGAATGTGAGTAGAGATCTTCCTGCTGACAGCAGGAATAATTCTTCGGCGGATGTTGCGGCGGGACCCGCCATCAAAATCCGCCATGTGAACGTAGCATATGGGTGCAGTCGCAATCAGCAGGCTTTGTTGCAGAAGTTTCTGCGACTAAAAATCTGTTTGATTCATCTGAATAGAACTTGCAGAATTCCATGTACCTCCTGCAGAAACAACCACATTCAGATAAATGGAACTGAAATTTCTGCATCAAAATCTGCCGCGTGTGACTGCACCCGAAATCAATGTTCACACGTAGCGTAAATACTGTGGATTTCTTTGTGAAAATTCTGCAGCTTTGTGCAACAAATTGACATACTGCGGATAAAAATCCATACAGCAAGTCCATTTCCACTCCGTTTTTTTTTTTGTAGCATGTGAATGAGTGTTGTTGAAATCTCAACCACTTTGCTGCTGTGGAATCTCCGGGTGGGAATATGGCTGTGTTTACGCAACCATCTTTCCTAGTGTTTTTTTTATTTTTAACGGCAATTCATAGGCCCACATTTACTAATGCTACTTAGTTAGACAGCGTAAACTTACACCAGGCAGGCACCAAATGCGCCAAATTTATCACAGTGGTCCATGCTGCATGATCATTTCGTTGCCTCTTGCTTGACCTTTTTTTTTTTAAATTTCCTCTTTTATGCCACTTTTGATTTGTCGTCTTTTGCGTCAGAATTTTTCACCAGATTTTTGGTGCATTTAAAACTAGATGCAAACTTAAAAATTGCATTAATTTTGTACCAAAATTTGGCGCATTTCTCGACACCGTTGTAAATGCCTCATAGTCGGCACTCTGACACATCTAGTTACAAGTCAGAAAATTAGTGTCATGGCTTCATTTTTCTAAGAGCTTAGTCTTCATTTTGCTGCCTGACGTGTGACCTAACTGTTTGCTCTCATACGAAATTCAGCAGATCCGCTCTCTCATACATCAATGGGAACGGATCCTAGTACCAAGGAGTACGGAAACATCCCCAATCGCTTCCTATGTGAATGTTTCAAGATCCATTCCCAATTCTGAGGAATAAAAGCGTATGAGAAAGTGGATCTCCAGAAAACTATGTGAAGTCATATACATATATATATATATATATATATATATATCTCTAAACTTACTACATTTTATTTAGATTTAAACCATTACGATGTAAAGATGAATTTTTCCTTTTATATTTGCTGATAACCAGTGTATGCAATGTCACTTTTTTTATTTTGTTTACATACCACAAAGACTGACCATACCGTAAAAGTGTTCGATATTCCACAGAGATTTACTTGTTTGTGTGCTGCCGTTTCTTGAATATCTCTTCTAAGTGAGCAGTAGAGGACTGGCATGGAGGGACATTTCAGATTTTGGCTAGTCCTCATATATGGGATCTTGAGACTCTCTTGCCTTTGACAACAAACATTACATGAAGGGATTAATTGTTGGCCGACACGTGTATGTTCTGCTGTTGGCTTGATGGTTTTAGAAGCTAATAAATTTCTTGAGGTCATTGGGCAAATAATAACTGAAGGTCTCTATTAATGTTTAGTGAAACGTCGTTGCTGTACTTTGTCATTATTCTTTACAAATTTGGAAGAAATGGGTTTCAATTTTGCCAATTTAGTAAACTAGGAGTATTTTGATGGTTCTGTGTAACTTTGCACATTGCTAGGCTTTGCCAGTGCTCCTTTCTACTTCAATTACAGTTTTTAGACCAGCAGTCCCAACACCGCTCAAATCAAATGAGTCCAAACTTCAGTATCTTTATAGCGGCTGGAGTTGTGTTTTCTTGTTACAGAACGCCAAAGCCCCTGCTAAGGCTTATTTATTATAGATCCCGTACAACTCCTATTATAAATCTGTCTTCAATAAACTCCCCCTAGTGGTAGCTTAGTGCAATCAGAATTTTATCATTATGGCTGTGTGAAGGGAAACCAATGATTTGAAGCTCTCAAACAGAAACTGATCTCTGACCCCTATTCAAAGTATATTTGGAAATTAAGTGTAATATAAATAAATCCAAAATTCTAATAGAAATATTTAAAAGCAACACTATACAGTACAGGCACCATACGGACTGACTAGAATCATATATTTTTTTAATTCAAAATATATATACTCTCGCAAGCCAGTTTCAAGAAAAAGCTATGATATGCTTTTTACCCTGGTGCCAAGTTTTTAGTAATGCTATGACATCCCTGGTGCCACAAGTGATCAACAGTACTGGCTGTTAAAAGCTGGGGATTCACGTGAACATGTCTCCCAACCTGCTGGTTGAGGAAAATCATGGCTGTTTTTTTTTTTTTTCTTAAATTCATGCTTGCTATTTATTTTGAAGCAGATAAACAGATTTAAGAGATAAAATACCTCGTGCTTTGCATGAAATTTCCTGCCGTGAGTTCCGCTACCCAGAGACTTCATTAAGGCATGTTGCTTTTACCAGAAGTATGGTGTCATTTACCACATGGTCATATATTTTGTGGCACAAACTGGATTAAACCCCATTAGGTGAAATCCGATAAAGGAAAAACTTCCACACTTTCCTTTGATGGAATCTGATCCCATTTTTAGGATAAACTACTTGACTCTTGCACATGAAACGTGCTATACCAGACACAAGCCATGGACAGAAGAAACCAGCCATGTTTTAATAACCATGGAAAATTCCTTTAACCATGTTCATCTGATACTTGTAAAATAAAGATAATTTGTAACTGGTGAGACCTAGGCATGTACTCACTTGGCTTCTACTTTAGGCAGCATAAAAAGAGTTTATGGTCAAAAATGCCTTATGTTCAATATTTTTAGGCCCTCTTAGCAGGAGGTATACATTGGTAAGAGTATACCTCTGACGGAAGGCTGCATCATATCACACTGTATGGCATACAGTGGTATAGGTTGCCTGGGTAAGCCTCTGAAGTCACTGTCCATATATGGACCATGATGTCGGAAAATTCTCCAGAGCCGTTGTCCCCATGGAGAGAAAGTATCAAGAATCACTCTGCCTGGAGACAACCGGAACGTCAGGAGCTTCCTCATGCCGATCCATATATGGACAGAAATGTCAGGAGCTTCCTCATGCCGATCCATATATGGACAGAAATGTCAGGAGCTTCCTCATTCCGATCCATATATGGACAGAAATGTCAGGAGCTTCCTCAGGCTGCAGTTCGCCTGCAGAGCTGCTGTGCAGGAAACTCCAGCGACCTAACTGTCCATATATGTCACTGAAGCTTGCCGACTTATACGTTTTAAAGTATACCTGTGATGAGTGCTTAACAGTGGCTTCCATCACTCGTAGAATCTCATGTTATAAAAAACATATACTTCATTGTATACTGTTGTTTTTGTTGGTGGGGTCCCTCATGATTGAATTGCACAGTCTACTATGCTATTCCATTCCTAAAAGAAAATATATTGACGTATATAAGGACACACTTTTGGCCTCTGTCGAGCTAATGGAGCCCTACGTATATGATTTTTCTGTACGTCGGGAGCTTTCCCAAATTAACATAGCTTCTAAACGTGATCTATAGAGAGCCTAACCTGTGAATAAAAATATAAACCCACTCATAGAAAAGTTCTAAACCCATCATTATTTGTAATCCAAAATGGAGTATTTCATCTTATTCTTAAAAAAAAAAATTCTAATAATTTACAGAGGCTAACTTTATTCCACAGCAACGATGCGTTGTCGCTGAGTATTGTAATAAAATTGGCAGTCAATTTGACTAATATTGTAAAAAGTACATTTCTAGCATGTAATGCAGCATCAGTTTGTGTTTAATAAGCAACTGCACCAAAAAGTACAGCCCTGTGCCTTACAAGACGCTTTTTTAAGAGTTTTAGAAAAGGGGTGTGACTTAGTAAAAATGGGTGTGGCTTAACATGCACACAATTTGGCCGCAAAATAAGCCACATCAAAGTTGGCATACGGAAAAGAAAATTGTCTAATGGGTCAATCAAAATGATCATATAGCATGCACCACTAAGATAAATTTGGCGCATCTTCTGACTGCCTGGTCTAAGTTTACGCTGTCTAAATCTTATCTTAGGCTGCGTCAGTAAATCTGCCTTAAGGTGTTTGTAGCCACAAGTGCGCTTTTCACCTTCGTGTATCAAGTCCCATAAAAAGTATCCACCTTGTCCATAGCACCCAGAGCTCCGCATTCATATGCCATACTTCACGCCAACGTAATATAACCTGAGCTCTTGCGGCGGTCTCTGCTTCTATTGCCCGTTATCTGCACGCTCTCGTCGCCTTATGACAATGCATTGAATTTTCTACAATCAGGATCTATACCTGTGAGCACATCCCTTTTTTTTTTTTTTTTCCGTTAGAACGATTCTGCTTCAATGACTGCTGCTTTCATGTGCTGAAATACCTTCTGCATGTTTTGTTTTCAATACTATGTGAATATTAATACCACTGTACCGTGTATTCTAGCTGTATCCATTCTGTGTATGAAATCATTTGTATTGCACATTTTGTATTATATTTTTAACATTCTCATGTGTAAACGCCTCTTCATTTAATGTAAAACTACAGACAGCTTGTATACAATACAACTTATAATTTAATATAATTCAATGTATTAGTCCATATTCACACGAACGTGTTAAACGGCCGTCACACGGACCTATATATTTGAATGTGGCCGTATAGGACATCCAATTGTTTTCACGCATCCCTCCATAGACTAGTCTATGGGGGATGCGTGATATCGCATCCCGCTGCGCAGAGCACAGATGCACCTCGGACGTGAAAAACGCCCGATTTCCATGTCGGATGCGCAGCGCCCATCTGAATCTAGCCTAAGGCAGTGTTCACATCGCCGTTGCCCTTCCGTCGACTATGCTATTGGTTCCGTCAAGAACAACAGAAACCTGTCACAACGTTGACAAATGGAAACCATTAGCAATGTTTCCGTCACCGTTTAGATCAATGGTGAGGGAAACGGAAACTGAGTGCTTGAAAAGGCCATGTTCACACAGAGGTTTTTGCAGGCAGAAAAAAAATCTGTGTCCGAATTCCTTCAGGAATTTTGAGTCAGATTTTGACCTGCTGCGATTTGCGCAGTGTTTTTCGCCCATCGTCGTTGAAGCTAATGCAAGGACCGCGGGTAAAAAAAATGCCTCAAAAAAAGCTCAGAGCGTTGCAGGTTTTTTCTGCCTCCCATTGATTACAGTGGGAGGTCAGAGGCGGAACCGCGGCAAGAAAGGACATGCCGCTTTTTTTCCCCCTCGAGCAGCTAAAAGCCGCCTGGGGGAAAAACACCTCTGCCTCCCAGTGAAATCAATGGGGGGTGCGATCTGTGGAGCTGATTCTGACAAATTGTGCATCTTAGGCTCTGTTCACACTTGTGTCATGGATTTAGTTTATAATGGTAATCAAGACTTCTCGCCAGAGCTGTTGTACACCGGTGCTAATGGATCCCATGGACTTACAATTGGGCCCCATCATTTTGATAGGAAAAATAGCACTCCATGCAGCGTTATTCTTTCTGTCAAATCTGATGGTATTTTTAATAGATCTTAACCCATCTAATAATGGATTGTTTGTTTCTGCAATAGATCCTGGTATTCCCAATTATTTATAATTGATCTGGTTTCATATACGGTACATATTAACTTATGTCCTCGATCTATCGATCTCCTATAATGTATGAGTAATGAATAATTACACACCCACCTTTCTGTATTTATTGAGCTGCCTACCAATTGTATTCAGGGCCGCCATCAGGGCAGTACTACTGGTATTGCCGTCAGGGGCCCGGCCCCAACGATGAGAAAATAGGGGCCCATCTGCTTCTCAGCTGCTTTAAACATTTGAATGAGGGCCCCAGCGTTAGTCACTTGGAGAAAGGAACGGACTATGCAATGTAATAGGACCCGTTCCTTACTCTGAAGTAACTAACGCTGTGGCCCTGATTAACAGAAGAGGAAGATGCAGCATGTAGAAGCTCCGTGTGGAGATCCTGCCCCCCAGACACGTCGTCCTCTACACAGCCGACCGGACCCACAAGCTGGTGAGTGTCGTCGTCCCCCCTCCTCTCCGTCCTGCTTCACATCCCTCCTGACCCCACTTGTAGAATATATAAAGTATGTTAAAATTGTTTTTTTTTTTTTATTTTCCCTAGCGATTTTTGCTGCGATTTTCACAATCGCAGCAAAAAAGGTGCAGTTTTTCCTCGATTTTATATAAAAATCACGGCAAAACCGTGTGATTTGTGTGTCGATTACGAAAATTGCATAAAAAAAACTATACAAAACATGAAAAAAATAGTGCCGTTAGGCTATATTCTCGCAGTGCGGTCAAATCAAGTTTTTGCCGCGATTTTGCAAAAATTGTGGGGAAAAAAATGGGATTTGATCTCACTGTGTAACTAGACTACTTATTCAGACGGCCGTGTTTGGTCCGTGATATACGGCACGTGTATCGGCCGTATTTCCTAGGCCGACCACAATTCAGGGAGCCGGACTCCTAGCGTCACAGTTATGAATGCTGCTAGGAGTCCCTGCCTCTCCGTGGGAATACTGTCCCGTACTGTAATCATGGTTTCAGTACGGGACCAGGGACTGTATTCCCATGAGTAGGGATGGACTCCTATGATTATAGATAACTGTGATCGGTCCGGGAAATATGGCCGATACGCGGTCCGTATATCACAGACCGAACATGGACGTCTGAATAAGGCAACTTGTCTCCTATTTTTGGTGTGGATTGAGCACTGAAAATTAACTACAAATTACAATATAAGGCAATATTCAAACCAACGTGTGTGAAATCAGCCATGAATACCTGCGACAAATTTGTACATAATAAGTATTGTGTGCATTTGGCCTAACAGTTTTTTGTTTTTTTTTAACTCGCCCTAACGCCTTATTCACACGACAGTGAAAAACGGCCGTGTGATGGCCGTCCTTTTAACAGCCTTCACATGGCTGTTTTCAGAACAATGATGGACTATGAGTGCATTCACACGGCCGTTTTTTTAACGGCCCGTGAATAATGGCTGTAAAAAAATAGGACGTGTCCTATTTTTGGCCGTTTTAACGGCCTGATGGCCCCATAGAAGTCAATGGATCAGATTTTAACGGCTGTCAATACATGTAACAACCGTTAAAAACGGATCTGTTACATGGGGATTGGCAAGGGAACTACTAATTCCCTTGCTGGCTATTGTTCGCATACTCACTGTTGCAGCGCTGTCCTCTTCAGGTGTGGTCACACGTCTTCACGGGTTTGAAGGCGCCTCGATGACATCGCGCTGCCTTGCCAGATCCCGTGCAGACAAGTGACCACACTTGAAGAAGACGAGAGACGGCGCTGCATCCGTGAGTATTTATGGCATTGTTGTATTGAGTATGTAGGCAATCGTATACAGTGAGGTGTGGCATCAACTACAGGGGGTCTGTTTCGCATATACAGGGGGTTAGTGTGGCATGATCTACAAGGAGGCTGTGTGGCATCATATATAAGGGGTCTGTGTCACATACAGGGGGCCAGTGTGGCATCATATACAGGGAGGTGTGTGGCAGCAACTACAGTGGGTCTGTGTCGCTTATACAGGTGGTTTGTGTGGTATGAACTACAGGGAGGCTGTGTGGCATCATATATAGGGGATCTGTATCAGATATACAGGGGGTCAGTGTGGCATCATATTCAGGGAGGTGTGTGGCAGCAACTACAAGGGGTCTCTGTCGCTTATACAGGAGGTCTGTGTGGCATCAACTACAGGAGGTCTGTGTGGCATGATCTAAGGGAGGCTGTGTGGCATCAACTACAGGAGGTCTGTGTGGCATGATCTAAGGGAAGCTGTGGCATCATATACAGTGAGGTGTAAAGCCTTTGGCTTTATCTACAGGGAGGCTGTGTGGCATCATATACAGTGAGGTGTGTGGCATCATATACAGGGAGGTGTGTGGCATGATCTACAGGGAGGCTGTGTGGCATCATATACAGTGAGGTGTGTGGCATGATATACTGTATAGCAGTGGCGCCAGGGTACTGAAGCTGTGGTCCTATAACAGCAGAGCTGCATCTGGCACCTGTCCCTGCTTACAGCTACAGAGGCAGCTGGTTCAGCTGATGTGTGTGGATGTCGATTGTTGCACCCCCACAGATCATATACTGATAACCTATCTTGTGGATAGGTCAGCAGTATGAAAACCCATGGGGAACACAACCAGTTGAAAGGGTGATATTATTTAAAAAGTGATATCTCATAGTGAGATGTCAGGAGTTTTTTTATCATTGAGGATCCGAGGACTCCGACCCCCACGGATTGCTAAAAAGAAGCGGCATAAACACTTGGGAGAGCGCTGTGACACTTTATTTATGATTGGCTTTCCTCAGAGTGGTGTATGGGCTCAATAGAAAATGTATCAGTCCATACACCGCTCCTGGGAAAGCCAATCATAAACGAAGCGGCCCAGTGGTCACCTAAGCGCTTCTGCCACTTAGTTTTAGCGATTGGTGGAGGACTCAGTGCTCGTGCCCCCAACAATCAAAACTTCTGACATGTCACTATAACATGTTAAAAGTTTAGCAACAGTTTAGATAAAGGGGTTGTCCGTGCATGGAGAGGTTTTTCATACTGATAGGTCATCAGTACATGATCGATGGGGGTACGACAGCCGGACCCCGCACCGATCAGCTGTTCCGGCTGCCTCTGAGCACCAGATGTTATGCAGTGGCAGGTTTTGGAAGCAAATGGCTGTGCACACTGAATAGTGGATGTGCTGCAGTACTGCAACTCAACTCCTATTCACATGAATAGGAGCAGAGCAGCAGTACTGCACAATGACTGCCTCCGGCACGGGCTCTCCAAATTGCCCAGAGATCAGCCAATTCCGAAGTACACTGTCTACAGGTACTGAGGACATATTGCAAGCCAAAAATAGCTATAAATACTCAGAAAATAATGCAAACAAATTAGGGAATCAACAAAGGTCTTTATACAGTAGAAGCCAGAGAAAATAGTGTCTAGGTGAACATGAGATCTTCATTTGGGTGTTTTTAGGGGGCTGGGACAAAAAAAAAAACCTGACCAATGAAATTCATCATTTTTTTTAACGCCCATGAAAAACTGATGTAAAATGGATGTCAAACGGCCATTACAAAACGGACAGACGGACTGGAAATGGATGAAAATTTGGAGACAAACTGATGCAAAATGGCCATGAAAAACTGACATTTGATCAGTTTTTAATGGACATTTTTTTTCACTGTCGTGTGAATAAGGCCTCGTTCACACATGTTGGATTTGATACGGATTTCGATGGCATCCCGATGACTCTGTATCCCATGCATATGAGGTTTCCACAACCCAGTTCACATGCTACGAAAAATCTTCCACGTGTATTTTTGTCCGTACCATGAAAAGAAATCCACCACAGCAATAAGTAACATGCGATTTATATTACATGGAAAACCCGAGGATGAGCAACTTTGAATTACAATGGGACTTAGGTCATGTTCACATAGTTTTTTGCAGGCGGAAAAATCTGCCTCGAAATTCCTTCAGGCTTTCTCTGCCTCCCATTGATGTCAATGGGAGGTCAGAGACAGACACACCCGAAGAAAGGGCATGTCGCTTCTTTTTCCCGCGAGCGGGTTTTTCCGCTTGCAGGAAAAAACGCCTTCGCCTCCCATTGAAATCAATAGGAGGCGATTTTGGCAGTTTTTGCTGCAGTTTCCAATGCAAAAAATGCAGCAAAAAAAAACTGTGTGAACAGGGCATTATTCTCGTGCGGATCTGCTACACGCTTGTAGCATCTGCGGCAGAAATCAAAGGGAAAGCTTCCGATATTTGCTGTTGAATAACACATTGAACTTTAATGGCAACGTAAGAATGGAGCATTAGTTCTCCTTACATCCTCACAAGCGCACCCCTTCCCTTAAGGCCCCCTTCACATCATGTTGTTGCCCTAAGTTTATCGCGTAAGTCATGAGATCTCCTAACGTATCCTATAAACAACGTAGACGATAATTCACAGGGCCCCATTATCTCCTTTTAGCCTACGTCGGGCTGGTAGACGTCGGTATACCTTATTTTTGAAGGATGGAATAGCGTAGTAGACTTTGCTATTTCATCCTGAGAGATTCCACTAAAAAAATGTATACTGCTCCTGACATTAGTATGTGGACAGTGAGGTCAGGAGCATCCCAATGCTGAAGTCCCCAGACAGAGCATCACAAGTGCTCTGCCCGTGGACTTTGTCCCTGGGAAAGCTCCTGACATCACTGTCCATATATGTAAAGTGACGTCAGGGGATTCTCCAGGGCTGGAATCCCTGGCCCAGAGTGTTGCCGACACTCCGGCCGTGGACACAGGCTTTGCAAAGCTTCTGACGTCACTTTAAGTATATGGACATCTGGAACAGCGCCATAGTCCCTGGGCAGAGCGCTAGTAGAAGGCTCCAGCCCTAGGAAATCTCCAGACATCACTGCCATTCATGGACAGTGACTTCAGTAGTTTCCCCTGGGCCATTCCCTGGGCGACGTATCCCACTGTATGCCATACAGTGGGATACGTTTTGGCTAAATAGATCAAAATCCAGGACTTTAACTGGTCACTGCCGGCTCCATGGTTTTGTTCACTGTAATTGACATCAGCACCAAAATCAGTTAATGCGTATAACGTACAAATGTGAGAGCCACACTTTCCGTTACCCACCCACGGCTGTATGGGGCCCAGAAATTCCTTATGGCGGCCCTGACTGTATTTACCCAAGATAAAACATATCGGGGGTCTACATTTCGTTTTATAAATGTATTATGTATTGCTTTGACTTGTTGCAAGATAAAAAAAAAAATGCGGAAATTGAAGAACATTGGTTGTATGGCCTCATGCATCATTTGTTGGCTAGGTGGCAGTGTTGCTTCAAGAATGCATTGCCTTCATTCAAACATACTACATTGTGACTTCCTACATATCAGATTGGATTTTTTTTAAATAATTAACAAGTTGTAGAACCTAATTATAATATCCACCAGGCGGATAATTAATATTCAAGTTGCACATTTGTTTTCTAATAGTAGTAAATATTATTTTAATTGGCTAAACTATTGCCTATTCAGGTCATAGTTATCACAGATCATATTTAGGGCTTATTCAGACGAACGTATAATACGTCCGTGCAACGCGCGTGATTTTCATGCGCGTTGCACGGACCTATGTTAGTCAATGGGGCCATTCAGACTGTCAGTGATTTTCACGCAGCGTATGTCCGCTGCGTAAAACTCACGACATGTCCTATATTTGGCCGTTTTTCGCGCATCAAAATGGACTGCCTCGGCAAAGAAGTGCAGGACACTTCTTTGCAACGTAATTTGAGCCGTTCTTCATTGAACTCAATGAAGAGCAGCTCAAGATATACGAGCGCCACAGACGCCTCGTATATTACGAGGAGGAGCATTTACGGCTGAAACGACGCAGCTGTTTTCTTCTGAAAATAGGCTGTCATTTCAGCCGTAAAAGCCAGCTAGCGTGTGAACATACCCTTACCCTACACAAAAGTTAAGTCAATTGGACATCATACATTGCTATCTTACTTATAATTATTGATGCCTTTCAGGGTTGTCAAAATTTTAACGGACACATTAACCAGTTCAGGACCGGGCTATTTTGAGCCTTCAGGACCAGACACCGTTTAGTCATTTTAAGCACTTGTTAGTTAAATGGCTATAACTTTTTTATTTGTTGGGCTAACGACGTGATTTTTGCAAAGTTTTTTCTGTAGACAATGCAGGTTTCTTTTTTTTTATCGTTTTTATACACACCTTTTTTGCTATTTTAGAATTTTTATTCATAAAGTTTGAAAATAATAGCTGAAACGTAAAAAAGCTTATTTTTCTACTATTTTTTTTGGTAATAACATAGTTTTACCCTAAAATAGACCTTTTATTTGTAATCGTCATTGTTTACCGTAAATTTTAATATATTACATGTCTATATTAGGGTAATTGGGTCAGCGCTAGCGTTACAGCAATGATTGGCGGGGGGGAACGTTTTTTTTTTGGGGTGGGTATTTTATGTGTATTTATTATTTAATTATTTTTTGCACTTTACTTTACTATTTTTTTATTACTATGGTCTGTCCCTCAAAGGTCAAAAAAGACCTTTGGGGAACTTTATATATATTTTTTCTTTCTTTTACACCATGTTTTTCTACTGTAACTGGGGCTGCACAGCAGCCCCAGTTACAGGGGAAATCAGCCCTCATATAGTGATAGTCGTCACTAATAGGGCTGTGCTGGGTCTAGTAAGACCCAGCAGCAGTCTGCCACTAACGGCACCCGGCGATCATGTGACCAGTCACATGATCACCGTGAGGAATAGAGACAGCGGCGCGGCCGCTGCCTCTATTCCTATACACAGCCTTCATTGAGCGCTGTGTACAAGTCATCAGAGAAGACAGAAGCAGCGAAAGCTGCTTCTATCCTCTCCTCAGGGTCCCCGGCAGTCACTGACAGCTGGGGACCCGACATTCAGCTGGACGATCGCGCGGGCAGCAAGTTAAAACCCGAGCCGTAAAAAGTCTATGGCTCGGGTTTTAAGGATCTTGACCGCTGGCCGTAAAAATACAGCCAGCGGTCGGGAACCAGTTAAATCATTGCCTGTGCAGTGTTCTAGGAGTGACTCACCAATCACAGCTCCGCTTGTAGCTTAAAGAGGCTCTGTCACCAGATTTTGCAACCCCTATCTGCTATTGCAGCAGATCGGCGCTGCAATGTAGATTACAGTAACGTTTTTATTTTATGACCATTTTTGTATTTATGCAAATGAGGCTTGCAAAAGTCCAAGTGGGCGTGTTTACAGTAAAAGTACAACTGGGCATGTATTATGTGCGTACATCGGGGCGTTTTTACTAGCTGGGCGTGTATGATGATGACGAATCGGCATCATCCACTTCTGTTCGTTAACGCCCAGCTTCTGGCAGTGCAGACACACAGCGTGTTCTCGAGAGATCACGCTGTGACGTCACTCACTTCCTGCCCCAGGTCCTGCATCGTGTCGGACACATCGGCACCAGAGGCTACAGTTGATTCTGCAGCAGCATCAGCGTTTGCAGGTAAGTAGCTACATCGACTTACCTGCAAACGCCGATGCTGCTGCAGAATCAACTGTAGCCTCTGGTGCCGATGTGTCTTCGCTCGTCCGACACGATGCAGGACCTGGGGCAGGAAGTGAGTGACGACACAGCGTGATCTCTCGAGAACACGTTGTGTCTGCACTGCCAGAAGCTGGGCGTTCTGAAGAGAAGTGGATGATAAAAATAAAAACGTTACTCTTATCTCCATTGCAGCGCCGATCTGCTGCAATAGGAGATAGGGGTTGCAAAATCTGGTGACAGAGCCTCTTTAAACCTGCTAACTTAGGTGATGTTTTCTCTAGTTAGTCATTCACTTTCCCTTTTTTTTTTCTCCATCCGGCCCAGACCACTGTGATGGCTTATTCCAGCCACGAATCGTCTCTGCCGAATTTGACGCACAGACATGTTGGTTTCTCGCTTTTCCAGCACCCTCCACACCTAGACCCCATCCTCTAAACAAACTCATAATCCACAGTGCTCCAGACAGTAATAATGATCCCTCAGTGCTTGACACAATAAAAGTGCCATATCCGTAACCGTTGTAAATAGCGCCACACAGCTTCCCCTTGCAAATAGTGCCACACAGCCCCCCTTGTAAATAGCACCAACCCCCCTTGCTCTAGTACCAACCCTCCCCTATCTCTTAATGCCACACCCCCCCTTTCTCTTAGTGTCACACTCTCCCCCCCTTTCTCTTAGGGCCACACTCTCCCCCCTCTCTTAGTGCCACACTCTCCCCCCTCTCTTAGTGCCACACTCTCTCCCCTTTCTCTTAGTGCCACACTGCCCCCCTTGCTCTTAGTGCCACGTTCCTCCCCTTGCTCTAAGTGCCACACTCCCCCTTGCTCTTAGTGCCACACTCCCCCCTTTCTCTTAGTGCCACACTCCACCCTTTCTCTTAGTGCCACACTGCAAACAGCTGAGAGCAGTAGCCTACTGCTACCACTCTCCGCTCTGCCTTACGTGACTCACCGTAGGAGGAGGAGACGAGGATGTCATGACACGCAAGCGGCGGAGTTCCACTTCTGACTGGGGTTGGTGACGGCCCGGGCGTGGACCAGTCCAGTCGCATGACCTGGACCACTCCCGGGCCATCACCGACCTCACTTGGCACCGACCTGCATATTTTCAGATTCTGCAGAACGCAAGTGGAATCTGAAAATATGCCCAGCCGCGGCTTTGCACTGCACATGTACATTTCAGCGCATCCGCAGTGCAAAGTTCCAAAGAATGAGGAAAAATCCCGGACTGTGTTTTTTTTCTGCCGTACGCTACGGACGGCAGAAAAGAACACCCATTTTTGAGGTCTGTCTGTAAATTTGCAGATGGTTGGCAACCCTGATGCCTTTGGTCTTGAGATACACTATCTGGCCTCAAGTACTAGGTGCTTCAGCTTTGTTGCTTAGCTTTTGTAACTTGTATTTCCACTTCATAATAATAACACTTACAGTTGATCGGGGCAGATCAGAAATGTCACAAACTGACTTGTGGCAAAGGTGGCATCCTATCACAGTGCCACATTTAGGACTAGCTTACACTGAGTTTTTTGTCACTGCTTTTGATGCAGAAACCGCGTCGATAACGGCACTAAAAACCGTCTGAAATCGCCTCCCATTGATTCCAAAGGGAAGCTAAGGCGTTTTTTTCCTGTGAGCTGAAAAAAATGTGTCATTGTCTTTCTTCCATGGGTTTCAATAGCCGCGGCCTAAAAAACGCGACAATTAGTGGTTAATAGGAGAGTCTGACAGCCGTGCACAGGACTCCAACCATTGAGAAAGCATATTGCGAAACGCGCGTTGGGGTCCTGTGCACGGCTGTCCGACTCTCCTATTAACCACTAATGGGTAAGACTCTCCACAAACAGAGGGAAAGGGTGGCTGTATTTGTTTTTTGAATGATTTATTTATTATTAGCACGTTAGTATATCCTTGCATACCATTAAGTATTACTGACACTGTGTCATGGCATGATAACTTGTGCTTCTTACATTGTTACCACCCACACCTCATAGTCATCTCTTTGAATTTTCCCCATATGTTACAGGTAGTCTGTTACAACGTGCTCTCACTAGAATTGTAACAGTGTCCTCTTGTCCATTTTGTACCTTTTTAAGTATTTTTGTACGTATGTTACTATGTGTTAATAAAGTTATATTTTAATACATGGCTTCTAAGCTCCTTTTTTCTCTCATATACATTTATATACTAAACAGGAGTGCCTTTATTGTTACTTAGGTAGAATGCTCCACTTTATAGCATCTAGCGCCATTGTTTGAATTTGCAGCAGGAGTTAATCTGTATATATATCCTAAATGTCACTGAGCTCTTCAGTATGACCCATACCACTACCAATGTTTGTCTATGGTAATTGCATGGTTTTGTGCTTATCCACCGATTTTATGAAGCGGTTTGCAATGGGTTTTGCTAACATTTCAAAGTTTGGCAACTCTAAAAAAAAATCCCCCAAAAAAAATCACTTCCTCTCCATATATAAATTTATGTCCCTGCATCAACTGTGCCACTCTTGCAATCAATAAATGATTTGTATACGTGTTAATGTTTTTTTCCAAGTCTGATTTTGCCAACACCTCTCTTTATAAGAGAGATTTCCTACTTCACCTATTAATCTAGTCAGCTGTCTTTGAACCCTCTCTAGCATTCCCACATACTTTTTACAGTGTGGCACCCAAAACTAAACTCCTTAATCAAGATGAGGCCTAACCAGGGATTTATAAAGGGGCAGGATTACATTTAGGTCACAGGATCTTCTCTGACCTTTAGGGTAAGGCCACACAGTGTCGGGTGAACAGCTGGTAACCGCAGTCATATGCGATTTTACCCACTAAAATTGGGATCATTAACAATTTGAGAACCGCACCCAATTGTTGTAAAAACGCATGTCGGTGAGGTTTTTGGCCACATTGTGTGGCTGTATGAGGGTCTGGGAGTGTAATTGACGAGTAGATACAGATCTTTGATTCAACTCTTTACTGAAGTTACAACAGATCATGTTATATAAGAGGTGTTTTCATTAAATGGAGGCAAGGCTCAAGAGCGAAAGGACTGAGAGAGCACATAGACTACTGACGCGGATTAGAAATGTTGAATCTAAACATAAACACTGTCAGTCACAGGAAACTAAGGTGCTGTTGATTTCCCTTCGGGAGGAACTAAGATCGTTGTATGAAATAAAAGCCAAAGAAGTCTTGGTTAAATGTTGTTAAGCATTCTATGAATGTGGCAATAAACCTGGAAAAATCTCTGCAAATGCCCTGAGTACACAAAGAGCATCTACGTACGTTCTCCGTATCACTTCCCCTATGGGCACAAAAGTTACATCCCGAGGGACATCACCTGCTCCTTTCAGGAGTTCTACTCCTCTCTATACCAGTTGGAGCCACATAGACCACCCACCCATGTGGACATACATAACTATATATCCTTATCAGGGTTCCCTCAGTTTTCTGAAGAGGCATGCTCCACTCTAGATCATACAATCACTCCTGAGGAACTTTCAGGAGCTTTGAAAGACACCTCATTGGGGAAAGCTCCAGGTCCCGACGGATTGACTGTTGGCTACTATAAAATGTTTATAGATCAGCTCTCAGACCATTTCTTGACAGCTCTTAACACGGTGGCATTAGGCAGATCAGTCTCCCCAGACTCTTTAAAAGCTACTATCGTTGTTATCCCAAAAGAAGGCAAGGATCTGTCCTCCTGTGCTAGTCACAGGCCGATCTCAATGCTTAATGTAGACTTAAAACAGTTTTCAAACATTTTAGCAAATCGCTTAGCTCCGCTGATAACTTCTGTGGTTCATGGAGATCAAACAGGATTCATTCCATCTAGGGAGGCGAGAGACAATACGACCAAGGCCTTTAACCTTGTCCACTGGGCCAATACACAGAAATGCCCAACAGTGATTTTGTCAACGGACGCAGAAAAAACCTTTGATTGGGTCGGGTGGCCCTTTCTATTTGGAACTCTGGAACATCTTGGTCTAGGTCCTAAAATGCTGGCATGGGTTATTCCTCGCCTTCGGCTTCTGTGAGGGTTAATGGTACTTATTACTCCTCTTTTGTGATTCATAATGGCACTAGTGTTTCCCTTTATCACCCCTGCTCTTTGCCCTATCCCTAGAATTTCTCCTGTGTAGGATCAGGAATAACATGAACGTGGGGGGATTAGGGATAAGGGGTCAATCCTTTAAAATAGCTGCATATGCGGATGATTTATTGTTCTTCTTGACCTCATCTCGTATATCCATCCCCAACCTTAAGGAGGAGTTTTGGAAATATGGTTCTTTGTCATACTTTAAAATAAATTTCCAGCACCCCAATATGCAGACGACCCCCACATCATGGGACTTTGCCTGCATCACACACCCATAGTCAGGGTTCTCCGTTCCACTCCTCCAATCAACTTGACCCGGATTGTACTCATGCTCTGGATAATATACCGGGCACATAGAGCCCTCCGTCCAGTGAGTGTTGAGGATCAGCGTCCAAGAGATGTCATTTGCCGAATACACTTTTACGCCATCAAGGACTCTATCCTACAAAAAATCTGACAGCAGCCTATCATTCTTCATCAAGGTACGCAGATACGTATTTTGCCGGATCTGTCTAGACAGATCTGCTCTCAAACCCCTTTCTCTAATGCTGTGATTTCTATTTCTGGTTTGTTTCCTTCCCCTTCTCGCCTCAAGCCGGCCCTGGACTCCTGCCTTTATTGTGTTTTCCAGAACACCTCAGCGAGCCGTTTAGTCTGCATTCATGGCTGACCTTACTATTGCCTCCTTCAATGTGAAGGGGCTGAACACTCCTGAAAAGAGGGCGCAAATCCTACACCATCTACACAAGCGGAGGGTACACATTGCAAGCTTCCAGGAAACACACTTCAAGGAAGGGCATTCCCCTACCATTAAGCATACATTTTACACTAATTGGCATTTCAATAACAACCCCCTTTCCAGATCGTGTGGAGTTGCCATAGCTCTCTATAAATCTCTCCCCCATCAGGTCGTAAATTCTGTTGTAGACCCCGAAGCTAGATACATCATCCTAGTGCTTAATATTGGTGGGCGGGAGTTCACTGTGATTAATGCTTATGTTCCTAACCAGGGCCCTTCCGGTGGTCCGGGGGACTGTGGTGCTGTGCGGAGACTTTAACCTTACTTTTGAACCGATGGTAGATAATTTTACTGGTCGCTCTAGTGTTGCATATGGTGCTATTAAGCGGGTGAGACGTGCTCTCTTACAGCTTCAACTTTGCGATACTTGACGCCTTCAACATCCCACTGATAAGCATTATAGTATTTATTCCCATCCGCATGGCACCTACAGTCGCTTGGATTACATTCTTCTTCAGTATCATGCTCTTCCCTGGGTCGCCTCTACGTCCATCAGCAGTATCCTTTGGTCTGATCATGCCCCTGTGTATTGTACCTTACATCTCCCCTTCCTCACTAAGGGCCCCTGGACTTGGAGACTTAATGAATCCCTGCTCCTGCATGGGGTGTGCCATGCTGACCTGCTACAAACGGTTGAGCATTTCACATCTGATCACGCCCATGATGACACGTCTCCCATGGTTCGATGGGAAACCCTTAAGTGTGTACTTAGGGGGGTCCTCATAAAACACGGTGCGTGCCTTAAAAGAGAGAGGGCTCATTCCCTTAAAACTGCTCTCCAAAAAATTAGCACCCTTGAACTGGCTCACAAGCATGCGCTTTCTCTTCCGATTTTGCGGGAGTTACAAGTTGCCCAACAGGACGCCAGACGTCTGTGGGACTCAGCCCAAAAGGGTGCCCTTCAAGTCTGTCGTAGTAAGTTTTATGAATTTGGCAACGAAAGCGGACGCGTGTTGGCCAGAGCTTTAAAGGCTAGGATAGCCCAGTCACATATACCAAACACTAAATCTCCCTCTGGCCAGGTTGTTCACACGACCCCAGAGATAGCGGATTGCTTTCATAAATTTTACACTGATCTCTACAAATTGTAGTCCTCCCACCGACTCCCCTCTGCCGGATCAGGACTCTTTCTCCTCCCTTCATACCTTTGTCCAGGGAAATAGCTGACAAACTTGATATGGACTTCACCTCTCCAGAGATCCTTGCTATTATAACCGACCTGGGGGGGAAGAGTCCTGGTCCGGATGGCAATACTGCCAAGTTTTACAAAACATTAGCTGACCGTTTGCTGCCGCTTCTGCTACAAGCTTTTAATTCTATTTCCCCGGAGGTCCTATTTCCTCCTAGCTCCACTTTGGCCCATGTCGCTGTCATCCCTAAGCCGGGTAAGGACCCTCAACTCTGTTCCAGTTATCGTCCCATCTCATTACTCAATGTTGACCTAAAAATTTATGCCAATTTGCTTGCCAATAGACTGAATAAATACCTGCCTAATCTAGTTCACCCGGACCAAGTGGGGTTTGTGCCCGGTCGGGAGGCCCGTGACAACGACCTTAAAACTTTAGACATTATTCACCATGACCAGACTCACCACATCCCACTCATGATCCTATCCCTAGATGCCAAAAAGCCGTTTGACAGAATATCATGGCCTGCCCTTTGCCAAACCCTTCAACATGTAGGAATAGGGCATTCCCTCCTGGCTAAAATTATGGCACTGTATCGCTCTCCTTCTGCTCAGATAAAAATAAATGGCTCCCTCTCTGCACCTTTCGCTATTCATAATGGCACCAGGCAGGGCTGCCCCTTATCCCCACTGTTGTATGTCCTGGTCATGGTGCATCTCATGGCTTCCATTCGGAACAGCATGTATATTAAAGGTGTTACCATAGGAGGGACGGAATACAAGTGCTCTGCATTTGCTGATGACTTACTGGTTTATCCCACAGACCCGCATCTCTCTCTCCCCTTATTGATGTCCGAGCAGTCCCGTTTTTGAACATGATCTAACTTCAAGATCAACTTCTCCAAGTCTGAAGCGTTGAATGTCTCTCTCCCGGTCCCGTTAGTGTCTCTTCTCAAAAGCAATTTTCCCTTCTCTTGGCCCTCCAGGGGTATAACATACTTGGGTGCCCGTATAAGTAGTGACCTCACACAACTGTTTACAAATAATTTCATTCCCCTACTAGCCAAGTTTCGCACAGATCTCAATTCCTGGCATAAGGCTGAATTCTCCTGGTTTGGCCGTATTAATATTATCAAAATGTCCCTCCTTCCCAGACTACTATTTCTCCTGCAGACGATCCCCATCTCCATCTTCTTACTGGTTGCGAATACAGCAATGCTTTGGATCCTTCATATGGCCAACAGGTCGTCCACGTTTGAGTCGAACTCTTCTTACTCGATCCAGAGATGCGGGTGGGGTTAGTCTGCCGGACTGTCGGCTCTATTACCTGGCGTCTACTCATGCGCATGTTTTTGATTTTTTTCATAATCGCGAATCAAATTTGTGGGTTTGTTTAGCCCAACAACTTTGTCCTAGTACCCTATCTACCCTCCCGTGGACCCTGTCTGGGAACAGACCGACTCAAGCCTCATTTGTTGTTTACCATACCCTCTTGGCGTTGCGGTCTTTAGGGCCGGGAAGTTTGCTCATAGACCCATTGGGTCCTTTAACCCCAATTACTGATAATCTAGCCTTATCTGCTGGCAGGGCTGGTCGCTCCTTCCTAGACAGGTCATCCACCAATCCCATGTGTTTAATCGCTGCGCCCATCTTCAGCGGTTGATGACTGATTTTGAACGCTTATGTGTTTCCACCCTGCCCCCTAACCATGCAATCGCCACATTATATAAACTACTCCTTCCCCAGCGATCCCACCAACTCCCTTCCTTTTGCAGGGCTCGGGAGATAGAATTACATACTAATTTCTCTGACGCACAATGGAAGCAGTGTTTCTCCCTTTCTCAAAAAGTCTCTATAGCCATCAGAGCCCAGGAAACTAGTTACAAAATTGTTTCTAGATGGTACCGGGTCCCGGCTGCTCATCAGAAATGGTATCCGTCCGTGCCTGACAATTGTTGGCGTTGTGGAGCTATGGGAGAATCCATGTCTCATGTTTGGTGGAGTTGCCCCTCGTTGAGGAGTTTTTGGGATGCCTCTCCTTCTCTGATTGCATTCATTGGCCTCATTGTACCTTCTGATGTTTAGGCGTCTGAATTGTTATTTTTATGTTTCATCCTTTGCAGTGTTCCTTTTATTTGCTTTTTAGGCTCATTCATGCTGCTGCTGTATAATGAATAATGTCCTTTATATTGGGATGTGATGCACATTTTTAGTTTTTTTTTGCTTTGGGCTTTGGCCTTATTTGTTGTTTTCCTTTAATGTATGGAGGCCTTCCCTCTACTGTGTTCTGTATCTGTATGAATTGAAAACTCAATAAAAAAATGTGAATATGCAAAAAAATTTTTTTTCCCAGAAGTCAGAGGCGATGACACTAAATGTTCCCCAGGACCAGAGAGGACTACTGAGTTCCAGCTTTCCTTTTAGGTGGACACGTAACTCGATCAAGTATCTGGGCATCCAATTACTGAGTGATGTAGATCAGGCATTTAAACTGAACTTTATACCTCTTATGCAATCTGTAAAGAGTGACTTGGACAGGTGGGTGAGGAGGACTTTTTCTTGGTTTGGCCGTGTGGGTATTCTTAAAATGATTATTCTGCCTCGTCTTTTGTACCCAATGTAGGCGCTGCCGATTAAGATGCACTCTTCTTTCTTTAAAACAATATATCAATGCTTCTCATCCTTTGTGTGTGCTCATAAACCTCCTAGACTTCAGAGAAAGATTCTTACTCTTGCCAACACACATGGGGGGGATTGGACTGCTCAATATGGAACACTACTATCACGCCGCTCATCTGACTAGGATGGTAGGCTGGTACAGACATCACTCATTCAAGGCTTGGATTGCTGTGGAACAAAGTTTTATGAACATCACCCTGAAATCTTTACCATGGATAGCACCAACTCATTGGAGGTCTCTAGCTGCCATCCCACTATCTATCCGACTTTGCAGGTGTTTGGGACTTTACACACGTGTAACTTGATTTCGCCCCTGCACTCACCTCGGACCCCGGTCTTGGGCAACCCGGAATTCGATCCAGGCCTGACTAATCATACATTTAGGACTTGGATGAGTGGGGGACATTTCAGGGTTAGTCATTTCTACAAGAGCAATGTCTGGTAACAGGGAGAGGAGCTATCGATGCCTACAGATCTCCCTGTGGCTACCCAGTGGCAAATTATCTGACTTCTCTCCCGGTGCCGTCTACTTATGCTCGCACATTAACTCCTTTCGAATCCTTGTGCTCTCAAAGGGGCCATGTGTGACGTACATTATCTAATATTTATAGCCTGCTGCTTACACCTGATGAGGGATACGCCCCTCCATATATTGAGAAATGGGAGAGAGATCTCCGGATCTAATTATCGGGAGAACAGAAGGAGAAGATCATGACACTATCTCATAATGCATCAATTAGTAATGCCTATCAAGAAACTAACTTTAAAATACTTTCCCGCTGGTACAGAGTCCTACATGGTTTACCCAAAATGTTCCCTGATGTGTCTCCCCTTTGTTGGAGATGTGGTAAGGAAGAAGGGACTCTTTTACACATATTTTGGAGCTGTGACAAACTTAGACTTTTTTTAGACTGAGGTTCAAGATGTTATACATAAGATCACAAGGTGGTCCTTGGGAGAGGACCCAGCCTGGATTCTTCTACATTACCATAATGTATCAATAGGGAAATATAAGAAACCATTGCTGAGACACTTGTTGAATGCAGCAAAGGCTTGTATTCCAGCCTGTTGGAGATCATCTGAGCCCCCATCTGTTCGACAATGGCTTGAGCGTGTTAATGAAATCCAGAGGATGGAGGATCTGCTCCATTCCTCAACTGATCGTGCAAACCAATTTAGCAAGACTTGGTTTTACTGGTACTCCTTCTATACCTCAGATAGATGTCAAGGGATTCTGAGTGCATCTTCTGGCGATAGCTCGGAGGATGTTTAGGATCTTTCTTGGTTAGTGCGCTGTGGGGGGTGAGACAGAGAGGGAACGAGTTTTCCCCTTCTATATATCTTTTTCTCTTCCCTTCTTATTTCCCGCCTTTCCTCTACCTCTTTTCCCCCGGATGTACGGTTGTATCCAGTACAGTTGTTACATTGGGTTCGTGGACCCACTGGACTGTGCAGCCTTGGCGGTACGGCAGCTGGCCAACAGGGCGCAGGAAACATTCTATAGTTCGTATAGGGTACCTGTGGCAGCTCGGACAGTAGCAAGGCAGGCTCGGCTGTGACTAGGCAACAGGCAGATGTCAGGCGTGGAGTAGCAGGACAGGCGTGGTATGCAGCACAGCATGACTACAGCTCAGCACGGCACTTGACCAGGATAGCACGGGATACAGGATACAGGTACGGGAAACACTGGGAACTGGAAGACACTAGGAGACCATTTGCATAGACAAACTAGGATATGACAAACAACGCTCAGGCATGGGAGGATGGGGCTGGGACCTTCTTATAGCCCAGGGTGCTCTGGGAGCAATCAGCTCAATCTCACACATGAAACGTGGACTGTATACCAACCTTTGTACACTAGCATACATTAATATCTATAGAATAGTATATAGTACTTATTTGTACTTGTACTATATGAATTAATGTTCTTCAATGTTTTAGACAATATTACATGTGCAAATTGTATTGTACTATTTCCTATGTGCTTCTATCACTTTTTTCTTTTTCTGTATCCCCGAATTTTATGTTTGGAAAAATGAATAAAGATTTAAATAAAAAAAAAAGAAGTTACAACAGATCAAGCATTCCTTTAACTGGGAGCAGGCAGGACAAACTCATATTGGGGACGTAGATTCCGCTGGAGTCCCCTGAGAGTGGTTGTGCCTGATCCCACGTTGCCCCATTTGGATGGAGACGGTCCTCTGTCAGTCACTGCAGGGGCTACCTGCTACTGCATCGAATACTCAGGGGTAAAAGTTACACTTCTGGCCCCGCCGTGGATATCAGTAGGAATAACCGGACCATTTGTCACCACCACGGGTCTATGCAGCGCTAACCACTACCTTTCGCGATAACCCTTTCCCACCCTCATCCGGCGGCCAATGCTGGTCAGGCACGCCTAGGAACGCAACCAATTTAGGGGTACAGGTTCTGAGAACAAATACGCAAGTCGTGCATACACAATTGCGATTTTTGTCACTCTGCCCCTTTAGACCTGGGTGCTCCAATACTCTATAAACACTTTATCCACTCTTAAAGGAGCACTCCACTTTTTTTTCTTATTTCCCCCTCCATTTGTACATTGGTGTTTTAGTGGAGTGCTGTTTGCAAAGATACTTACTGATCCGTGCATCACTTCATTTTCGGGTCCAGCGCCGCCAACGTGATCACATTCTGACCTAGTCTGGAATCGCTGTGCTTTTGAAAAAAACGGAACTCAGCCTTGTTCTGGCTCCATTAATGCATTGAAAGCCTAAGTTTCTGGTTTTCTCAAAAGTACAGCGTATCCAGGGTGCTTCCAAAGTCTGTTGACTCTGAAATTGTTCATGAAACAACTGGTATGTCATGGTCATTACTTCCGACCCAGTGTCAATGTGGCAAGGGACTCTTACCCTGCCAATGGAGTTTGTTACTACCAGGCACTTCCATGTCACGAGTTCCACATTCCCACATGGGCCTGATAATGGATTGCCCGCGGCTTGGCCCACAGTAATATACTGATCTGTATGATGGATCCAATTTTTTCATGCTCCGTTGAGAATGTATTTATACTGTAAATGCAGAATTATATAAATACTAATGTGTGAATAGCTCCACAGAAAATCATTGGCTCTGCGTTTAAATCCTACTCCATACACAGAATACAGAGCCTCACTTCAGCCCTTAATACAGTGCACAATAGGGGAACCGGAGTGCAGCCCACTTAGTTTTATGTGAGGTTCTGTTTCACAAACCGAGTTTTTCCCTAGAAGCACTGACGCCTATATACAGCAGCCAATGAAGCATGCTGCAATTCTTTTTTTTTTATGCAGACGCCGCACACAAAAAAATCTGAATATATACCATCGGACTTTGCTTTTTGCAACACTAAAAATTAAATGCAACACTGTATTCAGGATCCATGTAATAAAACATATCCCAAATATACCATGTAGGGATATAGAATGAAGGGTGGCAACACCTATGGACACTGTAATGTCTGCCATAACAAGTTGTCACGGTTGGTAATCCAGCACCTACCAGACGAAAATAACTCCAGAATTCATTTTCTGGTTTGTTTGTTTTTTCTGATCTTTCGGAGAAATCCTTATTTCAGAACCATGGACAGCATGACAAACGGAATCACTGCATATCATCCGCTATGTGCAGCCCTTGGTGTTTTGAAATGGCAAAAGTTTGAAGATTCTGAAAATATCCTTATAACTAGATAAAAACCATTGAATAGCATGTGGGTGCTGCTTGCCATTTTCCTCAATCTCTATGTTAATAGTCATTGTAAGACTTGGCATTTCTCACGTTTATAGGGACTCTTTGGCATATTTCTCGATATACCATGTCTATTCATTTCTGTACGTAAATCACAATGTTGAAATAATTGCGTTATCTTTATTGCGAAAATTCCATGAACTAAATTGTGCCTGAAGCGTTTATACTGTCAATAAGAAGCTTTTTTTCTTGCTCTTAACACAATGCTAGCAGCAGCATGTTAGTAAGTGGTTGGCAGAATGTCACTGGTGACCTCAATAGTAAGGGATCTAAATGTCCTGTTGTGTGACTACAGTGTGACACCGTGACTTCTGGTAATCAACACTAAAGAAAGAAATTCTTTTGTGGAGCTAGAACGACATTCAAAGACATTCAGACTAGGCTTAGATAACGGTGTATTTGTATTCAATCTAGGGCAACCTTGAAATCTTCAATACCTGTAGTCTGCATCCTGAAATAATGGCAGGCTATTTTCTTGTTCGTCCCTTAATGTATCACTCCACAAAAGTTGTTGTTTTTTTTTTTGTTTCTTTTATATATAATTTTTTTTTTAGTTTGTACAGTAATGTAATTACAAGGATGAACGGAACTTTTAGATTTGCTAACATTTTCTCTGTGGTGATAGAAAGGCTTTTAATTGTCAATTAGCTCCAACCTTCGTTTTACAGTAAAGACAATAAAACCTACTACTAGGATTCCTTAATTGTAAAGATCATGAATAGGTTGTGTTGCATTTGACAACTTCCATTTCAATTGTATTTGTCTCTGATCTGGAAAAACAAGACCATATCGGATATCTAGAACTCTAAGGCTGGGTTCACACGACCTATTTTCAGACGTGTTGGAGGCGTTTTACGCCTCGAATTATGTCTGAAAAAACGCCTCCAATACGTCGGCAAACATCTGTCCATTACTTTCAATGGGTCTTGTTCACACGCTTAGCAAAAAACGTCTGAAAATACGGAGCTGTTTTCAAGGGAAAACAGCCCCTGATTTTCAGACGTTTTTTGAGCAACTCGCGTTTTTCGCAGCATTTTTTACGGCCGTTTTTGGAGCTGTTTTCATTGGAGTCTATGAGAAAACGGCTCCAAAAACGTCCCAAGAAGTGTCCTGCACTTCTTTTGACGAGGCTGTAATTTTACGAGCCGTCTTTTGACAGCGACACTTAAAACGACAGGTCGTCGGCACAGTACATCGTAAAGCCCATTGAAAGTAATGGGCAGATGTTTGCCGACGTATTGGAGCCGTTTTTTCAGACGTAATTCGAGGCATAAAACGCCTCCATTACGTCTGAAAATAGGTCATGTGAACCCAGCCTAAGGTCTTAAAATTAAGATGGATTTCACATAAGCCCATTATAGGTATGTACATATACTAGTTATGGCTAATGTGTTATTTATGAGGGCTTTATAGGTGGTTGTGAAAGGGGATCTCCTACCAATTTTAATATGACACCTCACAAAAGACATAGTTTGGTCAACCTACCACTTTATTGGGGCTTTATAAGTGGTGTTTAACTCTTTCAGAGGGCCACATTCAATTTCATGAGTCCCCCGTTTAAAGTTGTCAACACGTGAGTGGAACACAGGGTATTATTCCTGGTGTGTCCAGACACCCCCTAAAGTACAAGTCCAGTTTTTTTTTTTTTTTCTACTACTGCCATTGAGGAGTGGTGCGGCCTGGTGAAAATTTCTAGTTGCTACAGGCTTATCTACACGTTACCCTTATTCTAGATCAATTTCTATACACTAGGCTTGGATCTGTAAACCGTATATATGCATTAAGCTCATTTACACATTACACCTATTCTAGATCAATTTCTATACACTAGGCTTAGATCTGGTATCGTATATATGCATTAGGCTTATCTACACATTACACTTATTCTAGATCAATTTCTATACACTAGGCTTAGATCTGGTACCGTATATATGCATTAGGCTCATCTACACATTACACTTATTCTGTTACAATTTCTATACACTAGGCTTAGATCTGGTATCGTATATATGCATTAGGCTCATCTAGACATTACACTTATTCTAGATCAATTTCTATACACTAGGCTTGGATCTGGTATCGTATATATGCATTAGGCTTATCTACACATTACACTTATTCTAGATCAATTTCTATACACTAGGCTTAGATCTGGTACCGTATATATGCATTAGGCTCATCTAGACATTACACTTATTCTAGATCAATTTCTATACACTAGGCTTGGATCTGGTACTTTATATATGCATTAGGCTCATCTACACATTACACTTATTCTGTTACAATTTCTATACACTAGGCTTAGATCTGGTATCGTATATATGCATTAGGCTCATCTAGACATTACACTTATTCTAGATCAATTTCTATACACTAGGCTTGGATCTGGTACTTTATATATGCATTAGGCTCATCTAGACATTACACTTATTCTGTTACAATTTCTATACACTAGGCTTGGATCTGGTACGCTATATTTGCATGAAGCTCCAATATGCACTACTGTTATTCGGTTAACATATTTACATGCAAAAATGTTATATATAAGGGGGTGTGCGAATGGCCAGAAAATGTACATGCCATACTCTATCCCCCAACTCCCATGAGGCACATCCTAAGCAAATGGCTGGCACATGCCTATGGTCACTCTCCATTACAGACGCAAAAACAGCTGAGAGAACTTATTCATCTATTCCATATCAAGTGTTCACTATAATGGAGGATGACCATGCATGTGTGACCAACCATGTCTCTGAAGAGAACACAAGACCTATACTTGGGATCTGTGGGGGGTCCCAGCAGTCTGACCTTTACTGATTAGACATTATAGTGGATATTTTAGATTTCCTCTGTTGCCCTATCTGACAGGGGGTACAAGTAAGCTCAGAGGGTAACAGTGCCTGCAGTGGGCCAGCACCTGATCCCCATAGGCTGCACATCAGGCCATGGCACACACGGTCTGAGCTGTGGCACATAAAAGGTCCTGATGCTGGGCATTGCGAGCTGCATCGCATGCATCGTCCCAGTGCATCCCGTTGTCAGGGCCTTCTATTTGCTGCGGCAAATAACTTGTGTGCCAGAGCCCAATGTGGTAGCCTGTGGCAATTCTGGGTGGTCGGGCCCTGAAGATAAGAGAAGCCAAGGATGGTGAATAAGTGGCATTTTTATGTCTGATCTGGGGGGGGCTCCTTTCAAAAGTGTGGCATGGGGCCCTACACTCTCTAGTTACGCCCCTGATAGAGATGCTGAGTTCGGGTATATAGTTTTCTATTATTTGATTCAGTATTTTTATGAAAAAAGTTGTTTCAATGCTACCAGGGATCATATAGAGAGCCTGGGAATCCTCTTTTACCTGGCTCACACATTACAAGTGCTAACTTTGCGTCTGCTATATCTACACTAATAAACTGTACAGTAATAACAGTTTGGAAAATTTCCAGCGTTGGTTATGGTACTTTCTATTTGACTAGTTTTTATATACATTTTTTTATAGTCATATAGTTTATATACACTATATATGAACTCGCACACAATGGGAACAGTGCTTAGGACAATAAGAAAAATCTAGGTGGTCAATGTGACCGCCTGATAAAAGGGTCCCAAAGAGTTCTTAAAAACATTGTAATCTGTCACTTCTATACTCCAATAAAACCAATGTGCCTTCAAGATGATCCAGCGCTCCTCATAATACCTGATATTTCACGTCTTCATTGACTGATAGAACTTAGCTTCTGGCAACAAAAGAAATTCTACCAAAACCTTAAATAGTATTTGGCCTAATCTGCTGAACGACACTGCAATGTAAGCAGCCGATACATAAGCAGTGCTTGTCTCAATTGTCTAGTTATGTTACATAAGATGTGATGAAGTGCCCTCTCTTCTTTGTAAATCTTTTTACAGTATTACTGTATATAGACATGTGAGGTTAAGTGTGTTTATAGAAGTGATGGATTTTCAAGATGACTCCTAATATCTTCAATAACTTACAGTTATTCGAGTCAGACAGGTAGCGCATACATTGAATCTAAGCTTCTTCTACTCTAGGCAAAACCATAAAAGAAACTCCCAAAGCAGGAAAAATTAGGTCCAGGGGTTAAACCAGCAAACGATGAAGGGGGAGAAATATTGCTGCTGTAAACATAGTCACAGCAGATTTGTACATCAATTTGTAAATGGAATTGAGCGATTGACTTTTCTGTAAATAGTAGGATAGTGTTTGGAAAACGAAATACAGTTATGGCGGTAAAAAAAATTATGTATAGGTGGGCACCGCAAATATTATAGCGGAGTGAACCCCAATATATATCATTCCTACACCCCCAAAAACGACACATGCACGAAGTATCCATATAGTATTTTACCCACAAAAAAGGTATTCTTTATTATAATAAAAAATATCACACATATGAACAGAAAAGTTTTCTTTAAGAAACATTTCAAACTGTACCTCAAGTCCATCTACCGTGACACCGACTCCTGGTAGAGCCAGGGCCCCCCCACACATGGACAAACAGAATATAGAGCAGGAACGAGACAAGTTGACAAAAAGGTCAAGTATGAAGAAGAAGCAGAAGTGCTTCCAAACATAAAGTCAATTTTGGAGTATCAAAACATTGAGTGAAGGCCAAAACAGAAAATCGGCAGTCATGGCAAAATTTATACCGTATTACCGGTACTCGTTCCTGGTGTATCATGTGGGTTTAAAAATTCCCACGCATATCGCTGTAGAACCGGCTTCTTTAATATTGGTTTACCGAACCTGCCTGTATTTTATATCACAATATCACCTGGTAATCATTAAATGAATAAATAAAGTAAAAAAATAGAAAAATGAATATAAGCCACTCATGTATCAACAAAAATACATACCAAAACAAAAATATACATTTATTTGTGATAAATGAATGGCTTATGTTCATATTTAAATTTTAAATGTTTTTTTATTTACTATTTATTTAATGATTGGTTCTGCAATTGTGCACAAAAACAACTTCAGCATCTATAGTTTCATCCTCCACGTATTTCCACTTATCGTTAATACGACTATTGGTGGCCAGTCACTCACATTTGAGTTTAGGGACTATAGGACGTAGGTTTAACTCCTTTAGGACACAGCCTGTTTTGGCCTTGTGGACACAGCCGATTTTTTTCAAATCTGACATGTTAATTTATGTGGTAATAACTTTGAAATGCTTTTAGTTATCCAAGTGATTCTGAGACTATTTTTTCGTGACATATTGTACTTTATGTTAGTGAAAAAATTTGGTTGATAAATTCAATATTTATTTGTGCAAAAACACCAAAATCTAGAAAAAATTAGCAAAAATTTACATTTTTCTAAAATGTAAATGTATCTGCTTGTAAAACAGATCGTAATACCACACTAAATAGTTACTAGTTTACATTTCCCATATGTCTACTTTATGTTTGCATCGTTTTTTGAACGTTCTTTTATTTTTCTAGAACGTTCCATGGCTTATAGGTTTAGCAGTAATTTCTCACATTTTCAAGAACATTTCAAAAGCCTATTTTTTTCAGAGACAAGTTCAGATCTGAAGCCTTATATATTAGAAAGTCACCATAAATTACCCCATTTTAAAAACTGCACCCCTCAAAGTATTCAAAACAGTATTAAGAAAGTTTCTTAACCCTTTAGGAGTTTCACAGGAATTAAAGCAAAGTAGATTTACAAATTTCATATTTGTTTTTGCCAAAATTCATTTGTAATACATTTTTCAGTAACACAGAAGGTTTTACCAGAGCAACACAACTCAGTATGTATTGCCCAGTTTCTGAAGTTTTTAGAAATGTCCCACATGCGGCCTTAGTGTGTTAATGGACTGAAACACAGGCCTCAGAAGTAAGGAAGCACCTAGTGGATTTTGGGGCCTTTAGAATATATTTTAGGCAGCATGCCAGGTTTGAAGAGGTCTTGTGTGTCAAAACAGTAGAAACCCCCGAAATGACACCATTTGGCAAACTACACCCCTTAAAGAAATTTTCTAGGGGTATAGTTAGCGTTTTTACCACACAGTTTTCTTGCTGAATTTATTGGAATTAGTGTGTGAAGATGAAAATCTCCTTTTATTTTTTTCTAAAAAAACTTAGAATGTTTTAATTTTTACAAGGAATACCCAGGGGCGTAGCTGGGGGGGGGGGCAGGCGGGGCATGTGCTCCGGGCGCAACTTAGAGGGGGACGCCAGCGCCACCTCCTCCTGCACTATAATTGTACCTGTGTCTATAGGACACAGGTACAATTAGAAGCAATGAATGACCGGGCACGTTCCGTGCCCGGCTATTCAGCGCTTTTGCATCAGTGAAGCGACTGGTACCTTTTGTACCAGTGAAGCTTCCGTCGCTGAAAGGCGCTGATTGACAGGGAAAGTCATCCTGCCCAGCCAATCAGCGCCTTTCATAGACGCTGCGTTCAACCCCCAGGAGACCTGCGCAGAAGAGAGCAGGTCTCCATTGCTGCCGGCCGGCATGGGAGCGGGATTAAGGTGAGTTTGAATAGTTGTTTTTTTTAAAAATTGTAATAAAAGTGTGTGGCATTATCTACAAGGGGGACTTTATCTACGGGGGGACTTTGTCTACACGGGGGGGGGGGGCTTTATCTATGGGGGGTGGACTTTATCTATGGAGGGAGGGCTTTGTCTACACGGGGGGGCTTTATCTACACGGGGGGGCTTTATCTACACGGGGGGGCTTTATCTACACGGGGGGGCTTTATCTACATGGGGGACTTTATCTATGGGGGGACTTTGTCTACACGGGGGGCTTTATCTACACGGGGGACTTTATCTACGGGGGGCTTTATCTACGGTTGGGTGTCTATCTACAGGGGGGGCTATATACTGGAGTGGGCTATCTATGGAGTACCATATACAGAGGTGGGCTATAGCTACAGGGGGGGGGCTATATAGTATATAGCCCCCCTGTAGCTATAGCCCACCCCTGTATATAGTGCTCCATAGATCGCCCACCCCTGTATATAGCCCCCCTGTAGATATAGCCCACCCCGGTAGATATAGCCCACCCCTGTAGATATAGTCCCCCTGTAGATATAGTCCCCCTGTAGATATAGCCCACCCCTGTATATAGTCCCCCTGTAGATATAGCCCACCCCTGTATATAGTATCCCACAAATAGCTCCCCCTATAGTGCTCCACAGAAAGCCCACCCCTGTATATAGCCCCCTGTACATATAGTCCACCCCTGTATATTGTGCTCCACAGATAGCCCACCCCTGTATATAGTATATACAGGGGTTGGCTATCTGTGAAGCACTATATACAGGGGTGGACTATCTAGTGGAGCACTATATACAGGGGTGGACTATATGTACAGGGGGGCTATATACAGGGGTGGGCTATCTGTAAAACACTATATACAGGGGTGGACTATATGTGGAGCACTATATACAGGGGTGGACTATATGTGGAGCACTATATACAGGGGTGGGCTATATCTACAGGGGAGCTATATACAGGGGTGGGCTATATCTACAGGGGGGCTATATACAGGGGTGGGCTATCTGTGGAGCACTATATACAGGGGTGGGCTATATCCATATGTCCATGCACTGCATACTCTGATCGAAGGCATCTCCTGTATATGTTGTAAGCAAGTGTCGCTCTATATTAGTCAGCGGCTTTAGAAACATCTTCTGTATCATGCCCTGGACATTAATGGGACGGTTGTAGACCAAATAGACAACATATTATCCAGGTCTTATGTATTACTTCATATAAATTTAATTGCCAGGTGGTATTGTGATATAAAATACAGACAGGTTTGATTGGTTGACCACCACTTTAGTTGCCGGGTCTGCAGCGATACTCATGAGGATCTTAAAACTCGCAGGGTACCCCAGGAATGAGTTCTTTGGTAATATGTATTTTGCCATCTATGCAGCTTTCTGTCTTGGTATTCACTCATTATTATTTTGATACTGCATTATTCACTTTATTATTAGAAGTATTTCTGCTTTATACTTGACCCATACATCCCAACTTTCAAGTATCCGCAAAGAAGGACAACAGCTGTGGTGCGAGTAGCGCGTCGCGTCAAAGTGTTTCCCTTTTAAGCCACTCCTCTAATACCGCCTAATACCCGCCCACACAGTATCATGCTCCCATAGTGCCTCCCACACAGTATAATGCCCTCATGGCTGCCACCATACTGTATAATGCCCCTATACAGTAATGCCCACACAGATGCCCCCATACAGTATAATGTCCTATAGTTGCCCCTTACAGTATAATGGCCCCATAGCTGCCCCATACCATATAATGCCCCTTAGCTGCCCCCATAGCTGACCCATACAGTATAATGCCCCTCTAGCTCCCACCATACAGCATAATGCCCTATAGCTGCCCCATACAGTATAATGCCCCCATAGCTGCCGCATACCATATAATGCCCCATAGCTGCCCCCATAGCTGACCCATACATTATAATGCCCCTATAGCTGCCACCATACAGCATAATGCCCTATTGCTGCCCCATACAGTATAATGCCCCTTAGCTGCCCCCATACAGTATAATGCCCCATAGCTTCCCCCACACAGTATAATGCCCCCTTAGCTGACCCTAGTGCCAGTGGCCACATATAAAGTGCTAGTGCCCACATAGTGCCACAGTGCCCATGTAGTGCCAACCCCCTAAAGATAGTGCCACCCTCCCCTGTAGATAGTTATTGCCCCCCTGTAGCCATTGGGACTCCCTCTAGGGGTGGAATTCCCGGCCATAGCATTGGCAACACTCTGGCCGGGGATTCTGCTACAGGAGGAGTCACTAACGTCACGGTCCATATATGGACAGCGACATCAGGGATTCCCTCTTGGAGCAAAATTACCGGCCAGAGCTTCGGCAACGCACTGGCGGAGATTCCGCTATGGAGGAGCCACTGAAGTCACTGTCCATATATGGACAGTGACATCAAGGACTTTCCCGAGCTCTGCGCTTCAAGTAGCGCTGTGCCCGGAGAGTCCTCTGTACTAATGCTGAAGCAGGGAGCTGATGGTTCCCCGCTTCAGTATTGAGTTCAACTGTATCTGCATCCGGAGGACGCATATACAGTTAACAGCAGGACTCCGTGACATACCACCACCTGCCCAAGACAGCGGGACACTGCCAGAAATCCAGGACTGTTCAGCTGAATTCAGGATGGTTGGGAGGTATACTTGACCTTTTTGACACCTTGTCTCATTCCTGTTACATATTGTATTTGTCCATGTGGGGGAGGGGGGTGGCTCTACTAAGAGTTGGGGCCAAGGTAAATAAACTTGAAGTGCAGTTCTACATTTTTTTTCCTATAAAAACGTGTGATACTTTTGGTTATAATAAAGAATACTTTTATTGATACATGAAGGTACAGGCTTTTGTAAATGTGTACTCTTTGTATGTATGCCCAAAACAGAGATAGCAAAATTCACTCTGTTGTCTTTTTAGCCACAACTCATTTACAGTCTTTATTTCCTGTTGCTTATATTGCACATATTCTGCAGTGCCGTACAAAGATTGTCATCATGTATGTCAGTCCCTGTTCTCAATAGAGCTCACAGTTGAAATTCTGTACTTGAAATACACACAAAAACACTAGGGACAATTTAATAGAAAGTCAAACAACCCATCAATATGTTTTTTTATGGTTGGAGTAAACTGTAATACCCAGGGGGAAACCAACGCAAACACGTGTAGAACATACAAATTCCATGTAGATGTTCTGCTTGGTCAGATTAAAACCCAAACTAAAAACCGATAGTGTACTAGAATGGTTCTCACACACTTTCCATAAAGAGTCACCTACCAAACCATGGGGACCTCTGGGCCTCACCAACAGTAACCAGTGCCTCAAATATTGATTCAGTATCGTTCCCAGTATCCGTTCCAGGATACAACACATTCACTCAAACTATTGAAATCTAGTTAGAACCCACTCTTACCCGAATCCACCCTGTACCTATTTTATTTTTATATATATTACCATTGTTATATATGAATTATTGAATCAGAGGAGGGCAAAAACAAAACTCCTATGAAGTATTTTCCATTGAATGCCATTAAAAAATACAACTTGTCAAAAAACAAAAAACAAGCCCTCATACGGCTATATTGATGGAGAAATAAAAAAGTTATGGCTCTTGGAAACTGGGGAGGAAAGAAAGGAAAATTAAAAAATTAAAACTGGCTACAGTGGGAAGAGGAGTTTTTTTTTTTTTTTTTTGCTTCCTCTAGTAAAATTCTATATTATAATAGGTTGATCTTAATGGAATTATGACTATGGTGATATGTAAAAAAGAAAAAAAAAGAAAAAGAAAAGTGGGTGAGAGGAGGGTGGGTGGGGATTTGGGTGAAACTAGATTTTAATAGTTTGACTGCATGTAAATGTGTTGTATCCTGGCACGGATACTGGGAACATACAGTACATCTTGACCTGGTCCTGCAATACAATTTATAATTCTACAGTGTATGTACTAGTTTAAAGTATAACTCCAAAGCAAACAAAAAAAAAATCACCGTTTGACCAGAGTTCCATGTAACAAAACCCATCACGATTGTGAACCTACCTAGATCTCATACAGGTAAACATTTAGACAGTTTGTGTAACAGACTGTGCAGAAAATGTAGTATCATTTCCTCTTCGCAATCCTACTGTGAATGTTTTATTCATGCAAATGTTTCCCACACATTGTATTGTAATGACACTAGACTGCCATAGAAACCATGTATCGTATAATTACCTTTGCATTTGAAGCATGTGCTTCTTTCCTCTTACCTCTTTAATGTTTTCCAATGTCTGCAATCTCTTAATGAAGGTTTTTACTTTTTTTTTTTTTCTTTATCAAAGATTTTTATTTTGAAAATATAACAATACATAAACATTTCACGGTTTGTGCAAAAAAATAGAAATTTGCACGCAGTGCAATACATTTAAATGAAGTATCATAGTATAACAACAGTATGCATATATATATATATACATGTATAAGAACAACAGTAGAAGGTAGCCTCCCACCTATCAGAATTGAGTGATAAGAGAGATATAACGGCAATAACTGTACCATGTTTGCATCAAATCAGTGCAATAGTCAGGGAGACCGCCCCCCCCCCAGTAAAGTGAGAAGTGACACATATAAGAGCACTTTTGAATATATGGACACACAACACATAACACCAGACAACAAAGGGAAAACACATACAGACAAAACGCCTCAGGTAGGTAATATGATTTGTTCAGAACATTCCATCCAGCCAGAGAGGTAGATCAGCCCCATCCCGGAATCCAGACCACACCATCCAAGTTTGGATGAAGAGCCCTGATTTGCCCCTATCAGCGGACAGCAACTCCTCCATCCTCATAATCCCGTTCACCTCCGTTACCCATTCCGCCAGGGACGGTACAGTATGCGACTTCCAGTGACGAGGTATCACAGTTCTCGCTGCGGTCAAGAAGTGTCGAAAGATCCCCTTTTTGAGGTGTGGGAGTGATCCAGGAACCATCGAAAGCAAGCCTATGGAAGCCGAGGTCGGAACCTCAGTATGGAAAAGCTTGTTGCCTAGATCAAAAATCTTTCCCCAAAAGGGACGTAGCATGGGACAGTCCCACCAAATATGCAACATAGTTCCAGGAGCCCCCCCACACCTCCAACAATCAGCAGACACATCAGGGTATAGCCTATGTAACAAGGTCGGACAACGGTACCACCTGGTAAGTATTTTGTAATTCTTTTCCTGGGCAAAACAAGACATCGGTAACTTATGGGCTAAAAAGAAAGCGGTACCCCACTCCTCTTCAGAGTGTCTAACCCCCATTTCCTCGTCCCATGCGGCAGTGAAGGTTAATTGAGAAAAAGAAAATTTTGGCAGAAGGATCCTATGTAGGTGGGACAACACATGAGAAGGGGCTGTGGGCAAGGACAAGTAGAGTTCCAGAGGAGTCTTATCCTGTAGTAATACCAGACAGTCACCCATGGAAGAGAGATAGGACCGCAACTGCAAATAGGACCACCAAGTTGACCGCCTCCCCAGGCAGGCAGCAGATACATCAGTCATTGGCAACATGGCACCGTCTGGAGTAAGGGTCTCAGACAAACATCCACCATTTCCTCTCTCCCAACAGAGGAATGTATCAACACCCTCTGCCGGAGGAAAGAAGGATTATCAAATAGAGGAGTCAAGGGACCCGGGCGATGAACAAGGCCCGTAGTACCCAGGATCCGTTCCCATACCATGAGAAACTGACGTGTGAGGAAAGGTAGAGAGAGAGTTTGTCTCTGAAGGACTGAAAGCCACGGCAGAGAGGACAATGCAAGAGGAGACATAGCCTTTTCAATGCACACTCATTGCTTACCTGTTTCCGAACGGAACCAATCCACTACTCTCATAATTATCGCTGCTTGATGGTATCGTTTAAAGTCTGGGAGACCCGCGCCCCCGTCTACTTTTGGCCGGCTAAGGACAGCAAACCGGATACGAGGCTTAGAGGAGCCCCACACAAACTTGGTTATGGCCCTATGTAAAACCTGGAAAAAACTGGATGGTACAGCAATAGGGACGGTCTGGAAGATATATAGAAATTTGGGTAAGATATCCATTTTATCCGCATTGATACGCCCAAACCACGACATGCGGTTCCCGCTGTATTCCGCCAAGTCCTTCATAGTACGCTGTAGAATGGGCGTATAATTCAGAGCATACAAATCCGACTGTTGCGTGGGGACATGTACCCCTAGGTATTTTAAAGATTTAGGTTGCCACCTGAACGGAAAAACCTGAGCGAGATGGGCAGCTAGAGGGTGATCCAAAGAGATATTCAAGGCCTCCGATTTAGAGTAATTGACTTTAAAATTACTTAAATGACCAAAGCACTCAAACTCCTCCGTCAAAGGTGGCAAAGAAATCATGGGAGTTGTGATGTATACCAGGAGGTCATCTGCGTATAACGCCAATTTATGATGCTGCGAGCCAACGCGTATACCATTAATATTAGTGTTGTTCTGCAGTGCCATGGCCAGGTGTTCCATGACCAGAACATACAAAAGAGGCGAAAGTGGACACCCCTGTCTCGTGCCATTAGCAAAAGACAGAGGATCAGATAATAGTCCGTTGACACGAACTCGAGCAGTAGGCCTTTGGTACCAGTCCATTATCCTATCCACCGTGGTGGTGCCAAGGCCAACCTGCGTCAGGACACTGCGGAGGAACACCCAGTGCACTCTATCAAAAGCCTTTTCGGCATCTATCGAGAGTAAGCACATCGGTATCTTACGGGTTTGGCAATATGACGTCAAAAGGAGGGTTTTGTTAGTGTTATCCCGCGCTTCCCGACCACATACAAACCCCACCTGATCATCCACGATCAAGCCAGGCAGTAATGGCGATAAACGAGAGGCAAGCAACTTCGCGAAAAGCTTCACATCTACATTGATTAGCGATATGGGCCTGAAGTTTGCGCACACCGTTGGATCCTTGCCTGGTTTTGGTAGGAGAGTTATATGAGCCTCGAGGGATTGAGGCGCAAAGGGACACGGGGAGGACACCGAATTAAAAACTTTAGTCAGAAAAGGAGCCAATTGCTCTTTAAATGCCTTATAAAATTTGTTATTAAACCCATCGGGCCGCGGGCTCTTGCCCAAGGGTGACTCTCCAATAGCACCCTCCACTTCGGCTTCCAAAAAATCCTCCTCAAGCTCCAAAGCCACCCCCTCCTCCAAGGTCGGCAACGCAGTATCATGAACATAACGGTCGATTTTATCCCGTAACGCCTCTGCCTGCATATCATGAAATTGGCCTTTAATATTGTATAGCGCCGAGTAATAGTGTTTAAAGCAGTCAGTAATACCACCCGGGTCATGAACCTCACCGCCCGAGGGAGATGAAACTTTAGGGATATATGACGCTTGTGTACGGGGATGCAGCATCACGTGCCAGAGACCTACCGCATTTATCCGCATGTTCGTAGGAGTGCTTGCGCATCCGATCCCTGAACCGAGCGTGTGACTGGTCTATCAAAGAACGCAAGGATTCTCTCGCTGTAGTGAGCTCCGCAAAAATCTGTGAGGATGGAACCTGTTTATGACAGGATTCCAGATCCCGTATCTGAATCAAGAGACGTGCAATAGCAAACCCCTTTTCGCGCTTCAATCGTGCCCCATTTTGTATCAGTACCCCTCGAATGACACACTTCAGTGCCTCCCACTGGAGTGGCAAGGGAGTAGCTTCATGTTCATGAACCTCAAAGAAACCGGTAAGTGAATCTTTAATGGCCGCCATGCATACTGCACCCCGTAACAAATTGTCATTACGTTTCCAGGATTGGAAATTAGGCAAAGAGTTAGGAAATGTAAGGGTCAGAAACACAGGGGCATGATCCGACCAAACCATAGGGCCCACGTCAGAGGTAGGATGCCAGGTAAGCAAGTGGTGGCTAATCAAAAAAGCGCCTATCCTACTGTACATGTTATGCAGTGGGGAGAATTAAGTGTATTCTCTTACCTGAGGGTGTAGAATCCTCCACGCGTCAACTGCATGGAATGCATCACAGTTTTCAGTGCCCCCAAATGCGACTTAGGGACAACAGACCTGCCCAAGGAGGTGTCAAGTCTGGAATCAAAAGTCAAATTAAAATCACCTCCAACAATTAAAACGCCCTCAGTGAACTCCTCCAATTTCCTTAAATACAATCGGCCCACTCGTGCCTGGTCCTTATTGGGGAGGTATAAATTAGCCAGAGTAAAGATCTTATTACGTATGGATAGCTTGAGAAAAACATATCGACCATCCGGGTCGACCAGAACATCAAGAATTTTATGGGAGAGTGACTTATGAATACATATACTGGCACCCTTGGACTTGGATTCCGGGTTGGTACTGTGGAACCAGGCCGGAAAATATCGATTCGTGAACTGTGGCATATGGCCCGCCTGAAAGTGGGTCTCTTGTAGGAACAAAATATGTACCCGCTCTTTATGCATGTTATATAAAATTTGTGAGCGTTTTTCTGGGACATTAAGCCCCCTAGCATTAAAGGTACAAGCCTTCAATTGTGCCATCGCCACCTCTCACTGAAGGAACTCGTAGATCAATGCACTAAGCAGAGGCGAGACGAACAACAACAGGACAAACAAGGAAAGGAGACACGACCACAAAGACAAGCAGACAGGTGAAATAATCACCCACTCCTTGAGCTACTCAAGGAGAAACAATCCTATATACACCGGATATAACCAGTGAGTCCCTAAGAGGAGAAGTGTCAGGACAAGGTCTAGCCAGCGCCCCGCACCCCCCAACCCAGTGCAAATATCACACATCTTAGAACCAAAACATGAATGGAAAGAAGATCAAGGCAATTAGCTCAATATAACGAGAAAATGAAGTAACGGCCGACATTTGGTCAGGATCGAACAGAGATGCCAGCATAACAATACATTCCCGGAAATTTACACAGTTACCGCATGAGTGTACAGGCATGTAGTTAGTAAAAACGTAGATAATCACATAACATACATAGTGCAGTAGTACCGGCAGCTGAGGAACATTAATTACTCACAGGCAAATGGCCTATCTGATCACCTGCAGCCCCTACCTAGAGCGAAAGAACCGGTATAACGGAGTATTACATGAAACACATCAGACCTTCGCCTCCCAAGATATAAGCAGTAACAATTGAACTTAACAGGCCTAAGCTGACTGCTGGCCGACAAAGAAACATCCAGACGAAATCACAGCGGATCAGCACGTCGCCCACCAGGACGACCCATAGGAGAAGCGGGAGAACGACCACGCCGGCGTGGCCTTGGACGCTGTGGTGGTAGAGGGACATACGGCCAATCAGGCAGGGAAACTCTCGGCACCTGGAGGGCAGCACAGAAGTCCAGGACATCTCCTGGGTCTCGAACACTCAGCAATGTCCCGTCCCTGCGAACCTGCAGCTGGAAGGGGTGACCCCAGGAATAGGAGATCTCATGCTCTCTCAGCACATCCAGTAAAGGACGAAGCACTCAGCGTTTGTCCGGGGTCATCTTGGACAAATCGGATAACAACTGGATTTTGACCCCTTGTAATAAGACTTCTCCTTTATCTCGGGCCTTCCTCATGATCTGCTCCTTTAGAGAGAAAAAATGGACACGGCATAGCACATCTCTAGGCCTACGAGGGTTACGAGGGTTAAGAGGGCCAAGAGTCCTGTGAGCCCTATCCAGCTCCAATGGGTCATCCGCAGGACGCTCCAGCAGGGAGTTAAACAAGGACTGTAAGACAGGTATGAGTTGCCCCGAAGATATATCCTCAGGAATACCCCGAACCGAATATTGTTACGGCGATTCCGATTCTCATGATCTTCAGCCAGGTTAAATAGTGCATGAATCTGCTGGGAGTGATGATCCAGCCGTTCTGCATGAGAGACTTGCTGCTGTGTTACAGTGGAAACGTTGCCTTCTATGCGCTGAACTTGATCGGACAATTGAAAGACATTAGTCGTAAGAGCCTGTATCTCAGATTTATAGGTCATCTCAAGACGATTCACATAACGCTCCATGTCCTGTTTAGTGGGCAATGTGGCGAGCTGTTGTCTCAGGCCCTGTAAATCATCTCCCATGCTAGCAGAGCCAACAATGTGGGAAGAGGAATGTAGATCCAGATCCCGAGGAGAAGCAGGCATCGATGCAGCCCCCAGCATGCCTGAGGATGAGGAAGGAGAGGCCCGGGCGCCATGACTAACACCACGTGGCGAGCAGGATGGAGCGGGAAGCGCCATGACAGTTCCAGAAGGACCCATCTCCACCCCCGCCAGCAGGGAAGGAAACGGACCCAGGGAGCCAGAGACCGAAGAGGGGGTACTGTCGGTACCTGATGCTGCAGCGGCAACCCCCGAAGAAGACTCCTTTGCAAGCGGGAATCCTGTTCCAGTTCGTCTCCCCTCCAGCGGCGCCATCTTGGGAGACGGCCCGGCAGCAGCGTCTGTGAGGAATCTTTGAATGGAGCCGGCTGAAGACATCTGCCTCGTACAGTATGGAGTCCCCGTGGTTGCCTTAGATTTCCTGACCATTAGGTAGGTTCAAGTGTGTCTTTTTAGTATGCTTATGAGCGGGTTATGGAAGTCCAAGCCACGCCCCAAGGTTTTTACTCTTAACCAAATCGCCCTCCTTGCTATGCAGAGGTCTCCCACTTTTCAATGCTATTCAACCTTCTAACCCTCTCTTTAGGAACCCCTATGATTGCAGTCATACTGACCATATTATATACTACGATAAAATTCAGTCCCCAAGCATTGATTTCAAGAACCTCTGATACCTCTGAAGAGAAGGACTGTATAGTTAAACAGGCTCTGTCACCACATTATAAGTGGCCTATCTTGTACATAATGATCGTCGCTGTAATGTCGATTACTGCATTGTTTTTTATTTAGAAAAATTATCATTTTTGACGGTGTTATGACCTATTTTTTTTTAAATCAAACCAATTTTATTGATACGAACACAGAAAAAAAATACCATAATAACATTCACATTACAATTTACCAACATCGTATACAATAATGACAGCATATCAGAAAATCCCCAACTTCCCCCCTTACCCCCCTCCCGCACGGCCCCCCACTATATCTCCGCCCTTTGTTTCTAGTACCATTCCTGGTCTGAGCACGTTTCTCTTATCAAGTTTCCCCACCACCCCTTTTTTTGCTCCAGACTCTATCACCTCCAGTTCCTCATACGACTCTCGCCCTTATTCTGCTCAGTTCAGGTGTCAGCACCTCGGGACAGGCCATCCATCTGCTCCATTGTTTCTCAAAATTTTTTTCTGTGCCCCTTTTAGAAAATATCTTATCCTCCATCAGGATATTATAGTTCAACATTCCTACAATTTCCCTCATCCCTGGTGGCTCCTCATCCAGCCAGTGTTTAGCAATGCATTTCCTTGTTTGATATAATATCTTGGCAATTGCCAAGTTTGCCATTCTGTCACTCTCCAAATCTCCCACCGCTCCCAACAACATAACTTTAGGGTCTGCCGCCAATTCCCGACCATACACCTGCTTTATCAGATCCAATATTTCCCCCCATAGGGTCCTCAGAGCCTCACATGACCAAAACATATGTAGTATATCCGCCTTTTCTTCCGTGCACCTAGGACATTTAGCATCCGCTCTAATACCCATCTGTTTTAATACCCACGGGGTGCGATACACTCTATGTATCAGAAAGAGTTGGGATCTCCTCTGCGCCAGACTGAGTGATAAGTGACATGTGGACGCTAATATCTCCTCCCACTCCTCCTCAGTCAATGGACCAACATCCTGTTCCCATTTCACTTTTACCAGCACCATTGGGTTGCCCAGGTGTTTGGACAGCAAGCTCCTGTACGCCATTGAGATCAGGCCTTTGGTCGTGTCAGCCCTTCCCACATACTCCAGGACCCCAAGAGCACAAACCGTCAGGTCCACCACATGCGCCTGCGCCTGTAGGGCATGACGGATCTGCAAATATTGATAAAACATATTGTGCTCTAGTGGAAATAGGTCTTTCAACTGCTGAAATGATCTCAACCCGTTATCATCATACAAGTGTTGTATTCGTCTAACCCCTGCCAACTCCCATTTTTGCATGCCCTCTAATTGGTATAATTCCCACAGGACCGGATTATGCCATAGGGGAGTATATTTGGTGCACATTCCCACTCCCAGGATCTGTTTGCATTGCCACCATACTTTATGTATCAGGAGCAACGTTGGTTTAGCACTCGCCAATCTCTTAAAGGTATGCGCTTCCAGACTCTCTAGCGGGTTGTGTCCTCCCCCCATATATGGGCAGCCAGGTAATATATCCAGGCATTTGGCAGCGCGAACCCCCCTTCGTCTTTGGGCAATTGCAATTTCTCCAATTTAATCCTTGGAACCCCTTTTTTCCAGACCAGATCCCGAAAGAGATTGTGCAATCGTCTGAACCAGAGCTTAGGTATCCATACTGGGGAGTTATGAAGAATGTATAAAACTTGAGGCATAAGGATCATCTTGATTAGGTTAGTCCTCCCCAGAGCAGAGAGCGGGAGCCTGTTCCAGGCATCCACCTTATGTTTCACCTTGAGCAGCAATGGTGAAACATTCAAAGACATGTAGTCTTGGACCCTAGCCGTCACCTTAACCCCTAGGTACGTAAATTCAGAGACTATCGGAATCCGGGGTCCCACTCCAGTATCTACAATATTCACTGTGTCAAGTGGCATCAGAGCAGACTTGGTCCAATTGATATTTAATCCCGAGAACTCCCCAAACCTTGTGATCGTATCCATTACTACCTGCAGTGTATTCTCAGTGTCCGTCATATATATTAAAATATCGTCTGCATATAATGAAATTTTTTCCTCCATTTCCCCATATTGGAAGCCCCTTATACGCTCCTCCTGTCTTATGAGGCACGCCAGTGGCTCCACCGCCAAGGCGAATAATAATGGTGACAGTGGGCACCCCTGTCGTGTACCCCGGGCCAGTGAAAATTTCTCCGACATTGCACCATTCACCCGTATGCGGGCTGTAGGGGCCACATACAACAACTGTACCCACTTCACGAAGTTAGGGCCGAATCCCATCTTTTCTATTACCCGCCATAAATACCCCCATTCTACGCAGTCGAACGCTTTTGCAGCATCTAACGTTAACACCGCCCTTCCTCCTTGCTCATCCGGTGTCGCCTGAAGAGTTAAAAACAGCCGCCTGAGGTTGACCGCTGTCGATTTGGAGGGCATGAACCCCGATTGGTCTTCATGCACAACATGCTGTACCACCCTGTTCAGCCGCAGCGCCAATATCTTTGCCAAAATCTTGACATCCGATGTCAACAAGGATATTGGTCTGTAGGACTCCGGTAATTGACTATCTTTCCCCTCTTTTGGGAGAACCACTATCGTAGCCTCATATAGGGAGTATGGTAGTTTACCTCTGTCAAAACTATCCTGCAAAGTACTCAAATATTCTGGCGCTAGTTCCGTCCCATATTCTTTATAGATTTCCCCCGGTAACCCATCTGGACCCGGAGCTTTCTCGTTTGCCATATCCCTTATCGCCTGTTCCAACTCCTCTAGTGAAATAGGGGTCTCCAATCTTTCACGGTCCTCCCGGCCCAAGGTGGGCAAATTAATGTTTCCCAGATACTCGTCCAATTGCTGTGTGTCGTAATGCACTTTGGATGTATATAGGTCAGTGTAAAACCGCTGAAATATGTGCAGGATTTGCCCCGTGTCTGTCTCCACCTTCCCCCCTCCCCCCTAAGGCCATGAATGAAATTATTACCCCCATGCGGTTTTGCCATCCTAGCGAGTAATCTCCCCGCCGTTTCCCCTTCTTCATAATATTGCTGTTTAAGGAATAGTCTTTTGTTATCCGCCATTGTTAGTTGGTGATTTTTTAACAACGTCTGTGCCTCCACCCAATGTCTAAGTGTCTCCTCGGATCCCTCTTCTACATGTCTCCCTTCTGTTTCTGTCACCCGATCCTCTAAACTTTCTCCCAACTGCCTGGATTTAGTTTTAATTCGTTTAATATTTTGAATGAATACTCCTCTCAACCAGGCTTTCATGGCATCCCATAACACTCCCCGCGGCACTGACTCAGTATTAAAATTAAAATATTCTTTTATCAGGTTCCGTATTTCCTCGCCATCCATCAATCTTAGCCAAAACGCATTCAGCTTCCAGTTCCCGGGGTTCCTGGTATGCCTTACACCCACTTCCAGCGTCACCGCCATCGGAGAATGGTCTGACAATGCCCTCTGTAGATATTCTATTTGCGCTATGTACGGCACCGCTGAAGCTGAGCACGCTACCAAGTCTATTCGCGAAAGTGACTGAAATGTGGATGATGCACAAGAGTACTGCCTCACCCCTGGATGTTTATCTCTCCAAATATCCCGCAGACCCAATTCCTCCATTAATCTTCCAAAGGCAGTCAGGTCTCCTCTTTGCCCTCCTCCTCCTCTATGAAACCTATCCAACCCTTCAGACATCACTGCATTAAAATCCCCCATCACAATTAGCGGTACCTCAGGCCACCTGGAGAGTTTCTCCGTAATTCGTTTCAGTACAGTGCTAGAATAAGGCGGAGGGATATACAGCACTACCAGAATACACTCCCAGTGATATATAGTACAGTGCACTCCCACATACCTCCCCTCCTCATCAGAAAAGGACGAATGACAGAAAAAGGGAAGACTCCTGTGTATCAGCAAACTCACCCCCCTGGAATACGTCGTATGAAAAGAGTGAAACCCATGTGCGATCCACACTCTCTGCAATAAGGATACAGACTCTCCAGTCAGATGCGTTTCTTGCAGCCCCACTATCAGGGCATTTTGCTGTTTAACCCAGTTAAAGATTGCCTGTCGTTTCCTAGCTTCCCGTATTCCCCGGACGTTCCAGGATAGACATTTAACCGATCCCATCAGGCGTCAGATCTTTAGGAAATCTGTTACTCCTCCAGCCTGCTCCAGTCAAGATATTAGGCCGTGCGTTCCCTCCCTCCTCCCCTCCCCCCCCAACAAAACCTCCCCTCCGAAAAGGGTCAGAGCGACATGTACTGTCTCTCCTATCCAGCAGAAACGCACCATAGTGCGAACTTTTAACATGCCCTACTTTCTCACCACTTCCAGTGAGCGCTGGCTCCCACTGCTATTCGCATGTAATAAACAATCCCACACAATCAGCAGAATTTACAGATACATTAGGTACCCAGTAACAATCCCTCAATAACATTGCCGTCAGGTGCGGCCATTTTTGTTAAAAGGATACCACCCTGCTGTGTTTCTTACAAGGGTGTTCACACATTTCGGAGAACTGCATAATAACATATAATATGCTACAGTCCCGCAAACGCCAACATGGCTCTATACTTCACCGCCCAGGCGGGCTTTCACGCATCTTCTTCTCCAGCCGGTCTCCGCAAACGTGCCTCATTGCTATCCAGCCATCTTGCAGCCTCTCTGGGGTTCTCGAAGAATGAAGCAGTCCCAAAAGCAACCACCCGCAATTTGGCCGGATACATCATGGAGTATGGTATGGACAAGTTCCTCAGACGTTTCTTGACATCCCAGTATTGCAGCCGCTTCTTCTGCACCTCCGCGGAGAAATCCGGATAAAAGGATATTTTGGCGCCATTAATGGAGATATCCTGCCGTTCCCTTGCCTTCCTCAGTATCTTATCTCTGTCCTTGTAGTGCAACAGCTTCACTAAGACCGGCCTCGGGGGCCTCCCCGGTGGCCCCGGTCTGGTAGGCACTCTGTGCGCTCTTTCAACCGCATACAAAGGAGACAGTTCATCCCGGCCAAACTGCTCCAGCAGCCATTTTTCAAAAAACTCATCCGAGTTATTGCCCTCCGTTTTTTCCGGCACTCCGACCAAACGCACATTGTTTCTGCGTAGCCGATTCTCCAAATCATCCGCCTTAGCCTGCAGGGCCACCACCGCCAGGGACTGAGACTGCACATCCCGCCTGAGCTCCGGCAGAACATCTTCCACTTCAGACACTCTCCCTTCAATAACCGTGGTTCTTTCTGCCACTTTCTGTAAGTCATTACATAACAGCAGTATATCTTCCTTTAGGCTTCCCACCTGCCCGGTCAGCACAGATAAAATTGAGGAGTTCTGCTTTACCGCAGCGAATATATCAGCAAGGGAAGGCTCCTTCACCTGGTCTCTCCTGCTATGCGTTCTGCCGCCATCCTCCTCCACACGCTTGTCCCGCCGCTGACTCCTCAGCTCTTCCTCCTCCTCACTCACCGTGTCCTCTCCCAGCACGGAGTACCTGGAACCTGAGGCCATGCTGTCTGCCTTCCCACTGCCAGCCATCGGCGTCTTGCCTGCTGCAGATCCGCTCGCACGAGGGGTTCTTGCAAATCTCTCCAGCCTGTCTGCCGCGTCAGACCGCATGTGCCTGCTCCTGCAGTCAGTCTCCTCGGCGCCATCTTGCCTTCTCGGCCCCGGACTCGCTGGCGGCGTTTTTTGCTTCTTGGAACGGGTCATTGCAGCAGTGTTAAGCGGTACCGACTCCTCCAGCTTCCCAGCCTCCAGATCGGTGAATATTACCGGGTATTTCAGGGATAAACAGTATTTTCAGGATGAATACAGCAGGAGCTCCAGCCACACACGTCCTCTTACATCTGCTGCTAGGCCACGCCACCAGTTATGACCTATTTTAGCTTTATGCTAATGAGTTTCTTAATGGACAACTGGGCGTGTTTTACTTTTTGACCAAGTGGGCGTTGTGGAGAGAAGTGTATGATGCTCACCAATCAGTTTCATATACTTCTCTCCATTCATTTACTCAGCACATAGTGATCTTACTAGATCACTATGTGCAGCCACATACACACACATTAACGTTTCTCAAGTGTCCTGATAGTGAATAGAGATCACTACTAGCCAGGACGGCATGTCTATTCGGAATCCGGACACTTTGGTAACATTTGTGTGAGATTTACATCACACAAGCGTAATCTCGTGAGATTACGCTGTAAACTGTCATTTAAAACGAGATTACGCTTGCTTTGATGTAATGCACTGTGTTAAGTCTTCGTATGGCAAAAAATCCTGCCTGCGTCTGAGGTGCTTGGTAACTTCCTCAGTGAACTAAGGAAAATAAGGAACAAGCGAATCTGGTCCGTTATGCATCAGTGTGCTTGCGAGAGTTACTCACGCACTCGCAAAGCACATATTATGATTTTTTTAATTATTTTCAATTGAATTGATGCGTAAATCATGCACAGCACACGGATGTGCATCCGTGTGCTGTGCGTGATTTTCACTCACCCATTGACTTCAATAGGCGCGTAGGTGCGTGAAAAACGCACCAATAAAGGACATGCAGTGAGTTTTACGCAACGGCACACACTGCATGAAAACTCCTGCATGTGTGAATGGCCCCATTGAAGTCAATGGGTCAGTGTGCTGTGCCTGATTTTCACGCACAGCACATGGACGAGTTTTACGTTCGTCTGAATGAGCCCTAAGAGGTTGAGCATAGGGTAGAGGAGGGGGATCTAATTTTGAAATAATAAAAGTAAACAACAAAAAATAAACATAATTGCTATTGCCATGCCTGTAAAAGTTCAAACTATTAAAATATTACGTTTTTTAACACGCACGGTGAAAAAAATTACAATGTCAGAATTGCTGTTTTTGGTCATCCTACTTACCCCAAAAAATGTAATAAAAAGTAATTCAAATGTTGTATTTACCCGAAAAAACAAGTCCTCGATAGAAAAATAAAAAAGTAGTACAAAATAATAAAAAGTTATGTCTCTCAGAATATGCCAGCACAAAACAATTTTTTGAAAACATTTTTTTGATTTTGTAAAAGTAGCAAAACATAAAAAAAAAACTATATAAAATTGGTATCGCCGTAATTGTACAAACGGGCAGAATAAAGTTGACATGTACTTTTTACCACACAGTAAAATGCACAAAAAAGTATGGCGGAATTGCTTTTTTTCCATTCCAGCCCATAATAATTATTTTTTTAAAGGATGGCTGAGAATGGCTCCCTTGCACCCTGCAGTGCTGGAAACATTTTCAATTGTATATCTGTCTTAGGCCTTATTCACATGAACGTATAATACGTCCGTGCTACGCGCGTGGAAATAACGCGCGTTGCACGAACCTATGTTAATGAATGGGGCCTTTCAGACTGTCAGTGAATTTCACGCAGCGTATGTCCGCTGCGTGAAACTCACGACATGTCCTATATTTGCCCATGTTTCGCGCAGCACGCACCCATTGAAGTCAATGGGTGCGTGCAAATCGCGCTCGGCACACGGAAGCACTTCCGGGTGCCGCGCGTGATTCGCGCAACAGTAGTAAAATAAATGAATGAAAACAGAAAAGCACCTCGTGCTTTTCTGTTTGTAAACATAGAAACAGAGTGTCATAATAATGCCGGCTGCGCGAAAATCACGCAGCCGCGCACCATATGCTGATGACACACGGACCTTTTGCGCCCGCAAATCGCAGCGTTTTTTTTGCGCGCACAAAACAGACACATCCGTGTGAATAAGGCCTTAAGGAAATTAATACAATTGGTTTCAGGGGCCCGGGGTTGTCATTAATGGGGCAGGACAGGTGTCGAGTCGTGTTTTGCATGGTCTGCCTCTATTAGAGGTACGCCACTGGTGGTCCTCTCTACACATGTGCCCTGGCAGGGGCAATCAGTTTTACACTCTTTCTGACAGCAAAGATCTCTACAAGATTAGGGAGTTACTTCCAAAGAACTACTCTTCTCATGAACCTTCCTGGCAGCCCTAAATCAAGATATATTATATTTATTACCAATTATAACCTATCAGTATGTTTTTTGGCGTGTGGGAGGAAACTTGAGTACCCAGTGGGAACCCACACAAACTCCATGCAGATGACGCCCCTTGCTCAGATTAGAACTAGGACTCCGGTGCTCACCATGTTGCCCAATCAAGATGAAGGTGTGTGTGTGTTGGAGAGAGTGTGTGTGTGTGGTGGGGGGGGGGGTGGCACTAAGGCTGGCACATCTATATGGGTACAGTTCTTTTGCATGATTTGCTTCCAATTATTATGACATAATATTATATAACGTTGATAATACAATCCCACCATTATACCGTAATTAAATTAGCTGCCCACGGCTTGTTTAAACCTTTACATAATCTGATTACAGTGGTATAGTATTATTTATCTTTGTCCAATAAGATTCAGTTATTATTCAATGATTACATTAGATAGAGATATATATATATATAACCAGGTTATTTCTATTTCAAGTCTCTTTGTTACTGTATTTATTTGCATTTTGATATTAGCCTTTGGTCTTTAATTACTCTCCTTCGCTCACTACATTTCATGGTGCTGAATCCTTGTGGAGACTATCCTTGGGCTTTCCCATTTATAAAATCCACCCTGAATATCATGCCATTGTTATTTGTGGCTTATCTATTTATTCTCTTATCCCTCCATTTTTCAAGTACCGTCTAATTCATTTCCTAGATCACTTGCAGTTTCACATAATGGTCTGCATTGTAGTCTTCATTATATCCACAAATAATGTAAACGCAGAACATGCGGAACGTTCCACTGAAGATCATTTGAGGCTTTTCTATAGTAGGACCTTTATTGTAAACATTTCATTAAAAATCCTTTACACCTTCTGCACCTTACCATCTAAAATGTGATCTCATACATATTAAATAAAGCGCTCAACAGTGTTGCGGAATCTTTATTGTTCCCATGTGTGGCTCTGAAATTGGGGTTATCTTGCGAGAAATCTTGTTGTTATATATTTTTTTGCTGGTAATATTTTACTAAAGATTCAACTTTATTTGTAAATACATAAAATACAGCATAATAATATCAATACAATAATATAGATGGATATCTTTAGGCTCTATTCACATTGGTGTCAAGGATCCTGATGGATAGGACAGATCCGTTATGATAGGTTCTTGACTTATAATGGATCTATCAAGTTTACGTCTCTTTTTTTTCTGCATAGAATAGTGCATCATGCTACCATATGCAACAGAGACAAAGTTGTTACAGATATTTTGATATATTATTTATACTTAAAGAGGCTCTGTCACCAGATTTTGCAACCCCTATTGCAGATAGGCGCTGCAATGTAGATTACAGTAACGTTTTTATTTTTAAAAAACGAGCATTTTTGGCCAAGTTATGACCATTTTCGTATTTATGCAAATGAGGCTTGCAAAAGTACAACTGGGCGTGTTGAAAAGTAAAAGTACAACTGGGCGTGTATTATGTGCGTACATCGGGGCGTGTTTACTACTTTTACTAGCTGGGCGTTGTGTATAGAAGTATCATCCACTTCTCTTCACAACGCCCAGCTTCTGGCAGTGCAGACACAGCCGTATTCTCGAGAGATCACGCTGTGACGTCACTCACAGGTCCTGCATCGTGTCAGACGAGCGAGGACACATCGGCACCAGAGGCTACAGATGATTCTGCAGCAGCATCGGCGTTTGCAGGTAAGTCGATGTAGCTACTTACCTGCAAATGCTGATGCTGCTGCAGAATCAACTGTAGCCTCTGGTGCCGACACGATGCAGGACCTGTGAGTGACGTCACAGATCTGCACTGCCAGAAGCTGGGCGTTGTGAAGAGAAGTTGATGATACTTCTCATCAGAGCGCCCAGCTAGTAAAAGTAGTAAACACGCCCCGATGTACGCACATAATACACGCCCAGTTGTACTTTTACTTTTCAACACGCCCAGTTGTACTTTTGCAAGCCTCATTTGCATAAATACGAAAATGGTCATAACTTGGCCAAAAATGCTCGTTTTTTAAAAATAAAAACGTTACTGTAATCTACATTGCAGCGCCTATCTGCTGCAATAGCAGATAGGGGTTGCAAAATCTGGTGACAGAGCCTCTTTAACAGAGAGAGTCTATAGACTTCACAAGACCCAAGACCACTAAAATAAAAATAAAAAAGGTTAGGAACCTAGTGTATGGAAGGGAAGATTTAGAACAATAATGGACATACCCCTCCTCTATAGCACATAGAACAAGATACAAGATCGCCAAGATCGCAAATATTCTCGAAAGGTGTTCCAGAGCTGGAATTATAGAATACGATATAGAAAACTTTAAGTCCTCATTATTGCAAATAATAAATTCTGTCTATAGGAATATCTTTCCTCACTAACAATACCATGAAAAGGATGTATTTTAATTTATATTGCTTATATAGTGACAACATATTATGCAGCATTGTACAGAGATTGTAACCAATCACCATTGAGTCATTGTCCCCAATGGGGCTCACAATCTCATTTCCTTATCTCAGACACAGACTAGGATTCAATTTCATAGGAATTGGTGATACAGACACCAGGGACTGGATAACAAATGTTCCATTTATCTGCAAAAAAATGTCTAAATATTTTTGCTCATTTCTGCTGCCTCCATGTTAGCACTGACGGTTGGTTGGAAGGAATGGTTGACTGCAGGACATTATTGTTCGTCTACTATTATTTGGTTGGCACTAGCATGTGATGACCCCCAGTTATATAGTGCTACTGAGTGGATATTATAATGTGAGGAAGTTCTGCTGTTAGCCACAACTATTTGTCTCTCTATGATTTTTTATGCCTCTGCCAGTATTACTGATTTAACACGTAATCCACTGTGAACAAGTGGGCACATTATGAGCTTGGCTATGAGGCCTTGTGACCATTAGCATATGTGGATTTTTCTTTTTCAAGTCCTGTATGGACACTAGGAAAGTGGGTATTCAGGGGATCACAAGTTCAGCCATTATATGGAATCTTACATAAATCTGGGACTTTTTTTTGCCAATTATGAAAGGATGTCCATTGTGAATTGTTTTTGTTGGGAACCAGTGGATGAAATGAGTAGTGTATGACGCTGATTGGTCACTGATTGGTCAGCGTCATACACTCCTCTGTACAACGCCCAGTTGGTCAAAAAGTAAAACACGCCCAGTTGTCCATTAAGAAACTCATTAGCATAAAGCTAAGATAGGTCATAACTCCGTAAAAAATGATCGTTTTTCTAAATAAAAAACACTGCTGTAATCTACATTACAGCGCCGATCACATCATGGACAATATAGGGCACTTATAATGTGGTGACAGAGCCTCTTTAAGAGTTTTTGACTACTAAATATAACAGTCTTATATATTTGCTAAACATAGCTTTTCAGACATCCCATTTTTATATACTACAGTAGGCTATTAATGATAATTACAATTATTCCTACTTTGAGATGCATGTAATAAAAACAACAACAGCAACAACTGATGTAACTCTATTCATTAGGGAGATTATTTTGAATAAAATTAATTAAAAGAATGATCTAAAAAAAATATTTAATTCCGTATAGATTCTTCAGAAAGTAATATAATGAGTTTCTTTGTATAAGACAACATCCTAAAAATACTGATCAATAGTGTGCAGAGAGGAGTAAATATGCTTTTAGCACAATATAAATCTAATGAGTATAATGACCTCGTCATCGGTAAACTTATCATGTAATTATCTTACAAATGCTCCTCGCTAGAGCTCTGCTTACATAATAAGGCAATTAAGAAAATCCATACTGTATCTTGTATATGTGCAAACACAACCCGGATAATGTAATCAAATTAATGACCTTAAACCTCTCTGTGTTGAAGAGTGAAATAGAAAAAAAATGATGATGAAATGAATCTTTATATTAGACTCTTTTTTTTTCATTGTGATCCAGGATGACTATGCAAATTTATTAGAATATCAACTACACTAAATTAATAAAATATCTATTTCCAAAATAAAATGATGGTAAATGCATGAGTTATTTCAGCGTCCATCAGACTGCTTTCCGCTTACGGCTTCATTAGAGATCAAAGGTGGGAACCCAACACAATCTATTTACAGCATGTATTACAATTCATCAAAATAGCAACTACACTAAATACATAAAAGTCGACAACAAGGTTGGCTAACGAATGGGTAATTTTATTCTAGATTTAAAGTACAAATGCACTATTAGGTACATAGACATCAGAGATGCCCCTCCTCCATGAGCCAGAGCGGAGAGCTGCTAATAAGCAGCAGCTATCGTTCCGACAGCCTTGGGCCATCCATCCGCTATATAATACTAAATTTGCAAGGGCAAATGTACAACCAGACAAATCTTCCTCCAGCAAAATCAGCTGTTTTCTCAGTAGTCAGCTCTCAAATAAAAGGTATTGTCTGTAATGAGGTAACCCTTTTATATGACTGGTTACACGTCCGATATGGGGCGTGAAAATAAGCGCCAATCAACGAGACAGTTCGTTGATCAGCACTTGTTTGCTCCTTTCACAAGGTGCAATCATCGGTTATGTATCGGGACAAGTGATTGTTACTATGATCATTCGTCCCCATATATTTCGATCATGTCGGCAGACTAGCGACCATTTTATTGGCTGCGTAAACGAGCAGATCAGCTGATGAACAAGCGTTTGCGTTTACACAGGGCAATAATCGGGAATGAGCGTTCGAAAGAACGCTCGTTTGCCGATCATTGGCCGTGTAAAAGGGCCTTAAGACAGTGTCTTCGAGTTATTTATCCATTTTGTCTTTGCCTAAGAGAGCTAATATGCAAAAGTTTAGTGTCTATGAGCTCATCTTGTAAGCCACAGCTAGGAGGGAGAAAGTTTATTAACATGCCGCGTGTCCATACAGGGGTTCTAAATAATATGTCTATAGCGCTCTGTCAACCTATTCTTTATTTCTAGCATGCAAATAAATAATATCCCCTCCCCCCATAGTGTCTGAAAGCAGCTCTTAAAGCCAACCATACACATTAGATAGCACTTGTTGGTCTGACTACTATATCTCCCAACCAGGGGCGGATTAAGGGTACCATGTGCCCTGGGCAGTTCACAAAGTGTAGGCCCCCCTGAACTCTGAAGAGGCTGCACGTATATATTTGCAGATTTCTGTTTAGGCGGCCACAGATCTGGCACGGTTTTGAATTTGCTGTAAAAGCAGAATGAACCATACAGAAAAGAGAAAGCTGAGTACTTTAAGACCCTAAAGAGTTCAGGAGCTTTAAATTGTTTGTGGTTTGCGGAAAAAAAGGACCAGTCTCTGTTTTTTAAATCTACATTTACCTTAAGATAAGGTAAATATATACAGCACCAGAACAAAGCTCAGTACCTATATACAGCACCAGAACAAAGCTCGTACATAAATACAGTACCAGAACAAAGCTCATACATATATACCACACTAGAACAAAGCTCAGCACATATATACAGCACAAGAACCAAGCTCAGTACATATATACAGCACCAGAACAAAGCTCAGTACATATATATAGCACAAGAACCAAGCTCAGTAAATATATACAGCACCAGCACTAATACAGCTTAGTACAGAGATCATTTGCAAATTCAGTTTAATCACTGCCATACAAGTTTACACGACAATAAAATGACAGCTCCCAGCATAGCCTGAACAATGGTCAGGATATGCAGAGAGTTGCTGTTTCACAAAAAAGAATGCTACCATCCGTCATCTCGCTGCAGATCATACAGTGACTACAGTACTGATCAGTCAGAGGGAGAATAAACATTTACATTCAGTGACTCACAGGTGACATCTCATTGTTTTTCGTTCTTTTTCTCTTTTCTTCTTCATCATGTCCAGACCTCTATGATGACTTCTCCTGGCCACGACCCATTTCTGCAGAGTTTGCCACTCAGATGTCTTCGGCTCCTCACTTTTCCAACATTTCCACACCTATAAATGCAGATAAAATTCTCATGGTGCCACACTCCATGCCCCTGAATATAATAGTATCATACACTGCGCCCCTGAATATAGTAGCACCCTACACTGTGTCCCTGAATATCAGTGGCGGAGTAAGAAGAACATGGGCCCTGGGCTGTTACCCAAACTTGGGCTCCCCTTCTCCACCGCCACCCTGCCGCGCCATAACTATTGCTAACACTACCTTTTTGCACAAGCATTAACAAATGGGTGTTACGATTCCCCTTTCACAGGGCTGTGTCCCTACATACTGACAGTATCACACTGTGCAGGAACACAGCACCAACCCCCCATGTAGAAAGCGCCACACACACACCCCCCTGTAGATAGAGCCACACACACAACCCCCTGTAGAAAGCGTCACACAGCCCCCTATAGATAGCATCACACAGCACTCCCCCTTACATATAGTGCCACACAGCGCTCTCCCCCCCCCCCGCTTGTATATAGTGCTACAAAGCGTAGCTACACTGCAGCCCTGGGATGACATTTTATCCCATATGGCTGCTGCAGCCTGTGATTGGCCTGTGTTTGGCTGCAGCGGTCACATGGGGTGAAACGTCATCCCAGGAGGTCGGCCCGGATGAAGAAACAGAATTCTGGGCAAGCATAAGATTTTTATTTTTTCTAAATTGCGTTTTTACATAACATCTGCTATCTGTTGCAGGTTTTACCTCCCCATTGAATTAAATGGGGAAAACCCGAAACAAATGAGCAGCGTTTACGCAAATACAATTGACATGCTGCAGAATAAAAAAACGCACCTCAGGTCAATTTCTGAGCTTTTTTTATCCCCACTTATAATTTACGCAGCGTGTGGAGGAGAATTGTTCACATCTAATCTACTCTGCTGCTACTGTATTAGGGCTTGTCCACACGGAAAATACGCAGAATACGGTAGCAGCAAAGTGAGTGAGATTTACCAAATCTCATCCTGACGCTGCGTAAAATTTCCGACCAGACATTTTGTCTTGCGGTGCGTATTTCTGATACTGCAGCATGTCAATTCCTGCTGCGGAAAGTAGACAGAATTGATGCGTTTTTTCAGAGGAGACGTCACCATCTCCCAGCATTGAGGCAAAACGCAGAAAAATACGCACCATTTTCTGCAGCAAGATTTCAACTAATTTCTGCGGAATTGCTGCAGAAATATATATATATATATATATATATATATATATATATATACATACACATACACGCACACACAAGTATGCACATTATAGACATAAAGTACACACACGAGTATGCACATTATACACATATAAAGTACACACACGAGTATGCACATTATACACATATAAAGTACACACACGAGTATGTACATTATACACATATAAAGTACACACACGAGTATGCACATTATACACATATAAAGTACACACACGAGTATGCACATTATACACATATAAAGTACACACACGAGTATGCACATATAAAGTACACACACGAGTATGTACATTATACACATAAAGTACACACACGAGTATGCACATTATACACATATAAAGTACACCTATGAGTATGCACATTATACACATATAAAGTACACACACCAGCAGGGGCGTAACTAGGAAAGACTGGGCCCCATAGCAAACTTTTGACTGGGGGCCCCCCCCTCCCCTGGGTGTCACACAACCCCCCCCTTGTAGATAGTGCCTTTTTTACAGCCCCCCCTGTAGATAACGCCATACAGCCCCCTGTAGATAACGCCATACAGCGCCCCTGCAGAGAACACCATACAGCCCCCCCTGTAGAGAACGCCATACAGCCCCCCCTGTAGGGAACGCCATACAGCCCCCCCTGTAGAGAATGTCATACAGCCCCCCCTGTAGGGAACGCCATACAGCTCCCCCCCTGTAGGGAACGCCATACAGCCACCCCCCCTGTAGGGAGTGCCATACAGCCACCCCCCCCTGTAGGGGACGCCATACAGCGTTCCCCCCCTGTAGGGAACGCCATACAGCGTCCCCCCTCCCAAAAAAATGCGACCTACAGTGTGTCCTACAAAATACATGTATCCCCTCTCCACAGGATCTCCACAGGATAGGGGATACATGTGTGATCGCTGGCAGCGATAGGGAGAACGGGGGACTGAAAGTCCCCTGAACTTCTCCATGACAAACCTCTGACTTCCGCCGTCTGCACAGCTCAATAAAAATGAAAGGAGCGTTGGTCACGCATGCGCACAAGCACGACCGGCGTTCCATTCATTTCTACGGAGCTGCCGACACAGACCCCGGAAGTCCGATGTTTGTGATGGAGAACTTCAGGGGACTTTCAGTCCCCCGTTCTCCCTATCAATGCCAGCGATCACACATGTATCCCCTGTACTGTGGAGATCCTGTGGAGAGGGGATACATGTCCTGTGGAGAGGGGATACATGTCCTGTGGAGATCCTGTGGATAGGGGATACATGTATTTTGCTCTATTTTGCGCCTTCAGGACCAGACACCGTTTAGCCATTTTTAGCACGTGTTCGTTAAATGGCTATAACTTTTTTATTTGTTGGGCTCACGACGTGATTTTTGCGACGTTTTTTCCATAGACAATGCAGGTTTCTTTTTTTATCGTTTTTATACGCACCTTTTTTGCTATTTTAGAATTTTTATTCATAAAGTTTGAAAATAATAGTAAAAAAATAAGCTTTTTTACATTTCAGCTATTTTTTTTTTGGTAATAACACAGTTTTACCCTAAAATAGACCTTTTATTTGTGATCGTCATTGTCTACGGTAAATTTTTATATATTACATGTCTATATTAGGGTAATTGGGTCAGCGCTAGCGTTACAACAATGATTGGCGGGGGGGACGGACGTTTTTTTTTGGGGTGGGTATTTTATGTGTATTTATTATTTACATTTTTTTTGCACTTTATTATTTTTTTATTACTATAGTCTGTCCCCCAAAGGTCAAAGAAGACCTTTGGGGAACTTTATATATTTTTTTTCTTTCTTTTACACCATGTTTTTCCACTGTAACTGGAGCTGCACAGCAGCCCCAGTTACAGGGGAAATCAGCCCTCTCATAGTGACGATTGTCACTAATAGGGCTGTGCTGGGTCTAGTAAGACCCAGCAGCAGCCTGCCACTAACGGCACCCGGCGATCATGTGACCAGTCACATGATCACCGGGAGGAATAGAGACAGCGCCGCTGCTGCTGTCTCTATTCCTGTACACAGCGCGCATTCAGCGCTGTGTACAAGTGATCAGAGAAGACAGAAGCAGCGAAAGCTGCTTCTATCCTCTCCTCAGGATCCCCGGCAGTCACTGACTGCCGGGGACCCGACATTCAGCTGCCCGATCGCGCGGGCAGCAAGTTAAAACCTGAGCTGTAGAAAGTCTATGGCTCGGGTTTTAAGGACCCGGACAGCGTGGCCGTAAAAATACAGCCAGCGGTCGGGAACCAGTTAATGGCAGAGCGGAGAGATACCTCCCTGCTCTGCCGTAGTGTTCAGTGGCGTCCCGCTGTAGCAGCCATAGCGGCTGCTAGCGGAGCCTCCGGCCATGGTGGGGGCCCGTGCCGGCGGGCGACACGGGCCCCCTCATGCCGCGGGCCCCGTAGCAGCCGCTACTGCTGCTACGGCGGTAGTTACGCCACTGCACACCAGTATGCACATTATACACATATAAAGTACACACACGAGTATGCACATTATACACATCACAGACACACACGAGTATGCACATTATACACATATAAAGTACACACACGAGTATGCACATTATACACATATAAAGTACACACACGAGTATGCACATTATACACATATAAAGTACACACATGAGTATGCACATTATACACATATAAAGTACACATGGTAAACACACACGAGTATGCACATTATACACATATAAAGTACACATGGTAAACACACATGCACTTACCTTTTATGTAGGATATTTGTGAGTCTTCACTGCAGCTCTTCTCCTGCTCACAGCCCGACACAGAGCCCGCCGACAGTCCCCTCCTCCATGTCCCGACAGCTAGCAGCAGGAGGAGAGATGTTTAGAGCAGGGAAGAGGGGCTGGAGGGGGAGCTTCTAAAGCAGCAGAGACCACGGCTGCTAAGTAGGAGCGAAGCTCCCCTCGTCTCATGACAGGTGCGGTCCTGGCACCGGGGCTCCCTCCGGTGCTAGCGACGCCACTGGGCATGAGGGGGTTCGGGTGGCTATGGGCCCCCTGGGAGCCTCGGGCCCCGGGCGGCCGCCCAAACCGCCCTAATGATAATCCGCCACTGCTGAATATAATAGCACCATACACTATCACCATGAATAAAATTGTGTCCAACACTGTAAAGTAAAACACCACACACACTCCCAATGAAGTGTAGATAGCGCCACTCCCAGAGCACCCTGTGGATAGCGCCACTCTCAGAGCCCCCTGTAAATAGTGCCCCATATAGAGCCCTCTGTAAATCATGCTCATCATTGAGCCTTCTGTAGGTAGTGCCCCTCATAGAGTCCCCTGTAGATAGGGCCCCCATAGAGTCCGTGTGTAGTTAGGACCCTCTGTAGATAGTGCCCCCCAGAGAGTCCCCTATAGAAAGTGCCCCCCAGAGGGTCCATTGTAGTTCGTGCCCCCAGAGGGTTCTCTGTAGATAGTGCCCCCCAGAGAGTCCCCTGTAGATAGTGCGCCCTGAGGGTCCCCTGTAGATAGTGCCCCCTGTAGATATTGCCCCCAACGCTGCCCACTGAAAAAAACCAAAAAACATGACATGTTCACCTGTCCCACTTCCCACCCTGTCCTCCAGCAAAGCAGGCCTGGTCGAAGACCAGGCGTCATCCAGCGTAATAGCGCAGTCAGCGTGATGATGTAATCACGCCAAATGTGTCATTGCTAAATTGCCAAATGTCGAGCCCGGGAACCGATAGTTCCCATCTCGCCAGCGCTAGAGTAATCAAATGTATCCGCGTTATAAAGACGCGGATACAATTGGGTAAGACAAAACAGATAAAAACAAGGACATTTATTCAAAAACACCGAAAAAGGCCATACTTACAAATGGACACAGCCAGGTCTGAAACGCTGATGAAGGCGAGTGAGCAGGTGCTTTAAATAATAATAGCCACTCCCACTAGTCTTGAGGGGAGTGGTATGTGGTGCATGGGATGTGTAGTAAGAAATAATAAATGAATAGTGTATGTGCAAGTGTAATAATGTGAGTGAAATATAGGGGGCAGTAATGAGTGAAGTGCCTAAAAAATAAATGAATAATGGGATGCAAGTGTGTGAAACATGGAGGAATAGTGTGTAAGTCATGAGGCGCAACGTGACTAGCCAGGTAGAAGCCTATTTGTGACGCCTTGATAATTCATAGAGCGGGCTACCCTGCTTGCTAGGCCAAACAACAACACACCATGCTCTCCCAGCATCAAAGACCTGGCTGTGTCCAAAAGAAGCGAATATAAGTAATAATGAAAAATACCTGGGGTATTAGTGATCATTTTGGCCAAAAGGACGCAAGCTCGCAATCCACGACAAGGATCCCCAGACTTGCGAGTCCCTAACTGGAGCGAAAAGCTCCTGATGTACAGACAAAACAGATAAAAACAAGGACATTTATTCAAAAACACCGAAAAAGGCCATACTTACAAATGGACACAGCCAGGTCTGAAACGCTGATGAAGGCGAGTGAGCAGGTGCTTTAAATAATAATAGCCACTCCCACTAGTCTTGAGGGGAGTGGTATGTGGTGCATGGGATGTGTAGTAAGAAATAATAAATGAATAGTGTATGTGCAAGTGTAATAATGTGAGTGAAATATAGGGGGCAGTAATGAGTGAAGTGCCTAAAAAATAAATGAATAATGGGATGCAAGTGTGTGAAACATGGAGGAATAGTGTGTAAGTCATGAGGCGCAACGTGACTAGCCAGGTAGAAGCCTATTTGTGACGCCTTGATAATTCATAGAGCGGGCTACCCTGCTTGCTAGGCCAAACAACAACACACCATGCTCTCCCAGCATCAAAGACCTGGCTGTGTCCAAAAGAAGCGAATATAAGTAATAATGAAAAATACCTGGGGTATTAGTGATCATTTTGGCCAAAAGGACGCAAGCTCGCAATCCACGACAAGGATCCCCAGACTTGCGAGTCCCTAACTGGAGCGAAAAGCTCCTGATGTACAGACAAAACAGATAAAAACAAGGACATTTATTCAAAAACACCGAAAAAGGCCATACTTACAAATGGACACAGCCAGGTCTGAAACGCTGATGAAGGCGAGTGAGCAGGTGCTTTAAATAATAATAGCCACTCCCACTAGTCTTGAGGGGAGTGGTATGTGGTGCATGGGATGTGTAGTAAGAAATAATAAATGAATAGTGTATGTGCAAGGTCTTTGATGCTGGGAGAGCATGGTGTGTTGTTGTTTGGCCTAGCAAGCAGGGTAGCCCGCTCTATGAATTATCAAGGCGTCACAAATAGGCTTCTACCTGGCTAGCCACGTTGCGCCTCATGACTTACACACTATTCCTCCATGTTTCACACACTTGCATCCCATTATTCATTTATTTTTTAGGCACTTCACTCATTACTGCCCCCTATATTTCACTCACATTATTACACTTGCACATACACTATTCATTTATTATTTCTTACTACACATCCCATGCACCACATACCACTCCCCTCAAGACTAGTGGGAGTGGCTATTATTATTTAAAGCACCTGCTCACTCGCCTTCATCAGCGTTTCAGACCTGGCTGTGTCCATTTGTAAGTATGGATACAATTGGGTGCAGGATTCTGCTTCACCCCAGTTCTCCAAACCGCCTGTAATTTTAACAAAATCAGGAGAGCCAGGGCAAACTGGGCTCCCTTTTAGCCTCAGGCCCCAGGCACTTGCCCAGATTGCCCTTATCATAATCCGCCCCTACTCCCAACTCCCCCATAAACATGGATTCTTTGCTTGGTGGAGCCTGCAAGTTTTTTCTAATGGAGCGAGGGGAATAATCCAAAGCCAGAGACCTCTGACAGCAACTTATTTCCCAGCGGAATACAAGATCAGGCATGTTGAAACCACCATGAAATAATAACACTTTACTATTAACTGATATTAAAATTTGGTCCTGAAACGAACATATTTCCCTGTCAGCAAGATCATGATCCCCTAACCGCGGCCATCAAGATTTGGTTACAGATGACCTGATATTTTTGAAACTATGTATTACTCTAAAACACTTTACTCTAAATCATCAGATAAATGGGGTTCAGCACATGGAATTTGGAGCACATATAAACAAAAAAATCCCTGAAATCTAAATTTAGGCACGAAACTTGAACGGAGTGTGCAGAATAAATTTTCAGATCTTTGTCTTATAACAAATGGGACACTTTTTAATTCACATGAATATGGAACTTTTCAATCAGTTGATAAAATATTTTAAACTATTATTTTTGACCGATAATAACTTATTGGTTATTGAACTGTGTAGATGTAAAGCATCATTTTATGTCTCCAAGTACACGGCAGGGATGTATGCACGGAGCCCGTATGGCAGCATATGGAGATTTATGTTTCCTCCATGTACGGTCATATGGTAGCAAAGCTTCTAGAGGAGAATACCTCCCGAATATGGAATCCAATGGAGTATGTCACCATTATTTTTCTGTCGGATTCCGTCCTCTTAGGTGCATACGGTGCAGTAATACCACCATACAACTCAGAGTTGTTAAAGGGATGGGTTGCATCATGTGAGGGAAATATGCAATTAATCCAATGAAAAATAGTCTATTATGTTTGAAAATAAATAAATAATTAAAACCATTTTTAGATATACTGTAAATGTGGTATGTGCTCCACTAATACATACCATTCCTCCATATACACACATACTAATGTCCTAGGTCAATGAACAGTACAGAATTTCATCATTGGTTTACTGCTCATTGCTTTAAAGGCCTGAAGTGGCTACAAATATTCATGGCACATTGGAAGTTCTAACAACCGAAATTGGAAGGGGTAAAGTATTGCCCAATAGAAGTTTATGGGCGCTGTATTTATGACTCCATACAACTTAGAGGCTGTATGAAGCCATAATACGTTCACATGCATGAGACCCAAGGGGTTAGGCATGGTACCGTATAACACACACTACAAATCACATGATATAAGTTCAACAATGCATCACTTTTCCCAAACATCCCCTGCCGAGGACTCCCTGCTGCTGTCATGGTTGTAACAAGTTTATTTATTGAGTCACATAGAAGGTTTTTATATTAGGTTTTATGCTAACATTTATATGTAGAAAAGTTTGATTATGGCCTAAAGATTTTGAGTTCCATAGATGCCCTATCACGACTCCACACAAGTCCATGGAGACATATTATACATTCGTCTGCATTAGATTTCATATTGAGGTGTATTTATCGCATTACTGAGATATTCTCTCCAGGGCAATACTTACGCTGCTGCATGGAGTTTCATACCGCAGCATACGAACAACCTCCGGAACACGGTTCTGATGTATAGAGGCCTAATGCCATAATATAACCGAAGTTTAGTGTTTAAGTTAATTTAAGTATATTTGCTGGGGGGCTGGGTCTTGCGGACGCAATACGGATGGTCGGACACTGCATTAAGTTCATCTTCAACAATCCAGATACCGAGGAATGAGATGTGGAATAACATAACCTGACTGTTGCCTTCCCCATTTTCCATCTTCAACACAGTGCTACAGTCATGTATCATTGACCTCAATGATAATTAAAAGGTATCAGCTTGAATCCCATATATGTGAATTCATTCTTATGGGAAGTTACATCTCAAAATGTATCTATGCCAAGTTTAGCGCTAAACGTAAACTGGAGAATATTTGGGATTACCAAGAACCAAATATTAAAGTCCCATAATAATGGACCCGGGGACTTCATTAGCAGTGTAACAATATACAAATATTTCCGTATTTGTGATTCTTCAAACATACAAGATCAGAAACAACCCTCTTACTGTGCTCACTTAACCCCTGGTTGATCTCATCCTTTCTTATTAAGTCAATGTTGTATTTCATTTTGTACCAAGCTTAACACAGCCCTTGCATCACTGCAGCAAAGACATACATACAAGCAGGAATAATGACACCCAGATGTGTCCGGCTCCTTTGCTATAATCTTTCTTTGTAAGATTCTTACACAAGGGACATAGACCTCTTAGAAAGTCCCTATTTATTCTCAGGGTTATGTGCACTGCCTGCAAAATCCCAACTTGGGAGGGGAATTAAGGCTTTAGCTACTCAGAAGAACACTGATACGTAGGCGAACATGAGACCTCAGAGCAGCAATTAACCCGCAGAGATGAAAGTCTGAGCTTCCAAATCCAGGCAATTTACTGCAGGGTAGCTGAACGAATGTGCTCGTCATCTACTCATGTATCTATTGCATCTCTTTACCCTGTCATGCTTTTTCTCTTGTTTTTTTATGTGCGTTATGTGTTTTTATATATATATATATATATATATATATATATATATATATATATATATATATATATATATATATAAAATGTAATATATAATATTGCCTATATAAATGGACAATTCATAATATTTCATAACACAGAATTTGTACAATAGAAGAGGCCTATTTTGACTGAGGATGGATATATCTGTAAATATTTAATGCAAAGTGCAATATAGGTGAACTATCATCATGTTGTGTTTCCTTATGGTTTTCTTGTATAGTAGCTGTTTATTTTAAGAACTACTAATATATAAAGAACAGAGAAAGGACAGGTACTGCAGCATATAGGATGTATAGGATGACAGGTAGTGTCCTATAGAATTATCTACTAATGAAAACTAGGAAGGATTATGTTTTAAAGGGGTTGTCTGATCAGAACGACTTCTGTCTATATGCCCCATTAGGAGGGCATAGAAAGGGTCCCTCGCTCAGTTACTCCGTCTACTAGCTAGAGCAGAGAGTTGCTGCAAACAATTTGAATGGCCGCCATGTAATAAACACTAAGCCCCTGCAGGGGAAATGTATGGCCACCCAAAGCTTCCCCTGGTGATAACAGTTGAAAGCTATGGGTTTATTAAGCTGGGCTCGCGATGATCAGCTGATCCTTGCTCCGTCATCAATATACAGAAGGTTTGTCATTTTGATACAACCCCTTTAACCCGTTGACGACTAATGCTGATTATGCTAGTCGCAATCGTCCTGCTGATCGCGCAGGCATAGCCAGTGTACCGGTGCAACGGCTGAAATACACAGCCACAGTCCCTCTCTAACGGTGGGAATCAGAGGAACCACTGGTCTCCACCATTAACCCTTTGAATGCTGCAATCAACCCTGATTCAAAGGTAAAGAGTGCAGGGGAACCCGCCTTTGATCACATTACAGGGATTCCCTGTGACCCGATCGAGGCCAATACCTTATATGGACAGACAGCTGAGAAGACCCCAGGGCTGTCTGACCGTATTTCCTATTGTTATGGCATACTTAGGTATGCCCTAACCACTGCCTGCATACTATCAGTGAACAGGCTAATGTACTGGCATATAGATATATGCTAGTACGTTATAATTAAAAAAATAATATTAAAATTAAGATTAATCAAGATTCATAATCGGAAATGCTTCTGGACACAGACATAACATTGGAGGCACACATATCAACTGTGAGAATGGCACTTATTTCTGAAGTGAGAGATAATTTATGTAAACTGTTGTATGCTATAAAAGGTGCAAACAAGCAGGGCTGGCCTTAGGGGTGTGCGACCTGTCCCATTGCACAGGGCACATCACTCCAGCAGGTGGAAGGGGGCGCTGTGCTGGCTCCCTTCCCCTGCTTGTGTTTCAGATGCGCCCGGGTGACCGCGACTCAGCAGCTGCCTTTCCGCCCAGGCACTTCTTCTCTCAGTGGCGTCGCTACTGGTGTAGCAGCCATAATGGCCGTGCCGCCAACTGGGATCTCCCCCTCTTGGCCGGCAGATACTATTGAACACTGTAGCAGAGCAGGGAGGTATCTCCCTACTCTACTATCTACTAGGTCAGTGGTTCTCAACCGGCGTGCCGCGAGAACCCTCCAGGGGTTCCGCCACACTCCTCTGAACCACGGCCATGCTTTCCCTCCTCAACCTCACAGCGCAAAGTTCATGTGAGGTGGAAGAGATTTTTTTGCAGCCTCCGTAGATGGTACCACCCACCCACCCTTCCTGTAGATAGCGCCACTGTAACTCCCTGAAGGAGCGCAATCCCGCTGTGGCCGGGGATTCCGCTCCTGGACGGAGTGCTTGATGTCTCTGTCCATATATGGCCAGTGACATCAGGGGAAACTCCTGAAGTGGAATCCCCGCCCCCAGTGTTGCTGGCCCGGTGATTTTGCTCTGGACAGTGATGTCAGGGGCTTGTCCTGGAGTGGAATCCCCGGTCACAGCATCGGCAACGGGAGCTACAGGGGCACTATCTACAGGAAGGGGGGGGCGCTATGTACAGGAAGGGCGGTGCTATCTACAAGGGGGCTGTGTGGCACTACCTACATGGGGGCTGTGTGGCGCTACCTACACAGGGCTGTGTGGCACTGTCTACAAGGGGGAGGTGGGGGATTGTGGCACTGTCTACAGGGAGGCTGTATGGCACAATCTACAGGGTGCACTAGCTACAAGGGAGGGGGCAGTGTTTGGGAGCCAGGGGAGGGGGCATTATACTGTGTGGAGGCCACTAAGCAAACATTATACTGTGTGTGGCACTCAGGGGCATAATACTGTGTGGGCACAATTAGAGGACAAAATACTGTGTCCTTGAAAAGGTTATAATATATTATTAAATATTATTATTATATTGTATAGGGGACACTAAAGGGGCATTATACTGTGTGTGTGGCACTAAAAGGGCATTATACTTTGTGGGGGCACTATGTAGGGCATTATACTGTGGGGGGGATTATACTTTTTTATGGGGCATGTTTTTTATGATGGGGTGGGGCGCCATCGAAAGATAATTTCGCACCATCTATCCTAAGGCCGGCCCTGCAAACAAGATAGGTATTACAACCCTGTAATACATAGTCTTGCCAAGTCTACACCAGAGTGCGAATTGTTGTTTGCAGCGGCTCACCAGTCTTGCTAACAGAAAAAATGGGTCCGGAGTGTGAGGCCTTCCTCCATAACATCCATATCCTCTACTAGGGCATTAGGATAACCCCCTATTAGCAGCATATCCTAGTAGGGGAAAAGACTCTTACCTCTTAATGATAAAGGCACAATTTGTGCATCATGTTTGTTTCACCTATACATTTAAATTTTGCATAAAATGTTAAAATGGGAGTAATCACTCCTCTTTCCCAAACTCATGAATTTCTAATTGGCCTAATTAAGCAGTAATACAAACCCTACCACCATATCACACATGGCGGCCTTTAGAGGTTGTCACTTTTGGGCATCAGAGAGGGAAATATCATTTCGGCAGTCACTTAAGAATACATACAATCCTTCTAACCATGATTCATCTCTGTCATTCTGTCCAGTCTTGTCTATATATATAAAGATTTAATCGATCTTTGTAAATGGATTGTAAAGATTTCCAGGTCCCCTACTGACTGTCTGTTGTATAACAATGGAGACACTCACAAGATGAACACAAGAAATAAGGCAGAAAGCACTTCCAGCAGAAACATGAAATGTGCCCTAATGAAGCAATTATCAAAAGGTTTAAAAGGACACGGCAAGAGAACAGCACGAGAGTCATTATCTGGAGGTCTGGAATAATGGCTGTGTACACAGGTGCGGGTTCTCTGCTCTGCTGCAGCTGCATAGGCACAAACCTCTCTTGACCTGATCATCATGGTTACATGGCATCATGTGTACCCTCATACTGCGGAAACAAGGAATACATAGAAGAATTGAATGTTACATACCTTTAACCCTTCTGTTCGGCCAGGTTACATCCCCCTGTAGCTTTTTTTTTAATTTTTTTTTACTTGGTGTATTTTATTGTACCCCAGTTTTAATAAAAGAAAAACATTGTGAATATAAAGCTTGAAGAAAGAGAGATAAATCTGACTGTCCGCATTTAAAGTAAGGGTATGTTCACACGGTTAACAAAATACGGCTGAAAATACGGAGCTGTTTTCAAGGGAAAACAGCTCCTGATTTTTAGCCATTTCTTAATCAAACTCGCGTTTTTCGCTGCATTTTTTACGGCTATTTTGGAGCTGTTTTTCTACTGTGTCAAGTTTTTTGAAAATGATGCGGAAAAAAACGCACCGTCGGAACAGAACGCAATATTTCCCATCGAAATCAATCGGCAGATATTTGTAGACATTTTGCTTCCGATTTTTCAGCCGTTTTTTGGGATGTTAAAAACGTCTGAAAATAGCCCGTGGGAACATACCCTTAGGCTTTATTCAGACGAACGTGAAAAAGGTCCGTGCAATGCGCGTGATTTTTTTTTATAGCCAAAGGCAGGAGTAGATATAGAACAGAGAAGCCATATCAGTCTTTTCTCTATACTTTTCCTTCCTTTTGTATGTACTCCTGGTTTTGGCTAAAAAAAACTACAGCAAAAACTGCAGCAAAACTAATTGTGTGAATCTAAAAAAAAGTACTATAGAAATGTATAAATCTTCTATTTGTAATGTAGATTATGTCACATGAAATAATATTTCTAGCTACCTTTTCTGAATCTTTTTACTACTAAATGTTCATCGGTTATTAATCTCCCTCCACCTGTATAAACAAGCATGGTTGGTTCGGCTTCACCAAGAGTGGATTTTTATTAAATAGGGCCAAGGGAGACAGAAGTGTCTGGTAGCGACTTATCTCCCGTGAAATGTTGACATTTTTAAAGCTTTTGCAATGTATTTGGAGAACACGTACAGTATGACAGACGATTTGTTATTGGTGATTTACATTATGTCATGTCCAAGTATAGATATATTATCAACTATCAATATTGCAACAATGGTCTGTGAAGATCAAGACCTAAAGATCTTCTGGAAGGACGAGTACCATTTATTGACAATCGAGTCGTTACTGTCACATCTTGTCAGAGGGAGATCAGCAGAAACAGAATCAGTGGTCATTGCAACCTCATTTTCTTTATGTTGCTTGCTAAAAAATAGGATTTGAAAATATTTGAAAAGAAAAAACATAAAGTAAGATGTTAATCTTAGAAAACCCTTAGATACAGTATGGTATAAAATCTATCATAGTATGATTGACTGTAAACGACCATCACTTCAACACTTTAGGTTCTTGTACTTTTTAGGCTTGCCTATAAACAGATCCACCCTTTTCAGCACATTCGGTGGCAAACAAAAAAGAAGTGAAAAATTTTACCGCTAAGGAAAGCTTTGTTAGAGGTGGTTTACCGAACCTTAGGCATTCACAGCATATCTACAGGATATCTAATACGTTGGGGTCCCACCTCTCCTCGGCTGTTTGGTCAGTTGTTTTGGTAAAGCCAAAAGACTTCAATGGAGAGGACCGTACACACGCACAGCCACCACTCCACTCAGTCTCCTGGGTGGATGAAACCACCTTGACTTTTGGAATGTGAGTCAGGGAACCCCTGTTCTCCCAATAGGTAAGGGTCCCAGTCACAGATGATGGTAGAGCGGTAAACAGCTAGCAAAATATTCAAGCAATGACATACCCTAAAGGGGGGCAGTTTAAAAGTGAAAAAGAAAAAGCTGGAATATTATTGGTTGCTATGAGCTATACTGACAGTGAGAACAGTGAAGCCTTATTCAAACGAGCGTTTGTCTAATCGGCTGTGAAAAACGGACATAGACTTGAGTCTATTGAGGGATTCGTGAAAACAGACAAAAATAGGACATGTCCTAGTTTTTTATGGGCCCTTCACACGGTCCGTTAAAACAAGGTCCTTGTGAACAGCACCAAAGAAATACATGCAGCTCGTCTGAATAAGGCATATGAGGCCCAGAAATCCTTCTGCCACTGAGCGTATTGGTTAACAATTTTGCATTATTATGTGATCAGTATTTCATCTATATTGCATCAGTATTAGGCCTTATTCACACGAACGTGTGCGTTTTGCACACGCAAAAAACACTAAATTTTTTGCGCAATGCAGTTCCGTGTGTCATTAGTGTTGGCTACATGGCTGCGTGATTTTCACGCATATGCCATCCTTATGACCCGCGGTTTTGATGTTTAGAAAAAGAAATGAAGGAAGTGCTTTTATTTTTTCCTTCATTTCTTTATCTACTGTTGCACGAATCACGCGCGACACACGAAAGTTCTTCCGTGTGCCATGCGCGATTTTCACTTACCCATTGACTTCAATGGGTGCGTGATGCGTGAAAAACGGTCAAGTATAGGACATGTCGTGAGTTTTACGCAGCGGACATACGCTGCATGAAAATCATGGACTGTCTGAACGGCCCCATTCACTAACATAGGTCCATGCGACGCGCGTGATTTTCACACGCTTATCACGGACGTTAAACAAGTTTGTGTGAATAAGGCCTTACAGATCCATAATACTGATGGGTTGTCTTCTAGAGAGATAATTGAATTACATAAGACTGCCCCTTTGAAAAACGGATGCAATACTGATGACATACTGAAGTAGTACTGATGAAATACGGATCACATACGGAGTCTTCAATGGGATTCTAGCAGAGAATACCTCCATAATACAGGGTCTGATGGAACATACAGTAGATCGATTTTTCTTCTTTCGGATCCATAGGGAATAGGGCCTTATAGACTTATATTTGTGTCTCTGTACAGCTAGGAATTTATGAAGTTGTCCTGAACCTGGAGTGGATCTCAGAGAGAAAAAGTATAACAGAAAACTTCTTCCTTTTCAACTTTTGTAGTAAGTACCAGTTTTAGCAAAAGATTGTCAAAAACTGCACTAAAACTGCAATGTGTGAACCCAACCTTAAGCATAAAAAAAAGTCAGAAAACAAGTCAATACTTTTATATAGCATGGTATATGTCTGGAATAGCTGACGTCTATGAGTTATAATATTGTAGTAGATGACTTCTCAGAACTGATAATCCAAATGGACCAACTGTAGCGTCATAGAAACACGATTGTCCCCTCTATTTATTTCATTAAATGTAATTGTGTTGGTATCAGCATTGTTATTAAAGGCTTCCTTGTTTCTACTTCAATTAATGTAATTGATGTCAGGGATGGGTTGTGTCCTTGCTCTTCTGCGATACAATTAGCTTTCATTAGTTGCCATTACGTCTATGTCTGTGTGATTGCACTCATATTCAGAAAAGTAAATGATATCAAGATGTATAATGCAATCAAGTTGCATGCAGACAGATATTACTTGCTTGCTGGAATAATGCTATTGTAATAATGTTGGAAAGTAATGACTCCTGTTTATTTTAGCTGTTTAAGAAGAAAACTCACTCTCATACATAGAGTAATAATTTGATGACATGATGTCCCCTCTTACAACCCATGGAGGCTTTTATAAAAATGAAAAGAAAACTAGGAACTATTGTGACGTGGCAGTATAAGGAGTAGGTGATATCTATATGGTATGGTGCGTTCACATATATGTTATGGGAATGTTATAACAATATCAGGATCAAGGGTCTTCTTCCTCATCATAAGTCAACTTCCCTCCCTTCCCACTGATTTGAATGTAAAAAGTAAGACTGGCAGCTTGTATGTTCCAGTCTGCTAGGGGTGCGACCTGTGTCACTTATCACCACTGAAAGGGGCACCAACTGGCGCTAATTCTTTCACTCCTGATCCAATACTTGGTGCCTTAACCTAGCGAAAGGAAGCTGCGGGGGATGCAGTTACATTTCCTACTTTATCGATTAGGCATTGTTATTTATGAAACTGTTTGGCTATATTATTTGCACACTGTATTTTTTGGAGACCATAAAGCTGTACAGCACATAAAGGTACTGCACAGGGCACTATCCAACTTAAGGCCGGCCCTGTATACATCTAATAAAAGTACATTAAAGAGGACCTGTCACTAGATCCTACAAAGTGAGTTAGTAGTCTCACCTAATAGCCGCTGTGTTTGTGAGTCCAGCGGTGTTTGTCCTGTACATGTGTGTCCCCCCGTTGCTGAGCTATGGGTCCCTCTTTATTTAGCAACCACTATATGGAAATGACCCACTGGCTAGCCAAGTGGGTTTGGCCGCCAGCGATTCTTAATGGGCGGGGCTACCACTGAGCCTCTGATGCTGACCTATCAGTGTGAGGCTGTTTCCTAAAGACAGTCTTCAGCCAGCATCATCGCGTGAGTAAGTCTTCAGCCAGCATTGTCTCATGCGATGACGATGGCTGAAGACTGTCTTTAGGAAACAGCCTCACGGTGATAAGTCAGCATCAGAGACTCTCTGCTAGCTCCGCCCATTAAGAATCGCTGGCGGCCAAACCCACTTGGCTAGCCAGCGGGTCATTTCCATTTGGTTGCTAAATAAAGAGGTGTCCATAGCTCAGCAATGGGGGGAGGAACAAGTACAGAACAAATACCGCTGGACTCACAGACACAGTGGCTATTAGGTGAGACTACTAACTCACTTTATAGGACCTAGTAACAGGTCCTTTTTAAAAAAGAATTCTAGCAATGAGAGATAAAGTCCCCTCCTTATCCTCTGCCCCCAACTCTTATAAGAAAAGCTTGATATAAAAAACAAAAGAAGAGAAGGAGATGGCGCTCCTCTAAGGTGATAACGTACTTTGTGAAAAACAAAATCTGTAAAAGTGAATCTGGGTTGACTCACCTGATAGTGTTGTGCAGGATCATCGGCACAACTCAACTTTGAAGCGTATTGGGTGTTCACCCTGGTATCGGCACACTGAGCAAGCCTCCAGAGCAGACCCTTGGTGTATAGCTCTGAGATTGGAGTTTCTGCGTGGGCGGGTAGTTATCAGATGAAGAACGTAGAAAAAAATGCTCCTTGTATCGGGCGCTTCTGTGTGGATGTTTCTGTGAGTCCACAATCGGATGGTATTAAAAACAATTTATTCAGTGGACATGAAAAAAGTATAAAATACAAGTACTGCAACGCGTTTCAACCTCGCACCGAGGTCTTCGTCAGGCATATAGAATTCGGACACAAGGATCACACTAAATACCCATGTCTTATTGTTGACGCCCAGGTCAAATGGTGAAGGTTCATTGTGGGAGTACACTTACCTTTTGTGTACTCCCACAATGAACCTTCACTTTCACCATTTGACCTGGGCGTCAACATTAAGACATGGGTATTTAGTGTGATCTTTGTGTCCGAATTCTATATGCCTGATGAAGACCCCGGTGCGAGGTTGAAACGCATTGCAGCACTTGCATTTTATACTTTTTAGCATGTCCACTGAATAAATTGTTGTTAATACCATCCGATTGTATACTCACTAAACCATCCACACAAAAGCGCCCGATACAAGGATCATCTTTTCTACGTTCTTCATCTGATATTTTATAAGAAAAGAAAATGGGGAAAAAAAAAATTACACAGTCATTTGTGTCCTGGGACTACCCTGTTTATATGGCTGTCAGGATTGGCAATGCTGGTGGCACATACCAATACATGCCTCAGGTCCTTCACTAGTGTAGCCAATGTCACATACATGAATCTTCACTGGAAAGTGGAGAACCACATGTGGCACTTGCTCCTTCTGAAATCAGTCTTAAGCCCTTTTACATTGGCCAATTAACGGACAATCGAGCAGTCACAGCAAAAGCTCATTCATCAGCTGATCGTGTTGTTTATGCAGCTTAAAATATTATCGTTGTCGGCAGCACATCACCCTTTGTAAACAGGGAGACATGCTGCCGAGATGATAGAAATGTATGGCGAAGAGTGATCGTGGTAACGAATGCACGTCCCCATACATAGCTCCTTGTGAAACGAGCAAACGAGCGCCGATCAACGAGCTGTCTCGTTGATTGGCGCTCGTTTATGCGGACCACATCGGACCATGTAAGAGGACCTTTACATTGTATATTCTGCTCATGGTGGATACATTATGGCTTCTTTGTGTAGGAAAGCAATACAGCTCCTATAGGATTTTTTAAGATGGAATTTGTTCTCTAGAAGCAAGAGACTTCTACAAATGAGGTTCAACTAATGCAAACCCAAACTCTTTGTGATAATGGATGCTAACCTATTAGTTTTAGCATATATGAGGAAGATAGATACTGTAGTCACAGTATTCCTTACATCAGGGCTTCTCAAAATGTTTTCTGCTGGTGTGCCTCTAGTCAGAATATGGTAACTCCTAAAAGTCACCAAAGTGCATTCCAAAATTCAAAATGTTGCTCAGTTTATCTTCCATTTACCTTCTGAGCTCAGTATACCTTTAAAATAAGCATTAAAGGGGTAGATTACATTGAAGAAAACCTATATTGGATATTCAGCAATTGACAGCTTCTTAAACTGAAGGGATCTCTGTTCTAGTGACTGCACAGATCTACTGCTCCCTCCTGTTGCTTCTGCTGTTTTGCCCATTAAATGAAAAACACCTGCATAATGACTCCCACGGTGTCATGTCAGTCTTAGTGTCCAAATATAGTGCCAACGACACTGCCCTATGTGAGCCATAGATATGTTACTAGGTATTCTTTTTACTCGATTGCACTATTTTTAGCAAGCAAATTCAGCATACCTCCCAACCGTCCCGATTCCGGTGGGACAGTCCCTGGTTTCTCACCGCTGTCCCGCCGTCCCACCCGGTCTTCAAAATGTCCCGCTGGGCGCTGCATCAAAACAGCTGATTGCTGCTGACTGCAAGAGCGATCAGAAGAAGGCAGAAGTCTTGTGCCGGTGTTCTCACTGGGATCGATGCCGGCCCTTGGAGTGGACCAGTCCAGTCACGTGACCTGTCACCTGACCTCACCGGTCAGGTGACTGGACTGGTACACTCCCGGGCTGGCATCGACACCAGTGAGAACGCCGCTGCAAGACTCCTGCCTTCTTCTGACGGTGAGTGAAGGCAGGGTGCATGTGAGGAGGAGGAGGAGGGTCTTTTTTTGCTCCCTGTAGGAGTCGGAATTTTGCTACAGGAGAAGTGAGTGACTACACTGTCCATATATGGACACAGCGACGTCACTCACTTCTGAAGTGGAATCCCCGACCCTATGGCCGGGGATTCCGCTACAGGAGAAGTGAGTGACTACACTGTCCATATATGGACACAGCGATGTCCCTCACTTCTGAAGCAGAATCCCCGACCCTATGGCCGGGGATTCCGCTTCAGGAGAAGTGAGTGACTACACTGTCCATATATGGATACAGTGACGTCACTCACTTCTGAAGCGTAATCCCCGACCCTGTGGCCGGGGATTCCGCTACAGAAGAAGTGAGTAACTATACTGTCCATATATGGACACAGTGACATCACTCACTTCTGAAGCGGAATCCCTGACCCTGTGGCCGGGAATTCCTCTCCAGGAGAAGTCAGTGACTACACTGTCCATATATGGACATTGAAGTGAGTGACTTCTCCTGGAAGGGGGGGGGGGTGTTTGCAACTTACAGGGGGCTGTGTGGTATCACCTACAGGGGACTTGGTGGCATTACAATACAGAGAGCAGAGTGGCATTACCCGAAGAGGGCTGGGTGGCATTAAATACAGGGGGCTGGGTGGCATTACCTAACGGGGGCCGTGTGGCATTACATGCAAAGGGCTGAGTGGCATTACATACAGGGGGCTGGATGGCATTACCTGCCGGGGGCTGGGTGGCATTATCTGCAGAGGGCTGGGTGGCATTACATACAGGTGGCTGGGTGGCATTACCTGCAGGGGGCTGGGTGGCATTACATACAGGGGGCTGGGTGGAATTACCTTCAGGGGGCTGGGTGGCATTACCTTCAGGGGGCTGGGTGGCATTACCTTCAGGGGGCTGGGTGGCATTACATACAGGGGGCTGGGTGGCATTACCTGCCAGGGGCTGGGTGGCATTATCTGCAGAGGACTGGGTGGCATTACATACAGGTGGCTGGGTGGCATTACCTGCAGGGGGCTGGGTGGCATTACATACAGGGGGCTGGGTGGCATTACATACAGGGGGCTGGGTGGCATTACCTGCAGGGGCCTGGGTGGCATTACCTACAAGGGGCTGGGTGGCATTACCTACAGGGGGCTGGGTGTCATTACCTACCAGGGGCGCTGTGGCATTATCTACAGAGGGAAGTGTGTGGCAACAAATTGAAATGAAATTAATCTGATTTTAAGACGGACAGGGAAAAAAACGGATGCAAAACGGGTCAAAATCGGCCGTTAAAAACGGCAACACGGTCCGGAACGGAATCGGAATGGATGCAAAACGGCCGTTTTTATCGGCCGACACTCAGACCCAGTCGTGTGAATAAGGCCTAAGGCCTCATTCACACGACAGGGTCCGAGTGTCGGCCGGGAAAATCGTCTGTTTTTGGCCGATTTTCCCGACCGGTTTGCATCCGGTTTGCATCCGGGCCGAGTTGCCATTTTTACCGGCCGATTTGGACCCGATTTGCATCCGTTTTTTTCCCTGTCCGTTTTAAAATCGGATGAATTTCATTTAAATTTGTTGCCACACACAGCCCTTTGTAGATAATGCCACAGCCCCCCTGGTAGGTAATGCCACCCAGCCCCCTGTAGGTAATGCCACCCAGCCCCCTGTTGGTGATGCCACACAGCACCCTGTAGGTGATGCCGCACAGCCCCCTGCAGGTGATGCCACCCAGCCCCCTGCAGGCGATGCCACCCAGCCCCCTGTAGGAATGCCACTCTGTCCCCTGTAGACGATGCCACCCTGCCCCCTGTAGGCGATGCCACCCTGCCCCTGTAAGCGATGCCACCCTGCTCCCTGTAGGTGATGCCACCCTGCCCCCTGTAGGTGATGCCACTCAACCCCCTGTAGGTGATGCCACCCACCCTGCCCCCTGTAGGTGATGCCACCCTGCCCCCTGTAGGTGATGCCAACCTGCCCCCTGTAGGTGATGCCACCCTGCCCCCTGTAGGTGATGCCACCCTGCCCCCTGTAGGTGATGCCACACAGCCCCCTGTAGGTTGCACCCATCCCCTCCCCTTCCAGGAGAAGTCACTGACTTCAATGTCCATATATGGACAGTGTAGTCACTGACTTCTCCTGAAGAGGAATTCCCTGCCACAGGTCGGGAATTCTGCTTCAGAAGTGAGTGACGACACTGTGTCCATATATGGACAGTGTAGTCACTCACTTCTCCTGTAGCGGAATCCCCGGCCATAGAGTCGGGGATTCTGCTGCAGAAGTCAGTGACATCGCTGTGTCCATATATGGACAGTGTAGTCACTCACTTCTCCTGTAGCGGAATCCCCGGCCATAGAGTCGGGGAGTCCGCTGCAGAAGTGAGTGACATCGCTGTGTCCATATATGGACAGTGTAGTCACTCACTTCTCCTGTAGCGGCATCCCCGGCCATAGAGTCGGGGATTCCGCTGCAGAAGTGCGTTACTTCGCTGTGTCCATATATGGACAGTGTAGTCACTCACTTCTCCTGTAGCTTCTCCGACTCCTACAGGGAGCAAAAAAAGACCCTCCTCCTCCACCTCACATGCACTCTTCACTGTGAGGAGGAGGAGAGAGAGTGCGCGAGCGACGGTAGACCCGGCCATCACTCGGGACACATTCCGGTGATGGCCGTGTATTACCCGGCCCCATAGACTTCTATGGGGGCCGGGCACCCGGCCGAAAATAGGGCATGGCCCATTTTTTGACGGCCGGTTTTCCCGGCCGTCAAAAAATCGGTCTTGTGAATAGCCCCACTAGGGGTCTATTATTCCTAATGCAGCCGGGTGTCGGCCGATTTATGAACGGCCGGCACCCGGCCGGGAAACCCTGTCGTGTGAATCCCGCCTAAGGGGCTGTGTGTTGCGCTACCTACAGGGGGCTTTGTCTGGAGCTATCTACAGGGGGGCTGTGTCTGGAGCTATCTACAGGGGGGCTGTGTGTGGAGCTATCTACAGGGGGCTGTATCTGGCGCTATCTACACGGGGGGCTGTGTCTTGACCTATCTACAGGGGGGCTGTATCTGGAGCTATCTACAGGGGGGGGCTGTATCTGGTGCTATGTACAGGGGGGCTGTATCTGGAGCTATCTACAGGGGGGCTGAATCTGAAGCTATCTACAGGGGGGCTTTATCTGGAACTATCTACAGGGGGGCTGTATCTGGAACTATCTACAGGGGGGCTTTATCTGGAGCTATCTACAGGGCGGCTGTGTCTGGCGATATGTACAGGGGGGCTGTGTCTGGAGCTAACTACAGGGGGGCTGTGTCTGGAGCTAACTACAGGGGGCTGTATCTGGAGCTATCTACACGGGGGCTGTATCTGGCGCTATGTTCAGGGGGGCTGTATCTGGAGCTATCTACAGGGGGCTGTATTTGGAGCTATCTACAGGGGGCTGTATCTGGAGCTATCTACAGGGGGGCTGTATCTGGAACTATCGACAGGGGGGCTGTGTGTGGAGCTATCTACAGGGAGGCTGTGTGTGACACTATGTACAGGGGGGCTCTATCTGGATCTATCTACAGGGGAGCTGTATCTGTAGCTATCTACAGGGGGGGGGCTGTATCTGGAGCTATCTACAGGGGGGCTGTATCTGGAACTATCTACAGGGGGGCTGTGTCTGGCACTATTTACAGTGGGGCTGTGTGTGGAGCAATCTACAGGGGGGGCTGTGTGTGGCGCTATGTACAGGGGGGCTGTATCTGGAGCTATCTACAGGGGGCTGTGTGTGGCACTATCTACAGGGGGGCTGTGTGTGGAGCTATCTACAGGGGGGCTGTGTGTGGAGCTATGTACAGGGGGGATGTGTGTGGAGCAATCTACAGGGGGGGCTGTATCTGGCGCTATGTACAGGGGGGCTGTATCTGGAGCTATCTACAGGGGGGCTGTGTGTGGCACTATCTACAGGGGGGCTGTGTGTGGCGCTATCTACAGGGGGGCTGTGTGTGGAGCTATGTACAGGGGGCTGTGTGTGGAGCTATCTACAGGGGGGCTGTGTGTGTGGAGCTATCTACAGGGGGGCTGTATCTGGCGCTATATACAGGGGGCTGGGTGTGGAGCATTCTACAGGAGGGCTGTGTCTGGAGCTATCTACAGGTGGGCTGTGTGTGGAGCTATCTACACGGGGCTGTATCTGGCGCTATCTACAGGGGGGGCTGTGTCTTGTGCTATCTACAGGGGGGCTGTATCGAGCTATGTACAGGGGGGCTGTAACTGGAGCTATCTACAGGGGGGCTGTATCTGGATCAATCTACAGGGGTGCTTTATTTGGAACTATCTACAGGGGGGCTGTATCTGGAACTATCTACAGGGAGGCTGTGTGGGGAGCTACCTACAGGGGGGCTGTGTGTGGCACTATGTACAGGGGCGCTGTATCTGGAATTATCTACATGGGGGCTGTATCTGGAGCTATCTACAAGGGGGCTGTATCTGGAGCTATCTACAGGGGGGCTGTATCTGGAACTATGTACAGGGCGGCTGTGTCTGGCGCTATGTACAGGGGGCTGTGTGTGGAGCAATCTACAGGGGGGCTGTGTCTGGAGCTAACTACAGGGGGCTGTATCGGAGCTATCTACAGGGGGGCTGTATCTGGCGCTATGTACAGGGGGGCTGTGTCTGGAGCTAACTACAAGGGGGCTGTGTCTGGAGCTAACTACAGGGGGGCTGTATCTGGAGCTATCTACAGGGGGGCTGTATCTGGAACTATCGACAGGGGGGCTGTGTGTGGAGCTATCTACAGGGAGGCTGTGTGTGACACTATGTACAGGGGGGCTCTATCTGGATCTATCTACAGGGGAGCTGTATCTGTAGCTATCTACAGGGGGGGGCTGTATCTGGAGCTATCTACAGGGGGGCTGTATCTGGAACTATCTACAGGGGGGCTGTGTCTGGCACTATGTACAGTGGGGCTGTGTGTGGAGCAATCTACAGGGGGGGCTGTGTGTGGCGCTATGTACAGGGGGGCTGTATCTGGAGCTATCTACAGGGGGCTGTGTGTGGCACTATCTACAGGGGGGCTGTGTGTGGAGCTATCTACAGGGGAGTAAGGGTAGTATATTTCAGTGAAATATATAAATAAAACTGGATATTTTTTGGAGAGCGCTACTTGATATGAAGAAAAGGCAGATGAGTAATCATGAGTTGATTTATTATGCAACGCGTTTCAACGCAGGACATGCGTCTTCGTCAGGCAAAGAAGTCGGTATAACGGACTTTTACATTAAGCTGTACCTGCCAGTACTAGCTTTTATGGTTTATCTTGCACCATGTGGCGCTGTGTACGTTTTTCTCTCTTCAGATATTGCTATCTACAGGGGGGCTGTGTGTGGAGCTATGTACAGGGGGGATGTGTGTGGAGCAATCTACAGGGGGGGCTGTATCTGGCGCTATGTACAGGGGGGCTGTATCTGGAGCTATCTACAGGGGGGCTGTGTGTGGCACTATCTACAGGGGGGCTGTGTGTGGCGCTATCTACAGGGGGGCTGTGTGTGGAGCTATGTACAGGGGGGCTGTGTGTGGAGCTATGTACTTGGGGCTGTGTGTGGAGCTATCTACAGGGGGGCTGTGTGTGTGGAGCTATCTACAGGGGGGCTGTATCTGGCGCTATATACAGGGGGCTGGGTGTGGAGCATACTACAGGAGGGCTGTGTCTGGAGCTATCTACAGGGGGGCTGTGTGTGGAGCTATCTACACGGGGCTGTATCTGGCGCTATCTACAGGGGGGGCTGTGTCTTGTGCTATCTACAGGGGGGCTGTATCGAGCTATGTACAGGGGGGCTGTATCTGGATCAATCTACAGGGGTGCTTTATTTGGAACTATCTACAGGGGGGCTGTATCTGGAACTATCTACAGGGAGGCTGTGTGGGGAGCTACCTACAGGGGGGCTGTGTGTGGCACTATGTACAGGGGCGCTGTATCTGGAATTATCTACATGGGGGCTGTATCTGGAGCTATCTACAAAGGGGCTGTATCTGGAGCTATCTACAGGGGGGCTGTATCTGGAACTATGTACAGGGCGGCTGTGTCTGGCGCTATGTACAGGGGGCTGTGTGTGGAGCAATCTACAGGGGGGCTGTGTCTGGAGCTAACTACAGGGGGCTGTATCGGAGCTATCTACAGGGGGGCTGTATCTGGCGCTATGTACAGGGGGGCTGTGTCTGGAGCTAACTACAAGAGGGCTGTGTCTGGAGCTAACTACAGGGGGGCTGTATCTGGAGCTATCTACACGGGGGCTCTATCTGGATCTATCTACAAGGGGGCTGTGTCTGGAGCTATCTACACGGGGGCTGTATCTGGCGCTATGTACAGGGGGCTGTGTCTGGAGCTAACTACAAGGGGGCTGTGTCTGGAGCTACAAGGGGGCTGTGTCTGGATACAGGGGGCTGTATCTGGAGCTATCTACACAGGGGCTGTATCTGGCGCTATGTACAGGGGGGCTGTGTCTGGAGCTAACTACAAGGGGGCTGTGTCTGGAGCTAACTACAGGGGGGCTGTATCTGGAGCTATCTACACGGGGGCTGTATCTGGCGCTATGTACAGGGGGGCTGTATCTGGAGCTATCTACAGGGGGCTGTATTTAGAGCTATCTACAGGGGGCTGTATCTGGAGCTATCTACAGGGAGGCTGTATCTGGAACTATCTACAGGAGGGCTGTGTGTGGAGCTATCTACAGGGAGGCTTTGTGTGGCACTATGTACAGGGGGGCTCTATCTGGATCTATTTACAGGGGGGCTGTATCTGGAACTATCTACCGGGGGGCTGTGTCTGGCGCTATGTACAGTGGGGCTGTGTGTGGAGCAATCTACAGGGGGGGGGGGCTGTGTGTGGCGCTATGTACAGGGGGGCTGTATCTGGCGCTATGTACAGGGGGGCTGTATCTGGAGCTATCTACAGGGGGGCTGTGTGTGGCACTATCTACAGGGGGGCTGTGTGTGGAGCTATGTACAGGGGTCTGTGTGTGGACCTATGTACAGGGGGGCTGTGTGTGTGGAGCTATCTACAGGGGGGCTGTATCTGGCGCTATGTACAGGGGGATGGGTGTGGAGCAATCTACAGGGGGGCTGTGTCTGGAACTATCTACAGGGGGGCTGTGTGTGGAGCTATCTACACGGGGCTGTATCTGGCGCTATCTACAGGGGGGGCTGTGTCTTGTGCTATCTACAGGGGGGCTGTATCGAGCTATGTACAGGGGGGCTGTAACTGGAGCTATCTACAGGGGGGCTGTATCTGGATCAATCTACAGGGGTGCTTTATTTGGAACTATCTACAGGGGGGCTGTATCTGGAACTATCTACAGGGAGGCTGTGTGGGGAGCTACCTACAGGGGGGCTGTGTGTGGCACTATGTACAGGGGCGCTGTATCTGGAATTATCTACATGGGGGCTGTATCTGGAGCTATCTACAAGGGGGCTGTATCTGGAGCTATCTACAGGGGGGCTGTATCTGGAACTATGTACAGGGCGGCTGTGTCTGGCGCTATGTACAGGGGGCTGTGTGTGGAGCAATCTACAGGGGGGCTGTGTCTGGAGCTAACTACAGGGGGCTGTATCGGAGCTATCTACAGGGGGGCTGTATCTGGCGCTATGTACAGGGGGGCTGTGTCTGGAGCTAACTACAAGGGGGCTGTGTCTGGAGCTAACTACAGGGGGGCTGTATCTGGAGCTATCTACACGGGGCTCTATCTGGATCTATCTACAAGGGGGCTGTGTCTGGAGCTATCTACACGGGGGCTGTATCTGGCGCTATGTACAGGGGGGCTGTGTCTGGAGCTAACTACAAGGGGGCTGTGTCTGGAGCTACAAGGGGGCTGTGTCTGGATACAGGGGGCTGTATCTGGAGCTATCTACACAGGGGCTGTATCTGGCGCTATGTACAGGGGGGCTGTGTCTGGAGCTAACTACAAGGGGGCTGTGTCTGGAGCTAACTACAGGGGGGCTGTATCTGGAGCTATCTACACGGGGGCTGTATCTGGCGCTATGTACAGGGGGGCTGTATCTGGAGCTATCTACAAGGGGCTGTATTTAGAGCTATCTACAGGGGGCTGTATCTGGAGCTATCTACAGGGAGGCTGTATCTGGAACTATCTACAGGAGGGCTGTGTGTGGAGCTATCTACAGGGAGGCTTTGTGTGGCACTATGTACAGGGGGGCTCTATCTGGATCTATTTACAGGGGGGCTGTATCTGGAACTATCTACCGGGGGGCTGTGTCTGGCGCTATGTACAGTGGGGATGTGTGTGGAGCAATCTACAGGGGGGGGGGCTGTGTGTGGCGCTATGTACAGGGGGCTGTATCTGGCGCTATGTACAGGGGGGCTGTATCTGGAGCTATCTACAGGGGGGCTGTGTGTGGCACTATCTACAGGGGGCTGTGTGTGGAGCTATGTACAGGGGGGCTGTGTGTGGAGCTATGTACAGGGGTCTGTGTGTGGACCTATGTACAGGGGGGCTGTGTGTGTGGAGCTATCTACAGGGGGGCTGTATCTGGCGCTATGTACAGGGGGATGGGTGTGGAGCAATCTACAGGGGGGCTGTGTCTGGAGCTATCTACAGGGGGGCTGTGTGTGGAGCTGTCTACTTGGGGCTGTATCTGGCGCTATCTACAGGGGGGCTGTGTCTTGAGCTATCTACAGGGGGGCTGTGTCTGGAGCTATCTACAGGGGGGCTGTATCTGGTGCTATGTACAGGGGGGCTGTAACTGGAGCAATCTACAGGGGGGCTGTATCTGGAACTATCTACAGGGGGGCTGTATATGGAACTATCTACAGGGGGGCTGTGTGGGGAGCTAGCTACAGGGGGCTGTGTGTGGCACTATGTACAGGGGGGCTGTATCTGGAGCTATCTACAGGGGGGCTGTATCTGGAACTATCTACAGGGCGGCTGTGTCTGGCGCTATGTACAGGGGGCTGTGTGTGGAGCAATCTACAGGGGGGCTGTGTCTGGAGCTAACTACAGGGGGCTGTATCTGGAGCTATCTACAGGGGGGCTGTATCTGGCGCTATGTACAGGGGGGCTGTATCTGGAGCTATGTACAGGGGGCTGTATCCTGGAGCTATCTACAGGGGGCTGTATTTGGAGCTATCTACAGGGGCTGTATCTGGAGCTATCTACAGGGGGCTGTATCTGGAACTATCTACAGGGGGGCTGTGTGTGGAGCTATCTACAGGGAGGCTGTGTGTGGCACTATGTACAGGGGGGCTCTATCTGGAGCTATCTACAGGGGGGCTGTATCTGGAGCTATCTACAGGGGGGCTGTATCTGGAGCTATCTACAGGGGGGCTGTATCTGGAACTATCTACAGGGCGGCTGTGTCTGGCGCTATGTACAGGGGGGCTGCGTGTGGAGCAATCTACAGGGGGGCTGTGTGGAGCAATCTACAGGGGGGCTGTGTGTGGAGCTATGTATAGGGGGGCTGTATCTGGCGCTATGTACAGGGGGCTGTGTGTGGCACTATCTACAGGGGGGCTGTGTGTGGAGCTATCTACAGGGGGGCTGTATCTGGAGCTATCTACAGGGGTGCTGTATCTGGAACTATCTACAGGGGGGCTGTATCTGGAACTGTCTACAGGGAGGCTGTGTGGGGAGCTACCTACAGGGGTGCTGTGTGTGGCACTATGTACAGGGGCGCTGTATCTGGAATTATCTACATGGGCGCTGTATCTGGAGCTATCTACAAGGGGGCTGTATCTAGAGCTATCTACAGGGGGGCTGTATCTGGAACTATGTACAGGGCGGCTGTGTCTGGCGCTATGTACAGGGGGCTGTGTGTGGAGCAATCTACAGGGGGGCTGTGTCTGGAGCTAACTACAGGGGGCTGTATCTGGAGCTATCTACAGGGGGGCTGTATCTGGCGCTATGTACAGGGGGGCTGTGTCTGGAGCTAACTACAAGGGGGCTGTGTCTGGAGCTAACTACAGGGGGGCTGTATCTGGAGCTATCTACACGGGGGCTGTATCTGGCGCTATGTACAGGGGGGCTGTATCTGGAGCTATCTACAGGGGGCTGTATTTGGAGCTATCTACAGGGGGCTGTATCTGGAGCTATCTATAGGGAGGCTGTATCTGGAACTATCTACAGGGGGGCTGTGTGTGGAGCTATCTACAGGGAGGCTTTGTGTGGCACTATGTACAGGGGGGCTCTATCTGGATCTATCTACAGGGGAGCTGTATCTGGAGCTATCTACAGGGGGGCTGTATCTGGAGCTATCTACAGGGGGGCTGTATCTGGAGCTATCTACAGGGGGGCTGTATCTGGAACTATCTATAGGGGGGCTGTGTCTGGCGCTATGTACAGTGGGGCTGTGTGTGGAGCAATATACAGGGGGGCTGTGAGTGGCGCTATGTACAGGGGGGCTGTATCTGGCGCTATGTACAGGGGGGCTGTATCTGGAGCTATCTACAGGGGGGCTGTGTGTGGCACTATCTACAGGGGGGCTGTGTGTGGAGCTATCTACAGGGGGGCTGTATCTGGCGCTATGTACAGGGGGGCTGTATCTGGAGCTATCTACAGGGGGCTGTATTTGGAGCTATCTACAGGGGGCTGTATCTGGAGCTATCTACAGGGAGGCTGTATCTGGAACTATCTACAGGGGGGCTGTGTGTGGAGCTATCTACAGGGAGGCTTTGTGTGGCACTATGTACAGGGGGCTCTATCTGGATCTATCTACAGGGGGGCTGTATCTGGAGCTATCTACAGGGGGGCTGTATCTGGCGCTATGTACAGGGGGGCTGTATCTGGAGCTATCTACAGGGGGCTGTATTTGGAGCTATCTACAGGGGGCTGTATCTGGAGATATCTACAGGGAGGCTGTATCTGGAACAATCTACAGGGGGGCTGTGTGTGGAACTATCTACAGGGAGGCTTTGTGTGGCACTCTGTACAGGGGGGCTCTATCTGGATCTATCTACAGGGGGGCTGTATCTGGAGCTTTCTACAGGGGGGCTGTATCTGGAGCTTTCTACAGGGGGGCTGTATCTGGAGCTATCTACAGGGGGGGCTGTATCTGGAGCTATCTACAGGGGGGCTGTATCTGGAGCTATCTACAGGGGGCTGTTTCTGGAACTATCTACAGGGCGGCTGTGTCTGGCGCTATGTACAGGGGGCTGTGTGTGGAGCAATCTACAGGGGGGCTGTGTCTGGAGCTAACTACAGGGGGGCTGTGTCTGGAGCTAACTACAAGGGGGCTGTGTCTGGAGCTAACTACAGGGGGGCTGTATCTGGAGCTATCTACACAGGGGCTGTATCTGGCGCTATGTACAGGGGGGCTGTATCTGGAGCTATCTACAGGGGGCTGTATTTGGAGCTATCTACAGGGGGCTGTATCTGGAGCTATCTATAGGGAGGCTGTATCTGGAACTATCTACAGGGGGGCTGTGTGTGGAGCTATCTACAGGGCGGCTTTGTGTGGCACTATGTACAGGGGGGCTCTATCTGGATCTATCTACAGGGGGGCTGTATCTGGAGCTATCTACAGGGGGGCTGTATCTGGAGCTATCTACAGGGGGGCTGTATCTGGAGCTATCTACAGGGGGGCTGTATCTGGAACTATCTATAGGGGGGCTGTGTCTGGCACTATGTACAGTGGGGCTGTGTGTGGAGCAATATACAGGGGGGCTGTGAGTGGCGCTATGTACAGGGGGGCTGTATCTGGCGCTATGTACAGGGGGGCTGTATCTGGCGCTATGTACAGGGGGGCTGTATCTGGAGCTATCTACAGGGGGGCTGTGTGTGGCACTATCTACAGGGGGATGTGTGTGGAGCTATCTACAGGGGGGCTGTGTGTGGAGCTATGTACAGGGGGGCTGTGTGTGGAGCTATGTACAGGGGGCTGTGTGTGGAGCTATGTACAGGGGGCTGTGTGTGTGGAGCTATCTACAGGGGGGCTGTATCTGGCGCTATGTACAGGCGGATGGGTGTGGAGCAATCTACAGGGGGGCTGTGTCTGGAGCTATCTACAGGGGGGCTGTGTGTGGAGCTGTCTACACGGGGCTGTATCTGGCGCTATCTACAGGTGGGCTGTGTCTTGAGCTATCTACAGGGGGCTGTATCTGGAGCTATCTACAGGGGGGCTGTATCTGGCACTATGTACAGGGGGGCTGTAACTGGAGCTATCTACAGGGGGGCTGTATCTGGAGCTATCTACAGGGGGGCTGTATCTGGAACTATCTAAAGGGGGCTGTGTGGGGAGCTAGCTACAGGGGGCTGTGTGTGGCACTATGTACAGGGGGCTGTATCTGGAGCTATCTACAGGGGGGCTGTATCTGGAGCTATCTACAAGGGGGCTGTATCTGGAGCTATCTACAGAGGGGCTGTATCTGGAACTATCTACAGGGCGGCTGTGTCTGGCGCTATGTACAGGGGGCTGTGTGTGGAGCAATCTACAGGGGGGCTGTGACTGGAGCTAACTACAGGGGGCTGTATCTGGAGCTATCTACAGGGGGGCTGTATCTGGAGCTATGTACAGGGGGGCTGTATCTGGAGCTATGTACAGGGGGGCTGTATCTGGAGCTATCTACAGGGGGCTGTATTTGGAGCTATCTACAGGGGGCTGTATCTGGAGCTATCTACAGGGGGCTGTATCTGGAACTATCTACAGGGGGGCTGTGTGTGGAGCTATCTACAGTGAGGCTGTGTGTGGCACTATGTACAGGGGGGCTCTATCTGGAGCTTTCTACAGGGGCGCTGTATCTGGAGCTATCTACAGGGGGGCTGTATCTGGAGCTATCTACAGGGGGGCTGTATCTGGAGCTATCTACAGGGCGGCTGTGTCTGGCGCTATGTACAGGGGGGCTGTGTGTGGAGCAATCTACAGGGGGGCTGTGTGGAGCAATCTACAGGGGGGCTGTGTGTGGAGCTATCTACAGGGAGGCTGTGTGTGGCACTATGTACAGGGGGGCTCTATCTGGAGCTTTCTACAGGGGCGCTGTATCTGGAGCTATCTACAGGGGGGGCTGTATCTGGAGCTATCTACAGGGGGGCTGTATCTGGAGCTATCTACAGGGGGGCTGTATATGGAACTATCTACAGGGCGGCTGTGGCTGGCGCTATGTACAGGGGGCTGTGTGTGGAGCAATCTACAGGGGGGCTGTGTCTGGAGCTAACTACAGGGGGCTGTATCTGGAGCTATCTACAGGAGGGCTGTATCTGGCGCTATGTACAGGGGGGCTGTGTGTGGAGCAATCTACAGGGGGGCTGTGTGGAGCAATCTACAGGGGGGCTGTGTGTGGAGCAATCTACAGGGGGGCTGTGTGGAGCAATCTACAGGGGGGCTGTGTGTGGAGCTATGTATAGGGGGGCTGTATCTGGCGCTATGTACAGGGGGGCTGTATCTGGAGATATCTACAGGGGGCTGTGTGTGGCACTATCTATAAGGGGGCTGTGTGTGGAGCTATCTACAGGGGGGCTGTGTGTGGAGCTATGTACAGGGGGACTGTGTGTGGAGCTATGTACAGGGGGCTGTGTGTGGAGCTATCTACAGGGGGGATGTGTGTGTGGAGCTATCTACAGGGGGGCTGTATCTGGCGCTATGTACAGGGGGCTGGGTGTGGAGCAATCTACAGGGGGGCTGTGTGTTCGGAGCTATGTACAGGGGGGCTGTGTGTGGAGCGATCTACAGGGGGCTCTGGTGGATGATTTTTCCATTGACCGGTAGCAGAGACTGGAACAACTGGAAAAAAAAAATCCCCATCATGTAACTCTGCTACCTGTCAATTGAAAAGTCATCCACCACAGGGTCTCCCTCTTGACTTTCATTGTTCTCAGCCTTTTGTCCTGCAGCTGCTGCCGCCGTGATGAGCAAATGTTATACCCAAGATAGGAAAAGTAACACAAAGACGATATAACCTGATCAATAATATCTGTGATATCCAGACAGTCTAGAGATCCGCAGTGAGAATGTGCGCGCGTTATTTGCAGAAGGATCTGGCCACGATTTGATGTGTTTATGCCGGACATTTGGGCGTGGTTAGGGGCGTGGCTTAAAGGGTATGGATAAAGGGCTAGCCAGCACTTACCCACTGCATGATCCAACGTGATCAGCATATCATCATCACGTTCTATATCAACAATTGAGGGGGGGGGGTGCTTTAACAGTGAGAGAGGCCCACCTCACCGTTTAGAAAGCTCTGCTATACATAAGGAAGGAAAGAAAAAACTTTCGCACAGCTGTGAGCACCTGCTGGCAACTCGACTCTCCCTCTTGTACACATCAGCATATGGTCAGTGCAAAGAGTACAAGAATGGGCACTATATATACACCAATAAATACCAATGCGCTTAGCGCTGTAAAAACTACAATGGAGCAGAGACCAGCACATGCTCTAGAGTAAAAAGGTACTAGACTTTTTGTTAACCACCCGCAACCAAGCGCACAATTATGTATATACAAACAGGTCATAAAACTGGACCAAAGTCAAGCTTTTAATTTGTGAAAGCAGCAGATCCAAACCGGCTAGTAGATATCGAAGTGGCTTCTTACACAAAGAACTCAATCATGTATAGAAAAAAAACACAGACGTCCGGGGACACGTAATTTCGCGTCTTCCTTACAATTACATTTTTGTTACAACCTCCTGCAACCATCAAGTATTTTTTAATAATGCTCAAAGATCCATCAGAAGACAACTCCATTCGAAGCTGACGTTGAAATCAAATACTTGCCACTTGAGTCTAGTTCTTATGGGTTGATTAAAAATATGTCCTGTGTGTTTAATGATAACAACAAAATTTCCACATATAGATGGAGGGTGGACCCTTCAGATCATTTCCTCTAGTGGGCCCAAGGAACCCCAGCTTGACACTGACTACCACTAAAACAAAACATAAACTGCCTAGTATTAGGCTATGCTATGCTTTCAATACAGCTGAGGCAATGTTATACTGACAAATACTGGCAAAATGTGTGCCATAAGTACACTCTTGTGGCATATGTTGGGCTAATGAAAGTCTATGGGCACATTAGGTGTATACGTTGGGAGAATTTCCTTGTATTCACTACAAATGCGATTTGAACCTAACCCAACATTGATTTCCTAAGATGCGAATCTCGACGAGGTAAATCTATTCCATCATCCCTAGTTCTCTCATAAGACAGTGCTGCCAGTGTGAATCTCTATAGTGCCAATAACTTTTGACATGTGTGGATCACCCTCAATTCCAAACTGATAAAGTGACACACACAATGCACCGTATCGGCTTCTTCCCCTGCAGAATTACATGACAACCCGGAGAAAGAGAAAAATATTTAAGTGCCGCTAAATTGCAGGTGATAAAGGTTAACATCTTAAGAGCAGTTCAGTATTCAATCTGCTGGGGCCAATTTAAAACAGATTTAAGAATTTCCAAAAATGCTCTCACAAAGGGGTGAACAGCAGGCAGTACAGTGGGAGAAATAGAAACGCACCAAGGGAAAAGCTGTCTGTAATGCCACGAGCACTATGCGCAGCACATTAACTCCTCCATGGGAAACATTTGCTCAATTTGTGAGTACGCCCACACCTCACTACCTCGCTGTATGTACTGATATTTCTCACTCCTAACACTGTTATTACTGCTGTATGACAGGTTTAACTCTGAATAATGCTGTAAGTTATTCTCAGCCGCACCCTGAAAGATAATGATAAAGTAACAGCGTTATCCATCCTACTTTTAATCGTGGAAAATAACATGAATGTGTCATGACCTGCCTAGGTAGAGTCGTGCGTTAACCTTAGATCATCCTATCCCCCCACCCCCATTTTAGTAAAGACACGTGACACCGAGGTTGGATGTGAAATGGCCACAGCAGCCGTTTATTAATTTCACAGTTTTATAAAAACAATTTAAATCCGAAACATTCGGATAACTAGTTAGGAATCCGCCATAGAATTCCTCCTAATAATTCACATGACCCAACATGGGTCAGAATCGTAAATAACAATTTAACGTTAACATTAACCCGAGCAGAGGAAGTCCTTGAAGCCCCTTCAGATGTTCCTTTTTAAGAACACACCGAATTAGCCATCTGCAAACCACCAATTACCTCCAGCCGTAAACCAGCTCGGAAGCACCGTTCACCTCTGCAGATGGCTCCAACCACTAGAAGTCCACTTCAAGGGGATAACACCCGATGAAGCCCTCAAGTGATATACCGACCACCAGAAGTCCACTTCAAGGGGATAACACCCGATGAAGCCCTCAAGTGATATACCGACCACTAGAAGTCCACTTCAAAGGGATAACACCCGATGAAGCCTTCAAGTGATATACCTTCTACCAGAAGACCACTTCAAAGGGATACCACCCGATGAAGTCTTCAACCATGTACCTTTTTTGGGGGACGCATACCCCCGATGCGACCCCCCCACCATTTTGTACTGACTGGCCTCAAGGACTCCCCCCGCCAGCTGCCATGACAACAGAACCTACTCCGGAAAAAAGAAAAACATGTTAAATAAGCACACAAATAAAACACAACGCTCATAGACGGACGTACATAAGACCTAAGGAGTAACAAAACCAAGGGCGGGAGGGTGGGAGCTTACTGTTCTTGTGTTACTCCTCCCGCTGCTTCCGGCTCAATGCCGAGAAACAGCGGGAAGCGCAGAACAGCCCCCCCTTAACTCCTCCCCGTCCCTCCTCCAGCTCCTACCAACTCTCCCTCACCTAAGTAACCCTTTCCCTACCAGGACGGTCATGTCGGCCTCCCTTAATCCCTGCGGGCTGCGTCCAGCCTCTTCTTGACCTGCCTAGGTAGAGTCGTGCGTTAACCTTAGATCATCCTATCCCCCCACCCCCATTTTAGTAAAGACACGTGACACCGAGGTTGGATGTGAAATGGCCACAGCAGCCGTTTATTAATTTCACAGTTTTATAAAAACAATTTAAATCCGAAACATTCGGATAACTAGTTAGGAATCCGCCATAGAATTCCTCCTAATAATTCACATGACCCAACATGGGTCAGAATCGTAAATAACAATTTAACGTTAACATTAACCCGAGCAGAGGAAGTCCTTGAAGCCCCTTCAGATGTTCCTTTTTAAGAACACACCGAATTAGCCATCTGCAAACCACCAATTACCTCCAGCCGTAAACCAGCTCGGAAGCACCGTTCACCTCTGCAGATGGCTCCAACCACTAGAAGTCCACTTCAAGGGGATAACACCCGATGAAGCCCTCAAGTGATATACCGACCACCAGAAGTCCACTTCAAGGGGATAACACCCGATGAAGCCCTCAAGTGATATACCGACCACTAGAAGTCCACTTCAAAGGGATAACACCCGATGAAGCCTTCAAGTGATATACCTTCTACCAGAAGACCACTTCAAAGGGATACCACCCGATGAAGTCTTCAACCATGTACCTTTTTTGGGGGACGCATACCCCCGATGCGACCCCCCCACCATTTTGTACTGACTGGCCTCAAGGACTCCCCCCGCCAGCTGCCATGACAACAGAACCTACTCCGGAAAAAAGAAAAACATGTTAAATAAGCACACAAATAAAACACAACGCTCATAGACGGACGTACATAAGACCTAAGGAGTAACAAAACCAAGGGCGGGAGGGTGGGAGCTTACTGTTCTTGTGTTACTCCTCCCGCTGCTTCCGGCTCAATGCCGAGAAACAGCGGGAAGCGCAGAACAGCCCCCCCTTAACTCCTCCCCGTCCCTCCTCCAGCTCCTACCAACTCTCCCTCACCTAAGTAACCCTTTCCCTACCAGGACGGTCATGTCGGCCTCCCTTAATCCCTGCGGGCTGCGTCCAGCCTCTTCTTGACCTGCCTAGGTAGAGTCGTGCGTTAACCTTAGATCATCCTATCCCCCCACCCCCATTTTAGTAAAGACACGTGACACCGAGGTTGGATGTGAAATGGCCACAGCAGCCGTTTATTAATTTCACAGTTTTATAAAAACAATTTAAATCCGAAACATTCGGATAACTAGTTAGGAATCCGCCATAGAATTCCTCCTAATAATTCACATGACCCAACATGGGTCAGAATCGTAAATAACAATTTAACGTTAACATTAACCCGAGCAGAGGAAGTCCTTGAAGCCCCTTCAGATGTTCCTTTTTAAGAACACACCGAATTAGCCATCTGCAAACCACCAATTACCTCCAGCCGTAAACCAGCTCGGAAGCACCGTTCACCTCTGCAGATGGCTCCAACCACTAGAAGTCCACTTCAAGGGGATAACACCCGATGAAGCCCTCAAGTGATATACCGACCACCAGAAGTCCACTTCAAGGGGATAACACCCGATGAAGCCCTCAAGTGATATACCGACCACTAGAAGTCCACTTCAAAGGGATAACACCCGATGAAGCCTTCAAGTGATATACCTTCTACCAGAAGACCACTTCAAAGGGATACCACCCGATGAAGTCTTCAACCATGTACCTTTTTTGGGGGACGCATACCCCCGATGCGACCCCCCCACCATTTTGTACTGACTGGCCTCAAGGACTCCCCCCGCCACAGCGAAACAGGCCTTGACCACCTTAAGCCTGTGAGTTCCTCCACACCACCACCGCCCTTTCTATTCCTTCTGCTATCGCCAAGCTCCAAAGATCAATGCCAACCTCGGTCAGATGAACCCCGTCACTCCTCCAGAAATTCCCCACTCCTGACTCCAAATCCCTATGCCTCACGCAAATGCCCCCGTTTTTTGCCACAAAACGGGACACCGCCCGATTAACTTTAATGCGAGCCTTATTGACTCTCTCCACAGATCTAGCTAACCGCCAATGCTTTCTTGGGACTATGTCCGACCACACTATCACCAACTTGGGATAAGATACCCACAAACACAACATATCATGTTTGATATCCCGCACCAACTCACGAAAGGGGCGGACTCCTAAGTCATTCCCACCCACGTGCAACACTAAGACCTCCGGAACCCTATCAAGCCGAGCATATGTCTGGAATTCCGCCAACACCCTGCTCCACGACATACCTCTAAAACCCAGCCAATGCACAACCGCATCCTGTCGCGGAATGCGCAACTGGCGACCATTCGGGCGGACGTCCGCCCTCAAAGCCCCCCAGTGCACGTAAGAATGACCCATCAACCACACCAAACACGGAGGCGAATCTGAAACGGAAAAAACAATTAGGCACCACCATATAACATTTGTATAGCGTTAACAGCAAAATTCATAACATATGGGGGCGGACATAGGACTTAAACCTGTTGGACTCCCAACGACCATTACGCCTCACCCCCTCATCATCCAACCCCCAGCGCCCCGCTTCTGTTGCTGCGCCAATCCTGAAGGAATGAGATGAATATGAGCCTGCCGCGACACCAACCGCCATCAAACATTTTTTAAATACAGCTCCAAACTGAAACCTGGACAAAAACGACCCGTCCACATGACGTAACAAAGGCAAATCTGGAGACCCCCTGTTTGGCGTAAAACCCCGCATGCACTCTACTGGGCACATAACCGACCCCGGGGCGCAACCCCTTCAAAGCCTGCGATACCAGAAATTCCTTCGATACATCCTGAAAGCCCCGCAACTTAAACCCAAACGCCTCCGCAGATATGAACCGGTTCACCTTCGCCACTGACAACCCCGCCTCCCAGGCGTCCCCTAACCAGTACAAAAGTGCCACCAACCTGTCTCTATCCGTATTGACGTCACCCAACTCTCTTACCCACTCCTCCCACTGCCTCCAACAAGCAGCATAAGCACTCCACGTCGTGCGCGCCAAAGACCTTTGTACCAATTGTTCTACGGGACCGAGACCAGATCCCAAAGATGCTCCGGACAAGCCAAACCGAGACGTTCCGCTCCCGGTGCCAATTGCCGAAACCGGTCCCACTGCGAGCGAGAAAGAGCATCAGCGATACAATTCCGTACACCCGGGACATGCACCGCCACCACCCACGCGTTCAACGTCAAACACACCAACACTAAATGTCGCAACAATTGAACTACCGGAGGAGAGGACGCCGTGATGTTATTAATGGCAAGCACCACCCCCATGTTGTCGCAGTAAAAACGGACCTTCTTATCCCTGAGCCTGTCCCCCCAAATGGTAGCCGCCACCACGATGGGAAACAGCTCGAGCAGGGCCAGATTCCGCGTGAGTCCACTGGACACCCAGCTAGCCGGCCATTGACCTGCGCACCACGGACCTCCCCCGTAAGCTCCAAAACCACCCGCCCCAGCCGCATCCGTGAAAATATTCAAATCACTCGTATCCTGCGCTGGGGCCATCCATAGCGAGCGACCATTGTACTGGCCCAAGAAGTCATCCCAAACCTGAAGATCAGCTCGGTGCTCCTCCTTGAGCCGCACAAAATGATGCGGCGCACTCCCGCCGTTGCCGCCGCCAACCTCCTACCAAACACCCTCCCCATCGGCATAATCCGGCAGGCGAAATTCAACTTCCCCAGCAGCGACTGAAGCTCCCTCAGCGCCATTTTCTTCATTCTACAAGCCCGTCGAACCTCCAGCCTCAACGCACCCAACTTATCCACCGGGAGACGACACTCCATTGCCACCGAGTCTATTTCGATGCCCAAAAAACAAATCGTCGCTACCGGGCCCTCCGTTTTTTCCGGCGCCAAAGGAATCCCAAACTCCCTCGCCACCTTCTGTAGAGCATGAAGCAAATTACCGCAAACCGGCGAACCCCCCGGGCCAACGCACAAAAAATCATCCAAGTAATGGATCAACGAATCGACCCCGGATACTCCCCTCGTTACCCACTCCACGAAGCTACTAAATGCCTCGAAGTATGCACAAGAAAGGGAACACCCCATCGGAAGGCACCGATCCACGTAAAAAGCCCCATTCCAAAAACAACCCAACAGCCGTTGGCTTTCTGGATGGACCGGCAACAACCTGAACGCCGCCTCGATGTCAGTTTTTGCCAGCAGCGCCCCAGGACCCGCAGCCCGCACTAACCCCACTGCCTTATCGAATGAGGTATAAACTACGGAGCACAACTCGTGATCAATCCCGTCATTTACCGACGAACCCTTGGGATACGATAAATGTTGAATCAAACGAAATTTTCCGGGCTCGCGTTTAGGGACAATACCCAAAGGGGACACAACTAAATCTTTTACCGGCGACTCAACAAACGGCCCCGACATGCGGCCCAACGAAACTTCTTTTAACAACTTTTCCGACACGACTTTTGCATGCAAGTAAGCCGATTTTAAATTCCTCCGCGTAACCGGAACCTCATAAGGAGGCGGAGGAATAACAAAACCAACACAAAACCCTTCATAAAGCAACTTAGCCGCCGCCCTATCCGGATACTCATTTAGATAAGGGGCCATCTTTTCCACCCTCACCGGCGACACCCCCTTGACCAGCCGCGTGCTGGTTACCTGACCTCTTTTTTCGCAGACATTTTTCCGCCCCGTGTGATGCACCATTACACTCGGAACACACGTGCTTGAACTTGCACGTGGCCCCGAACTTGCACTGACCTTCATTAAATTGCCAGCAAAACCCCGCCTTTCCCCCGCCGCTTTGTCCAACCTGACTAGACTGGCCTCCCTGGCCGGCGCTCCCGGGAAAGGACTGCCTAACCGGGGCCGTAACCCGTAACCAGAGAGCAATATCCTTCTGGTCCCACCGAATCGCCGGCCGAACCGCCTTCCGCTGACGGAATTGCTCATCGTATCGCAGCCACGCTTGCCCCCCATACGCCCTATGAGCCTCCCCAATAGCATCAAAATAACAAAACAACGCCGAACAATTTTCCGGCGCCTTTTACCCTATCACACTAGCCAATATGGCGAACGCCTGCGACCAATTAACGAACGTCTGCGGGATAAGCCTATACCGCCGCCGTTCCTCCTCGTCCTTTTTACTCTCATCCCGCTTGCTCTTATCCAAATTAAATTTAGCGAGCGGCAAGAGAGAAAAAATTTCAACATACTCGTCCTTCCAGATCCGCTCGCGCACCTCCTGCTTTAAATGCGCCCCCAACGGACCTTCAAAACAAACGTACACCTCCCCCCGAGCACGATCATCAATACGCACTCGATCGCCGTCCTTCGGCGCCTCGGTCTGTACCGACACCGCGACCGCCTCTCTAACCGCCGCCACCGGACGCGCCTGTAACGATCCCACGTCCCTGGGGCCTTCCCAAACTACCGCAGGGGACACTTCCGCTACTACCGGCGCCGCGGCCCTGTCCAGGCGCCCCACCAGCTCCCGTAAGCAACCCACTAAGTCTGCCAAACCCGCTCCGTCGCGTCCGCCCACGCCACTACCGGCCCCCGATGCAATGCTAGCAGCCCCCCCGCCGACACCCGACATAAAAATCGCTGGATAAGACAATGATGGAGTTATACACTCACCGGGCTGCACAGGCGCTGTGTTCCCGTCAGCCGGACCATCCTGACCTCGACGATACGCGTCCAGTTCACCTTCCTCCAATTCTTCTCTCGCCGACGACTGTCCATCCCAACGACATCTTCGGAACGGGGATGAGGACGCGCTGACCGATGGGCCGGCAACCTGCCGCCTGACCGCCGGGACCCAGACTTCCGACCGGACCTGTTGCCTCGACGTCGCTGCAGATCTAGGCGTCCGTCTAGACGATCCTGACGAAGCCTGCCCCCTGGCCGGAACATCACCATGCGGGGCGGCCGTACCTTGTACTCCACATCTTCCATCTGATGGGGGAGGGGTGACAGGGAGCCCAGCCTGCGACTCCCTGCTTACCGCCGGACCCCGTCGCGGCCTGGGATTCCTGCCAGGACGCAGGGCCTGGGAAGGGGCGGTCCTCCCAGCTGCCTGGCCTGCAGCGTCCGGGATCGGGCTCCCCCTGCGACGCCGTGTCCGCGGGACTGCCTCCGGGCTGAGGCGCTCTGGAGGTCGGGACCGCCGAGAGGGACGGGTCGACCCGGCCTGCGTCGCCGTCACCCCTGGCAACGCTCTCTGCCCGCCCAGCGCAGGAGCGGTTGTTGCCGACTCCCCCCCGCCGCCATAGCCATGCTCGTGAGGGGGCCGGGGGAGGGGAGCCTGTCCTTTGCAACAGACCCCGAACGCCGTGCCCGACGTGGCGAAACGGCGTCCGGGATCATCGTTATGGCAGCCACGGTCTCCTCTAGCCATCCGGGACCGTGGTGCACAGCAGCGGCACGCAGCCGCTCCAACATTAAGGCCTCTGCCATCACTAAAAGCACGGGCAACGGGGGAGCTTACTGTTCTTGTGTTACTCCTCCCGCTGCTTCCGGCTCAATGCCGAGAAACAGCGGGAAGCGCAGAACAGCCCCCCCTTAACTCCTCCCCGTCCCTCCTCCAGCTCCTACCAACTCTCCCTCACCTAAGTAACCCTTTCCCTACCAGGACGGTCATGTCGGCCTCCCTTAATCCCTGCGGGCTGCGTCCAGCCTCTTCTGAAAATTATTCTTTTTCATTTTCTCTTCACTGCTGTGCAAATTGTGAAGGGAAATTTATTTTTTCTTTCTGGCAGTTTTGAAAATAATGTAAATATGTATAAGTGTAATCGAGTGGTTGTTCACATATAGAAGTCAAGCGTTTTAAAGCAATGCTAAACATAAAAGGGAAACATTTTCTTTGCGTATGTGAGACCAGTAAGGCCTCATACAAACTATCAGTTCTCATACAAACGTAAAAGTTCCAAGTTGTACAGAGTCATAATATGGGACCCATGGATGTCTATGGGCCAATACTGTATAATTTTATATGGAGGTATGTGCCATGTTTTATTGGTTGATGTATTAACGAGATACAGATTAACTCTTTGATAGGGTGCCGTACAAAGGCACCATAGAGCGGCACACAGAGTGCCCATGACTTCACAATATAGAACAGTATGAGTTCTATAAGCCGTCATACAGACAACGTGCAATGGTGCATGCCATCCAAATCAGCATTTCACGTAGGTCTTTTAGCCACATATCGCATCATTGGGGTAATTTGTCCCTCTGACTACATGGTTCTCATATCAAATGGCATGGCTCTGTGTGGGTGGGGAGGCTGAAGGCTAAAAGAGGCAGAAGCAGGAGTGAGACCAGTGGAAATGCTCCCTGACAGGGGCTCTGAGTAGGGGCAGGATGGAACATAAAAAAAATAATTGCACTGAAGCTGCTACTTTTACATAGCACAGTCACTCACCAAGTTGCAGTTTTGTCTGCTACTTCTGGCTCCTGCAGGCTCTAAGATCATCTACCGCAGCGCAGGGCTGCACCGTCCATGAGGCGAGATCAGCATCTCGCTTCCGGCGACGGCCTGCTGCCTCTCTGAGGGGGTGGCGGCACCACTGAAACTAGCCGCCGCCAGCCCCTCTTGCACTATAATTGCATAAGCGATTAATGCCCTGTCAATCAATGCCTTTCGTTGTTTAGACCCAGCAGACCTGCTCAGAAGAGATCAGGTCTGCATTGCCACCAGACAGCGTGGGAACGGGATCAAGGGAAGTATGTAAAGTTGTTTTTTTTTCCTAATAAAAATGTGAGTGGCATTATCTACAGGGGGCACTATATACAGGGGTAGGCTATATGAGGGATATTATATACAGGGGTGGGCTATATGAGGGACACCATTTACAGGGTTGGGCTATATGAGGGAAACTATATACAGGGGTGGGTTATATGTGGGGCATTATATACAGGGGTGGGCTATATGTAGGGCACTATATACAGAGGGAGCTATATGTGGGCACTATCGACAGGGGAGGGCTATATATGGGCCACTATATACAGGGATGGGCTACATGTGGGGCACTATATACAGGGGTGGGCTATATGTGGGGCACTATATACAGGGGTGGGCTATATGTGGAGCACTATCTATAGGGGGAGCTATATGTAGGGCACTATCTACAGGGGTGGGATATATGTGGGGCACTATACACAGGGTTGCTATATGTGGGCTCTATCTACGGGGGCCTATATTTGGGGCACTATCTACAGGGGCTGTATGTGGGGCACTATCTACAGGGGATCCATGTGCGGCACTATCTGCAGGGGTCTTTATGGGGGGCACTATCTACAGGGAGCACTGTGTGTTTGGGACACAGTCTATGGGGCTATTATAATCAGGGACACAGTGTATGGTGCTATTACAATTAGGGACAGTGTCTGGTGCTATTATAATGAGAGGTGCAGTGTATGGCACTATTATATTTCGTGGCATAGTGTGTGGCACCATGAGAATTTAATCTTCGTTTAAAGGTGCATAAATGTTTGAAAAGTGAGAAGCTGAATACATCTAAACGGCAAACTGCAGAAATGGGCCGTGGCTGGGAGAAGTCATCATAGAGGTCTGGACCAGATAGAGAATAAAAGAGAAAAAGAACAACACTAGAATCTGAGACGTCATCGGTGAGTCACTGAATGTAAATGTTAATTCTGCCTCCAATCAGCACTGTACTCACTGTATGATCTGTAGCAAGATGATGGGTGGTATGATTTTTTTTGTGAAACAGCAACTCCCAGCATATGCTTACCATTGTCGGGCCATGCTGGGAGCTGTAGTTTTACGCCGTTCAAACCTATACAGCAGGGGTTGCACTAAATTGAGCTTTATTGTTGCTTGTGCTGTATATGTGTATGAGCTTTGTTCTAGTGCTGTATTTATGTACTGAGCTTTGTTCTAGTGCTGTATATATGTCATGATCTTGGTCCTGATGCTGTATATATATATATATATATATATATATATATATGTTATGAGCTTTTTTCTGGAGCTGTATTTACGTACTGAGCTTGGTTCTGGTGCTGTGTTTATGTACTGAGCTGTGTTTTGGTGCTGTGTATATGTACTGATCTTGGTTCTCATGCCATATATATTCATGAGCTTGGTTCTGTTCTGTCTATATATATATATGAGCTTTGTTCTGGTGTTATATATATGGATGAGCTTTGTTCTGGTGCTGTATTTATGTACTGAGCTTTTTTCTGGTGCTGTATTTATGTACTGAGTGTAAAGGATCTGCCAGACACAGCTTCTGTGTCGACGCCCGTGGGTAATCAGTCTGCACCTGCTCCTATGTCTGTGAGACTGACTCCATCTTCCACCACTCAGGATGGCAGGCTTAGGAGTGGGAGAGCCTATCACAGCCTGGCCAGACGGAGATAGCTTCCGCCCACTGTCTATTTATACCTGCCTTTCCTGTTCCTCCTTTGCCTGTGATTCTGCTCTGCTTGTTTCCTGGCTCTGCTGCTGCTGCTTGAACTACTGATCCTCTGCTTGTTATTGACCTTGGCTTACTGACCACTCTCCTGCTCAGCGTTTTGTACCTCGTGCACTCCTGGTTTGACTCGGCTCGTTCACTGCTCTCGTTGCTCACGGTGTCTCCGTGGGCAGCTGCCCCATTTCCCTAGCTTCTGTGTACCCTTGTCTGTTTGTCTGTCGTGCACTTACTGAGCGTAGCGACCGTCGCCCAGTTGTACCCCGTCGCCTAGGACGGGTCGTTGCAAGTAGGCAGGGACTGAGTGGCGGGTAGATTAGGGCTCACCTGTCTGTCTCCCTACCCCGTCATTACATAATCACAGGCCCATATACCTAGTCTACCCTGGTCCTTGACACAACTATGGACCCCGTTGAGACCCTTTCTCAGCAAATGCAGGGCCTCTCCCTACAGGTCCAAGCCCTGGCTCAGAGGGACAACCTGCATGATGCTACCCTGGTAGTGCCCCCCACCTCACCTCTTGAACCCCACCTCAAGTTGCCTGACCGATTCTCAGGGGACCGGAAGACTTTTTTCTCCTTTCTGGAGAGTTGTAGGCTCTATTTTCGCTTAAAGCCCCACTCCTCAGGTTCTGAGAGCCAGTGGGTTGGTATAATTATGTCCCGGCTCCAGGACGGGCCCCAAGAATGGGCCTTCTCCTTGGCTCCTGACGCCCCTGAACTTTCCTCCGTTAATCTTTTCTTTTCTGCTCTCGGACTCATTTATGACGAGACTAACAAGACTGCCTTTGCCGAGAGTCAGCTGGTGACCTTACGTCAGGGTAAGAGACCTGTTGAGGAGTATTGTTCTGACTTTAGGAAGTGGTGTGTAGCTTCTCGGTGAAATGACCCTGCCTTGAGGTGCCAGTTTAGATTGGGTCTGTCGAACGCCCTGAAAAACCTGCTAGTTAGCTATCCCTCTTCTGACTCCCTAGATCAGGTTATGGCTTTAGCGGTACGACTTGACCGACGTCTCAGGGAACGACGACTTGAACGTTTTTGTGCCTTCTCCTCTGACTCCCCCATGATGCCTCCTGAGGTTCCGTTGCTTCGTTCTTCCACGGAAGACTCGGATGTACCTATGCAACTCGGGGCCTCCGTGTCCCCCCAACAACATAGAGAGTTCCGCAGGAAGAATGGTCTCTGCTTCTACTGTGGGGATGACAAGCATCAAGTGAACAACTGTCCTAGGCGTAAGAATAAGCAGCCAGAAAACTTCCGCACCTAAGTGATCATCGGGGAGGTCACTTGGGCGCATAGGTATTTCCCGTAAAGATGAAACCTAATAAAATCTTGCTTCCCTTTCAGGTCTCTTTTGGTGGTAGGTCTGCTACCGGCAGTGCCTTCGTGGAATCATGGTCTTCTGCTAATATTATGTCTGTGGAATTTGCTATGTCTCTAGCTATGCCATTGATTGATTTGCCTAAACCTGTCCCGGTAGTGGGTATCGACTCCACTCCTCTTGCTAATGGTTATTTTACACAGCATACCCCTGTTTTTGAACTCCTTGTTTGCTCCATGCATTTGGAGCAGTGCTCTGTACTGGTGATGCAGGGATTGTGGTCCGATTTGGTTTTAGGCCTTCCCTGGTTGCAGTTGCATAATCCCACGTTTGACTGGAATACTGGGGATCTTACCAAATGGGGTAATGAATGCATGACGTCATGTTTTTCTGTTAATTCTATTTCTCTCCCTGAGGAGGTGAACACTCTACCTGAGTTTGTTCAGGACTTCGCTGATGTTTTCTCTAAAGAGGCCTCCGAAGTGTTACCTCCTCATAGAGAATACGATTGCGCAATCGATTTGGTACCAGGAGCTAAGCTCCCTAAGGGTAGGATATTTAATTTCTCTTGTCCCGAACGTGAAGCCACGAGAGAGTATATCCAGGAATGCCTGGCCAAGGGTTACATTCGCCCCTCTACTTCTCCGGTAGGTGCTGGCTTCTTCTTCGTAGGGAAGAAGGATGGTGGTCTTAGGCCGTGCATTGACTACCGGAACTTGAATAAGGTCACTGTAAGGAACCAGTACCCCCTTCCTTTGATTCCTGATCTCTTCAATCAGGTTCAGGGGGCCCAATGGTTCTCTAAGTTTGATCTACGGGGGGGCTAATAACCTTATCCGCATCAAAGAGTGGGATGAGTGGAAGACTGCGTTTAACACGCCCGAAGGTCATTTCGAATACCTCGTCATGCCCTTTGGATTGTGTAATGCTCCCGCGGTCTTCCAGAATTTCATAAATGAGATTTTAAGAGACTACCTGGGGGTATTTCTTGTAGTGTACCTTGATGACATACTTGTGTTTTCCAAGGACTGGTCCTCCCACATTGAGCATGTCAGGAAGGTGCTCCAGGCCCTTCGGGAAAACAAACTGTTTGCTAAGACCGAAAAATGTGTGTTTGGGGTGCAGGAGATACCATTTTTGGGTCAAATCCTCACTCCTCATGAATTCCGCATGGGCCCCCCCCAAGGTCCAGGCTGTGGCGGAATGGGTCCAACCGGCCTCCCTGAAGGCGTTACAGTGCTTCCTGGGGTTCGCTAATTATTACAGGAGATTTATTGCTAACTTCTCGGTCATCGCTAAGCCTCTTACGGATCTCACTCGCAAAGGTGCTGATCTCCTCCACTGGCCTCCTGAGGCTGTCCAGGCTTTTGAGGTCCTTAAGAAGTGCTTTATCTCGGCCCCAGTGCTGGTTCAGCCCAACCAAATGGAGCCATTCATCGTGGAGGTTGACGCCTCCGAGGTGGGAGTGGGTGCTGTCTTGTCCCAGGGTACCAGGTTCCTCACCCAGCTCGGTCCCTGTGCCTACATCTCCAGGAAGTTTTCACCCACTGAGAGTAACTATGATTTTGGCAACCGCAAACTCTTAGCCATTAAATGGGCATTTGAAGAGTGGCACCACTTCCTGGAGGGGGCTAGGCACCAGGTAACGGTCCTTACCGACCACAAAAATCTGCTTTTCTTAGAATCTGCCCGGAGGCTAAACCAGAGACAAGCTCGATGGGTGTTATTTTTTACCAGATTCAACTTTTTGGTCACCTATAGGACTGGGTCTGAAAATATTAAGGCTGATGCACTGTCGCGTAGCTTCATGGCCAGCCCTCCTTCGGAGGAAGATCCTGCTTGTGTTTTGCCTCCAGGTATAATCATTTCCTCTATTGATTCTGATTTAGTCTCCGAAATTGCGGCTGATCAAGGTTCAGCTCCAGGGAACCTTCCTGAGAACAAGCTGTTTGTTCCCCTACAATTCCGGCTAAGGGTACTTAGGGAAAATCATGACTCTGCACTATCTGGCCATCCAGGCATCCTGGGTACCAAGCACCTCATTGCCAGAAACTACTGGTGGCCTGGGTTGCTTAAAGACGTTAAGGCCTATGTCGCCACTTGTGAGGTTTGTGCTAGGTCCAGGACTCCCAGGTCCCGACCAGCGGGCTTACTATGTTCTTTGCCCATTCCCCAGAGACCTTGGACCCATATCTTCTGGATTTTATCACCGATTTGCCTCCATTTCAAGGCAAGTCGGTGGTGTGGGTTGTAGTAGACCGCTTCAGTAAGATGTGCCACTTTGTGCCCCTCAAGAAACTACCCAATGCCAAGACGTTAGCTACCTTGTTTGTCAAACACATCCTGCGTCTCCATGGGGTTCCTGTCAATATTGTTTCTGACAGAGGGGTACAATTTGTTTCATTGTTTTGGAGAGCCTTCTGTAAAAAGTTGGAAATTGATCTGTCCTTCTCCTCGGCTTTCCATCCTGAAACTAATGGCCAAACGGAGAGGACTAATCAGTCTCTAGAACAATATTTAAGGTGTTTTATCTCTGACTGTCAACATGATTGGTCTCATTCATTCCCCTCGCCGAATTTTCCCTTAATAACCAGGTCAGTAACTCGTCAGGGGTCTCCCCCTTTTTCTGTAATTTTGGGTTTAATCCACGGTTCTCCTCCGTTTCACCTGGTAGTTCCAACAATCCCGAGGTAGATGTCGTTCATCAGGAACTGTGCACAGTCTGGGCCCAGGTTCAGAAGAACCTAGAAGCGTCCCAGAGCATACAAAAGACTCAGGCAAATAGAAGACGTTCTGCTAACCCCTTGTTAGTGGTCTGGGATCTGGTGTGGCTATCTTTGCGCCTTAAAGTCCCGTCCAAGAAGTTTGCTCCCCGGTTTATAGGGCCGTACAAGGTCATTGAAGTCCTTAACCCTGTCTTTTTCCGACTGGAGTTGCCCCCGTCTTTTCGAGTACACAACGTGTTTCATGCCTCCCTCCTTAAACGCTGCTCCCCGTCCTTTGCTCCCTCGAGGAAACCTCCGGTCCCTGTTCTCACCCCTGAGGGGGTAGAATTCGAGGTGGCCAAGATTGTGGATAGCAGGATGGTCCAAGGCTCCCTCCAGTACTTGGTCCATTGGAAAGGATACGGGCCTGAGGAGAGTACTTGGGTACCCGCCCGGGATGTTCACGCTGGGGTATTGCTCAGGAGGTTCCACCTTCGTTTCCCCAATAAACCAGGTCCACCTAGAAAGGGTCCGGTGGCCCCTCATAAAAGGGGGGGGGTACTGTAAAGGATCTGCCAGACACAGCTTCTGTGTCGACGCCCGTGGGTAATCAGTCTGCACCTGCTCCTATGTCTGTGAGCCTGACTCCATCTTCCACCACTCAGGATGGCAGGCTTAGGAGTGGGAGAGCCTATTACAGCCTGGCCAGACGGAGCTAGCTTCCGCCCACTGTCTATTTATACCTGCCTTTCCTGTTCCTCCTTTGCCTGTGATTCTGCTCTGCTTGTTTCCTGGCTCTGCTGCTGCTGCTTGAACTACTGATCCTCTGCTTGTTATTGACCTTGGCTTACTGACCACTCTCCTGCTCAGCATTTTGTACCTCGTGCACTCCTGGTTTGACTCGGCTCGTTCACTACTCTCGTTGCTCACGGTGTCTCCGTGGGCAGCTGCCCCATTTCCCTAGCTTCTGTGTACCCTTGTCTGTTTGTCTGTCATGCACTTACTGAGCGTAGGGACCGTCGCCCAGTTGTACCCCGTCGCCTAGGACGGGTCGTTGCAAGTAGGCAGGGACTGAGTGGCGGGTAGATTAGGGCTCACCTGTCTGTCTCCCTACCCCGTCATTACACTGAGCTTGGTTCTGGTGCTGTATATTTGTACTGAGCTTTGCTCTGGTACTGTATATATGTGGTGAGTTTTGTTCTGGTGCTGTATATATGTACTGAGCTTGGTTGTGGTACTGTATATATGTACTGAGCTTGGTTCTGATGCTGTAATTATGTAGGATATATTTATAATAACAAAATTGCAGGGCTGATGGAATTGTTTTCAGTTCATTGTATGTTTAATGAGAATTTGTCAGGTAGTTTTAACTCCTTAAACCTCCACCATGCGGTAATACATGATCTGACAATACTTCCAAACATTCCCGTGTATGTTTTTATCAGATGCAGCAAAATCTATAAAATCAACTTTTAAAACGGCGCATGCTATATGCTAATTACTCATTAAAGGGTCCTGAAGAGTCACATAGTCCTGCCTCCAAGCCTACCTTTCCATGCTTGATTGACATCCCCCTGGCTGCTATACATCACTACCAGTCTCCTCTAACTCGGATGCGCCATGGTCTTGTACTCCTTGGGCACGCAGCATGCAGCGAGGTGTACTCTGCCAGGCTGTACAACGCATGCCAGTACAAGTCTATGGCGCATCCGCAAGAGTTGGAGGTGACTGATAGTGATATAGAACAGCCAGGGGAATGTCAATCAAAATATGGGGGGCACCATTTCAATTTTTGCCTTAGGCAGCAGAAAAGCTAGAATCGGCCCTGCCGCTACGGCACGCCTGGATGAAGTCTCCACCTCCTCTTCACACATATCACCTGCGTAGACACCAAAACAGATGGCAAAATTAATTCAGACCCCCGAAAAGACCCTTAAATAATTTCACACCCCCAATCAGACCCCAGACCAGACCCCTAAAGTAATTTAGACCCCAGACGAGACCCCGTTTGTTCCTACAGCCCCCGGGTTGGGTCCTCTTGCCTCTTCACTTCCCGGGTGCCTCTTCACTTGTGGGTACCCAAGCCTCACACTCCTTAGGTTGGGGCCCTGCCTCAGCAGGTACTGATGCTGGCTAGTGCCAGGACCTTGTATGCGCATCTGGCCAGCGTTAGGACCTCTGGAAAGTAGGGTCCCAGCGGTAGCCATTTTGAAGAAGGGAACAGGCCCTGCAGTGTAATGAGGCCCATTACTTTCTCTAAACGAACTACCGCTAAGGATCAATTTAAATGAATGGCAGTGGTGGTGGGCAGTGGTGGTTGACCCCTTTTTTTATGTTTGTGGTGGGGGACCTGATGAGAGTACTAGCATTACTGCCTTGACGGTGGCCCTGCCATTCTGCAATCTGTAGTGCATTCAGAAATCTAATCTGCAGGATACATTTTATTCTAGGTGGTCTATGGGGGTTACGGAGCTAAAGGGGTTGTCTGGGGACATAAAATTATTGCCTATCCTCAGGATAGTTAATCAATAGCTGATCGGTGGGAGTCCGGCTCTTGGCACCCCCGCTGATCAACTGTTGGAAGGGGCCTCTTTGCTCTGGTGAGTGCTGCTTACCCTTCACTCCTTACAAAGTTCTGTATTGCACAACGCCATCACATTCTTAGCGCCTTTGAACAGTATTACTGCTTCCTCCAATTTACTTAAATGTGTTTAATATTTTAGTTTAATTGTGAGCCAGGTATGTAATCAATACACTTTGAAGGAGGAAGACCGGACCAGGATAATTTCCAGAATGCTGTGTAGTCTAGGGTAGTCATGGGTGTATTGCTAACATTCCTGGTGGCCTAGGGTACAGAAGATGTTAAATCCAGCATCCCTGATGATTTAGGGTAGTGAGGGGGTTAATGCTAGCATCTCTGGAGGTCTAGGGCGGTGAGGTTGTTAACGCTAGTATCCTAGCTACTCAGTCTGCTATTAAGTAGGTTGGCAAACCTGAAGCCACTTTGTAGACTCTTCTGGTTCATTGATCTGTTGGTAAATAGTGGGGGGCAGTCTTGGGAATAACAAATTCCCTGCAGCTGCTCTACCAGGCCTAGTAACATAATACAAACACGTTCTGTACTCTGTTGCTGCTGTTGAGGAGGTTAATAGAGAAGGTTTAAAGCATGAGGCACTTTCTATCAGAATTTATGGGGAATAATACTTTTGACATTAATGTATTTGCTTCTTTCTGATTACAGTTTACCATATGGCACTACCCTGTGGTGCGTCAGAGTACGGTGGTGGCATGCTTTACACCACTCCAGTCAACACCTGGCATAGTTCATGGCAATCAAGTTTATGTACAGCTGCTTAGCAATGGAGACCCAGTCCAGGACACTCCTGCTGGACACTTTTTGTAAAGCTTGTGTTTCTTCCAGAACCATTGTAGAACTAGGTAGGGAGTGTTGCCACCAAGAATTGGCAATTTTTACACACTACTTGCATTTTAAAATGTTAAAGCATTTCACAGTTATGGTTATATTAAAGTGTATCTCCTATTACAAATAAGGTTTCGTATGTTGCAGCTCTTAAAGGGGTTGTCCGGCGGCATAAAATTGATGGCCTACACTTAGTGAATGAGAGGAAGCTGTGCAAGGCTGCTGAGTATAGGACATCATTTCTATCTCTCCGGATAACCCCTTTAAGGTAGTTATTCGATTTTGACAATCCTGTTTTGTTTGAAGGGTACCCGACGACAAACTGATAACAGAGTGTCCCGCTGCTGGGACCCCCATCAGTTAGCTGTAATTTGCAGTGAAAGTGATCAGCAGCTGTTTAATTTCCCTGCAGCACCACCGCAGGAGAAATTAAGTATTACACAGTTCCAATTTAAATCAATGGGCTGTCCTTCAATGTTCTTTATAACTGCTCTCCGCTCTGGCTAATATATACGAGACCTGAATGGGGACCACCCTCTATTGACTCAAAATTTCCTAATAGGGTATTGGTGAATGGGTTATCTAAACTATACAAATCCTTTAAAATGATAAGCTTCCTAGCAATATATATCAATACAAGAATATGACTTCTTCTGTCTTAAACCTCTACTTCAGGCTGCCAATAACGTGCATAAACCTCCTGGCGGGAAACATAGTAGGCAGTTCTATCTCCTAGACACTGTTACCCATGCGGATGTCTCTGTTACAAAGCTCCTATTGATTAAAATAGGAGCAGGCCAGCGAAGCTTCCAGGCGAGTATGGGTGTCCCATGCTCTGTTTCCAATTTAATCGGCAGTGTGCAGTGGGGTTGTCCAGCCTGGATAACCACAAGAAGAGGCCACATTATGGTAATGATATATATTACGGAGGCTGCAACATAATAAAACGTATTTACAACTGGAGGTTGTACACGTTAAGTTATATTAACTGAAAACAAAACGTATCAGATTGTAGATGATTTAATAAATTATAGGCTAATCAGTTTTGTGTTAGATGTAATTATCTAACAATATTAAACGCTGCAACAGAATGAAATGTTCTTTTACTATGAGCAACCTCTCTGAAGGCCAGTTGTAGGAATGAGAAGAACGTTATGGTCCATACAATGCCTGTAAAAGAATTAATAATTCCTAGTAAATCCCAGTCAGTCCACAATGGTGGTGAATTAGCATAGCGCCTATGTCACTGGTGCTATCATGTCAGCACAAGAAAAAGCCCAGCGATGGAGACCACGGGATCAGTTGAGGTGCTGGGAAATGGGAGGGAGGAGGCATTGTCCACTTTTGACCTCTGTGTATAGATGATCTTTGTCGATGTGAGTTCATGTCTGTGAATAGGCCAGAGCTTACACTCAATTAACAAGACCAATTCCCAGCTAAGCTGCAGGCCACCCACAGTTTTCCGGTGTCTGACAATCGCAAACCTCACTGGTGGCCAATTCACCCAGGCATGTTGGCTACTTATGCATCCTTGTGTCTAATAATCTGAAAAGTTTTTTTTTGCTATTTCCAAAAATGAATTTACGTTGTTCATGCGGCTTAAAATCGAGGCAGTTCTATGCCACTTTATCTGTAGAATTTAGTAGTTATATTTGTATGTCTTCATAATTTTTAATACTACGGCATATCCAAGTGCATAGCGGTATAAGGCACCATAGGGTGGCATACGGTATAAAATCCATCACATGTGTTGGTGGAAATTCAATGAAAAGCAACTTCAGTTATTGGAGCACCACTAATAGATACCAATGGGTTACATTCCCTGGATATATTATAAGAATAGCCTTATGTTATATTTTATTGATATACAATGGCTTTTATTGACGGAGTTCAGGCAATGGATGAGAAGTTACGTTCCTGGTGACTTTTTAGTGTCCATATAAACAAAGATACAATAGTGAATGTTATCATAGGTTCTGAGGAATCTCAATGAAAGGCTGAGATTATGATGCTATCTATGATTCTTTGAAGCGGAAGACACTTTACACTAAGGGGCTTAATGCACTGGGCACCTGAAGTGCTGAAACATTGCAATGCCCTTCATGTCAAAATGTGGTCACCAACAGTAGATGAAGGGCACAATTATTTACACTGCTAGAGCCGTATAGTCAATTCTATAGACAAGCTGAATTAGAATTCTGCTGGTGTGCGAAGAAAATATGTATATTGAAAATCCACACACATTAAACATGTTCTATAAACTGTGAAAAAATTATCTTTCTAAAACATATTCTTATCCCATGCTACTTTAAGAGGGAACTATTAACTGCTATTCAAAGTTTCATAACATAGGCGCTACTAACTTTTCAATTGTTGCTTATGTGACTACACAGGATCTCACCTGTAATGGGTCTAGTAATGTCATAATCCCTCATAACATGAATATTAACCATCTAAAGCCAGATTCACTTAGGGTAGTTTGGTGCAGTATTTAAAGGCTATATCCACCTTTGCAACCATTTTCTTTCTATGGTTCGAATGCACCCAAAATGAAACAACTTTGCACATTGTCTTAATTAAAATTCTCCCATTGTTTTGTTTCTACAGCTAGTATGTAGACCTATGTGTATCCATGGTAACAGACTACATAAAAACCCTATTTAGTCTGATCCTGCGGTAATACTCCCTTCCATCTGTCCCATACTTCTTACATACATTTAGCAGGTAGTTTAGCAAGAAGTAGTGGACAGATAGATGGCCTTATGACTATAGGATCAGACTACACAGGGTTTGTTTGCAGTCTGTAACTATGGAGACACATAGGATTGTATAGGAACTGCAGAAACAAAACAATGGGAGATTTATTTTATTAAAACTATAGAAAATGTATGGCGTTCCATGTTGCAGTTTTGGATTGACACTACGATAATTTGCTTTCCCTCTAGGATTCTTGTTCAGTGCATGTACATACCAAGTGATGGGATGACTGTGCCTTCTCTTTTACGATGTTCTGGTACACACGGGTAGTGGGAGTGACTAAATGTCAGTGCTGCAGGTGCTGTCTTTGGCCAGAAAACAGGCAAGTGGGGGAGGGGGGCACAGCCCCAAAATTTGTTGTATCTAAACTATTAATGAAGTTTGGACATCTGGATCGCTCTGATCTGTATGGTGATCCTACGTGAAGGACTCCATACATGCTTATTAACCTGGATATTAATAAATCATTTGACAGAATGTTCTTTGATACATTTCATATTTTTATACATAGTGATTAGGTTTCCCGTAAGCCGTCTTTTCTCCAAGCTAAGTAACCTCAATCTTGCTATCTTTTTTGGTTCTACAATTCAGCCTTTCCTTTGGGCGAGAGAGCCATGCAACGGAGGGTACTCTCTCACTATGACTAACTGCCAAAGAGAGGGACAGGGGCCTCTGGGTGACCATTTGAAAGTAGCAGCAGCCCCATGAAAGCTAATATGGCTGACAATGGTAGCTGTCAGACATCTACGTCTTGTCCCAGAAATTAAAAGCAGGAGTTATGGAGCACATATGAGCTTATATGGCTATGATCAGACGATAGAACTGGAGGCAAAAAAATCTGACGCATATTTCAAGGGAAATCCGCATCAGAAATACATGCACAACTCATGGATTTTGACACTGATTTCGCCTTGGATCTGCATGTAGATTAGCCCCATCAATGGGACTAATCTGCGTGTGGAAATCCAACGGCTTTTCCATGTAGTTCCCTTTCCTAGAAGTAAAAGATAATTTCTTTACTTTTCAAAATGTTACTTTTCAATTTTTATTCCTACTATCAATTAAAAACCGAACACGATTATAAACAATAAAGACAAATACACACACATATATATATATATATATATATATATATATATATATATATATATATATATATATATATATATAAAAATGTCATGTCCTTGTTCTTGCCCTGCAACTCAGTGCCTAGATTCAGAGAGAGAAAAAAAAGAGGGAGGGAAAAAAGGGAATTTATGGGAAAAAAAGTAAATATAAATATAATGAATAATCTCCAACATAGGATTCAGGAAAAATTATAATTCGAACTTAGTCGAAATGGACAGTTCCTTCATTCAACTTGCCCATTTGCTCCCTAAGTAAACGATTTGATGAACCCCTTGTGTCCTTCCATATAAGTTTCATAGATAAAATATGGATTTACTTTTGTCAAAACTTTATCTAAACTTGGAGCATACTTCGATTTCCAATTAGATGAGACTACTGATCAAGTTGCAATAAGAATAAAAATCTTGTTTACATCCCATCTATATCTATACAGTATACGAAAGAAATAAGTAGAGTTAGTTCCGGTGCAGGTAGAATATCTTTTGGCAAATCTATGAGACTAGCCCTAAGACATCTTGCCAGAAATGTTGTATTTCCGGACACTCTCACCAAAGATGTAGAAGACTGCCTTTTTACGCGTAACAGGTATTTTCCTTTTTCTCAGTGACGCAAATATAAAATTTGTGGCAAAAACGTTTTCAGCATTTGAAGTGCCATGAGGATTTCCCATTGAAATTAATATAAGGCAGTTTATAAGTAGATTTCACGTGGATTTCGGTGCATAATACACGCCAATTTCCGTGTGAAAAGAACTCTGTGTGAACATGCCCTAAGTGGGGGAGGCTACATGCGGTTACTGGACATAAGTAGTCAACTGCACAGTCAAGTTTTAATTTTTGGATGCAGATTTAATATTACTGGACATGTCTCTAATTTAGGTTTCAAAATTATGTCATTTAAATAAACATTGTCTAGTCCAGGGGTCTCAAACTAGGCCGGGAAAGTGGGCCACATATAGAAAAAATGGGACGTTGACGGGCCGCATTACTTTCAAATTTGATACAATACAAAATTATTGTTAATCAATTCGTTATTTGAACTACTATAACACTATATTACTATAATAATAATACTACATTACTATAATAATACCACTAGGTTTAAAATGTGTGAGATTTCTCCACGTTCTTATTTCAGTGATGCTAAATGCAGTCCAGCGGCTCAGTTGGCAGTGTTTGGCAGACACACATGTCAAGATTGGGCAGCCCCTTTTTAGATAGTGCCACAGAGTCCTCTGTAAATAATGCCACAGTGCCCTCTGTAGATATTGCCACAGTGCCCTCTGTAGATACTGCCACAGTGCCCTCTGTAGATACTGCCACAGTGCCCTCTGTAGATAATGCAACACACCCACTTGTAGATAATGCAACAGTGCCCTCTGTAGATAATGCCACAGTGCCCTCTGTAGATAATGCCACAGTGCTCTCTGTAGATACTGCCACAGTGCCCTCTCTAGATACTGCCACAGTGCCCTCTGTAGATAATGCAACACACCCACTTGTAGATAATGCCACAGTGCCCTCTTTAGATAATGCCACAGTGCCCTCTGTAGATAATGCCACAGTGCCCTCTGTAGATAATGCCACAGTGCCCTCTGTAGATACTGCCACAGTGCCCTCTGTAGATACTGGCACACACCCACCTGTAGATAATGTCACAGTGCCCTCCGTAGATGCTGCCACAGTGCCCTCCATAGATGCTGCCACAGTACCCTCCGTAGATGCTGCCACAGTGCCCTCCGCAGACACTGCCACAGTGCCCTCCGCAGACGCTGCCACAGTGCCCTTCGGAGACGCTGCCACAGTGCCCTCTGCAGACGCTGTGTAAAGGATCTGCCAGACACAGCTTCTGTGTCGACGCCCGTGGGTAATCAGTCTGCACCTGCTCCTATGTCTGTGAGACTGACTCCATCTTCCACCACTCAGGATGGCAGGCTTAGGAGTGGGAGAGCCTATCACAGCCTGGCCAGACGGAGCTAGCTCCCGCCCACTGTCTATTTATACATGCCTTTCCTGTTCCTCCTTTGCCTGTGATTCTGCTCTGCTTGTTTCCTGGCTCTGCTGCTGCTGCTGCTTGAACTACTGATCCTCTGCTTGTTATTGACCCTGGCTTTACTGACCACTCTCCTCCTCAGCGTTTTGTACCTCGTGCACTCCTGGTTTGACTCGGCTCGTTCACCACTCTCGTTGCTCACGGTGTCTCCGTGGGCAGCTGCCCCGTTTCCCTAGCTTCTGTGTACCCTTGTCTGTTTGTCTGTCGTGCACTTACTGAGCGTAGGAACCATTGCCCAGTTGTACCCCGTCGCCTAGGACGGGTCGTTGCAAGTAGGCAGGGACTGAGTGGCGGGTAGATTAGGGCTCACTTGTCTGTCTCCCTACCCCGTCATTACACACTGCCACAGTACCCTCTGCAGATAATGCCACACACACCCCAAGTAGATAGCTCCATTGGGGCTCCCTCTAGTAGTGGAATGCCCAGCTAGAGTGTTGCCGACGCTTTGGCTGGGGATTCCTCTGTCCATACACAGTGATGTCAGGGGATCCTCCTGGGCCTTAATGTGATATCAGGGGCAAACCCAGAGCCGGTGCCCCGGAGCAGAGCACTAGTATAGGCTCTGTGCCTGAACTCTGGGGAAGCCACTGACATCAGTGTCCATATATGGACAGTGATGTCAGGGGCTTGCCCAGAGCTGGGGTCCCGGAGCAGAGCCGCTTCTAGCACTCTACCTGGGATTCCAACTCTGCTCCTGACATCACTGTCCATATATGGTCATAGATGTCAGGGGCAACCCCAGAGCTGGAGTCCCGGGCAGAGCGCTAGTAGGCTCTTCCTGGGACTCCAGCTGTGCTGCTGACATCACTGGGACTCCTTCTCTGGGGAAGCCCCTGACATCACTGTCGATGTATGGACAGCGATGTCAGAGGCTTCCCCAGAGTCTCGTAGCAGAGCCTATACTAGCGCTCTGCCCGGGACACCGCTCTGGGGAGGACCCTGACAACACTGTCCATATATGGACAGTGATGTCAGGGAATTCCACAGAGTCCCAGAGCAGAGCCTATACTAGCGCTGTGCACGGCACTCCGGCTCTGGGAAAGCCCCAGACATTGCTATCCATATGTGGACAGCAATGTCAGGGAATTCCACAGAGTCCCGGAGCAGAGCCTGCACTAGTGGCTCTGTGTCCCGCGGGCCACAGATGACAGCCCCAGGGGCCGCGTGCTTGAGACCCCTGGTCTAGCCTATCACACAAAAAACATAAACCCTCAATCATTACAGCATACCTAACTTTCTCAGGGGACATTTCTGAATAAGCTGTCATATATTTGTACCTGAGGAATAACACTATTTCTGGACATTATATGACTTCTATTCTGCATTTTTTTTAGCCGTTTTCCCCTCTGCAGGCTCTCTCTCTCTAATTCTCTGTTCTCTCTGAGCTAGTGGGTGGAGCCCAACAGCTTTTATGTCTTCTATACACCGCACACATAGAAGAGGAGAATTTTGCTCTCCTATCTCTAACTATCACATACAGTATATAGAAGCTACAGCAGCATGGAGGACATTATACAGCAGTAATTCGCAGTGTAGTTGTGAATCTAGCACTGGGGTAAGATACTACACTTACTAGAAGCTGCAGTAGCGTCTTTGGGTCTGCCTCTCTATCACTCTGCTTCCCCCTCCCTTCTCCATAGACTTCTATAGGCAGCTTTAACCTGATCCTTCAGTGAGCTGAGAGTCCGTCTTGTCTAAGACAAGATGGAAAAAGCAGTAAATTCAGGGTGAGTGAACAGTTAAGATGGGGGGGGGGGGTAAATGTGCCTGATAAGTAGAGAAAAATACAACAATATAAGATGTATTACAAAGTTTCTTATATCTGTTTATATGAACGATTTATGACAAAGCGTTATCTCCACAGTAATTTGTTATAGCGAATGACAGATAGGCAGGTCAGTTTCTAGTTTGTTGCTAAGGAGCAAGTGAGGAGCAACTGACAACATTTTAAATGGCAGGCAGCAAATCTGAGCAAGAATGAATCACACTTTAAAGAGGTTGACCATTCAGGGCCGCACCATCCATGAGGATAAGTGAGCATCTTGCCTCAGGCGGCAGCCTGCTACCTATCTGAGGAGACGGTGGCACCACAGAAACCAACCGCTACGACCCGTCCTGTACTATAATTGTATCTGCGTTTATAGACCGCAGATACAATTACATGGATAACTAGCGTTGGCAGGGCAAAGAACATAAGTTTCTTGCCTTGCAATTCAGCGCCCTTCAATATGCAGGGGGCTCTAACTACAGGGAGCCATATATGGGACACTATCTACAGTGAATGTATGTGGGGCACTATCCACTACGGGAATCTATGGGGGCCAATATCTACAAGGGGGTCTAGGGGGCCACTATCTACAAGGATATCTATGTAGGCCACTATCTACAGGTGCACACTATCTACAGGGGGCTCTATGGGGGCACTATTTATGGGGCACTGTCTACAGGGGGCTCTACGTGGGGCACTCTCTACAGGGGGCTTCACGTGGGGCACTGTCTACAGGGGGCTCTACGTGGGGTACTGTCTACAGGGGGATCTATGAGGGGCACTATTTACAGGGAGCTCTATGAGGGCCACCATCTACAGGGATTCCATGAGGGGCACTATCTACAGGGGGCTTATGATGGGCACTATCTACAAGGGGCTCTATGGGGGAACTATCTACACGGGGCACTATCTACATATTATATTTAGAGGTGCAGTGTATGGCGCTATTATATTTAGAGGCGTAGTGTGTGGCACCATGAGGATTTTATCTTCGTTTATAGGTACATCTGAACATCAAACTGCAGAAATGGATTGTGGCCGTGAAAAGACATCATAGAGGTCTGGAACAGATGTAGAAGAAAAGTGGGGAAGAACGACTAGAATATAAGAAGATGTCACCTGCAAGTCACTCAATGCCAATGTTTATTCTGCCTCTAATAAGTACTGTAGTCACTGTATGATCTGCAGCGAGATGATGGGTGGTATGATTTTTTTGCGAAACAGCAACTCCCAGCATATCCTTACCATTGTTCGGCCCATCCTGGGAGCTGTAGTTTTACGCCATACAAACTTATACGGCAGGGGTTGCAGTAAATTTGCAAATGATCTCTGTACTGAGCTGTATTTGTGTTGGTGCTGTATTTATGTACTGAGCTTGGTTTTGGTGCTGTATTTATGTATTAAGCTTTGTTCTGGTGCTGTATATATGTATTGAGCTTTGTTCTGGTGCTGTAATTATGTAGGATATATGTATAATATCAAAATTGCAGGGCAGATGGAATTGTTGCAATCCATTGTCTATTTAATAGTAACCTTCAAGTACTTTTTTAACCCCTTGAACCGCCACCATGCGGTAATACATGACCTGACAATATTTCCAAACATTTGCCTGTATGTTTTTTTCAGATTCAGCAAAATACATAAAATCAACTTTTAAAATGACGCATGCTATATACTAATTATTCTATAAAGGGTCATGTGGCGGTGCCACTATCCTGAAGAGTCACATAGTCCTGCCTCCAAACCCACATTTCCATGCTTGATTGACATCCCCCTGACTGTTCTACATCACTACCAGTCTCCTCCAACTTTATTGGATGCCCCATTGCCTTGTATTGTACTTCATGGGCACGCATCAGAATCGTTGTGTACTCTGCCCGGCTTCATCGCTGCACCGCGCATGCCAGGGGAATACAAGGCAGCGGCACATCTGCAAGAGTTAGAGGAGGCTGCTAGTTATGTACAACAGCCAGGGGGATGTTAATTAAGATCAGGGGGGCGCCATTTAAATTTTCATCGCAGGCCTCAAAAAAGCTAGAATCGGCCCTGTGACTATTTGGTACAATTCCTTTTCAAGTTGTTGATCCACTACAAAAAGTCGGATCATGAAGGATCTTGCTTGAATCCTATGCAATCATCGGCAGGGAAACGCAAACATAACTACCATACTGGTTGTTACCCAGCTTTTTCCAACTCAATGACTTCTTTACTGCTGATTTGTTATTGTCCTTTAATTCATTTGACTACCAAGTTGGGAACCAAATTGCACAATAATGATATGTGTGGGTTTCACATTATAATTCTAAATCTACCCCATGATCATGTCAAATGCTGGATCATATTGGAAAATGACTCTAAAAGCTCATTTCCCTAGTAAACTAGTAATATAAATTCAGATTTGTAATGTGGTGCCTGAACTTTGCACTGGGAGTCTGAGTTATTTAGCTGGGATCTGCAGGATAATTATAACTTTGATTCTGAAACAAGAGAAAGAATTACAGACAGCTAAGGATATCTTCGGCAATCATAACATCACAAAGACAGAATCATGTTGAATACCTTGTAGTTTATGACCCTCACCTCCAAATTTTATCCTTTTAACAATGGAAATGTTAACCTTTATTACACAATTATAGAGGTGATGTCACGGTTGTGTTTCTGATTGTCATTTCTGTGTTATATACATTCACATAAGTTCATAATAATCACATACAATTGTTTACTCCAGACAAAGTATATAAAAAAAACTAACATTTTATTTATTGGTGGATAGGGCTTTTTTATACTGACTTCCTTTCACCCTTGGTATGGCCCCCGGAAGAAGCTAAGTTTGAAACACATGTTTGGGTTGGATCTACCCATTGTTCTGGTCTGTAAACCTCATTTACCTTACTGGATTTTTTTTCACCAATACTGTCAATGTATTATTGTGGAACATACTATCCAATATAACATTCACTTATATTTCCATGGCTTACCAGCCTCTTATTGAACTATTTGCACTTTACGCCATTTTGGGCTTTTAAGGACCTGGTCAATGAGGGGATCAATTTTTCTTGGGTAATGTGTATCTTTTATTACATGTGTTTTATATGTACCGATCATTAATAAAGAATTTTTATTTTTTGGTAGCAAAGTTCATGTGTGGTCTTTTGTAGGTATGTATTATTCGTTCTCACACAGAGCAGTGAAGGTTATTATATATGTGCTTATATTGGCCCAATTGCATTAAATGGTGGCATACAAATTATATAGTTGGAATAATATTAATTTTGAATATTGATTTACTTTTTTCGTGAAGTTAAATATACTATGGATGATTTAATAGGAATGGAACCCACACCAAAAGAGTACTATTCTGGGGTTTGACCCTTGCCCTTAAGGTTGTTGGGCATTGGTAAGACCTGAAACCAGTCTTTGCCATCAGTCCAACTTCTGAAGTTTCCTAGGCAGTAAAATGTAGTGTTACATTCATTTCTGTTACCTACATAGCACCAACATGTTCTACAGCGCTGTGTAGGGGTTCTCCTCGCTTGCTGTCCCCAGTGGGGCTCTAGGTCTAAATGCCCTATCTGAATATTATTGGAGTGTTGGTGATGGCTTGGGTGCCTAGGGGAGACCTGCAGGCATGGAGAGAACCTACAAAATCCTTGCAGATCTTGTCCTTGGTCGGATTTGAACCCAGGACTCCAGTGCTGCAAGTGCTACATAGTGATACAGTGTTAACCTTTATTATTAGTAGGGCATATGGAAATTGGGTTGACTTGGTGAGACAACCCCATTAAGTCTGGTTTTCGATGGTCCAGTACATGACATTACAATCCCACAGACCTAGTGATTTTAAATAACTGCATACTAAATTATCAGGGTTTCTTTGCAATTGTGAGCCTGACATTTTCTGTATTGCAGGTAGGAATGCTTTTTTATTGATGTAAACTTTTTGTCATGTCCTAATGCCTGAGCTATTATAACTTAGAGGTATCCTGTCGCCCTATACAGATCGCAAGAAAAACACCTTAAACATCCAGTCTTGACAAGCATGACATACAGCTCCATAGTGTTGAAGACACTGTACAGGACTATTGGTATTAATGTAGTGTGCCCAGTTGGCTCTGTCCGATAGCCAGTTGGGGTCAGGAAAGAATTTTTCAACTATATGATTTTTCTACTCTGAATGTTTTTTGCTTTTCCCCTAAATCAAATGTGGTTTTAAAAGTATAAAAGATTGAACTTGGTGGAATTCAGGGACTGGAGGGTCTTACAAGTGTAAATGTGCGGTCATGAAAGAAGCTCATAACTTTTTTATTTTGTGTTCGACGTAGCTGTATGAGAATTTGTTTTTTGCGGGACGAGTTGTACTTTATGTAGGTGCCATTTTTTTGTACATTTACATTATCGTTTAATTTATATACATTTTTATTTTGGCAACAATGCAGAACAAGCAGTTCCGCTGCAGTATAAATGTTTTATTTTTTTTACACCATACACCGATCATCATAAATAATGTTATACATTTGTTGTCTACAACAGGTTGCTACAGTCGTGGCGATACCAAATATGTGTATATTATTTAATGTTTTTGGACTTATATTTTGTAACGTTTAATAATTGTAAATCGTGCATTTCTCTGTATTTTTTTGACAGATTTTTTATGTATTTAACATTACTATGTTTTTTTTTTATTAATGTAACTTGTTTTTCTAATCCCATAATGGGATTATTCACTTTTAATTAACTTTAATGTACTGGCATATATCTATATTCCAGTACATTAGCCTGTGTAATGATTGTACACAGGCAGTTGTTAGGATATAGCTAAGCGTGCCCTAACAATAAGAAATATGGTCAGACAGCCCTGGGGTCCTTCAATGGACATGGCATGTCCCTCGATCACGTCACAGGGATTTCCTGTGAAGCGATCAAATGGGTGCCCACCCCTTCTCAATTTTCCCTTTAAATGCCGCAGTCAGCTTTGATTGCAGTATTTAAGGGGTTAATGGCGGAGAGAAGAGGTTTCTCTTTTCTCCGCCGTTAGAGCGGAGCTGAGTAATACAACCATTGCCCCGCTCCTGATCGCGTGCGCGCACATTGTGTCACACAGGATGAGAATGCTCGTCCTAATGCGGCAAGCACCCCCTGCTCAAAACGAGTGTTCTCGTCCTGTGTAGGCAATTTAAGTCTGTCTATACCACTTTAAGTTTCGTGTTACCATGCCATGTACATAATTTAATGTCTTTGTTAGTGTATGCTGCACACCTTGTTTGGCATTGGTGATGGAGGGGCTGGGCCACTAGTCTTTGCCATCACTGCAGGAGGATATTCTGGAGGTCAGTGCAGAATCCGACACTGATGTAATGGCGAGTGTAGTGGCACTGTGCTGTGCACCAGGTTGCTAGTTAGGGGACTGCTAGTGGGAGATTAGAAAGATAAATAAGGGGGACAGGTGACGCTGTTTAGGGAGTATGTGGTTGGGCCACATTTTGTCCTGTGGGACCCTGCAGCTGCTGAAAGCTTGTAGTTGGGCCATGTACTGTGTAACCCTGAATCTACTGTGTCTGCAGTTGGGCCCTGACTTCAGCCATCACAAGGCTGGCGGTAGGCTGGTAAGGGCAGCAATGGGAAGCAGAGAGGTGCAGAGTAGATCTGAGGAGTCGCAGAGGAGACTGTTGGCAATCTGCAGCAGAGGACTTCTAAGTCCATGCGCGCTTATGTTTGTCACTGGGAGAGAAGTCGTAAACGGTGGGAGAGAAGATTCTCTGACTGGGAGCCATTACTGGGTCTGTGTGGGATGTGAGAAATCCGCCTCTGAGGGACAATGGGACAAAGTCAAGTCACAGAAGTGCCTAGAAACAATAAAAGTGGTAGTGAGCAATCCCTACTCCTGCAACCAAAGAAGTTTAACTGTTTATACTGTATTTGATACTACCAGTTACCCTGTACTACTAGTACTACTGTTACTATTCGTGCTATATCATCATTACAAGTAAAGTTAAGCGATTCTTAAAGATACAGTACCTATTTTCTAATAAGGACTTGTATTTGACTGTACATATTACATAGTTGTCTGGGACTGCACTCTGCATGGCCTCCTTCCTTCGTGTGTGGCTTTTTTTTTCCGGCCAATACAATGTCACACAAAATAGAATTTGTGTGGAAAATGGGACATGCGTTTTATATGGTGATTTTGCATGTGTTTTTCGCTAATAATGTGCAATACATGTTATTTTCTGACAAAAAACGCTATAAAAAATGACGCAACCCACACATTGAAACTTGCATTTTTTAAAGAGGAAAAAATACCCCTGGAGGTTAATGGGACAAAAACATCACTAAATGATGCAAAAGGCAGGCTTCAGGTGATTTTGGAAAAACATTACTGACCCAAAAAACTTTAAAGTAAGAAAAAAACAGTGTGAATCCACCCTAACACTGTTGGGCTGAGTATTGTGTGTTGTGTATGTTGCACGTTCATACCACAAGGACCCACGGAGACCCAAGTATGCACCAAGCGAATTAACTGATGCAACCCCGCAATTCCTTCATCTACATCTCTACATCCCCTTAGACCCATGACCCCAAGACCCTTAGTACATGACCTGTTGGGGATTTGAGAAATGAATATATATATAGGATTATGGGGACAAATAAAATTATTTGCTGAAGATTATATAAAATACCTTAGATTAACCTGCACATTTATGCTTCTCCAATTTACTTATCTCCGTAAACCACAAAATAACCTCCAATGCAGAATACTCCATCTGTAAAAGTGATCATATATCACTATCAGAGCATTTATGTAAAGTTGTATGCATGTATAATTTCCCATAGATATTACAAAAATAATGGAGCATATGGCGCAGCTCTAGAGTCAGAGATAATTCCCAGTTTCCATTAATGTAGCTGCCACTAGATGGCAGAACTACACAATCCTACTTTCTACCACTGACTATGAATAGCAGTTGACTTTTTGGGCCACATTCACGAAAGTGTCATTGTCTGCTTTTAACAGCCACTCATTTGAATGGTTGTCAAGCATTGCTAATGACTAATGACTATCACACTCCAGTGGCTGTACACTTTCAATGTAGAATATAAGGTACAATAAGCCATTTTCCAGATTTTTAGCTACCAAAAGAGTTAATAGATCTATCTTGTCTACCTATTGGGTATCTGGCAGTGCAGAAGCCCATTTACAATATTATTCGTAGCAAAATTATTTTTCCCATTGTGCCGTTGATAACCAATTGTCTTTTTCAGTGGTATCTGACTATAAAGTATTCCTATTCAACTTCACTACGGTGACTTTTTGACTCAACGACTGAATATCACAATGCCCAAAATACAAATGCAACCTGTGTCCATTTTTACAGTGCAAAATTAGAAAGATTACAAGACTGCTGGGCTCTACAGATGGAAGGTCCATAGAAAAGCAGTGTACATATCCAGCTATGCACAGCACTACAAGAGTCCTTGTGCTCAACTGTACTTATAATCCCCTCTCCTGACAAATGCAGGGACCAGGGAGTGAAGCACCTCTCACAGCTACGTTAAACAGTTACCCAAAGAGCCCTAAGATTTATTTTAGTTTATAAAATGCAGTACTCAAAAAACAGGTTATAATATAAATGCATTTTTATGTTGAAGGGATATAGCCAGTAACTTCACAAAGGTAGCACTGGCCTAGACTAAGGTTAAGCATGCCCAAGCATGTGCGTTTCATATGACTTTCCATAATTTTTATTTATTCGATCCTACCAGAGATTTGCTGATTAAAGTAGGAAACTAAAGCCGTAGACGTAAACATTGAAAAAACTAACGATTTTGCATTATGGGCAATAATACCTGGCTTTGAGACAATTCATCCTAAAATTGTATCAAGGGGTTAATGTCATGGTTATATGCTGCTCAAGTTCTTCTACATAATAAACTCAGTCATAGCACTCAATGCCAGTCTTCTGCGTATAAAGCTAACAATATATATAGAGCTTAAATTCCAGTGAATAAATTATTATTTTACCACTTTATTAAGCACTGGGGTGACCGCATCTTGAATATGTAAATTGGTTTTAGTCACCAGTTCATAAAAAAGGAATAAGATAACTAAAAAAAAGTTAATTAAGATCAATTAAATTAATAATGGCTATGGAAGATTAAACTGTTTAAAGGGCTTGATGTGATGGCTAAATTTAAACCGCTCAGTCCTTCCACACCCAAATTTCGCAATTTGACCTCTTTAGCCACATCAATACAACATTGTAAACATTGAATTCCTTGGAGACACATTATGTACTGTAGGACTAAATGCCCTTTTACACCGGCCAATAATCGGCCAGTGCTGTGAGCTCGTTTGCTCCTGTCACACGGAGCTATGGATGGGGACGAGCAGTCGTTACTCTGATCGCTCGTCCCCAGACGTTATTATCATATTGGCAGCGCGTCTCCCTATTTACATGGAGCACTTTGGGTTCTTTCGGTCCTCCGTTCTCATCACTGGGGTTCCTAGAGATCAGACCCCCAGCGATCACACATGTATCCCCTATCCTGTGAATAGGGGATACATGTGTTTGTGGGAAATACCCTTTAATTGTGTGTCCCAAACAACTTGGCTCAATAAGGCAGAGAAAATGACTAATCAGCAAAAGTTATCAAATATAAATTGTGTGTTCCAGGAGCATTGCTAGGGTCGTAAAAGTTATATATATATATATATATATATATATATATATATATATATATACACACACACACATATATACACATCTATCTATATATATATATATATATATATATATATATATATGTATGTATATATAAAACAAAGACAACTTATATAGCACATTATGGCTTAGATAAACCAGCCTAGCAGTAAACTGTCCCTGGATATTACTTTGTAATATGTATAAATACATCAGTTACATAGTTACATAGGTTGAGAAAAGACACAAGTCCATCAAGTTCAACCTTTCTCAATAAATTACCTGTCATACATTGCTTGATTAATTATAACCCCCAATGCCTTTCGTCAGTGAATAATCGCCTGGCAAACCTGTTTGTTCTCCACATTTTCTGACTGCACTGACTTCCTCTGCACATTGTCTCGGATCGGGGTGTATAGTTCACGTCCAAGTTCTGGAGGGCCCTGTGCAACCTGCTAGATGTTAAGCTGGACTTCTCCTCCACCTACCACCTACAGTCCATTGGTCAGGTGGAGAGGACCAATCAAAGTTTGGAGAACTATCTTCGTCATTTTGTTTCCGCCCAACATGACAATTGGGTACAACTTCTGCCTTGGGCGGAGTTCTTATACAACAATTACACAAGTGAGTCTACTACTTCGTCTCCCTTCTACATTGTGTACAGTCAGCATCCTCGAGTTCCTCTTCCTTTGCCAGCCAAGACTCAAGTACTGGCAGCTAACTCTTCATTTGGGACTTTTGTTCACATCTGGCAGCAGACGAAGGCTGCCATTCTCCAATCTGTGGCCCGCATGAAAAAGCAGGCTGACAAAAAAAGAAAAGTTCCTCCTCAATTCTCTCCTGGAATCAAAGTCCGGCTGTCCTCACGAAACATTAGACTCAAGATGCCTTCTCACAAATTCGCTCCCAGGTTCTGCTGTCCTTTCGAAATCCTGCAAAGGATAAACCCTGTATCCTATAAACTTTGGTTGTTCCTACGATTCCCAACTCTTTCCACGTGTAAAAATCCTGGTCCTGTGGTTGCTCCCAGCAGTTCATCTGATGTGTTTGAGGTGAAGGAGATCCTGGACTGCAAGAGGGTAGGAGGAAGGACTTTCTATTTGGTGGACTGGAGCGGGTTTGGTCCTGAGGAGAGATCCTGGGAGCCAGACGAGAACCTCAATGCCCCTATCCTCATAAAAAAATTCCTCCCTCTCTCTGGACCCATAAAGAGAGTGTGCAAGGGGGGGGGGGTATTGTTACGGCCGCGGTCACGGACCGTGACCTCCACATACCTGCCTCCCACAGATCTTCCTCTTCCTCCCCTGAGATGCCGGCATATGCGTCCGCTCTGTCCCGTAGTGCTCACTAGAGGGTGCGCTCTGGTTCCTGGCCTTAAAGGGCCAGCGCGCGCATATGTTAATAATTAATCAATTATTCCCATATCACCCTGAATTATAAAAAGGGCCCTGCCCTACTGATCCTTGCTTGAGCGTTGTTTGTAATACCCATGTTAGTCTTAGCAAATGGTCCCTTAGTGTTATCCTGTTCCCATTGTTCCCGTGCCCTGCTACCTGTATCCTGTATCACGTGCTGTGTTATTGTTCCTGAGCCTGTTTAGTGATTTGGAGTCGTGTCCTACTACATCCGTTGCCTTCCGCCGCGTCTCGCGCAACCTACTGCACCCGTTTTCATCCACCACATCTGGCGCAACCTACTGCACCTGCTGTCATCCACGACGTCTGGCGCAACCTGCTGCACCTACTACCATCCATGCCAGAGCCCCTGCCACCATCTGGACTATTTCAGGTACCTTTGTGCTAGGAACTTGTATAGACTTTTGCATAGACTGTGACTTGGCCAGCTGCCTCTCCGCTACGGCAGAGCGGCCTAGTGGGTCCACATACCCCTAGATCGTGACATTGTCTACCTGCCCATTTAGTAAGCATGGCCTGTTTTTGTGTTTATTTGAGTATATCAGGAGAGCTGAAGCACCATATATATATATATATATATATATATATATATATATAGACTTCACTGCAGTCTTTAATTCCATTGACCATCGTTGTTTTCTATAAATAATTAGTCTGTACTTTTCTATGGGCAGAAATTCTTCTTTCCTGTCCATACTTTCATGCCATTGTCCTTTCTAGTATATTTTCTATCTAGTCTGTCTGTCTTGTCTAACTTATCTATTTTTCCATCAGAAAAGGCAGCTGTGCCCGGTTTTGATTTTAACATGTCACTGTGTTTGGAAGGTCAGATTTGATGGGCTGTAAATGTTCTTTGTCTCTGAATTGTTTTGTCTTATTGCAAGAGGCATATTCCAATCACAAACCCTGTTCTGGTCAAAAGACCTTTAGGTAAGTGATCAAAGAAAAAAATGGAAAGGATCCATAGCAACAAGTGCGTGACCTGTATTACATTCAAAGCAGTGTAACCTCAGTCCTGGTAGGGATAAAGGTGTAAAACCGGAGTCTGCCCAATGCTGCTTAATTACTTGGGAAGTTGTCAATTAAGAACCATTAATTCTAAAATGAAGCGCAAAGTAAAAATTTCCTATTGTACAGGCAAAGCCCACCAAGCTGTGGGAATATAATCAAATGAGTCTGAGTAGAACATGAATGGATATATATCCAGCTCTCTAACGCATGGGGTCCACCAAGTTGCTCATGTCTCATTGCTTTTTGACAATGTGGTGCAACCTTTGGATCCCAATGATCAAAGAACTGCACGTGGTTGTTTAATCTACACCTAGATTTACCAATAAAAGCTGAAGCTAACTCTACAGGTGATATAACTGTTGTCCAACATCTATTTCTCCCAACTCTTCCATAAATACGCTGTTATGGCAGGAAGGAGGTGAAGGGAACAAGTGAGCCCTAATCTACCCACCGCCCTGTCCCTGCCTACTTGCAATGACCCGTCCTAGGCGACGGGGTACAACTTGGCGGCGGTCCCTACGCTGACTAAGTGCAAGGGGATACAAACAGGGAACAAGCAAGGGAAGGGGCAGTAGCCCACGGAACACCGTGAGGAAACGGAGTGGTGAACGAGCCAGTCAGGATCAGGATGTAGTGGAGTATAAAAACGCAGAGCATGGAGCAGGAAGCAAGCCAGGGGCAGAGCGAAGCAGGATAAGCGGGAACTGAAGCAAGGCAGAAGCACGGCAGAAGCAGGCTGGAGCAAGGCAGTAGTGGGGCCAGGAATCCAAGAAGAATAACAAGCAATGAGGAAGAGAAAACGGCAGGTAGAAATGGACAGGGGGCGGAGCTAACTCCGACTGACCAGGCCGCGATAGGCTCTCCCACTTCTGAGCCTGCCACCCTGATTGGTGGGAGCCGGTGTCAGTCTAAGAGGTCTGGCCTCAGGTGTCGACTGATTAATCCTGGGAGTATCCACAGACGTAGTACCTGGCAGATCCTTTACATACGCAAATTTGACTTGGCTGAGTGTTTATGTGTATATCAATGGGGTGATGGGAATAGTTTGTTGCCAGACTAATTGGGCAGTGGCTTATCTCATGCGGGAACAAGGATTGGGCATGTTAAAACCAAATATGCAGATTCTTCTTTCCCTTGAAATCTGTTGTCAGGGCTCAGTCAGGTGGTCACCATATAGATGAGATCGACTGACGACCCCACCAAAATCAGTAGGGTTGTCCGACATCTATCTCGTGTATAGTCCACACACAGTTTTTTTAGGAATCTTTCGTGGCGTAAACGCCTAGAAAAACGCCTGAAAAAACGGAATCTGAACGCCACCAAACATCTGCCCATTGATGTCAATGGGAAAATCGGCGTTGCGTTCAGACGGGGCGTTTTTTGAAAAAACGTTGCGTAGAAAGAATGGCCCAGAAAAAAAGTTCATGTCACTTCTTGAGCCGTTTTTGGAGCCGTTTTTCATTGTGTCAATAGATAAACAGCTCCAAAAACGGCTCCAAAAACACATAAAAAAAAGTTTGATACTTTTAAAAATGGCTGAAAATCAGAGGCTGTTCTCCCTTAAAAACACCTCCGTATTTTACCGCTCTTTTTACTTTAGTGTGTGAACATACTCTAAGCGTTAGCAATAAAGCCTATACATGTCAATCCTGATAGCATCCTTATAATTTTGGATGCTCACATAGTTAGGGCTTATTCAGACGAACGTATAATACGGCTGTGCAACGCACGTGATTTTCACGCGCCTCGCACGGACCTATGTTAGTCAATGGGGCCGTTCAGACTGTCCGTGATTTTCACGCAGCGTATGTCTGCTGCGTAAAACTCACAACTTGTCCTATATTTGCCCGTTTTTCGTGCATCACGCCCCCATTGAAGTCAATGGGTGCGTGAAAACCGCGCACGGCACGCGGAAGCAGTAGTCAAAACTATGAATGAAAACAGAAAAGCACCACGTGCTTTTGTTTACAAACATACAAACAGAGTGTCATAATGATGGCGGCTGCGCGAAAATCACGCAGCCACACATCATACGCTGCTGACACACGGAGCTGTTATGGACCTTTTGCGCGCGCAAAACGCACACGCTCGTGTGAATCCGGCCTCATACAGGAATAGTCAGGGCTTACTGCAGTCCAGGAGGCAGTTGGGGGGTATAGTAAAAACAATATGACCTCTAATAGTGGATACAAATTTTGGTGAATTTGCACCATATTAGGTTTGTAGTAATAATATAAGGCAGATTCTGGGATTTTAAGGATTTTTTTATCTCCTAAGTTTTCTTAAAGGAGTTTTCCTATCTTGCCAATAGCTTTCCATTAGTTATATGGATGTCATAGAGGTGGGTCCGAGATCCCCTTCTATGTGCCAGAACAAAGAGTTGCTCCTGCTCTGGTGACTCAACGTGACAATGTATTACATGATCAGCCATTCAATTTAATGGGCGCCAATGTAGTGTTAAGTGGCAGCACAATGTATTGTGTATTGAATGGCCATACAATGTACTGGTTTTATTTTAAAAAAAGTTTGTCCAAATGGAACACACAGATGTAGCGGCGATTAACAGTATTGCAGCCTTCTGTCATTGAAGTGAATAGAAGAAGGCTACAATACCAGTGAATCACCGCTACATGTGTATCGGCTACTCACAGTGATCAAGTAAAAATGAAGGGGAAGCAGCGCTCGTAAGAGCGCTGTACCCCCTTCAAAACAGCTGATTGGCGGGGGTCCCGCGAGACGGCTCCCCGACCCATCAGCTATTGATGCATCAATGTTTAGGGACTGGAAAATCCCTTTAATATGGCTGTGGACCCATGGTATGTTTCCTCTCTAGATTTTAGTTCTTTTTGTTTAGTTTTATAGAATAATTTTACATGTCAGTGATATTCACAAGACTATGGCATTTTTATTCAAAAAGTGATGCAAAAATGAATATAGATTGGTTAATTCAGCTATATATCTTTATTCTTGGAATACATGCAACCGAAAATTGCTGTCTTAACAAATCCCATTGTTTTCAATTGGTTATATTTTGAACCAAAAGACTACAAAAATGGCTGATTTTATGACTGAAGTCTGCAGTGGCGGATTAAGTGTACCATGGGCCCTGGGCTGATGACACAACTTGGACCCCCTCCATCCCCCTCACATGCATTGCAACCCCCCTCGCTGACACCGTACCTGTCAGTGCCACTGACCTGATGGATACAGGTTTTAGCGCTAGATATGGTTGCTCTGTATACAGAATACAAAGCAGCTGTATCTGAAAAAGTAAAAATAATTTTTAATAAAAAGTATTTAAAAATGACACTAAAACACAAGTTTATTAAAAAAAAAAAAAAAAAGGTGTATAGAACCTTTAACACATCAAATTAAAAAAAAAATTGTAACACCTCCCTTTAAGGGCTAGTTCACACAGAGTATTTTGATTCTGTTTTTGATGCAGAAACTGCGTCGAAAACAGTTCCAAAAAAAAACGCCCGAAATCGCCTCCCATTGATGTAAAAAAACGCTCATGGGAAAAAGAGGCGATATGCCCTTTCATCGTGCGTTTCCATCTTTGACCTCCCATTGACATCAACAGGAGGCCGAGATCGTGTTTTCCGCAGCAGTTTTTGCCAGCGGCGCTCAATCGAAAAACGCTGCGAAAAACACGGTAAAATCTGTCTCAAAATTACTTCTGCCTGCAAAAGCCTCTGTGTGAACAGTGCCTAAAGTTTAACTAAATTTTGAAAAAACTTTTGACATGTCGTAGTGACATGTCAAAAGTTTTAATCTATGGGGGTCCAAGCACTGACACCCCACCGATCACTAAAATGAAGCAGCAGAAGCGCTCGGTTGAATGCTGCGCCGCTTCATTTCTGATCGGCATTCCTCGGAGCGGTGTATGGTCTCAATAGAAAGACTTTGAGTCCGTACACCGTTTGCTCGGCTTTCCGAGAAAAGTAGTTACGGAAACAGCATAGCTCGCATTCTACGCTGCTTTCGTAACTGCCATCCACTACTATGGGAGTTACGGAAAAAGTGTATCTCAGCAAGCTACACTGTGTCCGTAACTCACAAATCCCGACCATATAGTCAGGAAGTGTCTGGGAGGCAGCGGGAGCAGAAAAAGGTAGAACGGAGTTTAGAACCTATCCCCGTTCTAGAGATAGGTGTGGATCCCAGGGGTGGAACCCGCATCTATCTGACATTTATGACATATCCTGTAGATAGGTCATAAATGTCTCTGATGGGAAAGCCCCTTTAAAGCTCGCTAAATGCAGTCTGGCTGGTCATTTGGCAGCGTTTGGCAGACACAAGAATGTCAAGATTGGGCTGCCCCTCTATAGATATTGCCACAGTGCCCTCTGTAGATATTGCAACAGTGCCCTCTGTAGATAGTGCCACACTCCTGTAAATAATGCCACAGTGTCCTTTGTAGGTAGTGCCACATCCCCCATAGATAATGCCACAGTGACCTCTGTAGATAGTGCCACACCCCTATAGATAATGCCACAGTGCCCTCTGTAGATAATGCCACAGTGCCCTCTGTAGATAATGCCACAGTGCCGTCTGTAGATGGTGTAACAGTGCACTCTGTAGATGGTGCCACAGTGCCCTCTGTAGATGGTGCCACAGTGCCCTCTATTGATAATGCCACAGTGCCCTCTGTAGATAATGCTACAATGCCCTCTGTAGATAATGCCACAATGCCCTCTGTAGATAATGCCACAGTGCCCTCTGTAGATACTGCCACAGTGCCCTCTGTAGATAATGCTACAATGCCCTCTGTAGATAATGCCACAATGCCCTCTGTAGATAATGCCACAGTGCCCTCTGTAGATACTGCCACAGTGCCCTCTGTAGATAATGCCACAGTGCCCTCTGTAGATAGTGCTACACACACCCACATGTATATAGTACCACATACACCCCTTTGTAGATAGTGCCACACACGCACCTATAGATATGCCCCACACACTCCCCCTATAGATAGTGACACACATGCACTCCCTATAGATAGTGCCACACACACACACCCTCTATAGATACCAGGGGATCCTTTTGGACCAGATTCCCCGGCCAGAGCGCTCTTGCCGGCGATTCCTCTGTTGGAGGAGCCCCTGAAGTCATTGTCTATATATGGACAGTGACGTAAGGGGCTCGTCCAGCAGAGGAATCCCCGGCCCGAGCGTCGGCAATGCTCTGGCAGGGGATTACACTCCTAGAGGTAGCCGCAATGGAGCTAACTATGGTGAGGGGGGGTGTAGTGCTGTCAACAGGATGAGGTGTGTGGGGCACTATCTACAGGGTGGGTTGCTCTATCTACAGGGGGCTGTGTGACCATTGCTCACCTACTACGAACGATCCAACAGCGTGGAAAAGGGACTGTGCTCCTTCATGGCGTCATGAAGGAGTGCCGGCACGTTCCTCCTTCGGCCTGCTCTCTCCTTTCCCGAGGGAGGTTCGCTGCCCCCTGGGCCACAGATGACAGCCTCAGGTGCAACATGCGGCCCACGGGCCGTGTGTTTGAGACCCCAATATGAACACTAGCAGACGTGCCTATTGTGCCGCACATCTGCTAGCCCTATGCCAGCTCAGCCCGCCCCTGCAATTGCTCTCCCTGTCCCTCCTCCCCATCAGCAGCGGCCATCAGCAGCGCTAGCGCTTCATAGTTCTCTTAGTATTTTTTAAAATTATGTGCGGTTCGCCCATATGATTATCCGCTACTGGAAGTCTGTTCTGCTTTACAGCAAAATGCTACAAGCACATTTTCTCTATCCAGTGGGGGTTGGGGATATTGATATTAATGGTGGGCTGGATGTGATGGATCTGGGTCCATCACTCCCTTTTGGACAGGCTTTTTAAAAAGTAGATGGAACTGGTTCTCTGTCGGGAAAGTGTGAATGAAGCAGTAAAAGCACAACAAAGATGGCATTACATATACCAGGCATACAGTGCAAATGTAGGGCATAAAAAACTTAAATAAAATATATTTTACTACTAATACAAGTACATCAAAACCATACTGGTTACAGAAATGGCCTCATAAACATCTTTTCTGTTTAAGTTTGCCCAGTGCTGCCTCCAGCAACAAAACATGCCTGTCTTAATTGTGAATCATCTATTACTAAATACATTATGAAAAATCCAGAATTAATGGGAATTATTTTTATAGTTGTACATGTCCCTGGATGGCATAAAATGTATCCATCAACACTTTTTCATTTTGACTCTGTGTCAGTGAGATGGGAGATCTTAGTCATGTTTTGAGATCTCGGAGATCATAGTGCTCTTAGTAGTTATCAGGAGGGGGCTGAGTATCGAGTAGAAGTTGCAAGAACGAGAGGAGGGGGGAAGTAAAGTGCTATCTGCCCGTGTATTAGCACTTACTACCATGGCACTGCTGACTTTAATGCAGAGGTGTAAGAATGACAGACTGAGGAGTATTCAGAGCAGATGCCTTTCACACCATTAGGTTAAAACTAAACCAGCCGAGGACAATAGACGCAAACCTAAGGAAATGTTACACTATTAAGTTCTTAGGATAGAGACTAGGAAGATACATTTCTCTGTATCAAAGCTCTTTACGCTTCTTTTTTTCTTCCACGTCTAAGAGCCTTTAATTTTTTTTCTTTATGATCTTTTCATCTATTTACTACCAAAAGGTGTGACCTATGTGCAACCTTCGCTACGGTTATATTGTGATTTTTTAATTAATTTATCAATTATTTCTTTATTTTTTCTGTAATACTTCATTTGCTTTGTTACTTGTTACTCTGTCCTGATAGTTACTGTGCCACTATGTAATATTCTCTCGATTTCCCTTTTGAACCTGTAAAGGAAATATATAATGGTTATTTCACAACAAAACTCATAGATGTGCTGAGAAGAGTTGTGTAAAGAAAAGAGGGGGCACATAGTAACATTCAGAATCATCAGTATGGGCCTTCTCTCTTGATGTTGGTTCATGTTCCAGAGGGCATTGTGCATCCATACCACCTTCCCCATTAGGAAAAAAGAAAGGCAGAACCCTCTGTTCAACGTTCCTTTATTTATAATGTCAAATACAGACCCATAACAAAAATCAGAAAAGAGCGCTCACCGTGATGCTGGTTCCTATCGCACATTTTCCCATTCAACAACGGAGGCTGCACTTGTCCTCCCTTTCCCATCCCATGTAGAAGAAAATGACAACGTCTAGTTTCCCCAACCTTCTTTACTAACAGGGTTGGCTACACAGGCGCACACTACCAATAGACAGGGAAGGATGATCCATCCTGAGCTGTCACCCCCTTTACACATCCTTGACGCCTATCACTTTTGGTGATTGCATATCTTGCACTTTACAAGATGAGTAGCAACATTCACATTAATATTCTTTATTTCCTAGCATTACTTTTTGTTGCTCAGTTAAATTTGTATCAAAAACTGGGGTAATATTGGGGTTTAGTAACTATATCATTGTAATATGTCTCAATTGTTTATGGAAGTCCTTTACCTGCACGCATCCATGCATATGCCTGAATAAGGGCGGTACAGATAGGACACTCTTGAAGGTATATGATTTGGTTTACATGCTTACACTACTGATATCTAGAAAATACAAGACCATGATGCTGACACGCAGGCAAACCTGTCAAAAGTGACACCCTTTACAGGACTTTTCCCATTATCATTAGGATCACTTTATAATCATTGGGTCTGATTGGCAGGACCACCACAAATACTCAAACTATGAAGGAGTCACAGCACAGCCCCTTCTGCCTGTTCTTTCACTGCACAATTTTACTCCCATCCATTTGAAATAAACTTCAATCCTTTTGTCCTTGAAATCAGAGGGCTTAATGACCCACAGACCATATTCTAGTGATTTACCATAACAATATAAAATGGGAATAGCCCTTTAAATTAGTAAGCTTTTTACAATTTACTTTATTGATCTTCCTTCCTTCTCTCCTTCCTTCCTTCCTTCCTTCCTTCCTTCCTTCCTTCCTTCCTTCCTTCCTTCCTTCCTTCCTTCCTTCCTTCCTTCCTTCCCTCCTTCCCTCCCTAGCTTTAGTCCTTTCCTGCTTCGTTTCCTCCCTTTCTTCATTCCTTCCCTTCTTCCCTCCTTCCTTCCTTCCTTCTGTAACGTCCGTGGTCGCTGACCACGAACTCCTTCCATCCAGTCGACACCCTTCTCTCCAGAGATGTCTGCACATGCGGCCGTCCTGTTCCACAGTGACCACCAGGGTGCGCTCGCAAGCTTAGTCCAGACTTAAGGAGCCAAAGCACACACAGGTGGGAGATTGAGCTCATTGCTCCCAGAGCACCCTGGGCTATAAGAAGGGCTGTGCCCCTCCCTGCAATGCCTGAGCCTTTTTGTCTACCCTAGTCTGTCTAAGCAAATGGTCTCCTAGTGTTTCCCAGTTCCCAGTGTTTCCCGTTCCTGCCACCTGTAATCTGTATCCCGTGCTATCCTGGTCAAGTACCGTGTTGAGCTGAAGTCGTGCTGTGCTGTGTACCACGCCTGTCCTGCTACACCACGCCTGGAGCCTGCCTGCTGCCTAGTCCCAGCTGAGTCTCTCTTGCTACTGTCTGTGCTACCACAGGTACACTATACGAACTATAGACTGTGACCTGTGTCCTGTTGGCCAGCTGCTACGTACCCAACGTGACACCTTCCTTCCTTCAATCAATCCTTCCTTCTTTCCTTCATTCAATCCTTCCTTCCTTCCTCCTTTCCCTGCTTTCTTTCCTCCCTTCCTTCCTTCCATCCATCTTTTCACCTCTCAGCCACTCATTTCTTCCCACTTTGTTGACAATAATGCATTTTTTTTGTATTGTCATTAACTCCTTTTATTCCCCCTCCCTTACAGAATTTTCTTTCCCTTTCCTGAGAGGTAATGTGTCAAATTTTAATGCTTCTGATTATATAACTGACCTATTCCACTGTCTCCTCTTGAGAGGATAATGCTTTTATCTTCCTGTTTCCTTGATTAATCGAGCTCACTGTACAGTGCAGGTTTTATGCAAACACCCAGCGGTGCGGTAAGGAACTCTTGATAAGCACATCAGAAATGTACCATTCTATTGAGGAGGGCGTAGGGATTCCACCACCTTTGTGTTTGGTCACAACTTCAAAGAAAAATGAAGAATATAAAGATTTATAGAAATGATGACGTATTGTTGAAATATCTGATTTCTTACAATTCGTACATTTCAATAATTTATTAGTGTTACTGTATGTAAGAAAATATCTCAACCTTATCACGTAACAAAGGGGAAAGCTAGAAAAAATAGGAAACAGGGCAAGCAAATATTGGAATGTCCATATTACCATTAATTAGTTTAAAGGGTATTAATGTAATTTACTATAAAGTTTGTCCAGGCAAGGGTGCATGTACAGGAGTACGATTGTCCCTGTATATCAAGTTTTTTCATATATTGCACAACCTCTTATATTACACAGTCCAGAAAATGCTGGCTACAAATTTTCCCTGCGGCAGGCCACATATAGTATCACATTAAAAGAGTGGCTAGCCATCTAATCCATGAGCCAGTCCACCAGAGTGATAGCTACTCTTTGTCTATAAATAAAGGGGTCAATAAAGGGGTGTCCTAAGCTAACAGGACATATAGAAAGGGATGGCCTAATTGAGACAACCCAGTTTTCTCAAATATATACGATCCTAAATGAGATAAGATACTCAATTGCCATCATGGGCCCTGATCACATGGCAGAATTTTTGAGGTGGAACAAAATTCCGCCTCCCTTTAATATCAATGGGAATCGGATGCTTCTTTTTGCCGCTAGCTGATTTTTTCTGCTAGCAGGAAAAAGAAGCGTCCTGCTCGATCTTTGACTGGATTACACCCAAACCTCATATTGAAGTCAATGGGAGTAGTAATCTTCCTTATGATGTCAGGACTCGTATTGCGGCAGATTTTGCGTCAGGACCCGCCACACAAATTCAGCCGTGTGAACTTACCCTTAAACTAGCTCTAATTTTGTCCCACATATTTGCTGGTTGTACTTGGGTCTGATATTGGGAATGACATGGGATGACTGCTGCCAAACAGCTTACAACTTTCTCTGCTGTTGTCGTTGTGCCAAACCAGCTAAACAGAGTCATCCCTGACAGTCTGTTTTCTGCCATCAACCCAGGGGCGAACATATCGCCAATGCAGCCGGTTCGGCTGCACACGGTCCCGGAGGGGGTGGAGGCCCGCTCAGCTATCCTAAACGCTGTGCGCATAGATCGGCACATAGTTCGGCACAGCCATGTAGCAGATGGAGGGGGGCCCCCATCCCTGCTTGTGCACCTTTGGCAACTCACGGATCGGACCCCCTTTCTTCACACATGTTATTAATGCCATCAATAACACATGTTAAGGAATGGGGCCCGATCTATGAGTTGCCGAAAGTGCACAGGGTGGGAGGGGGCCCCCTCCATCTGCCACATGGGCGAGCCGTTCTATTACTTAGAAAACTTATTAGGAGGATCGGGTCCTGACGAGGATTGCTCTATCTGGTGGTCTTCTTTACCAATTAACCAGTGTCCCTGTCAGATGCAGTGCAACATCTGACAGTGATGCTCACTAGGTGACCAAGACCACCAGATAGAGCGCGCCGCACCTAGCAAGCAGCATCGCTGTTTTCGGTCCAGTTATTGATCCAGGATAGTGGCACTGCTGAAATTAAGTCTAATACGGGTTGGCTGAGCCTCTCAGCCAACCAGTGTTAGGGTTCTTCTTGCTCCGCACCCAAGCCTGCCAGTGCTTATACTGTGTGGTGTGTGCTAAGAGTCGTGAAGAGGACTGACTGAAAATAAAAAGAACTAAGAGGTAGTGGTTGTTACCCTGTCTGTATAAAATGTTTGGAGTGGAGTGGAGCTCAGCAGACAGTTAAAGGGATTTGCCTTTCCTTAACATTTATGGCATATCCACAGGATATGCTATAAATTCCCGATAGATGCGAGTCCCACCTCTGGGACCTGTTCCTATCTCTAGAACGGGGCCCCAAAACCCCATTCTGCCTTTCTCAGGTCCTGCTGCTTCCTGGTCACTTCCTGATTAGATGGTTGGAAGTTATGAAAACAGTAAAGCTTGCTGAGCTTTGCTGTTTTCATAACTCCCAACCATCTACTCAGGACGGCCTGGGTCTCTGGCAAGGAGAGAGGATATACCCATCCATGGGGAGGTGAGGCGTCTGGGACTAGTTTGATTGGACAGTTGTAAGACCAGTGAGCGGGAAGCATCTCCACCTCCTTCTTGCTGAAGACGTCTGCAAACTGTGCAAAGTGAGTGGGTAGTCCCATTAATAACTGGGACAGAGGAGGCTGGACAGGATGGATCTGTGACAGGCAGCGGTGGAGACACTTGGAGCCCAATTGGAGAACTTCTCCGGAATACCATTGTAGGATTGGGGCATGCAGCCGGAGTCAAGGCAGACCCAGCAAAACAGGATTGATGGCTTTAGGAATAACAAGGAATGCAATCCATTCAGTGTGAAGAGCTCCAACTTGGATCCTCAGTGGCTTAGTCTCAGACATGATAGGATAGAGCAGAGGAAATCCATTCACCTAGGCAACAGCCAGGGGCATCTCTAGAGGGACCGTGGGCAACTGGAGATGATCCACTAGCTCCTGTTGGATAAAGTTTGCCGTGGACCCGGAGTACAGGTAGGCAGAGACCTGGTGCGTTCTCTCCCCGGACATTATGGTCACGGGATTGGACAATTTGGGAGAGGAGTTATTATTTTTTGGCGTTGTCTCTCCAACCAACCCTAGGTACTGGAGTTTTACGACTTCTGGGGGCACAAACGGACAAAATGGCCTCCGAGGCCGCAATACAGAGTCCCAAAGAGCGTCTGTGTTGTTTCTCCTGGACTGACATCTTGAGTCCACCTGCATGGGTTCTACTGGCGGAACTGATGAGGGGAACAGGGTTCACTGCAATGTAGGAGCCAGCCTAGGGAATCTTCTGTCCTGGCGAGCCTCTTGGGCCCGTACCTGGATCCTTATGTCAATCCAGGTGGCCAGAAGAATGAGAGCATCCAGGGTAGGTGGCAGATCTCGAGCGGCAAGCTCGTCTTTAATGCACGAGGACAGTTCCTGCCAGAAGGTAACCACCAAGGCCTCGTTGATCCAGGCCAGTTCTGCGGCCAGGGTACGGAACCGGATTGCATACCCGCCCACAGAAGTGTCTCCTTGGCAAAGGGTCAGCAGAGATGCAGCTACAGAAGATGCTCTCCCAGGTTCCTCAAATACTGTATGGAAAGTCTGTATGAAAATCTGAAGGTTAAAGGTCTCTGGACCCTCACGTTCCCAGATGGATTTTTCCCATGCCAGGAGGCTTCGCGTAGTCAGAAGGAAATGACCTCGCGTGCAGCCTGAAGTGGATATGGAATGGATTTAAAAATCCCCTGCAGGTCCTCGCGTCCCCATCGCAGTGAGGAGTTAGTGGCAGGGAGAGTCTGAGATCGGTACAGACAGGAGGTGTAGCAGGAGGAACTTCAGGAGCAACAGGAGCAGGTGCTATGAAGACTGCAGCTTGAGCATCCCGACAATGTGCAATGGCGTTCTCCGCCTGTAGGCGTTGGTCCTGCTGTGACTGGAGGTCTCGCATGTCTGCCTGCATTACTTTCGAAGCCATCATAGTCTTGAGTTGACCAGCAGGGTCCATGGCCTGAGCGTACTGTCACAATCTCGGGGTATGTGGACTCACTAGGCTGCTCTGCCGTGGCGGAGTGGCAGCTGGCTAAACAATAGTCTATATAAAGTCTTTAGTACAGGAGTACCTGTAAGAGTTCAGACAGTAGCAGAGGCTTTGGCACAGATGGAGGTTGACGTGGCAGATGATACCAGACGTGGCGGATGATACCAGACGTGGCGGATGATACCAGACGTGGCGGATTATACCAGGTGTGGCAGATGACATCAGACATGGCAGATGATACAACACGACTCCAACACTAGATAAGACACAGGAACAAACACAACATGGGATACAGGAAGCAGGATAAGGAAACACTGGGAAAAGGATACAATTAAGGGACCATTTGCTAAGACTAACATGGGAAAACAACAACAACGCTCAGGCAAGGAGTGGAAGGGGAGAGCCCCCTCTATAGTCCAGGGAGATCCGGGGATAATTGGATCATTTAATGCATGTACGCGCTGTGGCCCTTTAAGTCCGGGGACGAGTGCGCGCACACCCTACAGGAAACCACAGTGCGGTGCGGCTGCGTGTGCTGGCGACTCCTGGGAGGGAGACGCCGGCAAGAAGATAGAGGTCAGCGGTCGTGGCCGTCGGGAGGCGAGTAGAGGCGGCGGTCTGTGACCGCGGCTGCTGCAATAACATTATATATGAAAACCAATAAATAGAAAGACCCTCAATATAATGGTACGTGTAACCTATTTAGAGAAAACCAAAAGAGAACACAACACGACCTTTAGCATGCAATTAAAATGAATATTTTAATGAATAAACATTTAAAATATACAAACGTATATTGATGAAATAAAATCACAAATGCAACCTATACATTAGGACAGAGAAAGAAAAATCGCAGTAGAAGTGGCAGAAGTATAAATTGTGTCATGGTCCTACAGGAGAATACCAATGGGCGCTGAGAGCAAGGAATAAATATCTAGAAACAATAAAACATAGTGCAACAAGGTATTGAAAATCTCACAGTGGAGGCACACATTGATTAGCTTCATATAGAATGGTAGTCACATAGAAAACATAGCCACAATATGTTGATATAGTAAGAACATAATGACAATACCTGGAGATACAACTAGGTGAAAATTTGTGAATAATGCCCAGGTAGGACCGGTCCCACACCACCGCCGCGCTCCCGACGCGCGTTTCGCTGTCGCTTTGTCAGGGAATGAAGCTTTAAATGTTTATTGATTCAAATATTAATTTTTATGGCATGCTAAGGCCCTGTTCACACAGAGTTTTTTTACACGTTTTTTGACGTGGAAACTGCGTCGGAAAACGCGCCAAAAAACGGCCGAACATGCATCCAATTGATTTCAATGGGAGGCGGACGCGCTCGCGGTAAAAAGAAGCGACATGCCCTATCTTCGGGCATTTACGCCTCTGACCTCCCATTGACATTGTCAATGGGAGGCAGAGAAAGCGTATTTCGCTGTGTTTTTGCCCGTGGCACTCAATGGACCCGAGCGAAAAACGCAGCGAAAAACGCGAAAAAAGGCGTGCAGGCAGATCAAAATCTGCCTCAAAATTCCAAACAGAATTTTGGGCCAGAATTTTCTGCCTGCAAAAAAACTCTGTGTGAACAGGGCCTAAAGGTTGTGTTGTGTTCTCTTTTGGTTTTCAATAACATTATATATGACACATGTAAAAAGTCAGTCTTTTGCATCCTTACAGTTGGCAGGCATGACTTCTGGCATGTTGTTATGCTTGACTCCGATCTCAGGCTCTTATTGGCTGCCCAAAGAGTATTGCATGTCCTAGCACGGCATGAACCATCGTAATAAACGACTGCTTACTAATAAACTTTAATTTATAACCCACAAGTACCATTACATATTATTATTCTCATTATAGGACTCTGCTTTTGACATTTTGCCCTCTAAAGTGCCCCTATTTATTACTGGAGAAAAATTGGAAAAGCATGATCTATTTATCTAATAACACAAGCGCAAATTGTAGAGAACCTTTTACTGACATTTTTTTCTTTAATTTCAGTACTTTTCTAAAGGGCAGGTGAGGAATAAAGATTCTGAAGGTCATGTATTGTACTAAAATGTCACAATCGATTATGTGTATTACATTATTTTCTTTGTCCTATTTTTCAAATAGTCGCTTGTGCGATAGCAAATTCTATTACGCAAGTCCTTGGATAGGGGTAAGACTAGCAGCTATACATTACAACTTTTCCTGATGCTATATATTGTATTCTGTTTTCTACTTTATAATGAGTTCAAATGGCCACACAGGAACGTTTATATTGTTACTTATCGCACAAATTGTGTACTGTTAAGTATTATATAAGTATAAACATCTTTACTACACGCAGAAGATAGACATTCTACTGTATGGCATATGGATCAGACAACTATTCAAATGACCAACCCAATTGGCAACATTTGGATACTCAGGACCAGGCCATAAGTTACATCTGTCAATCATTTGACATTGAGTTAACCTCTGGCCTGCAACAAGTCTGTCCATGGCTGATGTTATTTAATGTAGAGTATAGCTGGTTCTTCCCTATATTATGAGGTGAGTCTGCTGTTTACCAGGTATAATCAGAGGCGCAGCTAGATTCTCTAGCACCCAGGGCAAAGGTTCAGGTTGGTGCCCCCCCCACCTCTTTCCCGACATCTCCTCCCCCCTCGCCATGTTTGTTTTCTCTACCAATCAATGACGTGTCATTTCTTTTCCACATTTTTTTATGTAACTCGAGCATAAAAGCATTTTTAAATTTTACAAGCAATATAGTTCTATACACAACACCAGAACCAAGCTCATTACATATATACAGCACCAGAACAAAGCTCATTACATATATACAGCACCAGAACAAAGCGCAGTACAGAAATACAGCATCAGAACCAAGCTCAGTACATAAATACAGCTCTAGTACCAAGCTCTGTACATATATACAGCACCAGAACAAAGCTCACTACAGATATACAGCCCCAAACCCAGCTCATTACATATATACAGTACCAGAGCAAAGCTCAGTACATAAGTACAGTGTTAGGGATCTGCCAGGTACTTCATCTAGGTATACTCCTGGGATTAATCAATCCACACCTGAGGCCAGACCTGTTCGACTGACACCATCTCCCACCAACCAGGGTGGCAGGCTCAGGAGTGGGAGAGCCTATCGCGGCCTGGTCTGTCGGAGTTAGCTCCGCCCCCTGTCCTTTATTACCTGCCCTGTTCTCTCCCTCAGTGCTTGTAATTCTTTTGGATTCCTGGCCCCACTGCTGCTTGCTCCAGCCTGCTTCTGCCGTGCTTCTGCCTTGCTGCAGTTCTGCTTAAACCTGCTTTGCTTTGCCCCTGGCTTGCTTCTGTCTCCTTGCCCGCTTGGGTGTACTCACTTCGTCCTGGTCCTGACTGTCCGTTCGCCGCTCCGTTTCCTCGTGGCGTTCCGTGGCTACTGCCCCTTCCCTTGCATGTTCCCTGTTTGTTTTCCTGTGCACTTAGACAGCGTAGGGACCGCCGCCCAGTTGTACCTCGTCGCCTAGGGCGAGTCGTTGCAAGTAGGCAGGGACAGGGCGGTGGGTAGATTAGGGCTCACTTTCCCTTCACCTCCTTCCGGCCATTACATAATTACAAGCCCTTACCTAGTCTACCATTTCTCCTACGCTGACGCTATCATGGACCCCCTTGAGACCCTGGCCCAGCAGATGCAGGGCCTCTCCCTACAGGTCCAGGCCCTGGCCCAAAGGGTCAATCAGGGTGACGCTGCTTTAGTAGTACCCCTCACCTCACCTCTAGAACCCGACCTCAAGTTACCTGACCGGTTCTCAGGGGACCGTAAGACGTTTCTCTCCTTCCGGGAGAGTTGCAGACTGTATTTCCGCCTAAAGCCCCACTCCTCAGGTTCCGAGAACCAGCGGGTGGGTATCATCATATCCCGACTCCAGGAAGGGCCCCAAGAGTGGGCCTTCTCCTTGGCTCCTGACGCCCCTGAACTTTCCTCTGTTGATCGTTTTTTCTCTGCCCTCGGACTCATTTACGACGAGACTGACAGGACTGCCTTAGCCGAGAGTCAGCTGGTGACCTTACGTCAGGGTAGGAGACCGGTTGAGGAATACTGTTCTGATTTTAGGAAGTGGTGCGTAGCTTCTCAGTGGAACGATCCGGCCCTAAGGTGCCAGTTTAGGTTAGGATTATCTGACGCCCTGAAGGATCTGCTGGTTAGCTACCCCTCACCTGACTCCCTTGACCAGGTTATGGCCCTAGCAGTACGACTTGACCGACGTCTCAGGGAACGTCAGCTAGAACGCTTCAGTGTGCTCCCCTCTGACTTTTCTGCGATCCCCCCCGAGGTCCCGTCTCCTCGCCCCTCCACGGAGGACTCGGAGGTACCTATGCAACTCGGGGCCTCCATGTCCCCTCGACAACGTAGGGAGTTTCGCAGAATGAATGGTCTCTGCTTCTACTGTGGGGACGACAAGCATCTACTGAACACCTGTCCCAGGCGCAAGAATAAGAAGCCGGAAAACTTCCGCGCCTAAGTGATCATCGGGGAGGTCACTTGGGCGCACAGGTATTTCCCGTTAATGTGAAACGCAATAAAATTTTGCTTCCCTTTCAGGTCTCGTTTGCTGGCCGGGCTGCCACGGGCAGTGCTTTCGTGGATTCAGGGTCATCTGCTAATATCATGTCTGCGGAATTTGCTATGTCTCTAAAGATGCCTTGTATTGATTTACCTTATCCTATCCCTGTAGTAGGAATCGACTCAACTCCCCTTGCTAATGGTTATTTTACTCAGCATACTCCTGTTTTTGAACTCCTTGTTGGCTCCATGCATTTGGAGCAGTGCTCTGTACTGGTGATGCAGGGATTATCGTCTGATCTGGTTTTAGGCCTACCCTGGTTGCAGTTGCATAATCCCACGTTTGATTGGAATACTGGGGATCTCACCAAATGGGGTAATGAATGTCTTATGTCATGTCTTTCTGTTAACTCTATTTCTCCCCGGGAGGAGGTAAACACGCTTCCTGAGTTTGTTCAGGACTTCGCCGATGTGTTTTCTAAGGAGGCCTCCAAGGTGTTGCCCCCCCATAGAGATTACGATTGCGCTATCGATTTGGTGCCTGGTGCCAAGCTTCCTAAGGGGAGGATATTTAATCTTTCATGTCCTGAACGTAAAGCTATGAGGGAATATATCCAAGAATGCCTGGCCAAGGGTTTCATTCGCCCCTCGACTTCTCCTGTAGGTGCTGGCTTCTTCTTCGTGGGGAAGAAGGATGGTGGTCTTAGGCCGTGCATTGATTATCGTAACCTGAATAAGGTCACCGTAAGGAACCAGTACCCACTTCCTTTGATTCCGGATCTTTTTAATCAGGTTTAGGGAGCCCAATGGTTTTCTAAGTTCGATCTACGGGGGGCATATAACCTTATCCGCATCAAAGAGGGGGATGAGTGGAAAACTGCGTTCAACACACCCGAGGGTCATTTCGAATACCTGGTCATGCCCTTTGGGTTGTGTAATGCCCCTGCTGTCTTCCAGAATTTTATTAATGAAATCCTGAGAGAGTACCTGGGTAATTTTCTTGTTGTGTACCTTGATGACATACTGGTGTTTTCCAAGGACTGGTCCTCCCACGTGGAGCATGTCAGGAAGGTGCTCCAGGTCCTTCGGGAGAATAATCTGTTTGCTAAGACTGAAAAATGTGTCTTTGGGGTACAGGAGATACCATTTTTAGGGCAAATCCTCACTCCTCATGAATTCCGCATGGACCCTGCCAAGGTTCAGGCTGTGGCGGAATGGGTCCAACCTGCCTCCCTTAAGGCGTTACAGTGTTTTTTAGGGTTCGCCAACTATTACAGGAGATTTATTGCCAACTTCTCGGTCGTCGCTAAGCCTCTTACGGACCTTACCCGCAAGGGTGCTGATGTCCTCCATTGGCCCCCTGAGGCCGTCCAGGCCTTTGAGACCCTCAAGAAGTGCTTTATCTCGGCCCCCGTGCTGATTCAGCCCAACCAAGAGGAGCCATTTATTGTGGAGGTTGACGCTTCCGAGGTGGGAGTGGGGGCCGTCTTGTCCCAGGGTACCAGCTCCCTCACCCATCTCCGCCCCTGTGCTTACTTCTCTAGGAAGTTTTCGCCCACGGAGAGTAACTATGATATTGGCAACCGCGAACTTCTAGCCATTAAATGGGCTTTTGAGGAGTGGCGGCACTTCCTGGAGGGGGCCAGACACCAGGTAACGGTCCTTACGGGTCACAAGAATCTGGTTTTCCTAGAATCGGCCCGGAGGCTTAATCCTAGACAAGCTCGGTGGGCACTATTCTTTACCAGATTTAATTTCTTGGTTACCTATAGGGCTGGGTCCAAGAATATTAAGGCTGATGCTCTGTCACGTAGTTTCATGGCCAATCCTCCTTCTGAGAAGGATCCTGCTTGTATTTTACCCCCTGGTATAATCGTCTCTGCCACGGATTCTGATTTAGCTTCTGATATCGCGGCTGATCAGGGTGCAGCTCCCGGGAACGTTCCTGGGGACAAACTGTTTGTTCCCCTGCAATACCGGCTGAGGGTACTCAGGGAAAACCATGACTCCGCTCTATCTGGTCATCCTGGCATCTTGGGCACCAAACACCTCATTACCAGAAACTATTGGTGGCCTGGGTTGCCTAAAGACGTTAGGGCTTACGTCGCCGCTTGTGAGGTTTGCGCTAGGTCCAAAACCCCTAGGTCCCGACCTGCGGGCCTACTACGTTCCTTGCCCATTCCCCAGAGACCTTGGACCCATATCTCCATGGATTTTATCACCGATTTGCCTCCATCTCAGGGCAAGTCGGTGGTGTGGGTGGTAGTCGACCGCTTCAGCAAGATGTGCCACTTTGTGCCCCTTAAGAAGCTACCTAACGCCAAGACGTTAGCTTCTTTGTTTGTGAAACACATCCTGCGTCTCCATGGGGCCCCAGTCAATATCGTTTCTGACAGAGGGGTACAATTTGTTTCCTTATTTTGGAGAGCTTTTTGTAAAAAGTTGGAGATTGATCTGTCCTTCTCCTCCGCCTTCCATCCCGAAACTAATGGCCAAACGGAAAGGACCAACCAATCCCTGGAACAATATTTAAGGTGTTTCATCTCTGACTGTCAATTCGATTGGGTCTCATTCCTTCCCCTTGCTGAATTTTCCTTGAATAACCGGGTCAGTAACTCGTCAGGGGTCTCCCCGTTTTTCTGTAATTTCGGGTTTAACCCAAGATTCTCCTCCGTCTCCCCTGGTTGTTCCAATAATCCTGAGGTAGAGGATGTTCATCGGGAACTGTGCACCGTCTGGGCCCAGGTTCAGAAGAACCTAGAGGCGTCCCAGAGCGCACAAAAGATTCAGGCGGATAGTAGACGTTCTGCCAACCCCCGGTTTGTCGTCGGGGATTTGGTCTGGTTGTCGTCCAGGAACTTGCGCCTTAAGGTCCCGTCCAGGAAGTTTGCTCCCCGATTTATTGGACCTTATAAGATCATTGAAGTCCTCAACCCTGTATCCTTCCGTCTGGAGCTCCCCCCATCATTTCGCATACATGACGTCTTCCATGCCTCCCTCCTTAAACGCTGCTCCCCGTCCTGGTCCCCCTCGAGGATACCTCCTGTTCCCGTTCTCACCCCTGAGGGGGTGGAATTCGAGGTGGCCAAGATTATGGACAGTAGGATGGTCCAGGGCTCCCTCCAGTACCTGGTCCATTGGAGAGGATACGGGCCGGAGGAGAGGACTTGGGTACCTGCCCGTGATGTTCACGCTGGGGTATTGATCAGGAGGTTCCACCTTCTCTTCCCCACTAAACCGGGTCCCCTTAGTAAGGGTCCGGTGGCCCCTCATAAAAGGGGGAGTACTGTTAGGGATCTGCCAGGTACTTCATCTAGGTATACTCCTGGGATTAATCAATCCACACCTGAGGCCAGACCTGTTCGACTGACACCATCTCCCACCAACCAGGGTGGCAGGCTCAGGAGTGGGAGAGCCTATCGCGGCCTGGTCTGTCGGAGTTAGCTCCGCCCCCTGTCCTTTATTACCTGCCCTGTTCTCTCCCTCAGTGCTTGTAATTCTTTTGGATTCCTGGCCCCACTGCTGCTTGCTCCAGCCTGCTTCTGCCGTGCTTCTGCCTTGCTGCAGTTCTGCTTAAACCTGCTTTGCTTTGCCCCTGGCTTGCTTCTGTCTCCTTGCCCGCTTGGGTGTACTCACTTCGTCCTGGTCCTGACTGTCCGTTCGCCGCTCCGTTTCCTCGTGGCGTTCCGTGGCTACTGCCCCTTCCCTTGCATGTTCCCTGTTTGTTTTCCTGTGCACTTAGACAGCGTAGGGACCGCCGCCCAGTTGTACCTCGTCGCCTAGGGCGAGTCGTTGCAAGTAGGCAGGGACAGGGCGGTGGGTAGATTAGGGCTCACTTTCCCTTCACCTCCTTCCGGCCATTACATACAGCTCCAGAAGCAAGATCATTGCATATATACAGCACCAGAACAAAGCTCAGTACATAAATACAGCTCCAGAACCAAGCTCAGTACATAAATACAACACCAGAACATACCTCAATACATAAATACAGTGCCAGGACCAAGATCACAACATATGGCCTGAACAATGGTAAGGATATGCTGGGAGTTGCTGTTTCACAAAAAAAAAACCTCATATAATAATGCAGATCATACAGTGACTACAGTACTCGGTCCAGACCTCTATGATGACTTCTCCCAGTCACAGCCCATTTTTGCAGTTTGCCGCTCAGATGTCTTCAGCTTCTTACTTTTCAAACATTTCTACACCTATAAACAAAGATAAAGTTCTCATTATACCACACACTACGCCCCTAAATATTGTAGCGCCATACACTTCACCTCTAATTATAATAGCACCATACACTGTGTCCCACACACACCGTGCCCCCTGTAGATAGTGTCTGCCATAGAGCCCCCTGTAGATAGTGCCCCCCATAGAACCCCCTGTAGACAGTGCCCCCCATATAGCCCACCCCTGTATATAGTGTCCCACATATAGCTCCCCCTATAGTACTCCACAGATAGCCCACCCCTGTATATAGCCCCCTGTAGATATAGCCCACCCCTGTATATAGTGCTCCACATATAGCCCACCCCTGTATATAGTGCTCCACAGATAGCCCACTCCTGTATATAGCCCCCTGTAGATATAGCCCACCCGTAGATAAAGCCCCCTGTAGATAAAGCCCCCTGTAGATAAACCCCCCTGTAGATAAAGCCACCCCCGTAGATAAAGCCACCCCCTGTAGATAATGCCACACACTTTTTTATTAGGATAAAAAAATCTTTACAAACTCACCTTAATCCTGTTCCCGCACCATCTGGCAGCAATGGAGACCTGCTATCTTATGCGCAGGCCTCCTGGGGTTGAACGACGCAAGCAGAGCGATGACATGATTGCGCCTCTTGCGTCTATGAAAGGCGCTGATTGGCAGGGCAGACAAAGTATCGCGCCCCTTCACTCGTAGAAAGGTGCTGAATGGCCGGCCAGAATTGTGTGCTGAAAATCAAACATTATTTCCAAATATAAAAAATGGCAGTAATGCAATGTAAATGTTCTAGTAAAGTTTTGTTATGATATGGTACCAACCATAAGGTATGATACCAACTATAAAAATGAAAACAGATAGATAAAATATAAAAATACATCATAAAGTAATAAATGTCTAACAACTCAGAACACTAATTTGAAAACAGCAACATTTAGTAAAATAAATAAAGATAGATAGGTACGATCATTATAACAGGCTCATGTCAACAGTCTGCATTTTTACTTTATTTGAGATTGCTATTAATCTTAAAATATAATGCCAGACGACATACAGTAGTATCAACAGTAGTTCCCATAAAATCATAGAATTGTGCCCGTAGAATAGTAAAAGAATCGCAGAAGGACAGCACACTGACCAGGCACTGCACGTAGTCATCTTTAAAACTGGACCAGTGTGTGTGGATCTGCAGTAGCCCTCCACCTCCTAAGAATATCATGGACACCACTCTGCACCAGTGTTAACGTACTAATAGAGTATGAAGGCACATTAAAAAAAAACACACCAAATGGGCCAGTTTTGTCCAAATTTTGAGCAAGACTACAATGTTAAACTAGAAAAAGTATAGAAAATTCATAACTCATTCTCAATCATCTGAAAGAGTGTTAGAAGTTTCCTCACCCTAATAATAGAGATGCAATCTAAGTTCTACAAACGAAAAAAATAAAAAACAACATTAGAGAGGATGTCTCAAGAAGACAACCCCTTTGCTCGGGACCCTTCCTTTTAGCCAGAAGGGAAAGACTCTAACAGCAGCACACGCTCCAATACACACACTCCAAACACGCTGTGTTTAACAGCTGACACCCGGGACTAACGGCCAGGAACAGCCATCGCTCTGTTTCTGGCTGTTTAACCCCTCAAATGATGAGGTCAATCGCGAGTGAAGCATCTGAGGCGTTGAAAAGAGGGGGCCGGCACTCTCCGACAGCTCATCGCCCCCCGTGCAAAGAGATCGGGGGTGACGATGGTTGTCATGGCAGCCCGGGGGCCTAATGAAGGACCCCCAGGACTGTCTTCACTCTGCCTCTGCTAAGCCCTGAACAGTCTGAACAATTAAAATATAGCATTATTTAAGGTGCATGGAGAACCATGTAAAAAATAAAACATTTAAAACACCCAAATCGTTGTTTTTTGGTCAACTTAGCTCCCAAAACTTTTTCATAAAAAAATTATATGTACCAAACTATAATACCGTTAAAACCTACAGCTCGTCCCGCAAAAAATAAACCTTAACACCGCACAATCTATGAAAAAATAAAAAAGTTATGCTTCTCAGAATGTGACGTCACAAATCAAACTGGTTTTTTTTAACAAAAAGGTGTTTTTTCTTCAAAAGTAGTAAAATATGTATAAAAAAACAAATAAATTTGGTATCAGCGTAATTGTATTGAGCCACAGAATATAGTTAAGTTGTCGTTTTTACTGCATCTCAGTTTTCCAATTTCAGCCCGCAAAGAATTATTTTTCAGTTTCCCAGTACATTATATGGTACTTTAAATGCTACCAATAGAAACTACAACTCCTCCCTCCAAAAATAAAACCTCACACCACTATAGTGACGGAAAAATAAAAAAGAGTTATGGCTCTTGGAAGGCGGCGAGTGAAAAACGAAAATATAAAAAATAAAAAATGGCTTAGTCTCAAAGGGGTTAATATTCTATATTAACACTACTTATGATCCTGAGTAACTCTTAGGGCAATGAGATATATATATATGTATATATATATATATATATATATATATATATATATACTATTCAAGTCAGCGCAATGATTTTTTTTATTTCAATTTTTATTTATGGTTGTCATTTACGGTTTCTTCTATTCCTCATGTCCGCCCGAACCTACCAAGTCATGAACAATTTGCACATGACATTTGTGTTCTATATTATATTGTCATGAAGCAGACATTAAAGAAATTCAGTACAGTTGGAAAGATGCAGATGGCTTGGTCGGTGGAACTGCACCTAAAAACCATGTAATATATTCACTTAATAGAGTCCCTTCCTTATCGCAGAAGGGTGCATAGGCCAGTCGCTGAAAAGAAATACACATTAAATGATTGAATTAAAACTCTCATCAAGATAATCACAAATGGGGGAGATTTGACATCTCCTTTGGCTCTGTTGATGAATTTAATAAAGAACTAATCACAGATCATTAGAGGGCTTTTGTGTGGGGTGCACCTAGTAACTGCATTGAATTCTGAATGTAATACATTTGGTTTCAGGGTCTGTACAAAGAGCACAGGCTAAGTCTGATCCTAGCAGGCAAAATAATAAAGGTGTAGAGTAGCAAACCAACATTTATTTTTAAATGAACCCGTGTCATGTTGTAATTTAGCTTCTCTGTAAGGTTAAAGGCATACTAACCTAATATTTTACACTTTTCTATTAAGCAGTATTGCATTACCATCAGAGCTTGTACAAAAAGGTTGTCAAAATATGTTGTGATACTAAACTTTTATAACCCATAGTTATACAGTAGGGTTCATGCACACGGCCGTATTATGGATTCATGTTGTAAGGATCTGTAATACGATGCCTATAGAGTGCTATGGACCCATACCGTACTTTTGTGTGCCTCTGATTTTATAAAGAGGTATACAGAGGTTTTTTTTTCTCATGGATTTGCAAAAATTGCAACATGCAGCATCGCATGATGTATTACGCATGACGTATTATATTCTCACCTAGAAACATTGCATCAAGGAAAGGATATGGTGCTTGACTGAGGCATCATATGGCGGAGCCCAGAGGGACTCCATTTGTCACCATACATGGTCCTTGAACATGGGTTTGCCATGTGCATGAATTCTTAGTTTAGTTGGGTAAAGATACATGTCCATCAAGGTCAACCAGAGCAAAAAAAGAAAAATGAATCTTGGTAAACCTGTTTGATCGAGACGAAGGTGAAAAACCCTTTAAATAGGAGCGTAACTAGGAAAGACTGGGCCCCATAGCAAACTTTTGACTGGGGCCCCCCTCCCCTGGGTATCACACAACCCCCCCTCGTAGATAGTGGCTCCCTATAGATTCTGCCACACAGCGCCTCCTATAGATAGCACCATACAGTCCCTTGTAGATAACATCATACAGCCCCCTGTAGATAACGCCATACAGCCCTCCCCCTGTAGATAATGGCATACAGCCTCCCCTGTAGAGAACGCCATACTGCCCTCCCCCTGTAGATAACACCATACAGCCCCCTGTAGATAATGCCATACAGCCTCCCCTGTAGATAACGCAATACTGCCCTCCCCCTGTAGATAATGCCAGACAGCCACCCCTGTAGATAACGCCATACAGCCCTCCCCTGTAGATAACGCCATACAGCTCTCCTCCTGTAGATAATGCCATACAGCCCTCACCTGTAGATAACGCCATACAGCCCTCACCCTGTAGATAACACCAGACAGCCACCCCTGTAGATAACGCCATACAGCCCTCCCCTGTAGATAACGCCATACAGCCCTCACCCTGTAGATAATGCCATACAGCCCTCACCTGTAGATAACGTCATACAGCCCCAAACCCCCCCTTGAGATAATGCCATACAGCCCTCCCCCTGTAGATAACGCCATACAGTCCTCCCCCTGTAGGGGATAGGGGATACATGTGTGATCGCTGGCAGCGATAAGGAGAATGGGGGACCGAAAGTCCCCCGAAGTTCTTCCATGACAAACCTCGGACTTCCGGGGTCTGCGCAGTTCAATAAAAATTAAAGGAGCGCTGGTCACGCATGCGCACAAGCGCGACCGGTGCACAATTCCTTTCTATGGAGCTGATCACAGACTCTGAAAGTCCGTGGTCTGTCATGGAGAACTTCGAGGGACTTTCGGTCTCCTGTTCTCCTTATCGCTGGTCGTCCCAGCGATCACACATGTATCCCCTATCCTGTGTATAGGGGATGCATGTCTTTTGTAGGAACAACCCCTTCAGTGGCGACGGCTGCTAGCGGAGCCTCTGGCCATGTGAGGGGGGGCCTCATGCTGCGGGCCCCGTAGCAGGCGCTACGGCTGCTACAGCGGTAGTCACGCCACTGCCTTTAAAGGTTAAGTTCACACATAGCGGATTTGCTGCTCCATTTAGACAGAAAATCTGCAGCGGAAAGTGCACAGATATGTTGAAGATTTTCCCCATTGAATACAATAAGGCAGACGAAATTCGCAAGCAAATCCTAATGTTGCATATTTTAACCATTGAATTCAATTTTGAAGTCAGATTGTTACAGATTTTGCTGCGGATTACCTGCGGAGTCAGGATCAAAATCTGCAAGTCCAGATAAGTTTAAAATTAAAAAAAACCCCACTATACTGAAAGCTTAAAATAAAAAAATGCAGTATCCTCACCCATCCCATCATTTCCGTGGTAACGATTCCCTGGTCCCCACGGGCTCTGTACACCTGGCCACCAGCGATGATGTGTTGTGTCGACACGTGACCGCTGCAGACATCAGACCTGATCAAGACCTGTGTGGTTTAATGTTCCCATGAATTCTTCTATTTCATTTCATTTGCCTTCAGAATATATTGGCCCTGACCCTTTAAGAATACTCTCAAGGTAAAAATAAAAAGTAATACAGTGATAATGCTTTTATTTTCCAAGTCTACTAGATTCTACATTGACCATAATAAGGAAAAGCAACAAATGAAAAGACGACTGTGACCCAAGCTATTATATATTGATAATAAACGATCTTATATTGTGTCGTTATTAATTTTTTACAGCAAATAATAATTAGGAAAATAAAAGTTTTCTATAAAGAGATGCTTGATATTGATCAGAAGGTAGGTTCAACAGACTCATTCAAAGACATATATTCAAAGGACATAAAACGCATGGCGATATTGACAAAGCGATAAAAAAAAGTAAGTATACTACACATGTACTTATATCACATGTATGGAAAGGAAATGTCTACGGCAGTCATCCAAATTAAAATGTGTGTAATAGAATTTTAAATATCATTGCTTTTTATTATTTGTGCTCAATGGGCATTTTAGTTTTTGTTTTAAGTGAACCGAACTTATGATACAAGTATCGCAAATGTGCTCCGCACAGTTACAGCCATTAATTATTATTAAAATGATTTGGAGTTGCAAAAACCTATGAATAGTCAAAGAACTCATGGGATTCCACAACTCCCATTAATTTCAAACAGATTTAGAGCATGTGTATCCATCCCGCCATTGAGTCTAAAGACTAGATCAGCATCGAGGACCACTAAGAACTTTTATCACCTAGCCACAGGATAAGTGGTGGATCCCCACCAATCACTAGAACGGGGGGTACTGCACTGCTCCATTCAATATCTATGGGGTGACAGAGAAAGCCAAATGCAGCTGATCTTGTTTTTCGACTTTTCCCCAAAAATATTTATAGACTATATATCTTTATATATAAATATAAGTCAATAAATTATATGTACCCCAAAATGGTACCAATAAAAACTTTCAACTGGTCCTGGAATAAAACAAGCCCCCATACAGCTTTGCCAAAGGAAAAATAAAATAGTTATGAGGCTCTGAATTCGGTGACACAAAAGATTGCTTGGTCCTTAAGGCCAAAAATAGACTGGTCCTTAAAGGGGTATTCCTATCTCAGACAATTATAGCAAATCCATAGAATATGCCATGAATATCTGACTGATGTGGGGCCTAGCTCTGGGATATATTGAGATCGGGAACCACCGACCCCACTGGTGCAGAGTTTGTCAGAGTTCCGAAAAACTAACTCACACTAACTAACTTGATGGACATATGTCTTTTTTTCAACCGTACTATGTAACTATGTAACTCGAGATCAGCATTCAGAACCAGTGCAGAAATGGTTAGGGTTCCAGAACTGCTGAGCTACGCTGTTTCCTTAAAGAGGCTCTGTCACCAGATTTTGCAACCCCTATCTGCTATTGCAGCAGATAGGCGCTGCAATGTAGATTACAGTAACGTTTTTATTTTTAAAAAACGAGCATTTTTGGCCAAGTTATGGCCATTTTTGTATTTATGCAAATGAGGCTTGCAAAAGTACAACTGGGCGTGTTGAAAAGTAAAAGTACAACTGGGCGTGTATTATGTGCATACATCGGGGCGTGTTTACTACTTTTACTAGCTGGGCGTTCTGATGAGAAGTATCATCCACTTCACTTCAGAACGCCCAGCTTCTGGCAGTGCAGATCTGTGACGTCACTCACAGGTCCTGCATCGTGTCGGCTACATCGGCACCAGAGGCTACAGTTGATTCTGCAGCAGCATCAGCGTTTGCAGGTAAGTAGCTACATCGATTTACCTGCAAACGCCGATGCTGCTGCAGAATCATCTGTAGCCTCTGGTGCCGATGTGTCCTCGCTCGTCTGACACGATGCAGGACCTGGGGAAGTGACGTCACAGCGTGATCTCTCGAGAACACGGCTGTGTCTGCACTGCCAGAAGCTGGGCGTTCTGAAGAGAAGTGGATGATACTTCTCGTCAGAAAGCCCAGCTAGTAAAAGTAGTAAACACGCCCCGATGTACGCACATAATACACGCCCAGTTGTACTTTTACTTTTCAACACGCCCAGTTGTACTTTTGCAAGCCTCATTTGCATAAATACAAAAATGGTCATAACTTGGCCAAAAATGCTCGTTTTTTAAAAATAAAAACGTTACTCTTATCTACATTGCAGCGCCTATCTGCTGCAATAGCAGATAGGGGTTGCAAAATCTGGTGACAGAGCCTCTTTAACTCCTACTCATTTTTATGGGAGTTATAGAAACTGCGTAGCTCATAGAGCCTGGCTGTGTCCATAATCCCCACCACCTTGCCACTGAGTCTCCACTGGGTGCGCCATTGGAAATGTCATAAATGTCTGAGATGGGAAAACCCCCTTAAGGTGTAAAAATCTATTAATTTAAAGATACAAAAAATTTAAACAACTACTTAGATGTAAGCATTTCCCCATTTTCAAAACAGTACACGGATAGTATGTTAGATACACATAAGTAAAATAAGCTAAAACTCAACATAATTTGTCTAAAAAGTAATAGTAAAATTACTCTTTTTGTCAAACATGCAGATTCAGGCCTCATGCATATGATTAATTTTTATTTGTAATTACAGATGAAATTGCGGACCTATTCATTTCTATTGGTCATGGACACCTTTCCATATATTTATGGATGTGCGTCTGGGCTGTAGAAATGATCTGCAAATTATAGAACATGTCCTATTGTCTGCAATTGCGTACGGACTCGCCCATAGAAGTCTATGGGCGCTTCTGCAATTGTGGCCGGCAACGGATGTTTATCTGTAGCCGTCAGATCCATATTTGCGGACAGTAAAAACGAATACGGTCGTGAGCAGGAGGCCTCACTCCAGGGCTAAAATTAAACCCCAAAGAACCTGATTATAATATAATTAATTTCTTCTTCTTCTACATAAATGAATAACGTATTATTTAGAATTCAGTGTTTGGTTACTGCCATGCTGTAAAGTGTTCTATAGAGGTGATTGATCCCTTTATGGCAGGGGTCTCAAGCACGCAGCCCGCGGGCCGCATGCGGCCCCTGGGGCTGTCATCTGCGGCCCGCGGGACACAATGCGGCTAGTATCGGCTCTGCTCCGAGACTCTGGAATTCCCTGACATCGCTGTCCACATATGAACAGCGATATATGGACAGTGTGTCAGGGTCTTCCCCTGAGCGGAGTCCCAGGCAGAGCGCTAGTATAGGCGTGGCTCCGGGACTCTGTGGAATTCCCTGACATCGCTGTCCATATATGGACAGTGTGTCAGGGTCTTCACCAGAGCCGGAGTCCCGTGCACAGCGCTAGTATCGGCTCTGCTCTGGGACTCTGTGGAATTCCCTGACATCGCTGTCCATGTTTGGACACACGATGTCTGGGGCTTCCCCAGAGCCGGAGTCCCCGGCAGAGCGCTAGTATAGGCTCTGCTCTGGGACTCTGGGGAAGCCTCTGACATACATCGACAATGATGTCAGGGACTTTCCCAGAGCAGGAGTCCCAGTGATGTCAGGAGCACAGCTGGAGTCCCAGGAAGAGACTACTAGTACTCTGCCCGGGACTCCAGCTCTGGGGTTCCCCCTGACATCCATGTCCATATATGGACAGTGATGTCAGGAGCAGAGCTGGAATCCCAGGCAGATTGCTAGAAGCGGCTCTGCTCCGGGACTCCAGCTCTGGGCAAGCCCCTGACATCACTGTGGCAGCATCTGCGGAGGGCACTGTGACAGCATCTGTAGAGGGCACTGTGGCAGCATCTACAGAGGGCACTGTGGCAGCATCTACAGAGGGCACTGTGGCAGCATCTACAAAGGGCACTGTGGCAGCATCTACAGAGGGCACTGTGGCAGCATCTACAAAGGGCACTGTGGCAGTATGTACAGAGGACACTGTGGCATTATCTAGGGGTGTGTTGCATTATCTACAGAGGGCACTGTGGCAGCATCTACAGAGGACTCTGTGGCAGCATCTACGGAGGACTCGGTGGCAGCATCTACGGAGGACTCTGTGGCAGCATCTATGGAGGGCACTGGGGCAGCATCCACGGAGGGCACTGCAGCAGCATCCACAGAGGGTACAGCGGCAGCATCCACAGAGGGCACAGCGGCAGCATCCACAGAGGGCATAGTGGCAGCATCCACAGAGGGCACTGCGGCAGCATCCACCGATGGCACTATCTAAAAAGGGGCTGCCCAATCTTGACATGTGTGTCTGCCAAAGGCTGCTAACTGAGCCGCCGGACTGCATTTAGCAACACTTAAACTGGAAAACTGGATTGTTGAAATAAGCACGTGCAAACCTAGTGGTATTATTATAGTAATGTAGTGTTATAGTAGTTCAAATAACTAATTGATTAACAATAATTTTGTATTGTATCAAATTTGAAAGTAATGCGGCCCGTCAACTTCCTACTTTTTCTATATGCGGCCCACTTACACGGCCGAGTTTGAGACCCCTGCTTTATGGTGTTACAACTTCACCAAGGTTCCTCATACTTGACATCAAGCCCTGTAAGGAGAAAAGAGGTCAAACAGGCTTTATTGAATATGAAGACACCAAAATCTTGTTCACGAAACACAAGAAAGCACATATTTACAGAATTTTTATATTGTTGAGTGTATTTATATTTAAAAAAAATTGCATTTAAAAATAAAATAAGAGATGTTAGAATACATTTTTAAGGTGTGAGATTTGCAGTGAATAAGTGGGATTTGAAAGGCTGTATTTATATATAGTTTTGCCCCAGGCCAGTGGTCCACAACATTTTAGTAATGGGGGAGCCATTGCCTTAATTTTTTCCAACTTTGGAAAACCCTACAAGTGGGCTTTAATTGATACAAAATTAGTTTTTTATTTGTATATGTGAAAAGGGGGCATTGCCCTCCATTTCAGTTGTTGTAACTGATTTTCTAAAGCATGGTCACCCTCTCCATACATGTATTTGACAACTAGTAAATGGCACTGCACATATGTAGCACACCTTGATCATCAAATAACAAGGGACAAAACTTTGGACAAATCCTTTTTGTTAGAAGGGTCTTTAGAAGGATAAGCTTATCACAGGGTACTCTCCTTAATCATCTGTGACCAGCGAGAGAACCCGGCAGACACTGTTATTTTTCCATAAAGTCCCACCTGTTATGGAATTGCAATTTGAGTGATTCACCAAAGGCTGCTGGAGACTGCCGGGAGAGAGCGTGCTCATAAAACTGCAACCTCAAATCTGTCACAACTCTGATCGACAGTGTCTAAGGCGACCCTAAGATGTTCATCAGAGCCGACCGCAAGGTGGTCTTTGCTGCTTAGGACCCAGGTTGTCTTAGCAGAGTTCAGCGTTGGAAAAGAGGGGCAATGCAGACTAACCTGAGCAGGAAACCAGACAGCCAGAAGGTAAACAGAAAGTCCAAATCAGAAGGCAAGCGTATATCAGGAAAAGCAAAGGTCAAAACCGGACAGGAGGCAGATAATCCAAATAAGCAAATAAGCGGTTAACGAGAGGTTAGTTTCCAAAAGATCCAGTAGTCAGAAGTGCATGGAGTGTCAGAAGCTTGATCAAAATACCAGAAGACAGGAAAATTCACAAGCACAGACAGGTGGAGGAAGGCAGGTATAAATACAACCCCACAGTTGATTGGCAGAAAGACAGAGAAGAGGGATAGGCTCAAGGTAAAAGGGGAACCGGCCAGAAGCTAGACAAGTTGTCATAGCGACCTTAAGGGAACAGGTGTTTTCCTAATACCACCTCAGGAGAAAAGAGGAATTACCTGGTACCCAATGAAATCAAAGACTTTAATTTTAATACAAAGATGTGCTAGGTCCTCCAGAGTGGGAGACACACTCTAGTCACTCTTAAAATATGGGACTGTTCTACGTTAATTCAAAATGCCTAATAGTACAGAGTTATCCAAACCACTGAAGCTCTTTATGAGAAGAACAGTGTTGCTCACTTTATGAAGACTCTATAACTTCTGGAACATACAAAAATGACCAACTATTCAGCAAGTCTATTTAAGAGCAGCATTCAGAGTGAAATGATGGATTATAGCTCTTTCTATTTTCATTTCATGATTCATTTTCTGAAATACTGAAATAGATACACTAGGACGTTAAGTGCTTTTCAAAAACACTGGATATAATTCTGTGGTCTTACACTTTAAAATATGACCAATGTTATAAGAGTTTCAATTGCAGAAAAAAATGTTTTCATGACCTACAGAAGCATTCCTGGTAATGATGCCAAATTAACATCAAAAACTGTTGAGCATGTAAATGTAAACCTGCTATATAAATAACATATTTTCAGAGCATTGCATTGTAGGTATGTTTTAATTATATATAATGCAATATATGCTATAAACATTAAAATATATAATATGATCAGCTCACAGGTTTGTGCATCAATCGTTTTAAAGTATTAATTAAACTTACATGGGTTCTTTGTACAAACCAACTCTACTGGATTTTTTGTGAGTGTCCCAAAATTGGGGAGATTGTTTGGACCCCCAGCAACGTACCCTGCTGGCGTTGTGTATGTGGGACACTCTGCTGGAAGTATTATTTATTGTGGGTACTCTACTCACACTATTATTTATGAGGGGCAGTTTGTTGTCACTGATTATTGGGGCACTCTGTTGTCACTGTTTAAGAGGATACTCTGCTAGGATTGTTAATGGGATCACTCTTATAGCACTTTTGATAGATGCACTTTAGTTGTCATTATGGGGGTGTGACCTGTACGTGAGGGTTTACATTAAAATTCTGTGGTGCACCCTTTCGTTTTATCAATCATTGTGGTCACAGGGCACAGATACCACCATTTGACTTCTTTTAGTGACATGACAGAAGATCTTTAATGCAAAGGCTATGTGCACGTTTGCAACCAGTTCTTCGTTATTTGCTTCAAAGCATTTAAATTAAAATATATTGGGATTGTGTAAATAATATTGTTAAAAAAAATCATACAATTTTGTGCATACAGCTCCTATGCAGATCTATGTGTCTCCATGGTTACAGACTACAAACTCTGTGTAGTCTGATAATCTAGTCATGTGTTACTTATAGTAGAAGTAGACTTCACTCTTTTCTGAATTTCTTGTAAACACTTGTAGTATATATATTTTTTATTCTGCTTTTGTGCTACAATAGATTATCCTCCACAATGCAGAAGCTCAAGCTTAGTAAATATACATCGTTCAGCAATAACATAAAAACTACTGACAGGTAAAGTGAATAACATTGATTATCTCAGTACAATGACACCTGTCAAGAGGTGGATACTAGAAGAGAAGAAAAAACACACGGCGCCACATAGTGCAATTATCCGGAGGTCAAAAACAGACAATAATTGCTAAGGTGATTTGCACTCACCTAGTCGGGTTATGCTGACCAGGCATAACACTGTTGGATGGTGTGGAACGATCTCCAGGGAACACACTGCTATGGAGATCCGAAGTCAGGAGACACACCCAAGGTGTGTCCAGCCAGGTGCGATCTGTAGCTGCTGCCAAGGTCCAAGGGCCGGTGAACGTAAATTCACCGTCAAATTTGAAAGTAAAGGATAGAAAAAAGGGGACCGATGCAAGGCGCTGCTAATATCAATATCGATGTTTATTAATGATAGGAAAGTGGTAGGCTACGCGTTTCGACGCAGGAATTGCGTCTTCCTCAGGCCATGAACATACACAAATGAACATCTCACATATATATACACATGTCAGTAATCAAAAACCGACCAATCACCAGGAGGAAATGGGGAGGGGACACAGGGAGTTTGCTACAAGGAATAGAACAAAAAGCCGATATAAGAACAAACACGAATGATTGAAGAAATATGCGTCAATTAGATAAAAGAGCAATATGATAGTTACATTTAACATAATTACATTTAACATATAGGAAAAAGTGACAGAACATAATAATATAATCCCAATTCAAAACATATATAAAATGTTTGATATACAAGCCGTATTGATGACAACAAAAAAGCCGGCAATTAGGGTTAGCGGTGAGTTAAAATACTATATAATTCTCAAAAGGGCAGAAAAATTTCTAAGTCTATAAAAAACGAAAATAACATTTAATAATTAAATCTGACGATACTGCATAAAAATTGCGATAATATAACTATGCATAAATTCATAGGAGACCAGAATACTAATCACCGCAAAGAAGGAAAGACTTAGAAATTTTTCTGCCCTTTTGAGAATTATATAGTATTTTAACTCACCGCTAACCCTAATTGCCGGCTTTTTTGTTGTCATCAATACGGCTTGTATATCAAACATTTTATATATCTTTTGAATTGGGATTATATTATTATGTTCTGTCACTTTTTCCTATATGTTAAATGTAATTATGTTAAATGTAACTATCATATTGCTCTTTTATCTAATTGACGCATATTTCTTCAATCATTCGAGTTTGTTCTTATATCGGCTTTTTGTTCTATTCCTTGTAGCAAACTCCCTGTGTCCCCTCCCCATTTCCTCCTGGTGATTGGTCGGTTTTTGATTACTGACATGTGTATATATATGTGAGATGTTCATTTGTGTATGTTCATGGCCTGAGGAAGACGCAATTCCTGCGTCGAAACGCGTAGCCTACCACTTTCCTATCATTAATAAACATCGATATTGATATTAGCAGCGCCTTGCATCGGTCCCCTTTTTTCTATCCTTTACTGTCAAGAGGTGGGATATATTAGACATCAACATTGCTTTGTACTGTGTGATTCTGTTAGACCTTTTTAAATGAGCAGAAATGAGTTAATTTCCTGAAGTTCACTTTGGGTCCGATTTTATCGAACTAGCCGTCCGATTCTATTCGGTCCAAATAAATTTGTTGAGAATTGACTGTGATCTGATTGCCATAAGAAGTTGTGTACAACACTCAGGTCTTCTAGTATTATTATTATTGAAGACGATTTGTGAATGATGTGATGAAGATTAGTGATTCACAAATTATTTAAGAATTGTATAGCTGCTGCAGCACTCACTCACAGGAATGGCTTCCTGTGTCTGCCTAACTAACACACTGACACTGACGGACTCCTATCTCTCTGTCAAATAATTTTAAATCTAACTATCAGTTCTCTTCTCCTCACTATGAAACACTCTAACTGACACTAATCCACTATCTATCTGTATTCTGTGTTTTACTATCTGTGATCCACTGAATCAGTGACTCACACCTATACCCCTCATAATTGGCTGTGCCAGAGGGAGGGCTGCTTGCAAGGCATTATGGTAAAGTCCGCCGGGCCACCACTCAAGGTCATGTGATCCATCTCAGTTTTTTTGTTAACTTTTTTACATTTGCCTACGTTTTTTTGAGTGATTCATGCGGAACATCTGAACTTTAGGGAAATTTGTAACAAATTCGATTTGTGTAGAATCGATTTGCTCATCTCTATAAATGAGGTGTGTACAAAATAACAATAGTACATCATAAATAAATAAGGTGCATTAAACCCATACGTGTGGGGCTTTATAGACAGCAGTGTGTATGAAATTAAATGCAACGATCAATCTATGCACAATGTATTAATAGTATCTACATCTTAATAAATCTCTTTTACCCATAATTCCTCTACAGCACACTCTCTCACCCTGCTAAATACTACCTTAGATCATTGGAATTACTTTTTCCAGTTCAGAACAATACCTACATCATCATCATACAAATTTATGACTGTTACCTTTCTTTTATATAACAAAAAATTATATTTTATCTATAGACAGTACATCCTTTAATATATGGCATTATGAATGGTTACCTTGAGATTGAGCAAAAAAAATGTATCGCCACTAACAACCATAAAAGACCTAGAAAATCATTCAGGCCCTCACAGCTGTGACTTTAGATTTTGTCGTAAAATGTTTTAAATTCTGGAAGGACAGCAGAAATCGCTTTCCTTAATGCTTTCAGGGGCTTTTTTTTATCGACCTTGTATTAAAAAGGACAATAACCATACAGTCAATATTAGCATTTACAACAAAGTACTTTTAGTCTTTTCCTGAGATACACCTATATGTATTTCCTTATATTTTAAAACTTTAATATAATCAGATGCGTAAATTAATGCTCCTTGGCCCAAATACAAAATCAGAAACAGGGACCCCCATCTAACATTCACCATATATAATAGTAAAGCAAGGGCCCGGACACACGATGAAAGTAGGGGGAGGGCCAACATGACCAGGGTGACAGGGGAGGTAGGGATTAATGGGTTCTGGAAGAATGGGAGAATTGGGGGGTGGAGGCATAAAGGGGGCGTAGGTTAAGGAAGGCATATAGGGTGAGGAGCAGCAGCTTCGCGCCATTCAGGAGGACAGTTAGCCATTGTACCTACTGACCTCTACAAAAGACATGCAGGCCTTGATGGAACAGCTGCGGGCAGCGGTGGTAGAGTGGGGTATGGCCTGGCTGGAAGAGGAGTTAGGCCGGACGGGTCGTGTGGAATCCGGGCAGGATCTGTTTGCAGCTGCAGGGCCTGCAGAGTCGCCTGGGATGTCTCCCCCGGCGACGCTTTCACTGGAAGTGATGGCGTCTCTTCCCCATCGGTCTCGGCGGTAGCGGCCTCCAGAGCACCACAGTCCGGAAGCGCTGCCTAGGGTTCAGCGCAGGCTTAGGAGCCCCATGAGGGACCCTCCAGGCCGGGCTTCCGCTTCCACTGTCCAGGGGCGGGGGTCCCGGTCTGAGAGGAATCCTGGTTGCCGGCCGAGCCCTGCGGAGAGAGGAGGGATGGATCCCAGGCATAGGGGGCGGCCTTCTGTCTCCCAGTCCACACCACGTGGAGCTGCGGCGGGCCGATCTGGCGATGCTCCAGTCGGACGGCCCGCCAGGCGCATGACTGATGTCCCTGGTCCTATGCGCAGGCCGCAATCCACGGTGAAGCAGAGGAGGGAGGATGATAACGTGGACGACGCAGAGAGGATGTCGGGTAGGCCCCAGTCAGCGAGGACTGTATCCGAGGTCCAAGGCGGTGGTAACGGCTGTAGAGCCTGCAGCATTGGTCCAGGTCCCAGATGTCCGGAGGTTGCTGAGGATGGTGCCGTGCCTGTTGTGGATGGCCGTCATAGGGATTCCATTGCTCCAGCTGGTGGGAACTCACCGCCCATGCAGCTCGGTGAGTCAGGATCACCTTTTCATACTTTTCCTGCTATATTTAGGTCCCCGGGGGTTGGTGGTGGCTCTCATGGGGCGTCAGTTAGAGATTCGGGTAGTAGCGGAGTGGTGGTGTCTGCATCTAGCGAGGGGGGAGATGTTTGAGAATTGTTGGGTTGTGTGAAAGCTTTAATGGCGCGTTGTGAGGGTGGTTGGTCGCATGCTCCTTCCCCGTTCTCGGCGTGGGTTCCCGTGTCGGGTGAATCGTTGGTGGAGGTTGTGCGCCCTACGGGGGTGGCGCCCCCGGTGGGAGTGGGGGGGTTACGGATAAAAATAAGGAGGTGGATAGGGTGCGGTTGGATGATAAGGCAAAAGGTGAGGTGTATGTCTGTTTTGAGGGACCTTTGGGCGCTCATTTAAAAACGGAAGTTAGGGAGAAGATTTGAAAGGACGAATATGTGGAAATATTCTCCCTGCTTCCCTTAGAAAAATTTAATTTAGATAAAGGTGTAACGTCTATGGCCACGGCCCAACGTTCTGACTTACCCCTCGACGGCCGTGGCCATGGACATCTGACTTGTGTGCAGCGTCGTCCTCCTGTGAGATGCCGGCACTCACTTCTGGATACTGAGACTGTCTCTGGAGGGCGCGCACGCCCGCGCGTGCACGGTCTTAAGGGGCCAGTGCGCGCATATTGCAGGAAGTCTGTAATCTAGTCCAGGATGCTCTGGGCTATAAAAGGGGCTCTGCCCTCTTGTTCCTTGCCAGAGCGTTGTTTGTTTCCCAAAGTTTGTCGCGCTAATGGTCTCCTAGTGTCTTCCAGTTTCCCAGTGTACCCTGTTCCTGTATCCTGTATCCTGTTTCCGTGCTATCCTGTTCTAGTGCCGTGCTGATCTGTTGCTGTATTCTGCTGCGCCACACCTGACGTCTACCCGCCGCCTGGTCCCAGACGTGTCTACCTTGCTACTGTCTACGTTGCCTCAGGTATCCTCTCTGAACTATTGACTCTTGTACTTTGCCTGTTTGGCCAGCTGCCATCCCGCTACGCGGAACGGCCCAGTGGGTCCACACCCCGCATCATGACAGCACGCTCTGGCCATGGACTCCGCTGGTCAATTCAAAGGCATGTCACCTTCCCAAGCCATGCAGGGAAGTTCTGCTGGATCTCCGAGCTAAACAAGATCAACTTCTTGTGGCAGTGGACTCTATGGCACAGCAGCTAGGGACACTAGTTGCTTCTCTTCCTGCCTCTATGCAAACTCCTCAGGTTGACCCTGCTGCTACACCTCCTGCCAGCACTGGCCCAGATCCTCGGTTCTCGCTGCCATTGCCCTCTCAATTCTATGGAGACGCCAGTATGTGTCGGGGGTTTCTGAACCAATGCTTCATTCACTTTACCCTGCACGCCCGAGCATTTCCGTCGGACGGAACCAAGATTGGGACCTGCCGGCAAGGCCCTGACGTGGGCGAACCCTATCTGGGAACGTCAAGGACCCGAGACCCAAGACTTCCAGGGGTTTGTGTGGTTATTCCGGACGGTTTTCGAGGAGCCAGGGCAAGTCTCGTCGGCTGCCACTGCTATCTTCAACCTTCACCAAGAGGACACCTCTGTGGGCAAATATACCATCCAGTTCCGGACCCTGGCAGGAGAGCTATCCTGGAACAATGAGGCCTTCGTGGCATCCTTTTGGCATGGTCTGTCGTCCGAGATCAAGGACGAACTGGCTGCTCAAGATCTGCCACCTGCCTTGGACGACTTCATTCTGCTTGCCACTCGGGTGGACATAAGGCTGAAGGAGAGATCTCATAAAGTTTGTCAGAAGAGACGGCTTCCTAGACTGGCGCCCAACTTCCAGCAACCCCTCTTGCCTGTTTCTATTGCTTTGCCCGAGGTTCCGATGCAAGTGGACCAGCTAAAATTATCGGTCCGGGAGAAAGAGCGCAGGCGCACCTCTGGATTCTTTTTATATTGCAGCCTCGCTGGCCATGTCGTGTGTCTGTGTCCTCAGAAGCCAAAAAAAACCAGCGCCTAGGTTTGGTTGGAGAGACAACCCTGGGCGTCACTGCATTTAATTAAGAACTCTCTTCCAAACTATTTATTCCCATATCCATCATTGATGGCGAGAGATCCCATCCGGTCTCTGCCTACCTGGACTCTGGCTCTGCATCCAACTTCATCTGTCAAGACCTTGTGGATCTAGAAAGGCCATTGATCGTTGCCTCGGTGGATGGACTGCCATTGCCTGACCCGGTTGTGTCTGTAACCAAGCCGTTGAGACTCCAAGTGGGAGCTCTTCATGCTGAGCTCATCTCCCTGTTTGTACTGTCCAAGGCCGTCAACCCTATGCCGCTGGGTTTGACTTGGCTCCGTCTGCACGCCCCTGTCCTGGATTGGAACTCTGGAGAGGTTCTTCAGTGGGGCCCGAAGTGTCTTGACCGCTGTCTGGGTCATATCCAGCCACTACAGCCTTCTCAGCTTCAGTCATTGGCAGGGTTGCCTTCTTGTTTCTCCATGTTCTCCGATGTCTTCAATAAAAAGGAGGCTGAGACCTTGCCGCCACACTGGGCTTATGATTGTCCGATTGACCTGGTTCCTGAGTCGTCTCCTCCTCGCGGTAGAGTGTACCCATTCTCCTTGCCAGAGACCCAGTCTATGTCTGCCTACATTAAGGAGAATCTGGAGAGGGGCTTCATTCGTAAATCCTGATCCCCGGCCGGAGTGGGGTTCTTCTTTGTCAAAAGAAAGATGGATCGCTACAACCTTGCATTGACTACCGAGGCCTGAATCAGATCATGATGAAGAACAGGTACCCTCTGCCTTTGATTTCTGAAGTACTTGACCGCATACTGGGGGCAATTTTTTTTTCTAAACTGGACCTGCCGGGGGCCTACAATCTGATCCGGATTCGTCGAGGTGACGAGTGGAAGACTGCTTTTAATACTCGTGATGGGCACTACGAATATCTAGCTATTCCCTTCGGCCTGTGTAACGCCCCCGCAGTGTTTCAAGAATTTGTCAATTACATTTTTCATGATCTCCTTTATATAACCTAAAGAAAAAGATGCCAATAAACTAGAAATATGAGAAAATAGAAAAGTACTTTATTTGAAAATGACACATGAATATACAATGATTAAAAAAGAATCCATAAACCGACAGGTTAAAAAAGACATACAAGCCATGCAACTTACAGGCTAAATTAAACCTTATAGATGTAAATAATAAATGCCTAATGGCATAACCTGGCACTGAGTATGTCTGAAAGCTATATATTGACTTGATAAATACAAGTAATGAAAGTGTATGCCATATAAAATGGTCTAAGAAAAAGTACTCAAGTGCATATAGATAGCGCAGCAGAAAAATAGACAATGCTGATGTATGAAAAAAGTGTTTACAACAAGTGATGACAATTAAACGTACCCATTTAAAGTCCAGGTTAAAGTGCACAGTGAGATGTCTGCCCCAACGCGCGTTTCGGCGCAACTGCCTTCGTCTGGGGGTAGCATTGGACAGTGCATGTACCACTTTTAAAGGAGGAGCCGACCAATCATAGAGCATCCTAAACAGGGAACCCAGATGTAAGGGTATAATAATAATATATTGCCACATAATTACCGGTCGCTACCTCGAGGTGAAAACAAGATGGCCGCGCCTACCGGAAGCGTCGATCACGAGGAGCCGGATACACGTCACCCCGTCAATTGACGCGGTCACGTGAGTCCGAAGTCCGGCGCGTCTTGAGTGGCGGAACGGAGGCCGGCCATTCGTCCACCAATCAGCGGGAGCGACGCAGCGAGAAGGTAGGTAACCCTGGATACGCAATGTTTATAAACAACGGCCATGGTCCCTAATAAGGCTTTGAGAACCAGTGAGAAGAATTGTGACATAGGTGTAAATAAGTTATGAAAAAGCATACATAAATAGGACATCATTGTAAAGTATCACAAAAACAGGTAACATAAGTATAACAATCATATGTTTGTGTTGTGGTGTATCTCGATGACATTTTGATTTTTTCCCCAGATCCAGTAACTCATCAAAGTCATGTCCGCCAGGTGTTGCTTCGTCTAAGGAAGAATCGTCTTTATGCCAAGCTAGAGAAGTGTGTGTTTGAGAAGAAGTCTCTATCCTTCCTGGGCTCTATCATCTCCAATCAGGGCCTCAAGATGGACCCTCAGAAGATAAAGGCTATCCTGGAGTGGCCGCGCCCCCAAGGCTTAAGGGCCAGACAACGCTTCCTGGGATTCGCCAACTTCTACCAGCTGTTCATCCCCAACTTCTCATCTTTGACTGCTCCTATCTCTACCCTCACTAAAAAGGGTATGAATGCCAAAGTGTGGACTCCGGAGGCAGAAGCCGCATTTGAATCCTTAAAGAAAGCCTTCGCGTCAGCCTTTATTCTGCACCACCCTGATATATCCCTACAGTTCTCATTAGAGGTGGACGCTTCCTCTGCTGGTGCACTATTGTTCCAAAGATGTTCGAAAGGCAAGGCTGTGGTATGTGGCTACTATTCCAAGCTATTTTCTTCCGCAGAGCACAACTACTTGATTGGGGATCGGGAGTTACTGGCCATCAAGCTGGCTCTGCAGGAGTGGAGACATCTACTGGAGGGCGCAGTTCATCCTATCCTGGTCTTCACGGATCACAAGAACTTGACCTACCTACAGACGGCCCAGCGGTTGAATCCTCGTCAAGCCAGGTGGTTGTTCTTTGCTCGGTTCCGGTTCGAACTCTACTACCGACCTGCCGACAAGAATGTGAGGGCCGACACCTTGTCTAGGTCTTTTGAAACTGAGGACACTGTGGAGTCCCAACAGAATATTATTGATCCATACTGCATTTTCTCTGTGAACCCCCTGCAAGTTAGAGACATTCCTCCGGGAAGGACTTTTGTGCATCTGGCAGACAGAGGAAGAATTCTTCACAGTTCTAAGCTGGCACGGCAAGCGGGTTCTCCTAAGACCCAAGATCTAATCGCCCGTCAGTTCTGGTGGCCCACGCTACCCAAAGACGTTATGGACTTTGTCTCCTCATGCACGGTATGCACAGCAAATAAAGTTGCTCACTCCAGACCTGCTAGCCTGCTACAACCACTGCCTGTGCCCGTTGCTCCCTGGCAGCATGTCGCACGGACCTTCCTACTTCTGCGGGTTGCAGTGTGATCTGGGTGGTGGTGGATTGATTCTCAAAGATGGCTTATTTCGTTCCCTTGACCGGTCTGCTATCTGCTACGCGATTGGCTGACCTCTTCATTCAACACATCTTCCGTCTGCACGGCTTGCCCCTGCATATTGTCTCGGACCGAGGGTCCAGTTCACCTCGACGTTTTGGAGAGCACTCTGTGATCTCCACGGTGTAAAAATGGACTTCTCTTCGACCTATCATACCCAGTCCAATGGGCAAGTCGAGAGGGTTAATCAGATCATGGAGAACTATCTGCGTCACTTTGTTTCCAGACGGCATAATGACTGGGTGCAGCTGCTCCCGTGAGCAGAGTTCTCTTATAATAACCACACTAGTGAGTCTACCACTTCCAGTCCGTTCTTCATCGCCTACGGCCAACATCCTCGTATACCTCTTCCTGTCTCTACTATGTCCCAGGTGCCTGCAGCTGACACGACCTTCAGGGACTTTCTACAGATATGGCAACAAACCCGATCTTCTATCCTGCTGGCGGTGGACCGCATGAAGAGAAAGGCAGATACAAGAAGACGGGCTCCCCCGCAGTTTCTTCCAGGGACTAAAGTCTGGTTGTCTACAAGGAATATCCGGCTGAGGGTGCCGTCATGCAAATTTGCCCCTAGGTTCCTCGGACCCTTCTAAATCCTGCTACAGATCAACCCGGTATCTTACAAGCTGCGGCTGCCTCCTACCCTCAAGATTTCTAACTCCTTCCATGTATCTTTGCTGAAGCCCGTGGTTCTAAACCGCTACTCCAGGACTTCTAGTTCTGCAGTGGTCTCTGGCTGCTCGTCTTGGACTTTTGAAGTAAGGGAGATTCAGGCCATTGGAGGGGGTTCAGCCCAGAAGAGAGGTCTTGGGAGCCAGAGGAGAACATCGATGCTCCTGTCCTAATGAGGAAGTTTCTCTCCCGCTCTGGTCCCAAGAAGAGGGGGCGTAAGAGGGGGGATACTGTAACGTCTATGGCCACGGCCCGTCGTTCTAATTTACCCCTCGACGGCCGTGGCCAAGGACATCTGACTTGTGTGCAGCATCGTCCTCCTGTGAGGCGCCGGCACTCACTTCCGGATACTGAGGCTATCTCCGGAGGGCGCGTGCGCCCACCCACGCGTGCACGGTCTTAAAGGGCCAGTGTGCGCATATTGCAGGAAGTCTGCAATCTAGCCCAGGTTGCTATAAAAGGGGCTCTGCTCTGCCCTCTTGTTCCTTGCCACTGTCTACGTTGCCTCAGGTATCCTCTCTGAACTATTGATTCTTGTACTTTACCTGTTTGGCCAGCTGCCATCCTCCTACGCGGTACGGCCGAGTGGGTCCACACCCCGCATCGTGACAAAAGGTAAGCAGTGGGAGAGTAAAATAGAGGAAGAGGAGAAGCGAAGATATCGGTTAATCCCGCAAACCTTCTTGAACTGGTTACAGGCTTTTGCCATTCTGGCAAGCGTCATAGGAGAAAAGGCGCCGGAAAATTGTTCCGCCCTTTTCAGTTACATGGACGCTATAGGCGAGGCCCATCGGGCATATGCGGTCAGACATGTTTGCGATACGATGAACAGTTTGGACAGAGAAAGGCAATTCGTCCCAGTATTAGATGGGATAACAAGGACATTGGGCTATGGTTATGTGTGATGGCCCCAGCTAAGTTTGGGCAGTCCTTTCCAGGGGGGGCCGGAGTCGCCAGCCCCTCTTGACAATCAGGTCAAACCGGGGGTACGCCAGGTGGTAGGTTGGGATTGTGCTGGCAGTTCAATGATGGCCAGTGCAAGTTTGGGACGTCCTGTAAGTTTAAACATTCCTGTTCATCCTGTGTCGGGACTTATGAAGGGTCCGCAAAATGTTTTAAGAAAGGAAAGGGTAGAGGTGGGGGTGGTGGTAGCCATGGGTCTGACGCCGGTGAAGTGGGTAGAGATGGAACCCTACCTAAATAGGTTTCCGGACAAAGAGAGCGGCAGAATGTTGTTACGCGGTTTTCAGTTTGGTTTGGAAATCCCTTCCCCCCTCATGTGGTTTCATTTTCGGTGCGAAATTTGCGCTCAGCGATGCAATATCCTGAGGTGGTGAAGGAAAAGTTGTGTAAGGAAGTACGGTTAGGGCGAATGTCAGGCCCCTTCTGGTCTATCCCAATCCCTGATCTTGTGGTCTCCCCTCTGGGGGTGGTGCCAAAGAAGGAGCCGAATAAATTTTGGCTCATTCATCATCTGTCTTACCCACGGGGGTTGTTTGTTAATGATGTAATCTCCCCAGAACTGTGCTTGGTAGTTTATACATCGTTTGATGCGGCGGTGAAGTGGGTACGGCGATACGGGATGGGCGCGCTTATGGCAAAGACTGATATGGAATCGGCATTCCGCCTTCTTCCAGGGCACCCCGATAGTCAGAGGCTGTTAGGATGTTACTGGAATGGGGCTTATTATGTGGATCATTGTCTCCCCATGGGTTGCTCGGTTTCTTGTGCCTGTTTTGAGGCTTTCATTACTTTCCTTGAATGGGTGGTTTGTGATGTGGCGGGGATCACACCGGTTATTCATTACTTGGATGACCTTCTTTGTGTAGGCCCCTCGTGTTCATCGGTGTGTACTAATTTGTTGGGCGCGGTGCAATGGGTAGCTCATCGTTTTGGGTTCCTTTGTCCCCAGAAAAAACTGAGGGTCCCAGAACTTGCATTGTTTTTCTAGGAATTACGTTGGATTCTGTGGCTATGCAATGCCGACTCCCTAGTGATAAATTGGACGCGCTGTGGGGGGAGGTGAATAGGACGGGACGACTTTAAAAAAAACGACCACTACGGGAGTTGCAATCGTTGCTGGGTAAACTTAATTTTGCATGTCGGATAATGCCCATGGATAGAATTTTTTGTAGAGGATTAGCGACAGCGACGGCGGGCATTCGTGCTCCACCTCATTTTGTTAGGTTAACTAGGGAACATCGGGAAGATTTGGCTGTATGGAGGGAGTTCTTGCAGTTGTATAATGGGAGGACGTTATTTATCTCCCCGGTAGTGGATAATGTTCAATGGGAGTTGTTTACGGATGTATCAGGGAGCATGGGTTTTGGTGTATATTGTAAGGGGCAATGGTGGGTGGGGCAGCGGCCAGCAGAATGGGTCACATTAGGGTTTGTGCGCAATCTGGTCCTGCTGGAGCTTTTTCCCATATTGGTGGCAGTGGAGGTTTGGGATGAGCGGTTCCGGGATTGCAAAGTGCGATTCCATTGCGAGTATATGGGGGTGGTGTTAGCCACCAATAACATGTCGGCATCTTCCCCCCCAGTGGTTAGGTTGTTGCGCCATGTAGTGTTACGGTGCTTGTCAATCAATGCTTGGATCGTGGCGGCCCATGTTCCTGGTGTGCAAAATAACATTGCAGATTCTCTCTCTCGTCTACAGTGGGAGCGGTTTCAGCTATTGGCTCCGGAAGCAGATGTGGAAGGGATCGCCTTCCCAGGGCGGCTATGGGACTTGGTTTATGAGCAGCAGGAGGTTTGTTATGGTCCTCTCTAGCACCTGGTACATGGTTGGCGTACAACGCGGCGTGGAGGGACTGGGTAGCATGTTTGGTGGGTGTGCCGGAAATATGCTCGAGTGATGATCAGGTGGTGACTTTATTGATATTTTTAGGTCAGGTGGCAGTGGCGGGCTGGTCGGTGTCCAAAGTGAATAGTTTTGTGACAGCCCTGGCTTTCTGTTTTAAGCTGAGGGGTTTTAGGGATATGACAAAGGAGTTCTTGGTGGACCAGGCCCTGAAGGGGTTTCGGAAAGGAGGGCATTAGCCAGACGGCCGTCGACCTGTATCTTTTGCGCTATTGGAACATTTAGGGGAAGTGTTGGTTGGGGTTTGTTTTTCGGGTTTTGAAGTGAAGCTTTTTCGGTTGGCTTTTTCTTGGGCTTTCTTTGGGGCATTGCGAGTAGGGGAATTGGTGGCTCCCAGTAAGACGAGGGAGGGGGGTTTGCGGGCAGAAGATGTGTTGTGGTCGGAGGAGAGGGTGGAATTTTGGGTTAGACGTTCTAAGGACTTATTCACACGAACGAGTGCGTTTTGCGCGCATTGCAGTTCCGTGTGTCATCAGTGAATGGTGAGTGGCTGCGTGATTTTAACGCATATGCCATCCTTATGACATGCGGTTTTGATGTTTAGAAAAATAAATGAAGGAAGTGCTTTAATTTTTTCGTTCATCTCTTTATCTACTGTTGTGCGAATCACGCACGACACACGGAAGTGCTTCCGTGTGCCGTGCGCGAGTTTCACGCACCTATTGACTTCAATGGGTGCGTGATGTGCGAAAAACTGCCAAGTATAGAACATGTCGTGAGTTTTACGCAGCAGACATACACTGCGTGAAAATCACGGACTGTCTGAATGGCCCCGTTGACTAATATAGGTCCGTGCGACGCGTGTGATTTTCACGTGCGTATCACGGACGTTAAACATGTTTGTGTGAATAAGGCCTAAGACAGATCAGCGCGGCAAGGGGAAGAGGGTGGTGTTAGGGGTGGTCAAGGGGGTGAGTATGTGCCCGGTGGGTTGCTTTGCCGGTTATACTGCGGTAAAAAATTGTAGTTATGGTCCGCTGTTGTGTCATGATGATGGTTCTTTCCTGTCACTTTGTCAGTTTACATTTGTTTTTCGGAAATGACTTGAGGTGTTAGGTTTGGATGTGTCTGTTTATTCTCCTCATTCATTTCGTATCGGGGCAGCTATGGAGGCGGCTTCATGGGGTTTGGGGCCTGAGGTGGTGAAGCGGATAGGTCGTTGGGAATCTATGCAGTACAAGTCTTATGTGCGTCCTCAATTTGTGTGATGGTAGCTGGTTCGTATACTTTCCTTTCCCTACTTTCCCTTCCCTCTTGTTTAAACCCCCCCTCTCTTTGATTATGACTAGACTTCCCTCATTGTTCTTCTTCTGTCATTTTAGGTGGCTTACCCTCCTTGGTGTGGATACTGGGGCACTCTTATGTGCACTGGGGGGCTTTGAGGGCAGATGTTCACCCGGACGGGCGGCAGTTATGGTTCCAGAGATCTTCGGTGGTCATACGTTGGCTAGGCATGTGAGGTATGGTGTGGAGTCGAGTTTTGCCAGATTTTCATAGGTATGCCCAGTTAGATCGGGCACCTGACACACTGGTCCTCCACATGGGGGATAATGATTTGGGGACACGTCCTTTTAGAGAATTAATTAGGGACGTAAATTATGATCTGCTCCGTTTGTGGTCCTGTTTTCCCAAGGTGAGGGTGGTCTGGTCGGAAATTGTCCCTCGCAGCGTCTGGAGACACGCGCGTTCGGTGTCAAGCATTAACAAGGCGTGGATCAAAGATAATCGGGCAGTGTCTAGTTTTGGGGTTAGGAGTGTTTTTTTTTCCGTGAGGCACAATGACTTTGAGGATGGCCAAGGCCAATTTTGTTTAGGTGATGGAGTCCATCTGAATGCGGTTGGCATTGACCTCTGGGCTTTGCGTCTTCAGGAAGGAATTAAATGAGCACTGTTAGATGGTGGGGGCTCTCATACTTAAAGGTGTTTAAGTATGTTAGTTTGGCGGATTGGGGGTCCTTGGAGTTGGTGGTAAATTGAAGTGGGGATTCATCATAGGGATGGTCCCTAACAATTACACAATTGCTCACCTGCTGGGTGGTGTCCCGGGGAGTGGTTTTTCATCCTTCACAAGCAAACTGCGGAGTAGAAAGGTGCCTCTGAGCCTGTAGGGAGACGACTAGGGGTAAGTAGTTATACAGGTGGGCAGTTTGGCGCCAAATTTGTAGCTCTAAGGATTTCACTTTCCTCATTATGTTTTATTTATAAAGCGGTGTTTATGTTTATGTAAATATGCAAATAATAAAATGGCTGCTGTGGCCGAATTTATTCAACCCACTGTCTGGTGTATTTCCTGGGGATGGTTAAGTGGGGAGGAACAAGGTGGGGGCCACAGGGTTAGATAAGGCGGGAGAATTAAGGGGAAGGGGTGTTAAGAAAAATGTAGAATAGGGCTAATATAGGACGAGCTCTGTAATCCCATGGTCATGTCTTCTTATGAGGCCGAGGTGTCCTTTTGAAACCAGGTCCTGTGTGCAAAGCCTAGGCAACCCCTATAACTATGCCCCTGATTATAATGTACAAAGACTTAGGACTATAATACAACCGTCCTAATAAGGCCTAAGGAGTACAGGATATATAAATACAACTTTGGTAAACAGCCATCAGGAATTCCTATATGTCCTTCTACCACGTTTACTGGAAAGCAAGTTGCAGCCGTAATCAATACTGTTTTGTAATTTAGCAAAATTTGCTATATCTGCAGGACCAACTATGTTATTATCTGCAGTCAAAGTCTCAATCAGTCTTGTCAAACTGTTGGCAATTCGATTGTACAACAGTTAAAGGGACACTTACTTATAACATGTATTTATAGAAAAGCACATGTTGTGCAGGCGCTGATTGTGTCCATTTTTTTCATTACCTCATTTTCTACTGCTCTGTGACCAAGGTCGCCCTAGCAATCAAAAGGTTAAAGGACTTTTTTTTGCATTTTTTTATGCAATTTAAATATTTTCTTCAGCAAGGCCTTGATTCATATACTCAGCACTGCTGGGTGCTTTTTACTACACTTTACCTTTTCAAATCCTAGAAAATATATGCATGATATAGAAATGGTAGGTAACATAAGGATAATGAGCAAAAAATTATTCATCAATTCAAAAATATTATTAAAGGCAAGAGGTGTCTGTAAAATTGGTATACAGGGATTGTGTTGAATCTATAACCTGTAGAACTAAAGGGATTTTGTCATCAGAAAATTATCTATTGTTTAATTCAAGAATTAATGTTAATGTTATCTATATTAAAAAATTATCATAAAATCTTGCAGTTTTCACTCTGGCCACTGAGCCTCACAATAGATTGACCCTTCCTGTTCTGTTGGGATCACTTCTCAGCAGCCATCTCATTATCATCACAGGCAGGATTACACTGTTTGGTAACACTTCTATATAGATAACACAGGATCCATCATTGACAATAGATAATGGTCACAGCTCCCCTCCTCCTCCCCTTCACAGTGACATCTGCATCACGGCGCATGCCTAAAAAAGCTCTCCCAAAGAAGTAAAGCATATCTCTAAATGCTGTTAAAACCAGCTGAAGCAAGATGGATGTCCCCATAATCGTGTACAGAAGTTAGAATGAAAAAATGTTCGATCAAAACATAAAAACAGATTAATAAAAAAGATTATGTTTCATTATCTGGTTTTAATAATGAAAAATTGTTATAGGTGATACATTCCCTTTAACCCCTTCCCCTGCATGCACTCTGGGCCCTAATGACCAAGCAATTTTTTTAGTTTTTCAATCGTCACATTCAAAGAGCTATAACTTTTTCATTTTCACGTGGACATAGCTGTATGAGGACTTGTTTTTTGCGTAATTTGTTGTATTTTTCAATGGCACCGTTTTGGGGTATATAGATTTTTTTCTTAACTTTTTTTGGGGGTGGGGGATATAAAAAAAACAGCAATTTAGCCATTGTTCTATGCGTTTTACATTTACGCCGATTACTGTGCGGCGTAAATAACATGCTACCTTTATTCTATGGGTTGGTACAATTACGGCGATACCAAACATGTATAATTTTTTTATGTTTTACTACTTTTGCAGAATGAAAACACTTTTGAACTAAAATTATTTTATTTTGCACTGCCGCTTTCCAAGAGCCATAACGTTTTTATTTTTCTGTCAATGTTGCCATATGGGGGCTTGTTTTTTGCGCAACTTCATATTCTACCATTCTGGGGTACATGGGACTTATTGATTAACCTGTTATTATTATTTTTTTGGGGGGGGAATGGGAAAAAATAGCATATTTTTTACCGCGTTCATATTGGGGTCTAAATAATATGCTATGCTTTTTGGGTCATTATGATTGTGGGGATGCCATATATTTGTAGTTTTTATTTTATTTTTTCAGTTTTACTAAATAAATAAAAATTTTATGGCAAAAAAATAGATTATTTTTTTTAATGTGTACCTTTTTATTAATTTTTATTTCACATTAATGATTTTTTCAGTCTCACTAGGAGACTTCACTATGCGATCTTTATATTGCAGATATAAAGCTTTGGTATACTTCGTATACCAGAGCATTATTGCCTGTCAGTATAAAACTGACAGGCATCTATTAGGACGTGCCTCTGGCACGTCCTAATAGGTATATAGCCAGGGCAGACCTGGGGGCCTTTGTTAGGCCCCCGGCTGCTACGGCACCCCATCGGATGCCCGCAATTGCATTTGCAGGCCACTGATGGGTGACAGAGGGAGCTCCCTCCCTCTGTAAACAAATCAAATGCAGCGGTCGCTAATGACCGCGGCATTTGAGGGGTTAAACGGCCGCGATCTAAGTAAACTTCGATCGCTACCATTGGAGCAGGAGCCCGGCTGTCATCAGATAGCCAAGCCCCGGCTCCAGCCTGCACGGGAGACCCGTGCAGGACGTTGATTAGGCCGCTGTGAAAAGGCGGCCTAGAATACAGCCCATTAATGACCGCCATGAAAAGGCGTATCGGCGGTCATTAAGGGGTTAAACAAAATAGACGAGGAGACAGCACTTCCAACATATGTCAGCTTTTTAATCACCCGTGCTGAGCACGGGTGATTAAAAAGCTGACATATGTTGGAAGTGCTGTCTCCTCGTCTATTTTGTCTATCTGATATTGGGAACCGCGGATCCGGTCCTATTGAGGCGTGCACCCACTTGTGGTCCAGTGCTGTGGTAATTTTCTGCTTTTAATTAAGGGGTTAAAGACACGTTCTCAAGATGTGTAATATATATTCACAGAGGTACCCAAGATATTTGCTGGGTGTATAGTGGACGACTTTAAAAGTAGGTATTAGAGTAAGGGCGTAGTTCAGATGCAAAGCCTATATGGAGACACCTAAACACCAATAATGTCATGCACTGCCCCTCATGATAATAGAGAAAGAAAAAAAACACTTTTTGTCTAGTGTTAATGTGGTATTTGGTTATATCATTTTAATGTTCAACATGACATCTCAGAAATTGTTCCGGTGAAAATTCCCACCAATCACAACCCCTAGATTATAGTGGAGAGATGGCCACATTAGCATATGAGTGGTTTTAAAAAAAATATTATTGTCTAAGTTCTAGCACATAAGTTTCTGATAGTCCGGTATACTTCAGTAAAGAGGATCTGTACATGCACAGCTTCCTTCTACCTGATGACAGGATCCACTCGTTCTGAGGATCACTTGGCTGAATTTTTTTTGGAGGTGTCACATGGATTGAGAAGGAAGACAAACAAATATTGTGTTATCCAGTCATCCTGCTTAATACGATCAATCAATCATAAATTTTGACCTGTTAGTTCAAGCTCCACCTTATGGATCTGGGTGCTAAATGGGAGGAAGAAGATTCAATATAAACTATTTTCACCACCCCACCAAATAAATCTGTAAAGGTGACCATATTGGTTGTATTCCAGGTGTTACAGAAACGATATTAGTAAGATATGCTTGATTGGATTATCTAACTTCTTGACAGAAGAGGACAACTCAAGGATTAATGTTCGGACTCTTCTGGTAAGCCCAGGGCAAAAAGGTCCAGCAGAAGACAACCCCATTTGGAGCTGACTTTGGAACCAATCACTTACCACTAGGGTCTAGTTCTTATGGGTTGATTCACAAATAACATATTAAAAAATGTTAGTTGCCAACATTACCACATGACCAAGATTAATATCACCAGAGGAAGCCTAACCACTTGAAAGCTGGGCAGCTCCGATTCCCACAACGGCTGCAGGTAACTGCTTTATACTAGATTATACGGCCTCTGTAACCCCTAAAATGTAATTACTATTTTAATATTTTTACTTTGAGCTTGTGCGTCACAGAGAGGTCTTTGTTTGTTTCCCTATAAACTACAAAGTCTTTCAAATAATTGGGAGAATACCTGTTAAAAACAAACTTGACCAGGATAATACATATAAAAATATAAATAATAAGCTACACTAGTTAAAGAGGCTCTGTCACCAGATTTTGCATCCCCTATCTGCTATTGCAGCAGATAGGCGCTGCAATGTAGATTACAGTAACGTTTTTATTTTTAAAAAACGAGCATTTTTGGCCAAGTTATGACCATTTTCGTATTTATGCAAATGAGGCTTGCAAAAGTACAACTGGGCGTGTTGAAAAGTAAAAGTACAACTGGGCGTGTATTATGTGCGTACATCGGGGCGTGTTTACTACTTTTACTAGCTGGCCGTTCTGACGAGAAGTATCATCCACTTCTCTTCAGAACGCCCAGCTTCTGGCAGTGCAGCACTGTGACGTCACTCACAGGTCCTGCATCGTGTCGGCACCAGAGGCTACAGATGATTCTGCAGCAGCATCGGCGTTTGCAGGTAAGTCGATGTAGCTACTTACCTGCAAACGCTGATGCTGCTGCAGAATCAACTGTAGCCTCTGGTGCCGACACGATGCAGGACCTGTGAGTGACGTCACAGATCTGCACTGCCAGAAGCTGGGCGTTCTGAAGAGAAGTGGATGATACTTCTCATCAGAATGCCCAGCTAGTAAAAGTAGTAAACACGCCCCGATGTACGCACATAATACACGCCCAGTTGTACTTTTACTTTTCAACACGCCCAGTTGTACTTTTGCAAGCCTCATTTGCATAAATACGAAAATGGTCATAACTTGGCCAAAAATGCTTGTTTTTTAAAAATAAAAACGTTACTGTAATCTACATTGCAGCGCCGATCTGCTGCAATAGCAGATAGGGGTTGCAAAATCTGGTGACAGAGCCTCTTTAACTTTCTCAACATAGTTGTATGACACCCACATTATTTTTGAAAATGTAGAATTTTAATGTAGCCTATTTGAGACACTATGTATTTATAGTTTTCACTCTACAATTTATAGCTTTAATGACAGATGTGAAGTGCGGCCAGAAAAATCAATTCTGTTTTTCAACATAAAACTAGAAATTCGCTATATAGATATGGAAACTCATCTGGTATGCAGAGAGTGTTAAAGACAGAGTAGAGCACAGCAAAGAATTCCAGCTTGGCTTTTGGCACGGCTTTTGTGCAATGAGATTTTTTTATCGTAAAAAAAAAAAAGAAAAACAGATAAAAAAAATCAATAGGATCTGCGGTATTATGGTTAATTAAAGAAGCTCTTGAAGAGGGCTGAGAGATGAGAGGTTTGGCCAAGGGAGGGAGACAGCTGAAACCTGATTAGCCACAAGAAATGCTTTTTTAGATCTGAGTGGATAGACCAAGGACTGCTTTGCGAGGGATATGGGTAAAAAAAATTGCTTTTACTCTAACTTTCTTTAAGTAATCAATACACCCCCATTACCGACCTGCTTGTACCACTCCTGTATTCCACTCACTGTCTTTCAGCCCTCGGATTTTAAAGGCTTAAGGCAGAAATGGAATGCAGGATTTTTAACCACTTTGTGTTCCCCGTAATGAAATAGTTTTATTATGGTGTGTGTGATATGTGATGAGAAATTCATATTGGGTAGAGAAAAATCATAATTTGGACCCGTCACCAGCATTTCATCTATTGAACTCCACTCACCCTTCGCTGACTGATGCTGTGAAAAGTTCTTTGCCGTTATCCCCTCACCTTAACTCCTCCTCCGACCGTAAATAACGGTCTGCAAACATTTTGCGCCTTTTGTGGTGATAATCCGGCAGTCTCGTTCGTTCCTCTTCTTATGTCTGCCCACCGCCGAAACTGGCCCATCCTGAATGCTCTCAATCAAAGGAAAGCTGTCAATCAAAAGTAAGCAGGCGGGGTTAACTCGGAAGGGCTTGAAGAATGAAGATATGAGCCTACTTAGAAGATAATTATAGGTTACATAAACATGATTTTTCACCCACTTCCACCAGGTATTGCTGGTTTAATAGGTGAAATGTTGGTGACAGGTTCCCTTTAAAGAGGCTCTGTCACCACATTATAAGTGGCCCATATTGTACATGATGTGATGGGAGCTGTAATGTAGAGTACAGCAGTGGTTGTTTTTTGTTATAAAAACGATCATTTTTGACGGAGTTATGACCTATATTAGCTTTATGCTAATGAGTTTTTAAATGGATAACTGGGCGTGTTTTACTATATTACCAAGTGGGCATTGTACAGAGGAGTGTATGATGCTGACCAATCAGTGACCAATCAGCGTCATACACTTCTCTCCATTCATTTACACTGCAGATAGCGATATAGCTATATCGCTATGTGCAGCCACATACACACACTATAACATTACTGCAGTGTCCTGACAATGAATATACATTACCTCCAGCCAGGACGTGATGTGTATTCAGAATCCTGACCACTTCTCTCCACTTCTCTGTGATTTATAGCACGGCACTGCGAGATCTCGCTGTGAATGACAGCTTACAGCGTAATTTCGCGAGACTACGCCTGCTATGCTGTAAATCACAGAGACGCTGCAGAAGTGGTCAGGATTCTGAATACACATCACGTCCTGGCTGGAGGTAATGTATATTCATAGTCAGGACACTGCAGTAATGTTAGCGTTTGTGTATGTAGCTGCACATAGCGATATAGCTATATCGCTATCTGCAGAGTAAATGAATGGAGAGAAGTGTATGACGCTGATTGGTCACTGATTGGTCAGCGTCATACACTCCTCTGTACAACGCCCACTTGGTCATATAGTAAAACATGCCCAGTTGTCCATTGAGAAACTCATTAGCATAAAGCTAATATAGGTCATAACTCCGTGAAAAATGATCGTTTTTCTAAATAAAAAACACTGCTGTAATCTACATTACAGCGCCGATCACATCACGTACAATATAGGCCACGTATAATGTGGTGACAGAGCCTATTTAACTTTAATAGTCAAATATATGAGTACAATAGATCTGGTGGATCAGACAGACAGACAAGGAATAAAAGTGCAAGAAAAGATAACAGTATCATTATAGGTGTCACCTTAACCGTCTGAGATGTTCCTTTAACTTTGTGTGTAAAAACAGGTCCAATTTTATCATTAACTAATATGGAGCATAGAACAGTACCAATGTGGAGGCACTTGATGCAACAAGTGGTCTTTTTCATTTCTGTGGGTATCCCTACTGATTTTAGATGATAAGTTTTATAGAATGATGGTATCTTCTTACCAACTGGCCAGCATTACAAGGCAGTGGTACATTAATCTGTCACTTCACCTGTATGGGTAGTTTACAGTTAATCATTATATGTCATGTAAAACATTATAGGCAATTATAGATTACATATCTGAACGATTAACTGAAGTTGCCATTCATCATCTTAATCCCCTTTTTTCCATACTTTGGTTCACCTCGGCTCTCATGTGCCTAATATGTATGTAATCTAGCCCAAGGAAAGCCAATAGTTGAATTTTTCTTATGTGTAACTAAAGCCTAATGCACACGACCGTAGCAGTTTTGCAGGCCGCAAAACCACGGATCTGTTGCGGTCCATTTTTCCGGAAAAATTGCAGATAACACACGGACAAAAAAACTACGGTCGTGTCGTGTGCATGAAGACTTATAACTTAATACAATGTTCACCTTCCACTTATACTGTGCTGGTCAAAAAGTTTTTGCTCAGTAATTTTCCCCTGAACCAACTGCAAATAGTCCATGAACTGCATCTGGTATTATAGGTCATTGGCATGCTTGTATTCCATAAACAGTGCTACTCTCGTTCATGGGCTGTGTCTGGTATTCACATGATTTAGCTGTAATACCAGACACATCCCAAGGACAAGAGTGGCACTGTATCTGGAAAAAAAAGCAGACCCCTTTTTCGAATCTCACACAGCGCTCGAAACAGAAACACCAACTTACACATGAAATGCTAACCACCGAGCGCTAACATCAACTACATTATAATCGTGTTCTAATATTTTCCCCCATGCCACCGCTATCTTGTTCTTCAGAAGAAAAGAAATCCAGCTTCTGTCTGCCATATTGACCGTAGGAATCAAGGTCTGCAAGCAGTAGTCCTGGTAACTACATCCCTCGTGAGGCATTACCCAGGCATTACATAGGTACATATGGCCAGTTCATATATATCAGAAACTATAGCTATGTAGATAAAAATTGTGAGCATGGTGCTGGATAGCCACAAATGCAGGTCTAAGGCCCAGGACAAGGCTCAGGAGAGGCTGTAGACTGTGCCCTGTGCAGCAGCATGCATGTCACAGCAGTGGGCAAACTCCACTCCACCACAGGCATTGGGCTTTACATAATTTACAGAAAGCAGCCTGGGAGGGAGATTCAGTGACAACTGATGAATATACAGAGCTATGGAGAATAATATTTGTCACAAATTGCATTCCTAGATTGTTGCTATGCACATACTGCCTGATATTTTATTATTCAGAGACCTACAAGAGGCAAACAGTTGCATCAGACATCCTGAATACATATGAGAATTTATCTAGGAAAATATATTAATTTACTGGACTTTTCCTTTAACTGTATTCCAATATTAGTGAATAAAAGGAAAATTGGCAAGCATGGCCTATGTCCTAGAAAAAAGTTGTCTAGTATTGACACCACAACATAAAATTAGAATTTTAAAGAAATTCTGTATTTCCTTCTCATAGCAGTTTATAAATTAGGCTTTAATAAATGTTCTCAGGAGGAGGTTTCCAAAGTAGATTTCTAATAGATCAAGTTCATTTTTTATTATTTTTTTTTATAGGCAAAATTACAAACAAATCATACCTAAAGATAACTAATTTCATTACACTTTATATTATAATGTTCTCACCTTCCCGACGGTGAGGGACAAAAAAAAAAAAGAGTTTAGTTAAATTTGTTCGATATGAGTGGAGTTCGTTTTCATGTATATATCCCATATGGGTAAATCTTTTCTTTTGGTTATTTATTTAAAAAAAAATGATTTAGGCTTCGTTCACATCTGCATCGGGCTTGCGTTCACTTTCCGCCAGGGGGGGCCTATGAACGGAAACCAAATGAAAACCATAGCTTTCCGTTTGCATTACCTTTCATTTCAATGATAATGCTTCCGTGGCTAATGGTTTCCGTTTGTCTCCATTCCTTAACAAGTCCGTTTTTTTGACGGATAGCGCAGTCGACTACGCTATTGATTCTGCGGAAAAAACTCAACTGTTATAGAATGGAGACAAACAGAAACCATTAGCAACGGAAGCATTATCATTGAAATCAAAGGTAATGCAAATTGAATCTATGGTTTCCGTTTGCCTTTTTGTTGATGGTTTCCTCCGACGGAAAGCTCCGACTGAACCCATCAACGGAAACCGAACGCTGATGTGAACAGGCCCTCAGATATAGCCAAAATAGCAACGTTTGAACTTTTCAGTCTACTTGTACCTGCCATAGTGTCTAAATCCTGGGTAACTATTTGCAATTTCATTGATACCACCGAGACTTATATCCGATTTACATATAGTGTGTTAACCTGGCCAGATGCATTAGATTAGAATTAGAATATTATGCTTGTAATGACAACTCGACTGTCCTACAAGTCTCCTGTCAAGCAAAACAGAAATTGGGCAGGTTATTTTTTGTTTCTGATACTTTGTTTTTTCTGAGAAAAGTGGTGCCAGGTTTGTCTGGCAAACGCTTATGTCCCTCCATCTATAGAAATAATATTCCTGTTCACTCAAACAGGCATGGGGGAGCCAGTGAAGATAGATGTCTATCAGTTTAAATGGGTTGTATGAGATTAAAAAAAAGGTCTACTTTTCTTAAAACAGTGTGTGGTATTGCAGCTCAGCCCTATTCAACTAAAGAGGGCTGATCTGCTATACAAGATACAGCGAATAGACAAGAGAAGAGCTGTTTCTAAGGGAAAAAAGGAAATGTTTTCTAATTTCATGCAACCAATCATACATTGATGTGCATAATATAGAATGTAGTCTGAGTGAGTGAAGGTAAGTGACATCCCATCTGCTCACTATGAAATTATAAGTTTTATTTTTTGGTTATGTCTGTGTAACCGGAGAGGTTCAAGTAGCACTATGCTGCTGGGCTGTATTGCTTCTTTTCTTTTTTTCTTAAGACCTGATTCTCTGATAATTACTGCTTATGCAGCTGCAAGTTTAGTCCTCACTGGGTGTTCCCTGTAAAGTATGCTCTCTTTCTCTCCACCTCCCTTCTCTGAAGAACTTGAAAAAATTCAGAAAATAGATCCTGACTGAACCGATATAAACTGATCTTGCATCTGTTTGAGTCCCATAGAAATGAATGGAATCCATAAAAGTAAAAAAAAAAATATAAACTTTAGCATAAAAGGGCCATGAATGACAGCTAAACATGTTCAGGGCAGCTGTTACATCCTTTCCCACAAATAGCAGTGATAGGGTAAAAAAGTTTTTGCATCCAATATAAAGTAAGGGTAAGCATAGCAGCAAATTTTTCCATGTTAAGCCACGCCTCTAACCTAGCCCAATCCACACTCATACACACCTGGTTCAGCTGACACATTATCATGCTCCCATAGTGCCTCCCCACAGTATAATGCCCTTGTAGAAACCCTCACACAGTATAATGCCCCTATAGCTGCCCTCCACACAATATAATACCCCATATTGTCTCCCACACAGTATAATGCGCCCACAGCTGCCCCCATGCAGTATAAAGCCAACCCAAATGCTCCCATACAGTATAATGCCCACAAAGATGCCCATACAGTGGTAATACCCAAACAAATTCCCCATAATGTCCCATATTTGCCCCATACAGCATAATGCCCCCATAGCTGCCCCATACAGTATAATGCCCCCAGACTGTATGCCCCCATACAATATAATGTCCCCACAGCTGCCCCATTCTGTATAATGCCCCCACAACTGCCCCATTCTGTATAATGCCCCCTTAGCTGCCACCATAAAATATAATACCCCATACACTATAATTTCCCATTAGTTGCCCCCATACAGTATAATGCCCCCTTAGCTGTCACCATAAAGTATAATGCCCCCAAAGCTGCCCCATTACAGTATAATGCCCGATAGTGCCTAAAAAAATAATAATAAAAGAAATACTAACCTAGCCCCATTCCCACGATGAGTGGAGGAGATCCCTCTACTCCTTCGCCCTGTACTATGAATAACTTGGCGCAGACAGGTGCGATGACGTCACTGCTTCGTGCCTGTATGTGACGAGCGGCTCACGGCCGCTTCACACAGTGAATGCTGGAGCAGGGATCTGACGATTCCTTGCTTCAGCATTGGATTCAACTGTATCTACGTCCTGAAGACACAGATACAGTTGGCAACGGGACATACCACCAGCCGCCCGGGACAGCGGGACACCGCCCGTAATCCGGGACTGTCCGGCTAAAACCGGGACGGTTGAGAGGTATGGCGTAAGACAATTGCTCTCCCCTGTCAGTCACAGAGAATCCCTCTCTAGTGCTATCACACTTTTCGCAGAAGTGATGCTACAAGTCACTTATGGATTCAATTATATCTACACATGGTAATGCATTTATAAAACTCCACTGTCATAAATAGTCCACAAATACCATAACCTAGTAGGAAATAAGGTACCGTATTAGGGATCATCTATATGTACAGCATGCAGGGAATATCTGCTCATGTTCAAGCCATTTCTCAAGCTCTTTATTTCTTCCACAAACCCCTCTCTATTCATAGTCCTCATTCTTGTTAAAATGCCTCCTTTCTCATGAGCGGTATTAATTATAAAAACATGTCCTATGCCAAAGATATCCAGAGGTAAGTATTTGATAAAGGAAAATTGTCACAATGGTTATTTCACTCTAAGGGTATGTTCACACGATTAACAAAATACGTCAAGGGAAAACAGCTCCTGATTTTAAGATGATTTTTATTCATTTTTCGCTGCGTTTTTTTACGGCCGTTTTTGGAGCTGTTTTCAATAGAGTCTATGAGAAAACGGCTCCAAAAACATCCCAAGAAGTGTCCTGCACTTCTTTTGACGAGCCGTCATTTTATGCCCCGTATTTTGACAGCGACGCGTAAAATGACAGCTCGTCTGCACAGAACATCGTAAAGCCCATTGCAAGCAATGGGCAGATGTTTGCCGACGTATTGGAGACGTCTTTTCAGGCGTAATTCGAGGCGTAAAACGCCTCCGTTACGTCTGAAAAGAGGTCACGTGCACATACCCGAAGGGTTTTAAAAATCGCGTGTGTCAGTGTTGATAAGTAATGCATTCATACCGAAATATGCTGAAGGAGTGTTGAAAGGGTTAACTAGGAGGCACTTCACTAGATCTCAGCCTGGACGCTGTAATATAGCATGGAGGATGGGATTGGGAGTCAGTGAGAAAAAGTCATCTTATAAACAATTAATTAATGTTTGCCATAAATTATCATCTTTTACTTCCTACTCAAGAAGAGCAGAGGGAATAAAAAGCAGCGTTTCTTGCAGGTGGTGGCATTCAGAGTGAGGGCAATCAGCGTATTGAGAGTGGAAGTACAGCACTTCCAGTGCGGCGGGGTGAATTGGGCTGGATTAAAGCCCAGCAGGGTGCTAGGGTTTCAGGTGGAAAGCTGCATGTTTGTGATCAGCAGAAAAAAAAGAAAAAACCTTGAATTTATCTAAACTGCTCTTCTGCTAACAACACTCTTGTCGCCAGCAGCATTCTCGCTCTCTCTCAAAAGAGTCCTCAGTGCTCTCCCTACGAAAACATGATCAGCATCTGAAAGCTCAACCTCCCCCAAAGCTCGGTGCTCGACAGAATATGAAAAGCCCATTGAGCAGACACCCCACACGACTTGACAGTCCCATCAGCATTGTCAAACATAAGCACTTACGTGAATATATGTACAACCAGTGCGGTCCAATATGAATAGGCCTGTAAGCTGCAAGGGGGCACTCCATATACAGACATAGGGGCTCATGTATAAAAAAAACTAGGCCCAAACACCCCAATTGAGCAGTACAGTCATATTGCTGACACTACCCAATATCCTTCTATGTCATTTGTAGAACAGAGCAACACATGAGCATACAATATATTATATTGTATGGCACCGTTATGGGGCCATCGCTGGCTCTATTAGGGTAGGGACACACAGGGTGACTATGCGGCGTAAAAGTGCACAGCGTATACGCCCTGGAAACCGCAGGGAATTCCGCCTGAAAAACGTCACCAAATTGTTGCATTATACCCATGCGTTGTCATAACGATGCGTTCCTCTGCTCTCAGTAAAGCCCAGCCTCCTGGGATGACGCTGTAGTCCATGTGACCGCTAATTGGCTATAGCAGTGACATGGGATAAAATGTCGTTCCAGGAGGCCGGGCTGCGGTCAGAACAGAGGATCGCATCGTTATGACAACGGCCGGAGGTAAATATAAGCTTTTTTTATTCATCTGAAACCAAAAAAGCTTTTCTTTTTTTTTCTGAGTTGCGATTTTTGCAGCAGAATTGCAGCGTTTCCTCCACAAAAGTCGCAACACATGGCTATTTGTTGCAGATTTTACCTCTCCATTGAATTCAATGAGGAAAACCTGCAACAGAGGAGCAGCGATTCTGATGCACAAATTGACAGGCTGCGGATTAAAAAAAACACACCGCAGGTCAATTTATGAACGATTTCATGGTGGATTTTCCTGGCGGATTTTCTCGGCAGCCCGTGGATGAGGTTTGTTAATATCTTACCTACACTGCTACTACTGTACTATGCTTCGGATTTTCCGCAATTAAATCTGTTGTGGAAAATCTGCAGTGTATACGCTGTGTGTGTCCCAAACCTTCTCATGGCACTAGGCATCTGAAAAAAGGGTATTTGAGAAATTTGCAGTGGCACATGTACCTGTTGCTCTCTCGCATCTCTAGTTTAGAAGTTGGGAGGTATGACAGCAAACAAGTAGAGTCCATGATTTATTTCTCAACTGGACTTTATAAGATGAAAGCTGAACTCTGGTTGCTGTGACAAAGAGACCATTTTAGTATGTAGATGTGATATGTTTATACAGGGGTGTAGCTAAAGGCTCATGGGCCCCTTGCAAGAATTCAGCTTGGGCCCCCCTACCCCTCCCCCTCCCTAACACCACCAGACCCCTGCACACGCCTATGCCCAGTCGCTTTGCCCGACAGACCCCATAAATGCCCCCACAGTATAATGCTCCCCATAGCTGCCCCCACACAGTATAATGCCCCCCATAGTTGACCACTACAGTATAATGCCCCCATAGCTGCCCCGCCCCCACAGTATAATGCTACCCATAGCTGCCCCCCACAGTATAATGCTACCCATAGCTGCCCCCACAGTATAATGTTCCCATAGCTGCCCCCACAGTATAGTGCCACCCATAGCTGCCCCATACAGTATAATGCCCCCATACAGTATAATGCACCCAATACAGTATAATGCACCCAATACAGTATAATGCCCCCATAGCTGCCCATGCACTATAATGCCCCAATCAGTATAATGCCACCATAGCTGCCCATACAGTATAATTCCCCCCATACTGTATAATGCCCTTCATAGCTGCCCCATACAGTATAATGCCCCATACAGTATAATGCACCCCATACAGTATAATGTCCCCATATAATATAATGCCCCCTATACAATATAATGCCCCATACAGTGTAATGCCCCCCATAGGTGCCCCATACTGTATAATGCCCCCATACAGTATAATTCCCCAATCAGTATAATGCCACCATAGCTGCCCATACAGTATAATGCACCCCATACAGTATAATGTCCCCATATAATATAATGCCCCCTATACAATATAATGCCCCATACTGTATAATGCCCCCATAGGTGCCCCATACTGTATAATGCCCCCATACAGTATAATTCCCCATAGCTGTTCCATACAGTATAATGCCCCATACTGTATAATGCCTCCCATAGCTGCCCCATACAGTATAATGCCCTCACACAGTATAATGCCCCCCATTGCTGCCCCATACAGTATAACACCCTCCATAGCTGCCACATACAGTATACCCCCCATAGCTGCCCCATACAGTATAATGCCCCCATAGCTGTCCCATACAGTATAATGCCTCCTCAGCAGCTACCATATGAGCCCGCCTCCCATACCCAGTATAATGCCCCATATGTATGTACCTAATTGAAAAATAATAACATAATTACTTACCTTTCCTCGTTCCCACGACGGGTGGTGGAGATCCTTCTCCTCCTCTGGACTATGCCTGTGCTGTGAGTGACTCGGCGCGATAACGTCACTACATCGCACCTGCCTGCGCTGAGCTGCTCACGGCACAGTGAATGCCGGAGCAAGGCTCCAGCATTGAACTGAACTTGCGTCCTGAGGACGCAGATACAGTTGGAAGAGTGACCAGCGCGGTCAGCACTGTGTGGCAACGGAGGCCCCGCAATTGCGACCGTTGCGACCACTATAGCTACGCCACAGTGTGTATAGTATTTGACAAAAGCTGCCGTCTTCTCTGCATGTAGCACGTGGAGTGCCTGAATCACGGCCTCCTTTTCAATGGGACTATATCCATACATATGGAAGACATTTGTCATATGTAGACTCACGTGTTACATCTAAAGTGGCCTACATATTTAGCAAACAGTGATGAGATAGTGGAACATTACAGTTGGTATATCTTTGTACCACATTTCTGGTCACCATTTAGTTCCGAAGGTGAAATCTCTTTGTATCCCACAGTTCTATAAAGTCTGCAGCATAGTCATGGGATTGAAATAAACCCAGGCCCCTCCTGCAGCCGCGACTTTGACACTTTGGGATTATTTTACATTCATTTTGTTGCTCAGTTAACTGATCACTATTTTATAAAACTGCTTTAAGTGGACGGGACCATTAAGGTGTTTGTCCCATCAGTACAATCCATTCAATAAAAACAAAAACATTATTAATTAATACAGAAAAAAATGGATATGTTTTAACACTGAGTATAACGGATGCCAAACTGAACTAAACAGAAGGTATACTTTCAGTTTTTTTGACGAATCTAGCTATTGCCCCATTAATACGACTGTAGAATTTGTCCGTAATTGCGGACCGTAATTACAGTCTGCAATTACGGAACAATTTACTTCTATTGACCACGGACACCTTCCCGTATATTTGCGGGAAGGTGTCCGGGCCGTAGAAAGCCTCCGCAAAAGATAGGACATGTCCTATATTTTGCTTTTTACGGACCGTGCTCCCACACTTTGTCTAGGAGCACGAGACAAAAACGCGGGTGGCCATCCGTGGCCTCCTGCCGTGCCCATAATCGCGGACCATGCACATGGCTACGGTCATGTGCATGAGGCCTAACAGATCCATCAAAAAAACTGAAAGTGTACCTTCCATTTGTTTCAGTTTGGCATTTGTTTTTGCATCTGTTTCCATTGAATTTGACGGATCCGGAAAACAGAACGGCCAACGCAGATGTGAGCAGAGCCCTAGTAGTACCATGTATTACTACATTTACCGTGCGTGGCTACATACATCTTCCCCGGTAACAACAGCTGAATCCTGGGCGTTCCAGCTGTCTGACGCGCAGTGATGAGCTGGTAAGCAGCAGGTCTGCATTTAGAAAAGATTTTGTCGTGATGGGTGAGCCCCTTTAAGGCCCATTAATTCAATACACATGTAACCATTGTATGTATGTAAGCTGCATGTACGGTTAGTGTTGCTGTCTTAACAAAGTGGGGACTTGGTTTCATTTATACCACCACACCAACCATATGTACTATGTGTGTGAGAACATCACATGTTAAAATTTGCATGTGAGCTCCACTAATGTAAATTACTACATTTTCTCTACTGTATTTTGCAATATGATACTGTCTTATAGGTAAATAATTCTAATCACTCCAAATAGAAAGTGAGCTTTTATGGCCAGGTTGTGAAAATTATTATTTTTACATGTAGCCAGTAGGTGGCAATAGAGAACTCCATCTTTTCTCAAGTTAACCTCTTAACGACGAAGGACAGATATATCCGTCCTGTGCAGGAGCTGGTTTCCGCAAAAGGATGGATATATATATATATATACTGCCAGTGTACCCACGCGATCACAGCCTGGCTCCTGCCGCAATCGAAGCGCGCGCTGAAGTTTAACCCATTAGATGCCGCTGACAATCATACCTCCCAAAAGTCCCGGATCCGGTGGGACAGTCCCGGTTTCTCATCGCTGTCCCGCCGTCCCAGGCGGTCTGCAAAATGTCCCGCTGGGCGCTGCATCAAAACAGCAGATCGCTGCTGACTGCAGCTGCGATCAGAAGAAGGCAGGAGTCTTGCAGCGGTGTTCTCACTGGGATCGATGCCAGCCCGGGAGTGGACCAGTCCAGTCACCTGACCTCACCGGTCAGGTGACTGGACTGGGTTCACTCCCGGGCCGGCATTGACACCAGTGAGAACGCCGCTGCAAGACTTCTGCCTTCTTCTGACGGTGAGTGACGTCAAAGCAGAGCGGAGAGTGGCAGCAGTAGGGCCGGCTACCTCTACCGCTCTCCGCTCTGGCGGCATTGTGGCACAAAGTATAAGGGGGTTGTGTTGCGTTACCTACAGCGGGGCTGTGTATGGAGCTATCTACAGGGGGGCTGTGTGTGGAGCTATCTACAGGGGGGCTGTGTGTGGCGCTATCTACAGGGGGGCTGTATCTGGTGCCATTTACAGGGGGGCTGTGTGTGGCGCTATCTACAGGGGGGCTGAGTGTAGCGCTATGTACAGGGGGCTGTGTGTGGAGCAATCTACAGGGGGCTGTGTGTGGAGCAATCTACAGGGGGCTGTGTGTGGAGCAATCTACAGGGGGCTGTGTGTGGAGCTATCTACAGGGGGCTGTGTGTGGAGCTATCTACAGGGGGGCTGTGTCTCGAGCTATCTACAGGGGGCAGTGTCTGGAGCTATCTACAGGGGGGCTGTGTCTGAAGCTATCTACAGGGGGGCTGTGTCTGAAGCTATCTACAGGGGGGCTGTGTGTAGCTATCCACAGGGGGGGCTGTGTCTGGAGCTATCTACAGGGGGCTTTTTCTGGCGCTATGTACAGGGGGGCTGTATCTGGAGCTATCAACAGGGGGGCTCTGGTGGATGATTTTTCCATTGACCGGTAGCAGAGTTACACAACTGGAAAAGAAAAATCCCCATCATGTAACTCTGCTACCTGTCAATTGAAAAGTCATCCACAACAGGGTCTTCTCTTGCCTTTCATTGTTCTCAGCCTTTTGGTTTGTCCTGCAGCTGCTGCCGCCGTGATGAGCAAATGTTATACCCAAGTTAAAAAAAGTAACATAAAGACGACATAACCGGATCCATAATATCTGTGATATCCAGACAGTCTAGAGATCCGCAGTGAGAATGTGCGCTTGTTATTTGCAGAAGGATCTGGCCGTGATTTGATGTGTTTATGCGGGATATTGTCCGTGGTTAGGGGCGTGGCATAAAATGTCCCTCTTTTTCTAATTCAAAAGTTGGGAGGTATGCTGACAATAGTGACAATGCTGTCACCCCATCAACGTCCCCGCAAAAAAATTGCCCCCAGGTCTGCCTTCGGCATCTGCATATTGGGGCCAGGGGCATGGCCTAATACATTGCCTGTCAGTTTTACACTGACAGGCAATAATGCTTTGGTATACTAAGTATACCAAAGCATTATATAAGCGATCAGCAGATCGCATGGTGAAGTCCCCTGGTGGGACTAGAATAAGCAGAATTTTAAGAAAAAAATTAAATATATATTACAGTCAAAATAAAATAAAACCACTTTTTTTCCACCAAAAAGTGGTTTTATTTAGTAAATATGTCAAAACAAATAACACATACACATATATGATATCTCCGCGATCGTAACGACTCAAACAATACAGTTAACACATTAATTAAACTGCTGGATGAACGGTGTCCAAAAAGAAATGCAAAAAAACGGCAAAATTCTTTCTTTTCTTCCATTCCCCCCATAAAAAAGAAAATAAAAGTTAATCAATAAGTCCCATGTACCCCAAAATAGTACTAATCAAAACTACACCTTGGCCGCTGCAAAAACAAGTAATTTTTTCTAAAAGGGTTTTTATTGTGCAAACGTAGGAAAGCATATAAAACCTTTACATATTTGGTATCCCCGTAATCGTGCCGACCCATAGAATAAAGGAAACATGTTTTTTACGCTGCATAGTAAACGGCGTAAATTTATAACGTGAAAATCAATATTGGAATAGCTGCTTCTTTTCAATTCTCTCATAAAATAGTTAATAAAAGTTAATCGATATATTATATGCATCCAAAAATGGTGCAATTGCAAATACAACTCGTCTCGCAAAAAACAAGCCCTTATACGGCTGGAATGAAAAAAGTTATGACACTTGGAATGCGACCGTGAAAAATCAAAAAAGAATCCTTGGTCATTAACGCGCAAAATGGCCTGGTCATTAAGGGGTTAAAGTGGACCTGTTTCACCCACTGCATTTCAGCAATGATTTTACAGGAGGTCGTCAAAGTTTCTGTATATGCCACTATACTGTATAGAAAGTCACCAAAATAATATATTCCTTTCTTAGAAAACAACTTAAAAATACTTCAATTAGCTTTTACAGATAGATGCACACACACACACACACACACACACACACACACACACACACACACACACACACACACACACACACACACACGTAGCCGTCTTTACCTAGACTTTTAATGTATTAAACAATGGCTAGATCTCTTATTTTTACTTTTTCATGACTTTTCAATGGCTTTTCTTGTGTGATATCACGCTGCAACAAGTTATCAAAATCAAGTTAAAGATGGCTACATCCGTATATATGTCTCTGTGTTTGTATGTGTATATGTTCCAGTATGTGTCTGTGTATATGTCTCTGTGTGTATATGTCTCTGTGCATATGTCTTTGTGTTTGTGTGTATATGTCTCTATGTATATAAGTTTGTATGTGTATATGTTCCAGTATGTGTATGTATGTAGATGTGCTTGAGTGCCTATATATGTGTCTGCATGGGTATATATGTCTCTGTGTAAGGCCTGATTTACACGAGCATGTGCGTTTTGCGCACGCAAAAAAACGCAGCGTTTTGCGTGCGCAAAAGGCACTTGACAGCTCCGTGTGTCATCAGTGTATGATGCGCGGCTGCGTGATTTTCGCGCAGCCGCCATCATAGAGATGAGGCTAGTCGATGTCAGTCACTGTCCAGGTTGCTGAAAGAGTTAACTGATCGGCGGTAACTCTTTCAGCACCCTCGACAGTGAATTCTGATCACCATATACACCAACCTGTGAATAAAAAAAAAGACGTTCATACTTACCAAGAACTTCCTGCTTCCTCCAGTCCGGTCTCCCGGCCGTTGCCTTGGTGACGCGTCCCTCTCTTGTCATCCGGCCCCACCTCCCTGGATGACGTGGCAGTCCATGTGACCGCTGCAGCCTGTGATTGGCTGCAGCCTGTGCTTGGCCTGTGATTGGCTGCAGCTGTCACTTGGACTGAATTGTCATCCCGGGAGGTCAGACTGGAGGAAGAAGCCGGGAGTTAGCGGTAAGTCAGAACTTCTTTTTTTTTTTACACGTTCATGTATATTGTGATCGGAAGTCACTGTCCAGGGTGCAGAACCAGTTTAACTCTTTCAGCACCCTGGACAGTGACTGTCTCCTGCCGGGTTCGGTCAAAACGAGTTCGGTTCGCTCATCTCTAAGACACTCCGTTCGGATGTTTGTAAACAGAAAAGCACGTGGTGCTTTTCTGTTTACATTCAGTTTGACAGCTCTTGCGCGAATCACGCAGTTCGCACGGAAGTGCTTCCGTGCGGCATGCGTGGTTTTCACGCACCCGTTGACTTCAATGGGTGCGTGATGCGCGAAAAACGCATGATTATAGAACATGTCGTGAGTTTTACGCAACGCACTCGCGCTGCGCAAAATTCACGCATTGTCTGCACTGCCCCATAGAGTAATATAGGTGCGTACGACACGCGTGAAAAGCACGCGCGTATATTACGCTCGTGTAAATGAGGCCTAAGTGTGTGTTCAGAATTAAAGTAGAACAAATAAAATGAAGATATCTGTGCTGCCCCCTATATACCCTACTGCCCCTTAAGTAAAACACAACATTTTCATAAATGGCAATCTACAAAACTTTAACAAATTCAGGGCAATTAATTCATGAAAATAATATTTTTAAAGTTATCTCCAGTTTGGAGGTGCACTGCATGAAATCATACTAACATCTACTACATTATCTGTACTGTGTATATATTTGCCTGTTTGTCTAATTATCTGCATTTATGTATGTACAGTATATATGTGGTTAATTTTTGGTTTGTGAAGGGCAGTAATAGAGTCCAGCACAGGGTACGATCCAACCTAAGGCCGGTGATTAGATAGATAGATAGATAGATAGATAGATAGATAGATAGATAGATAGATAGATAGATAGATAGATAGATAGATAGATAGATAGATAGATAGATAGATGATAGATAGATAGATAGGATACATACATTTTACATTATTTGTTATCTATTTCCTCTTTTCCCTTAGTAATATCCAATATGCATATATTCAATTATGATTTCAGGAGGAATGGTAGAATAAACTAGGGCACACCTCACAAGCCATTGATTTTCTATTAGACAATATTATAGTCTGAAATTGGTTCCCGTGATAAATTACTACTGTGGAGTTCCACAATTTATTGACATATGAAATAAAAACGAGGCAGTAAAACCATTTCTGCTTCCATGCATCGATCTCTGAAATCGCAGATGGAGCAGATGCAGGAGAGCGTGTCATGGATTCCTTGTCACAGAAGAGTTCACCTACAGATGGTGGAATTTTTGAGTATTTTATGTCTTGTTTTTTTCGTTGTTTTTATGTGGTACTGTTGCGCCTCCTATTGAAGCATTTCTATGAACATTCCTGAAAACTGTTTTTTAAGAAAAATAAATAAATGTGCAGTCGACTGTGGCCAAACCCCATGTATATAACAGTGTACGCTCCGCACCCTGTATTGTGAGTATACAAAATGTGTATCCAGGACCAGTCAGAGCAGATTTCTACTTCTTCCCAAATTCCTCCATCTTGCTCCATAAACCCAGTGTACGAACACCTGCACCAGTCGAGGAGTGGAGGGACCAAAGCTGATTTTGCAAATTACCTCCTATGTGTGTTCCAGCATTTAGTGTCAGCCATTAAAGACATGCATCTGTAATGCGGTTATTGGTGCATTCACAATGCAATTTAAATACATTTCATATGGTAAATGCAATCAACAATGTTTACGGACACATTAATTATTATCAACACTATTTTTAATCAGGTATTTGCAGCGAGGGAAAAAAAACATGAACAGGATTCACTTGCTGAAAAAAAACAAAAACGGTTCAGCTACTTCCCAGGTTAAAGATACAGATGTAGCAGGGCTGAATTGGTAATTTAACGCCTTAGGTTGTATTGTTTATGTATCTTTAGAGTGTAAGCTCTTATGGGTTGTTTGCTATCTCCCTATGGTTCATCAACAGATGTTTGTTTTTTTCAACATCCGCTCCATATGTTTAATACTTCACCCACCCAATTAGTGGAATATTTTGGCGCTATAGTATAGAGGAGTTAACATAATGCAGTAGGTTTATCTGTAGTCCTATATAAATACACTGGTTACACAGCAGCATATCATGATGAGCTGTGCCAAAGGACAAACTCAGCCCTGCTGCATCTACAGCGGTTTAGTTGGAATTCTGCGTAAACTTCTGCGGCTATAAGCAGAGAAAGTGCTGAATGCATCTGGGTTCTTTCTGCCAATGACATGATACACTTTATAATGTGCAATGGGAAAGGGAAAATGGAGGAGGGGATGAAATAAGTGTCTCATCAGTACCCTGATCATGTTCGCACGGCCGGGGCAGGCGTGTGCCCTGACTTGATTGTAATTGTCTGAATCTGTTCCTGCCGCTCGGGAGCTTGTGTTAATGTGTAATAAAACAGCAAGGGTGGGGGAGGTGTTAATCATCTGAGAAGTGACACTGTTCAGGGGCCCCATTAAGTATAGAAAGTTGGGTGTAGGGACGGAAGCCATTTATGGAAAATGTACAATTTTATCTTAAGCCTTATAGAAATATCTGCACTACAGACATATAGGTCTACAGCTAGAGTACACAGAAGGCTTTATTACATTTCCGGTATATACAGTAGTTTGTATATTGGTAGCTTATTAAAGTTTACTTCTTGCAAAGCAAAGAAAGATATTTTCAAAACAGGTGTAATAAACTCTGAGATAAAAAAAAATAAAAAGGGTTAAATGCAAAAATATATAGTAATATAAATGTATGGATATTAAATAGAAAAATAGATAAAAAGATATTAGATAGAGAAAAATATATGATAGACAGACAGACAGATAGAAGCATTTACTAAAACAAACATATCAGGACAGCCAACAGGTACTCTTTATATTCAATGACTCCCAATGATGTTCCCTTTACTTTCCTCCTCCATACAGCTCAAACCACTATGATAACGTCATAAATTCAGACCCCAGACTAGATCCCAAAATTAATTCAGACCCCAAATGGACCCCTAAATTTATTCGGACCCCAGACCAGACCCCTCAACTGGTGCAGACCCAAGACCATACCCCTAATTAAAATCAGATCCCCGACCAGACCCCTAAAATTAGACTCCAGACCAGACCCCTAAATGCAAACCCCAAACCAGACCCTCCCCTCCATATACGTACCCTTCCTTGCTCCCGCGCTCCTCTTCAGCTATGGGTGCCACCACACACAAAGTACTAACGCTGGCAGGAGATGAAGAGGAGACCGGGAGCAAGGAGGGTAAGTATCATTGACAATTACATATTGGATCAATCCAAAAGATAACGGTCGATTAGGGAAAAAAATTGGCCCAGTTGCTTAGGAAAGGTGATTACCCCATCACCCCTACTAAATCCTCCCCTTGTGGGCAGCCCACTGACCGGCCCACTAGATATCTGCCCAGTAGGACAGATTATCAGTCAGGTCTGGGCAGAGGTGATATAATAGAAATATTTATGGATATAATAGGTATCACTAAAGTTCAGGATGGCAGAATTTTTAATAATAGTAGGGTTTCTAAAACAAGTGGACGTACTTTGAAATTGGATGATAGATCTAAGGAACAGACTTCTAGTAGCTGTTGTGGGGATACATACAGTTAAAGCATTCAAGAATGAAAAAAACAGGAATTATGGAATATACACTCCTCAACATTGAAGTTAAAACGTCAAGAAGGACAAGCTGTAAGGTTATGCAAATCAAGGAAGTAGCAGGTGTCGCTAAGATCTGCAAACGATCACATTTTCAAGCACCTCGCTCCAATCTGGGGCATGCGGGAGGGGCATAAAAGCCAGATTGAAAAGAAAGTTTTTTTTAGCCACATGAAAATTTGTTGTGTGGGATGATTGTGCGATGCCTCCTGTGAGTCGACGTGCTGGTTATCGCCACTTATTGCAAACTGAGAAGAACAGAATCCTTGAACAGAGAGTCCTTGGTTTATCACACCGAGATATCAGCACTGTTCAACGTTGCGTGTCCCGGAGATTGGGACAACAACAACAAAGAGGAATGACATTAACCCCTTAGTGACCAGCCCATTTTAGGCCTTAATGACCAAGCTATTTTATTCGTTTTTCTATAGTCGCATTCAAAGAGCTATAACGTTTTTATTTTTTCGTCTACATAGCTGTATGAGGACTTGTTTTTTGCGGGATTAGTTGTGCTTTTTAATGGCACCATTTTTGGGTACATATAATTTTTATATTAACTTTTATTAACCTTTTTGGGGGGGATTATAAAAAAAAACTGAAATTCCGCCATTGTTCTATGCGTTTTTAAATTGACGCCGTTCACTGTGCGACGTAATTAACATGTGACCTTTATTCTATGGGTCGGTACGATTACGGTGATACCACATATGTGGAGGTTTTTTTATGTTTTACGACTTTTGCACAATAAAAACACTTTTGAACTAAAATTATTTGTTTTTGCATCGTCGCTTTCCAAGAGCTGTAATTTTTTTATTTTTCCATCAATGTAGTGATTTTTTGGGCTTGTTTTCTGCGGGACAAGACGTAGTTTTGATTTGTACTGTTTTGGGGTACATGGGACTTATTGATTCATTTTTATTATGACTTTTTTGGGGGGCAATGGAAAAAAATTGCAATTTCGCCATAGTTTTTGGCGTTTTTTTTTTACGGTGTTCACTTTGCGGTTTAAATTACATATTAACTTTATTAATGGAGTCATTACGGTCGTGGCGATACCACATATGTGTACTTTTTTTTTTTTTTTACACTTTTACTAAATAAAACCACTTTTTATGGAAAAAAATGGTTTTATTTATTTTTTTACTGTACTTTTTATTAATAATCTTTATTTCACTTTGATAACTTATTTTATTAGTCCCACTAGGGGACTTTACTGTGCGATGTTCCGATCGCTGCTATAATGCTCTGGTATACTTCGTATACCAGAGCATTATTGCCTGTCAGTGTAAATCTGACAGGCAATCTGTTAGGACGTGCCTCCGGCGCGTCCTAACAGGCATATGTCCAGGGCAGACCTGGGGGCTTTTATCAGTCCCCCGGCTGCCATGACACCCCATCGGAGACCCGCGATTGCATTCGCGGGCCGCCGATGGGTGACAGAGGGAGCGCACTCCCTCTGTAAACAAAGTTAAATGCCGCGGTCGCTATTGACGGCGGCATTTAACGGGTTAAACGGCCGCGATCGAAGTAAACTTCGATCGCGGGCGTTGGAGCAGGAGCTCAGCTGTCATCAGACAGCAGAGCCCCGGCTCCTGCCTGCACCGGAGACCCGTGCAGGATTTAGACTAGGCTGACGTGAAAAGGCGTCAGCCTAGCCTAAAGCCCAGTAGTGAATTACGTGAAAAGGCGTATTAGTGGTCACTAAGGGGTTAAGAAGTGTGCGGAGGCGAACCCCTGCACTGACGGATCGTCTGATTGGAAGAAGAGCATGTAGTGATCCATTCTGTACTGCAAGTGAAATTGGACGTCACATCCCAAGCCTAGGGCGGCAACCAGTGTCGACACAAACCATCAGAAGGCGTTTTCACGAAATTGGCACTGAACCCCATTTGGTGGGAACAGTCACCATTTATACATTTAGCACTGCCCAATGTAAGACACGCAGCGTCCCTATGCTGATTACGTACTCACACCATTGTTGGCACGAAAAATATATTAGAAGGTGGTATCCGAGTCGATTCTTCTGGCGCCGCATTTAACTTGGCCATATACAAAAGATAAAGTGAGTGACCATTGCCTGTAATGAAGAACACATTAAAATTAAATAAAATATACAGTAACATCCCCAACAGTCCTTCTCCAGGGTATGGACCTGTGGAGGAAAGCAAGTCAAACAAGAATAAATACAATGCACTTAACAGTATAACAGTACATGAGCCCCATGCCTTCTAATAGCTCATCATAGAGCACCCCCTTATATTTCTCACAATCCGCAAGTAATTGTGAACATTAGACAGTAGGTAGGTGCTATAATCACATTATGGTGATGGGTACATGGATCTCTAGGATCAGAGTGTGCCCATATAAGCTGTTATATGGAGGTGCATAGGTAAGGATTTGTGCATGGGTACAAACATCTGAAATCTCTAATGGGAAATTAGGGCGTATCGGGTTCGTCTTCTAAGAATGGCTTATTGTGTTTGAGAATTCTAGTAAAAGGGTAAAAAATTGGATTTTGACTTTTTGTCTTAAGCGGGGCTCAAGAATTGGGATATGAACCATTGCATAAAAGTTGCATGCATTTTGATGCACAGCTGAAGTCCTAGTGTATCCCTGGCCTTACAATCTCAGTGGGAATTACCTTAGATGTTGTGTTACATGTTTGTGAAAAATACACAATTCTATTTGGGTTTGACATTATGTTATGTTATGTTTTAGTTCTGATGCCTCCAACAACATGAAAGGTGGGTTTATCTTAACATAAATGTTTATGGTGGTAACAGAGGTAAGTGGTGGCCACAAAAATCCGACATTTATCTGCGGGGAAACCAAAGGGGATCATTCAAATGCATCCAATACCCTAAAGCGGATTCTTTTTTGCCCTATAAGGCTAGGAGGGTCTTACGTTGACCATACCCATTAGAATGTTGGCACATACTGCAATGATACTCTGATGAGCTTAATTGGAGCAACGGTACCATTTCTAGCACTGGGAACCCCGGGCAGGTGTCTTTAGTCTCATGCCTGGTGCATTGGTTCTCCACACATCACTTCTCTCAATTGTATCTGCTCCTACAGATACATACTGCAAGGATGCTCACCCTGGAGAAACTGCTGTTAGGAACAGAACGATCTATGTATTTATTCTCTCGTCAGCCTGAATGAACATCCTTGCAGTATGAGGAACCAGTGAAAGTATACTGCAAGTTGCGACCACTGAAATCTCCTCTTGGGGATACACATGATACACAGATACACATGAGTACTGCATACGACTGAACAGCCACATAAATCATTCAGCTACAGAGCTCTATAAGAGATAGAGTGACAGGAGAGATGCCTGTTTTTGGTCTCTAATAACTAATAGACGGTGTGGGAATGAGACGACTGGTTAATATGTGTGTGGGGAAGGGGACAGGAAGCAAGCACATTGCATGGGGACATTGCAAGTCTGGCACTGTGTACGGGGGCACCTGACAGACACTGTATATGAGGGCAGCATGGTAGTCATGGCCATGGGAACACAGTGCAAGTAATGAGGTACTGCAGTTGTGATTTTAATGGGTCACAGTGGCATCCAAAACAGTTTTCAGTGTATGCA